>NC_054409.1:9997176-10638010 GCF_017976425.1 Toxotes jaculatrix | reverse complement strand
CTTAACTTATCAAACCATTCCAAGTAGCTAAAAAAGTTATTTAAGACCCTTCCTTGTAACATTGTTCTGCGTAATTATTACCTTTTTTCTGGACACACCCTGGAAGCTGTGTGCTGTAAAAACACTCTGAGCTATCATTTTTCCCACATGGGAGACAAATCCTGCCCAACTGAGCCGCTCATGCTGTTTTTTCCCATGTCCACCACAATGAATGGGTTAGTGGCTCTTAAAGGCAGGTTGACCCATCCCACCCAGCCCAATTCTGGTGTACATTACTGACTGTAAATGAAGAATTAAATTGTCTGAATGTAGCTGTTATCAGTGAACTCATCATATCAAGAGTATTACCGATTGGCTGATATCCAGTATTTAATGAAATAATGAAAGTTCAGTGCCAGGCCCATATATTCTTAAAGCAATATACTGCAGCAGCCCTTAGCAATGAAGCGCCATGCGTGAAATGAAAAAGATGCAATTTAGATCAAAAAAAGGGATGGAAAGAAATAAAGAAGAAAGTAAATGGTGGAACAGAAAAGACAAACAGCAGAGGAGGCAATATTTCATATTTATTAAAAGAACATAGGAATTTGATTTTGCGACGGCACAATATACTGTATGTACTCATACTGTATATTACACGTAGTAGAGATAGCAAGGATAAAAGGGAAAAAAACTGTGGGGAAAAAGAGGGAGTGGTAGACGAGTACGCGGTTGACTAGCTGCGAAGAAAAGACCCTAATCTCAGAGGAGGCCAGAGTTGGCGTAACATCACTTTTTCTGGCCACCCTCTTTTATTCTTCTTTTGCTCCACCACTCCAATATCCTTCCTTTCTCTCCACACACCATCTTCCCTCCTTTTCTGCCATCTCCTTCACCCTTTTCTTTATTTTCCCCCTGCTGTTTAAATTTTTCCAAATCTATTCTCTGTCACCTTCAGCTCTGCCCGTCGTCATATTTTCAATAACTTAGATTAGGTTGTTAAATAGATTGCTTGTCCTCGGTCACAAATATTTAGCAGAAGATGCTGAGTTCACTTTTTTGTTCTATACATCTACCATTCTGACACCTGAAAGGAAAAAATCAATGCAAGTAAATAATTATATTTAACTTTTGACTATGTGAAAATGTTTCCCTCGGTCACTAGACATGACACAAGAAAAAACTGCTGCAGTCTTTAATTAAAACTATGAGTCGGATTGAATGTGATGTTGAACCTAAACAAACTGACTCAAATGTCCTTATTTGCTATCACTTTTAGGTTTGTGTTACTTTTAGGTTTATATAAAAATATAAGTGATACTGTAAAATTTGAGTAGGATTATTCCAGCCCTCACATAAATAAGCAATTTTAATTACTCCCCTTCTCCAAGTCAAATTTTAATTTATTTTCTTTATTAAAAAAAAAAAGATAAATAAAAAAAAATGCAGGCAATCACAGCTAAACAAATTAAAAGCATATCTAATAAAACATAACCAGAAACACAACTTAATTTAAACTGAGTAGCAGTGAGGTTTTTTAATGAAATATTTGATCAGGAATGAATTATTCAATAAGGAAGTGTGTAATGTAATCTGTGTAACTCTGATGTGTTGCTCTCTCTCTCTCTCTCTCTCTCTCTCTCTCTCTCTCTCTCTCTCTCTACGTTATTACTGTTTCTCTCTCTCTCAAACTCAACAAAGTTATTCATTGTTTCTTGTTTCTTGTGTTTTTTTTTTGTCTCTCTGTAGCTTCTCCTCGGGAGCCCACAGTCACCTGTCGATCCAACACCTACCCTAAGGGCTTCTACTGCAGCTGGCACCTGCCGCAACCAACGTACATCCCCACCACCTTTGAAGTGGACGTACAGTAAGTGCAGTTGTTGTGTGCATAACCGAACCAAGAGTTGGGAAAGAAAAAAAAATCCATACTCCTTCTCAAAGTCATAACTCATCAGTGTGACTTGCGCTTTCGAAGGGTATCATTATCTCAGTTAGCCACCATGAAAAACCGAAGCTCCTCTCGACCAAAGAACCTGCCTGAGAATCCATCAAATTTTCATGTTTTCTTCAGTTTCAAAGTGATCCGGTGATAGGTGTCTGTACATCCATGGGTCTGCTGAAAGCAGGAATGGATGATAACTAATTCAGCATACTTTTAATGGGGCCAGTTTGCCAAAATTCAAACAACTCAAGGGAAAAAAAAAAACAAAGCCAGACAGCATCAGAGTTTTAAAACCTGTGGTTTAGAGGCAAAACCATCAACAGGGAAGGAAGAATGGTCACAGGATAAGTAGACCTTTTTGGGGTTTAACAGTGGGTAAAAAGAGTAAAGGAAAATTGAGGATAGAAAATAATCTTCACAATTTTTACAAAAGTTTTCTTAGGCATGAAGCACCTAAGATCATATGACCCTGACTCTCTCCTCTTCCTTGCTCTCAGTAAAGAATTAGAAGCAAATAAAGCAGCTTTTGAAACAGAACATAATTAAGCCAGAAAACATCATTCATGCATCTATTGAAAATGGCATCTGAAAAGTTTGTCATTATTCCTTTGATAAATGCATGTAGTTTGTTGTTAATCACAAAATTTGTCTTTAAACAGAAACATTTCTGTGCAATTTTTGGCATGCTTTATTCAATACAATGACAAATTAAACATGCCTGCACCCACTGTAAAAAGTTAAGACCACGGATGTTGCATTGTTTTTCACAATTTTGCCTGTGGAATTCGTTTTAAAACCATGCATGAAAAAAAAAGAGAAAAACACCACATTTAAAAAGTTCACTGATGAAAGTTTCATCTTAAAAAGATCATTTTCAGATTATATGAAAAGCGCTTATAGGAAAAAACATCATCAGTCTGGATTCACACTGTAGTTAAAGACATCACTCTCTCTGGATCTCCGGGGATGTTTTATCAGGACAGTAGGAAGGACCTTAAACACTCAGAATGTGCGGATGGAGACCCAGTGAGTCTGTCTTCGTCATGTTCTCTTTGATATTCCCAGATCACAGAGTCCCACAGCTCACATCCCAGCAGGTGGATTCATTAATGTTGGAACACCAGTAATATTCTCTTTGAATAATAATGAGGACTGGGACATGCAGAGAGAGAGAGGCATAGATGAAGAGAACTATAAAGAGATAGAGATAATGTTGGCGTCTTTAGGGTCCAGGTAGGTTGTGTTTTTTTGTGCAGAGGGCAGAGGAGCATCCAACAGTTAGAGTGATTCTTGTTGTTGTATTTTTCATGCCATCAGTTCCACATTCTGCTGAACAGCCTTTTTTTGTCCTTTTTCTTTTTTTTTTTTATTCTAAAACATTCACCACATCCTAAAGAGAGGACTGCGGTCGTCCTTGTGAGCGCTCTGTTGCTAGCTGCCGACATCTGGCTTTTATCTGCAATAAATATAGTGTCCCATTATGACTATTGACTCACCAATGCTGACAGAAATTAGATTTACAGTATGATTTCATTTAAAGTCATACAAGATCTAAAACTGCTTTTAGCCTACAAACAAATGTAAAATAAAGTTTATAAAAGCATATTTATGCCTAGAAGCCAAACTAAAAAAAAAACAATGTACATAAAAAGAAAACAAAGACAGTAAAACTCAAGTCTGGCCATGTCCAAAACCCAAACTCTCCAGCTCTTTGTAGCAGGAGGTATGGCCATCAGTTTTTAATGTTGGAATTAAAATTATAATCCATCTTTGATGTATAACAACAACAAAAAAAAAAGGAAAAAATGCAGTTTCCTGTTCTCTTTCTACATTTGCACACCGATGTGTGAGTCTTCTTTCAAGCTGAAAAAACACCAGCTCATCCAATTATTCTCTTTCTAAAACCTGTCCTTGTTCCTCCTTACCTATTCTAACCCCCACGCCCTCTTCCCTTTTTTTTTTTTATTTTCCACTTCTCTCCAGACATAACCAGCGTTCACTGGAGGTGCAGAAAGATTCTGTCCACAAGAATCGCTGTCATGTACGGTTTCCTGAGGTCTTCTCCAGCTTCCCTTACAAAGTTAATGTGACAGCAGTCAATGCCTTGGGGAAAGCCTTCACCACCATCTCCTTTGAGGAGTCCAGTATAGGTAAGAGAAATGACGCATTCTGTTTTAGTATGTTGTGTTGTTTTCGGTTCAGGTCTCCTTTGCAACAATTTGATTCTGTGTCTGTGCAAGAAATTATAAGGTGACAGGCAATGTAACACTAATCTCCCCATGACCGAATTTGAGACAGAATGGCTTATAGGGTTATCATTGTCGGAGCTGCTTGGTGGCAGCACTTATACTTCCTGGTGAGGTTTTTCTCAAAATTAAATGGTTTAATTAAAGTTCTGAGTTCAAAGAGTTCAAAGAGAACACACAGACATTTTGAAAATTATTGAAATATTTCCTCCTAATTCATTCATCCTGCACAATATTAACACTTTTCCTTAAGGTTTACAAACAAAGTTTGAACTGAGTTCAGGGACAAAATCTGAGATCCTTTTCCCACACAGATTGACAAATATTTGGCAAAAAAAAAGAGTACCAAAATGCAGAGTGTCACGGCATCTCATTGAGGTTGCCAACCCTTGAGCAATTTTAAAATTTGTTTGACCACAGATGACTGATTTCATTCACTTCTGGTTCCCTTTGGAGATTTGCTGCACACGCAGCAACACTCGGTGCCAGAAAGACAAAGAAAGTTGAAATTTCAGTGGCCAAATAAATGTCACCCAGCTGAAAGGAGAGTGCACAGCTTTTTTTTTTGCTTTTTTTCCTTTTTTTCCTTTAACCAACAGCATAGTCCATTAGCGAGAAACCCACTGACTGTGCACTCATGTCATTACCAAAGGCACCAGATAATAAACAGGCTACCTCTGAACCTTTTCGTGCAGCAAACAGTATTTAATTGAGGCTTGGACAGGATGTGACATAAATCAATGGTCTGGTTTCTTGCTGAAACATACCAAACGCCACGTTTAAAAATAAAAATTAACCTTAAAAGTTAGTGCCCTCATTGGCTATTTTTGAAGTTACAACCTTCATGGTTTGGTGGTAAGTACTTAAAAAAAAAAAAGCAGTTTGGATTGCGAAGTTTTTGTTCGCTTGGGCTTCAGAAGGCCACATAATAACAGCAAGACTCTTAGAATTCATAAGCGGCTCAGACTGGAAAGCAGTGGAGAGGAGAAATTCATTTTAAAGAAGGAATGAGGAGTACTTTGATAGATAAGGGAAATGCTGCCAGCAGTCCTCAGCTCTGTTGTATTGCTCAGAGTGCGATATGGGTGTGCATGACGCATAAATACACACAGACACCAATGGGGCTGTGAGCGATTGTGTGGAGTGAGTCGGTTGAGAGGGTGTATTGAAAGAGAGAGAGAGAGAGTGTATGTGTGTGGGTGTGTGTATGTGTGTGTGTGTGTGTGTGTACATAAGTAACCAAATGAGGCAGTGACATGCTCTGCCAAGCCTCGGACACAGGACTCATGAAAATGCTAATGCTAGCCGGATTAGCGCCATGGCTGAGGAAATATCCCTCAACTATTGGTGATAGCAAAATACCCCACTGCTCCTTTCTTTCCCTCTGCTTTCTCTTTCATTCCTGCATGCCCTTCTTGTGACTTTGTACTTCTTTTTCTTCTTTTCCCTCTCTCCCTCCTCTATTTCTTTGATATCATCAACCAAATCTTCTCAGATATGACATACGTGTGACAAATGTCTTCCATACAAACTATTTTCAGATTGATTTCTCAAAATTTGCCTTAAAAAACTATGGTTTCTTTTTTGTCTTTGTCTTGTTGTGAAATTGCATCTAGCAAACAATAAAATGCTTTGTGGTAAGTTATATTGGTAGACTTTACGTGCTGTGTTTGGTCTTAATAAGCTAGAGTTTGCTTCTTTTCCTCCAATACCCTCTTGCTTTTTGTTTTAGTATCACTGATAACCCAACACAGCTGTTGTCATTGATCACAAAGAGAGAAAGGACCTGTTCTGGAAAATGCAAGCTGAGAGGCCAAAACTTAGAACTTACTTAAAATATATTTTTTTCAAATTTATCATAATTAGTGTGGATGTGGTCTTGCCCTCTTCCTTTCCACATTCCTCTTTTTCTCTACTTTTCTAGCTGTTTAATATTGTTTTCCCTCCCTCACGCCTCCCCCCTCATCTCGTCTTCATTGCTGCATTGTTAAAAGTCTCTCTCATGCCATTCTAAGTTGTAAGTCACATTCATTTTCAGGGACAACGAGGCACATCGTAAATAAATAAAACAATTTCATGCTTCCTGGTGCACTTCTGAATTCTGAGTGGGAGTAAGACAATTCTCAACTGTCCTTGTTCATCCGACCAAAGCTGGGATGAAATTAGATGAGATAAGATTGTGTGTGTCGGTGTGTGTCTGTGTGTGTATGTGTGTGTGTGCGTCCTCACATGTGCATGCTGTGCATACAGTTACAAAGAGATCCCTGAAGGAAGGTCCAGACTCATCAAACGAAAGCTTAAAACTTTCTATTGTCAGAATGATCAAACAATAACTGAAGTGTAAAGGCTTCTATAGTTAAAGCATTTTTACATGCAACAAAGAACTTTTTTCTTTTTTCTTTTTCTTGTTAGCTCTAACATTAGCCCACCTGGACACCTGCTGCATTCAGTACTGTGTTACTCATTCATTGCAATTAAAATGAATGTAGTGCTGCCTCGTTCCAAATGATGAATAAAGCAACAGTAGCTTTTCAGCAGCACCATTAAATCATCTGTCACTTGCGTCCTCCTTTCAATTAATTCTTAAAAAGTGGAGTTATGTTCCAGTTTAATTTGTGGGTACTTTGTGGTAGTTTTGGGGAAATACAAAAGTGAACCAGGTCCCAGGAGTAGCCGGTAAAAGTTGATTTCAGTCATTAAAAGTGAAGAGGTTACTGACAGCGAGTTCAAAATACTTTAATACTTAATAATGACATCCATGTGCTATTTGCAGTAGCTGTCTCATTTTTTGTTTTCTCCATATTAACAGAGGAGCAGCCCAGGCTGCAGTGACGAGCTGATTTGTTATTCAGGACTATTTATTTAGCAGAAAGAAAATATGCTTGTTGTGATGTTTTGCTGATTCCAGCAGACTCAGCTCTCTCCAGAAAGGGGGGGGGGGGTGGTCAGAGATCAGCATCGGCTACATGAAGGCACTCCTCGAGCTGGCGGAGGCTTAGAGGCATGTTAACTAAGAGATGCACTAATTGCTGCCATGCACAAAACTGTGCAACTGTCTCCAGGAGAGAAGCTGATTTCTTTAGACCAGTTGTACCATTGCAATTTTCAGCTAAAAATCCCAAATCCTGCAGAGATGCTTTAAAGGAATGAACACCACAAGCTGGAGATCAGATTGTCGTATCCCCATCATGGTTAAGTCAGGAGGATTGACATTGGCATATGGTCTGACTCCCCATAGTCAGAGTTTCAAGATGTGATAATGTTTCTCTTTCTCTTTGTCCCGTTTAGCTTTGAACAAGTAAGACACAAGACTCAATGTGAATTTAAGGTTTAATTTAATTTATTTCTTTATTAATTTCTGTTTGTTTTTACAGGAAATTGTGTGTAATTGCTTTTGTGGAATCAACTTCAGCAATCCCATTTTTATGCTCCACCACTTCTGTGCCATCCACTACATGTTAATGAGTTAAAATACACTAAACAGAAAATACTTGTGCACATAGCTTAGCTTGTCCCATGGCCACAGCACCACTGAGCTAGTCTCTTCACCTCTGCCATGATGTCCATACTGAGAATACTGACCAAACTCCTTCATCTAGCTAACTTAAGGCCTGCAGTTGGCGTAGTGTGACATAGTGCTGTTAAATATTTTGCTTTTCTTTATGGGAGATTATACCCAATCAACCCAAGTGACATAATGCAACAAAAACAGTCATTTTGAAGCTGTTATTTTAAGGTAAAATAGTTTTAATAATGTTGATTTAAGGTTTGACAGGCACGCTTTTAATTCTGAACTCAGAGAGTGTTCTGTTGCTCTTTGTTGCTCTTTTATTTTTGTCACCGGCCTATTCTGCACTGCACCACCAGCTTTTTTTTCGTGATGAACCAAGTATTAATATTTGCATAACAACAGTTAAAGTTTTAAGTTTTAAAGTTTTTGAATATTCGGTCGACATTTGCACTAAATTTGGATGTAAACCTGTCCGATTCAAGATTCAAGATTCAAAGGGTTTATTGTCATTTGCACAGTAAGGAAACAGGTTTCCCTGTACAATGAAATTCTTACTTTGCTCTTCACCCAGAATGCCATACAAAACGTTGTAAGTAAATAAAATAGATAATAGTATTTACAAAATATTAATAAGAGCATAAGTGAAAAAAAAAGTTACACAAAATATAAACTGTACTGATATATACAAATCAGCTGTTGTGCAAATTCAGCTGAGAGTGAAGACTGTGCAAAAGAACTGTTATGTGAACAGTGCAGTATGTGTGCAGTTATTAAGGTGCAGAACAGTAATAAATAATAACAGTCAGTATGTGCAAAAGTTGCAGCCTGTTGTTACAGACTCCTGTCAGCTGTTGAGGAGTCTGATGGCAGACGGGAAGAAAGATGTCCACATTTAAAGATTTTGATACTTGGGACATGTCAACAATACTGTGTTGTGCTGTTACTTACACAGTAACAACTGTTTCAAAAGTGCAGGCAATTTTTTTTTTTTTGTTCCATTTTCCTTTTTAAGTCATTTTTGTAAGATACCTCTGCAGATCGAAGCACTCTATTTCACCACATTTTTCCCATTTGTTCAAGTGCACTAATAGATGCTGCCATTCAGCACCTGAGTAGATGTCCACATTTTTGTTCTTTTTGAAAAGGCCATTTATTTTAAAGGAAAAACGGTGTAGTGTGAGGACACTGGAGAAAGGGGCTAGAAGGTTTTAGATGTCCTTTTTTTTATCAAGCAGTCACACCTGAGTGCATTAGGTAAAAGTACTAGGTGGTGCATAATAATGGATTTAGAAAGACTACAATAAAAGAAAAACTCATACGTACATTGGTACATGGAGTTCTACATGCACATTTAGCTTTTGCAGATCTCTAACATTTCATTGCTTTTTTTGCTGCATAGTTGCAGCCACCAGGACAACCTTTAAGCAACTTTTCTTTTCTTTTTAGTCAGAAAGATTAGCCGCTCTGCCTCCTTCTCTCTCGTTCCATCTTCGGCAGACAGCTCATAAAATGGTCTTGCAAGCGGCTGTTTGAAAGATTAGACTTTCATGTTATAGTATACCTGTTCACTTGTATCTCCAGCAAAGAGAAAGAATGGGCCTCGGCGACTGTTGCAATACGACACTGAGAGAAGAAAGAGCAACAGTGATGAGGACGCAGATTTGAATGAACAGAGCCAAGGGAGGCATGACAGACGTTTTCAGGCCAAGCATGGACGGGCACAGCGATGGGATCTCCTAAAATGAGACCCTTAAGATCACGCTTCATTTTTTTTGTCTTACGACTTTCTTTTTCTGTTTTTACCAATCCTGTGCTGCAACATCTTTTAACTTTCACCCCTCACCGTTAGAGTTATTACTTTGTCTACTATATGTTAATTCTGGCCATATACAGTATATATGTAATGGTGTTTAAGTGCCTATTTTGTTCTACAGTTAATTTATCAGTATTTGGCCAAGGTAGTGAATCACTATCTACCTAGAGCATTACTTTAAGTGTCAAAGACATTGTGAAAGTCTTTGAGCCCTGAACCTGTTCCCCATCTGTTGTACATTTTAGCATTTTTCAGATTATTTCCTTATAATCTGAGTCCTTTCTTTTTTCATTTTTTCAGCTCCAGCATTATTAGTAGTGCTTGGTTAGATTCCAGGTGCCCTCCCAGAGGTCATCAAAAGAAGGATGTGTTCATTACTCATGCAACACAAAGCTAATGCTCTGTGTTTCAAGTCAGATGAATACTTTAAAGGCCTTTGGGACACCCCGCCCATACAGATTTCTCTCTGTTTTGTTCTGTGCTTGCATGTGCTGTTGGACAAAGCTGATGTGGACAAAGAGGAGAATCTCTGGTCTCTACTGACTTTACTTTGGTTTCGCTCTGCCTGTATGCACTTTTCTTTCTCTGCCTCTCTTTCTGTCTTCCCTTCCCAGCCTCATCTTTTTCACACATTTACTTGAAGACGGTCACAAAGAGATTAACATCTCTCTCTCTCAAGGGAGAAAAAGATGCCTGTGTGCTTTTATCTGTCTCATCATCTCCATCCGTCTTTCATATTTTTAATCATTCATTCTGTGAAGGTCATATCAGCCAAAGAGATGACTGTCTGCGTGCTTCTGTCTGTCTGTAACTCTCTGTTTACATGCTTTTCTACATGTGTGTTGTTATGCCTTTTTTACCGGAATTGCTTTCATGTGATCTGACAAAGACTGGGTCATTCCATATCATTTGAAAAGAGCTGAATGGAGCTCTCTCAGCCTCTATGTGTGTGTCTTTCTCAGTGGACATATGTTAAGAAACACAACGTTTACACTTTCTTGTACTTCTTGTCATTAGGCACTGATGGTGTCTCATCTTCGCCTTTGTCACGGTTGCCTCAGACATTCTTGGCTTCTGTCTCTGTACTCACTGATCTTTTTCACCAATAAATTAATAAATGTTTCCCTCACCCTGACGATTTATTTCCCATTAGAGGTGTATGAAGAAAATACTGCAATAATAATAGTTCACAGAGGGAGAAAATCGAGAGACCTCTTCATGTATTATTATTATTAGTAGTAGTAGTAGTAGTGGTGTTAGTAGAAGTAACAATATTATATTTTATTATACTGTATATGACTTTCTTAATCTTAAAGGGTTACTCTTGTAACGTGTCAGAGACATAGAACATAACAAGAGAAAGGTCAAAATCAGTGCCTTAGAGTCTGGGGTGTGTTGACTTGAAAACTCTTGATCATGCAACTCAGTCGTATCTTTCATCAGACCTTCACTTTGTGTTCTTTCTTTCTTTTGGCCTTCTCTTACCTCATGTTTCAAACTCTGTGCCCTCAGTTTATAGCACAAGTTTGAAATGTTCAAACCCTTTTAGCCCAAAGGTGTATTCAAATGAATGGGAACAGCTTTTGCGCACCTCTCCTTTGTTATTGCATGTGTGTTGTGCCGTGATGGGGTGAGGCAAAAGTTCAGATTTGTCGAATTTTGAGCCGAGCCGCGCTGATCTTTGCGGGTGCATCCAGTTGCTGTTATCCGCTGCTTGAACTGAAAACTGTTTTTCAGTTTACAGAGCTGTACAATACAAATACGTTGGCCTCATATCGAGACCAGACGAAAAACACATTTGGCTGACGAAATATCAGCATGCAGATTCAACCGCCAGGTTTTTTTTTTTTTATCCAACACTGTTGGACACTCTTTGAGCAGGTTACTGCTAGCAGGTTTAATATTGTAGGTAAGGTGGCACTGTATGAAACAGCAGTTCACCCACAAAGCGCACTTCAAGACACTTTTATTTCATTTTCTCAGACTTTGAAAATCTCCCTCTAGAGCCACTGAAGACTTTATACATCTGTCTCATGCTGAGTAGTACTCTTTATGACGAGTAACCTGACCTCTATGTGTTAAATTGGCGGGGAGCCCCTTTAAATAATTCTTATCTTATCTTCTTATTCACCCCACAGTCAAACCAGACCCCCCAGAGCGCGTGACGGCGACCCCGATCCGTTTCAACCCTCGGAGGCTGGAGGTATCCTGGCACAGCCCTGCCACCTGGCCTGACATCGACAACTTCCCCCTGAAATACTTCCTTCGGTACCGACCACTCATCCGAGATCAGTGGCAGCATGTGAGTAGTTCTCTGTGTGTGTGTGTGTGTGATATTCACGTCTCATTATATCATTTACAAGCAGTCAAGATAAGAATGCTGTATGGAAATAGTTTTCTCCAGTGGAGCCAACAAAATCACAGCCTGAGTTTCACTTATCCTGACTATTCCAAAAGCCAAAAGTACAGATAGTTATAAATTATTAAGGGTGTTTGTTCAGATATATCTCCATTACCAAAAGCTGTAAGTCAACACTGGAAAACACCTGTTAAAGAATGATTCATTATTTGGTATTTGAAAACATCTGGTTTCAGTCTGGTCAGTTTCTGGTTGCAGTTGTAAAGAAAAATTTTCATCTCATTGCAAAAGTATTTCTTTAAAGGACATTTTCTAGAAGCTGGATTGATTGTTTTTTAAAAGCGATCATCTTTGTTTTTTCTACAAAGTGTTTAGGCAACTACAGAAATGAGCCCTTCTTTTATTTTTTATAAGGTCATTAGTACTACCCAAAGCGAACTGAACAGGGATCTGTTAAAAAATCATTACCCAGAGAGATGCCTCCAGTCCAACCTGTAGCCTTTTGAGTTTGATCTGTGGTCAGACAGACATAATCGCTCAGCTGCTTATGTTACTGTATCTGACTATTTCTTGCGGGTTCAGTCCCCTAAGGGCCTCATATAGTAAAAGCATATGTGTCCACTATAGAATTCCTGGTATGAAAGCTCTGTCTGCTAAGGTCTAATGTTGCAGTGCTATTATCACGTACGTCAATGGTTCGCAAAGGTGTTGTTCCAAGAACTTGGGTTACGGACTTTCACATGGAAACACACATGCACACTTACATGAATTATAGACCAATACACATTTTGTTTTTCGGTCTTTCTCTCGCCGTTTCCATCCCTGAGTGTATCCTTCGATACGTGTCTCTGCCTATGTTATTACCACTCTACATCAATGTGTTTTTTTTAAATCTGTCCGATCTATGTTCTAACATCTTTCGTATGTCTTTTCTTTAACTATTATAGAAGTTCACTTTGTTTGGTTTGAGTCATTGTGGATGGGTTTGCTTGGTGGTATTGTTTGCTTCATTTGTTCAGTATAGCATACATAAAATATATATAAAGTAATATATAGTGAATTATCAGTGTAGCCGATCATTTTCAGGCACCACAGTGTGATGGTTTGGCACCACTTGGCATTGTTTATATCTGGTTCCAAGAAGTTTAACTTGTTGTCAACTGGTGATTACTCTTTGTAAATAATCAGCAGGAAACGAATTACAGAAAGCAGAACTAAATTTACCTTGTTATTCACACACAGTTACCTGTGCTGTTATATTTTTGCTGCAACCTTCAATCACACAGTAACACGTGAAGACATACAGGTACAGTACATTCAGTCCCTCTCTGTATGTCTTCCTATGTCTCTCTCTCCCTCTCTCTCTCTCTCTCTCTCTCTCTCTCTCTCACTCTCACACACACACACATACACAGCAGTTAGACTGGAGAAAGTTGTGACAACGCCTCAGATCTTTGTGGTTTGAACTGTTGATTAAACCCGACACACACTCTCAGTTTTCCTTCTCCCACTCACCACTAATCAATCAATATGTGAACCAGTGCATAACGTGAAAGGCGGGAAACCTTAAGTCAATATTTGGATTAGGTACGAACACATAATTTGGAAATTGCATAAATACAGTCGATGACAGCTGAAAACTGCAGGGTTTTCCGCTTTTGCAGCGTTCTTTGATCAATGTCTCCGTGGTCACGGTTTTCATTTTTGCACCACTAAGTGCGGTTTTCTGAAGACGGGGAATTCTGAACCTGTCACCTCTGAACCTTTCTGGTTGCACTTCTGCTCTTTTTATTAGGTGTTGGGAAACAGTGTTGGCAGTGTTCTCAATCCTACAGAAAGTGCGCAGCCTGATTAATAAGATGAATAATCAATCTTTGCGTATCGAATTTCTTGTGCCTAATTTGCCCATTTTTCTTCCATTCACTGTCACGGTTATGCCAAATTAATTCAAGAAAGTTCTTGCAACAAGTGACAACCAGCATATAAAATGCATTGTTACAACATATCAGTGTATCACATATTGAAGATCTGAATTTGATAGCCTGTCTCCATGTCTCTGAATCACCCACCACCTCTCCCACTTTGTCTGGACTTTAGTAGCATAATGTTGTGGAAAACATTTGGATTTGAAACTATCAAGCCTTGAGATAAATCATTAAGCGAAGTTTAATGGGCTTGCCAAAATAAGATACACTGTTTACTGGCCCTGTATATACTTCATTAATTATAGCCACAGAGGTTGAATGCTAATTGAAGTGGTTAGGATTGCTTTGGAATTTACCTTTAATGTGGTTAGACAGCAGAGCTGGGTGAGAATGGCTTTCACATGTAACATTTTGAAATGTGTTTCGAGTCAGAAATGAAAGCGGCGGTTTGATCAGACTGATCTTTAGGGGAAACCATCCGTCCTCCTGAGGAATGAAGGGATGACTGGGTCAGATACTTAAAGTGATGGAGATTCAGTCAGAAAGAGGAAAATGAGGAAGAGTTTTGAAGTGGAGATGAATGGAGCGCATCAGAGGAGGAGGAAAGTGTTAATGGATAACAGGCTCTGGTAGATACAGTGGAGGGAGAGCGAAGCAGTTTGTGAGGCAGACTTTCACAGATACGTGATACTTTTATTTAAGTTATGGAGTGACAAAGGTGATTGAGATGTGTACTTAGACATATCTGGGGATGAGGGACAAGGAATGGGATTGAAGAAAGGAAACTAAGGGCTTACAGTGTTATTAAATATGTGATGTTAAATAATGCCTGTAAGCCTGAGACCACTGAAAACTGGAAGAGGAATGCATGATGGATGAGGTATGGAGAGAAAAAGAGAAAGTGGTATATGGAAGGGGAGCGTGATTAAATGTATGGATAAACGTCAGCCTCAAGTAGATAAATGGATGAAAGCATGAGAGACAAGAAGAAAAAGGGAGCACTGGAGGCTACTTTGAAAGAAGTTTTATAAGCTATCAGTTATAAGGTGTTTCAAGTTAAAAGACGATAGATGAATGGTTCAAGGGAAGAAAAGAGCAAAGGATGAAAAAATAGAAAAAACCTCTGGAATATGTTAAGCCTTAAGTAAAGAAATATATATAGAGAGAGATGTTTGCCTTAACTGATATGAGACGAGTAGAAGAGCTCAAAGTAAATTTTGGATGGATTTTACCTGTGAGTTACTTGCATATCTGCAAATAGAAAGACAGAGAAAGAGACAGAGAGATCCTCATTTTAAGTAACTGAATCATTTGCAAACTGCAGACTGACAGAAAGACAAAAAAAAAAAACAGCAAGTCAGAGTGAAAGAGTGGCAAGAGGGCAGGAAACAGGAAGTGCAGACATAATGAAGATAAATGGTACAGACTTGGAAGTACAGCTGGACGATGGATTTAACTGATTTGCTTAGTTGAATTTTTTCTAAGATGTCTTCAGTGAACATGAGATTATTATATAATGTGCACAAAAAGCTTATTTTCAGTAAAAAAAAAAAAAACAGAGCGAACAACAGTGAACATGACTGTCATGACTCCAGGTGACAACTAACCATATCTGCAGGAACAGACTGAAGAAAGAGTTTTCTGTTTGTGTCTGTTGACCTGTTACCATCTCTGCTTATGAGAGGTGAAACCATGACTCTGCTTTGTTCAGCTTGTCCCTGCCGTGCATCCACGTATCTATAGCACTACTAGATTTTATTTTTACCCTACCTGAACGATAAGATTTCATTGAAATTGGATCCTCTGTCTTTAAAGCCCCAGATTTGATCAGAATAAAGAAAACAAACTAAAATAGACATGGGTATTTTATATTTCAAAGAACAAACCCTAGCACACGGTCTGTTGAAAAAATACGATACATTGCTTTAGGATATGCATTGTTATAATGTAATGTTAATGAACTGGTTCTTTTCTTTTTGTATCTTTGCCTGGTGCGGTATCCTCAGGCTGGTACAGAAACGGAGACTGAAGTGAAACAAGCACAGTTTCAGGACATTTCCTCTAAAGGGTAAACACACATGGGTAGCATCTAGACATGCATCATTGCTTGTTGACATACATCAACACTTCATGATACGCCAATGTCTTCTTTCCTACAAGCATCAGTGCTCCAGAAAAGTGGCAGTCACATCACATTGACTCCCTAGATAGGCATATCCTGGCTACTGTAACTTGACTACTACTTCTGTCTGTACTCCAGCATGTGCTGCAGGCTTCTACTGACACAAATCAAACAACACAACACTATGTGCCAGGGGTCCTGTGCTTTGCACTTAAGCGAGTCATCAAAAAGGGTAATTTGATTCATGAGTTCCTTTATCATTCACTCCGTAAAGATGATGATCTCTTTGCTTTAGGCTCAAAATGTAAAATAACATAAGATGGCGAACCAAAGTCTCCTTTAGTTTACTCGGGAGACTATTGATTTTTGTTTTTTCAGGGAATTTAGGCATGACACCTCACTTTGCCCTTCACATCATGTCTGCCTCCTAATCTGTAATGGAGAGTTAATCATCAAAGACGCAAAGGAACTGACACGTGAAAATACATCTGTACGTCTGCAAATGTTCAGTGAATTGTTCTTTTTCCCATGGCCTTGCGTGGCATTGTTTCCATCCCAACCTCACACTCCCTTCACTGAGACGTGAACTCACGCTCTCATAGCAATTAAAGCAATGGTCCAGTAACTGTGATAAGAACAATTTCAGATTGCTCAATATTGTCTTCGTGATATGAAACTGCATCTGCTGTGCTGTAATTGCCCTTTGGGGATGATGATTTCCATGCAGACACTCTCATGCACGAAAACAACCGCATACAGACAGAAGCCAACAGATGCACATACACTCTTAAATGCTGATATGCATATAAATAAATACACATGCACACAAACACATTCTCGGTTTTCTAATTGCATGGAAATATTATTCAGGGGCTCTTGCACTCCTATCCATGAGTGTACACGTGAAAACAGCGAACGCACACAGTCACAGATTATCAGTATTATTCTAACATTTAAAACATTAAAACAAGTACTGTTGCGGAAACACAAAAACATACAAAATCTCGACCTCGTCAAGTTTAATTTAGTCTGCTGAAAAATCATAAAAGGGAGTTCATTTCCAATTGTTTTCATTCTCATTGATCATTTTTCAAGAATTTTGTAGAATCGGTTCATTTTTCCAAACCGCACTGCAGCAATCAGTGTTATTCTTTTTTTGTTTTGCTTTAGGAAAAGAGCACAAACTTCAGGAGGACTATAGAAACAAGTTGACTCTTGACTTTTCTGCAGTGCATGCACAAACACACTGTACGCTTACTGAGCACTTTATAAGGAATGCTTTACTAACACTGGGTAGTTGCTCACTCTCAAACAGCCTCAGTTCTTCGTGGCATGGATGGCCTCAGTAGAAATCCAGATTCATCAGACCAGGTTATGTTTTTCCAGCCTTCCAACTCCCCAGTTTTAGTGAGCCCGTGTCCACTGCAGCCCCAGAACCCAACGTGGCCCTCTGCTGCCTCAGTGTTCACCGTGTTGTTCATCCTGAGATGCTTTTCTGCTCAACACAGTTATAAAGAGTGGTGATATGAGTTACTGTAGCCTTTCTGTCAGCTCCGACCAGTCTGCCCGTTCTCCTCTGACCTCTCTCAACCACAAGGTGTTTCTGTCCTCAGAGCTGCTGCTCACTGGATGCTTTTTTTTGTTTTTTCACACCATTCTGAGTTAAACTCCAGAGACTGTTGAAAATCCCAGGAGATCAGCAGTTTCAGAAACACTCAAACCAGCCTGTTGGGCACCAACAATCATGCCACAGTCGAAATCAGTGAGATCATATTTTTTTTCCCCCCATTGTGATGTTTGATGTGAACATTAACTGAACCACCTGACCTGTATCTGCATGAGTGTATGCACTGCACTGCTGGAACATGATTAGCTGATTGAATAATTACACGAATAAGCAGGTGAAGAGGTGCTCCTAATAAAGTGCTCGGTGAGTGTATATCTGCATATAATTGCTCACCTACAGGCTGCCGATGCACCATCACACCCACATATATGCCCCTCTACGCATATGTTGAGGGCAGCAAAGGACAAGCAGTATAAAATGAAATGTTCATTATGTAAGAGACACTAATACTCAGAGAAACAGACAGAGACGATAACCGAAGCAGCAGCCGGAGCAGAGAAGAGACCTGGACTTAAAATTCTTCTTCCTTAAATCTGTGTCCGCTTGACCAACACAGCGTTAGCGTTTCACTCATTTATTTATCCCACTTTTTTTTCTCCTTTGTCCTTCTGTTTGATATGCTGTGTCATCTCTCTCCCATCCATCTCCCTTATCCTCCCTCCATCTCGCTCTCTTTGTCGCCTTCTCTCCCTCTATCATTTTCTCTTCTCTTTTTTGATATTCCTCCTTCACCTTCCTCACTCCTCCTCTCCTTCATTCATCTTCAGCATTGTTCCACTTTGCTATCGCTCTTCGCCTCTACCACCAACACACAGTCTTTTCTCTCTACATCTACTCATCCATATAATAATGGTCTTTGTATGTTTGCCAGAAGTCACTCTCATCCTGCAAGCACTTAGATGAATCAATAGCAAGCCAGGAGCTGCATGTGTGTGTATGTTTGTGTGTGCTTGTGTTTGTGGTGGTAGGTAGATTCACACAGATACACTCTATGTATGTGATTGTGCATGTGTGTGTCGGTGCAATCATTATGTGCATGCTTCTTTTTTTTTTGTTCTCTAACTCTCTTAATCTCCTTACCAGTCCTCGCCCCTTGCTTCATTTTCACCTTCCCACCACTTTACCCTCTTTCGACAAGCCACGGTTTTACCATCAACCACTCATCCATCCTTCCATCTATCCTTCCATCTATCCTTCCATCTATCCTTCCATCCATGCATTAAGCCAGGTATCTAACCATCCATCCCTCAAGCCATCCATTTGTATCTATGGGTGCACATGATAAATGTTTAGACCTTGTTTGGGGAAAACATCCCATCTAAAGGACACTGCCACAGACAGACCATTTATCAAACCCCATCTTCTTTCTTACACACACACACACACACACACACACACACACACACACACACACACAAACACACACAAGGCAGATCCAGTGCTGTCATATATGAAAGTCATCATCATTTAGCTCTGCTGTCAGGATACATTAAAGTCGAATTGTGTTCCTGATGTTTACACAAACATACACACAGAGATACATAATGCTATTCGCTTACAATCAGCTCACATCTGCTTTAATATGCTATAATAAAAATCAGTGTTTTATTCTCATTCTATTCGTCAGGGAGGAAGTAAGAAAAGAAAACTCATAGGAAAATATGAGAAGGGTGCGAAGGCAGTAGGGAAAAATATAAAAAGAAATAGGAAGCAGCACCAACATGCAGACAGTTAAATATTACTATAAAGAGGTGTCATGTAGATCACCCATCACAGGAAGAGCTCTCTTATCTTTTGCAGTTGGGATATTTCAGTGTTTTCTATTTGCGGCTCTTTGGAGAACTTACTGTGTAAGGGTGAATGAAGATGAATGGGGCCAGTGCCCTCTCCTCTGCCTCTATTGATTTCTATATCACCATGTCAATCCTTGGGCTGTCAAACACACGCTCGTATCTTCTCTGAGATGTCGAGACACACACATGCACGCATACACTGTACTGACCTCGTCTTGGGAGCTTGTGTCTCATGGCCAATAAAGTTCTGATTGAATGAAACGTGTAACTCACCAAAGGGTTGTTAAGACTTGACAGAGGAGGCTGATTTTTCTTCACAAATATGACACACGCAGCAAGAAAGAGATTTACAAAGAAATCAAACTTTAGACATAAAACCAAAAATAAATAAATAAATTAGTAGGCACGCTGTTCATCATGTTGTATTGGAACTGATTTAAAGAAAAAAAAATAGTCTGCCTTGGAAAAATCATCGACCATGTGTGCAGCCATATTGTCCACTTTACTGAGGTATTTATGAAACGTTTATCAAAGCTTTTTTTTTTTTTTCCACCTAAAGGCAGAAACTTCCAATGATCAATGCCTGCTGCCACTTGGCTACACAGTTGTCTTTGGAGGACAGTGATTCAGCAGGGGCACAGCTCTTTCACTACTCATCATGTTCTGTCGGTTTCAGCTTTTATCATTGTATTGGGCAATAACACAAGGGGAACATTTAAGGAAAAAAAAGTCCATCTGGTGATTTGAGTGAGAGACTGATGGTTCGATTTGAGGCTTTCTGACAAACGATTTTTGTATGGAGGCAGCCCTAGAGATTTTTGGGCACAAACAAACCAGCGTGAACTTGCTCAGCAGCGGTACAGAGCTATTTTCATTAGACTTCATTTTGTTTAATTTCAATTGATAATTTTTCTCCAGCTTTTTTTTGTCAGAACTCCTGTAACACTGCAGTCTGGAATAATTAATGCTATTTGTCATTTGTTTGATTTTCTGACAAAACAGCACATAATTTAACAGCCACTGAATGGCTGACTCTCATTCCAGCGCCCGAACACAGCATACTATTCAAAGCTTTATAATAATAAAATGGAAATAGTAGTTGGAAAAAATCCCTGCTCTAAATAAACCCTGATCAAATGACCCAAAGACAAACTGTGCATCAAATCTTAGACGAATATATATTTATTATATATAATTTCAAACAGGCAGACAAGTAAACACCTCATTTCCTTTGAACTTCACTGCCAGCTCTGAATTATCTGTAAATGAAACACTGACATGATGACAGCTCAGATAAAGTCATGGTGGATGGTAAAGCACGTTGTCTAGCAGTTGCAAAGCTCAGGAGTTCGATCCCAGATGCTTCCTCGCTGGATGCTGAAGTGTCCTTCAGCAAGGTTCACATCTGCTTCTAACATGAAGGTCACTAGTGTATGAATGTGTTTCAATAGGTAAATGCAAGACTTTGTAAAGTATATAAATGCCTTCCAGGCACGTTAGAGGCAGCTAGCATTCATGTCATTTGTGACAGTTCATGACATGCACCTTAAAAGGAGAGCTGCAGGGAATTGCTACGAGCTTCATTTGTTCAGGATCCAAGAATCGTCGGCAGAGAAAAACACTTTAGTAACATGACAGGAGTGTTTTTATACTTGTGACAGTCGGAGGTAGGGGATGAATTCTGATCTCAGCTTTATCTTTCATGACGGGTTAGTTTTTGACATTTTTGACATTCCGGCATGACAGCATAAACCAGAGTTAATGTAGAGACACCTCCGCTCTTTTGTTGAAACCACCACATGCCTTTTTAAGGGTGCAAGGTCTAGTTCGGGATTTTCGATTGGCTCGGGGGGGGTTTAACTTCCTTTTACAGTAATTGCTGCTATGGCGATTGGGGCTTCAAAGAGAGAAATACTGTCTGAGAAATTACCCCTGGACCTGCCGTTTTCTGTGTGTGCGTGTGTGTGTGTGTATGTTCTCAAATGGGAGGAGAGTGCGGCGGAAAAATGGGAGCTGTCAGTCAACCTAATGAGACCAACCTTCTCAGTGCACACACACACACACACACACACAGTGCCATCGGGCCAGTGGAAGTGCCATATAATTGGGTTTCCTTTCCAGGACAACAGACATGCTCACTGGATTAGATCTGACCACCGACGCCAATTCTCTCCATGTCTCCCCCTCTCTCTGCTTTTCCTTTTTCTTTCTCTGTTTCTCTCTTTTCTCAGCCTCTTCATTTCTCCTTTTTTTTCCCCTGTCTGGTCTTCTCGTTCTTTATCTGTTTTTCCTCTTTTCGCCCTCTGTGTAACTGTTCTGCCTATATTATTGTGCATTCCACCTCTGACCTACATGTATGGTGCTTTATCCCATAACGTGGCTATAGATAACGTAACAGACAAAATATATTACATTATAGCAAGGATTATCCCACTGATGCAGAGGTTTAATGTCATTTGAAAGAGTTATTAGAGGTATTTGCAACAGTAATATATATAAAATATGTCAAAGAGGATGAGGGGTGGAAATATTAAAGAGGGTATGAGAAAGAGGGGTATAGGAAGGATGGGAGGGGAGGGAAGAGGAGAGGAGGGAAAAGAAAAAAAAAGGATGTGTGAAAAGTAAAGGGTCACTTCTTTTTCTCACAGTTCCTTATGCAATCCCTGAGGAATGTTCACATCTTCTCTCTCTGCCCCTCTCATTGTCTGGATTTGTGTAGAAGCTCTTGGAGAGTGTGTTCGTGTGTGCTTGTGTGTGTGTTGTAGCATTAAGCTGTGTATGTGTGTATGTCTGTGTGTGTGTGTGTGTGTGTATGAGAGAGTTTTTCCACAGTAAAACTATTGAACTTTGGTTCAGGGAGCAAGCAGAAATGCGTTTGCATTTTCACGTTGAAAGAGGTTAGAAAATCCAGGTGTGCTGTGTCTCGTGTGGATTCCCGCCGTGAGACCAGGCCACCCTCTCTGTGTGTTCTCCAGCTCGTCGTCAAACATTCATGCTCACATATGCTGCTGCATATGAACAGACATGTGGTGTTTATGCATGAAATGAGGAAATTTCTCCAGAGTGAAGACATTTAGTGGTCATTACTCTCAAAATAGACCATTTTGTGGTCAATCCATTTGGGTAGAATCTTTATTATTATCATTATCATATTATATCTTGGGTTTACTGTGCAGAGTATATTTACACTGAGTCAATGGGACGTGATTATGGTAAGGTAAATATTTGGCTGTTAGGGACGGCAATGTGTTTGTATGTGTATGTGTGGGTGAGTCTTACACATACAAATACAAATACATTTTCACAATTGCAGATACACTTTTTATGAACGTTGCAGACAAAGATTTTATTTTCTTTAGAGCTGTAAACACCTACACTTACAATATATCAGCCCTACAGATACATATGAAGTGAATATACATCACTTCACCACCACTGCGACAACACACAAGCTTGGTCTTGCAGCGTGAATGATCTGACAGTGTTTTTTGGCAGCGATAGCAGCAGCCTCTCCAAAATGCATCTCCTCCTTCCATCTATCCCACCCCCCCTTCCCCGTCCTCAATGATGCCTCCCCCACCTCCCTCTCCTACGTGATATTAAGTGCTGCTTTCGCTGCTCCCTGTTTAGCCACTTGGCAACGCAGCAACACATCCATCTCTTTGGAAATGTTTATCTGTAAGCTGTTTACTCTATATACTCCTCCACACACACACTGATGCATAGTTCACACATGTGTGCACACACGCCCGTGCACGCACACACAAACACTAGTTCCAGTTCAGCCTTGTAAACACAAATAGCAATGCAACAGGCATATACTGGTATGAGTCTAAACATGTGAGTACAAAGTAAAACAAACATAGAGAGGGATATTTTCCCAAAACACACACAGGCCAAAACATAAAGACACGCATAGATTTACATGAACACGCAGAATCAAGCAGATGTACGGCTGAACTTTCACAAGATTTCACAACATAGACATTAGTATCCAAACACACATGTACACATTAGAGTAAGGGAGGAATGCTGATAGAAGCTACGGTTGGATACGCTGGTTGGACCACGTGTAAACAGCAGAAGATTTAGCCTCAAAGGCCGCACACATGTCTGCTAACACACACGAGCACACAGTATATACAGCGGACTGAACTATATCCACGCATACACACAGCACTCAAGAACAACATGTAACGCATGCACACTCGGATGACATTGTTATTGCATTCCACTAACGAAATTAAGCTTATAAATGTAGCGCTCGGTTGGGCAGATAAAGCCTGGACTTCCTTCCAAACAGAGGGAGAGGGGGCGAGAGGCGAAGAATTAGAGCAGATAGACAGAGGCTGTGAAGATCAAGGCAACGCTGAAAACAGAGCGGTCAACTTTACAAAGAGGGTGAGCGATGAGAGAGAGATTACAGGAAGAAAGAGGAAGCACAGATGCTGGGGATGTACGAGGGGGTTATTTGTCAGATCAGCTGCAGATCTGCACATCCTGAAGAACTAAAAGGAAAACGCCAGTCGGAGTCGGTTACTGCTGGTGGTTGGAAAAGAAATTATATGATGGTGTGTGGGGTTTTTGATGAAATTGCAAACTGTTGCAGATATGAATATTTAAAGGATAATTCAAAAACAGGGAAGTTAACAGATTTATCCCATGGGATGATATTGCTCAACAGATAATGACAGATGAATTTATAGTTGGAAAGATGGTAAAGGGTCGTTTAACTTAAAGAACTGATGGTAATTAAGCCATGTTTTCGGTTTAGGAACATCCAAAACGCTTGGCCCACATAACTCCTTCTTATAGGTTTTTGACTGCAGCAAACTGTATACACTGTGTATGTTTGTGTACTCTCAGTACATTAATGCAGTTTTTGTGCGATAGATGTAGACTATGGACTTGGATCTGTCTCTGCTATGAGATCTCAGATAAATTTTTAAATCTGTTCCTCCACCTGCACCTGGTCTGAAGTCAGTTTTGTATGTGATGCAACTCAGTCCTCAGTCTTTAATATCTCTAAGAAGACAGAAAAAGTGTTATTGACTGCAGGTGCAGTTGTTGTGAATTCCCCAAAATGTTTTATTACTATCAGTGAAATGTAGTAAAGCTATTGTTAATTTCTATTTTTAAGTTTGTGTGATTGTACGTAATTACATTGTTCACCTGACACAGTAAATTAACTGCTTTTC
This sequence comes from Toxotes jaculatrix, assembly GCF_017976425.1. NCBI lineage: Eukaryota > Metazoa > Chordata > Actinopteri > Toxotidae > Toxotes > Toxotes jaculatrix. The sequence continues at coordinate 10,613,495 of NC_054409.1, read as the reverse complement.
AAAATAGCACAATAAAGGATTTCAGATAGCCTCTAGCTCTAGAGTCAGTCTGATTCATCTAGCTGAGTGTGTGTGTTTGTACATTAAGTGTGTGTGTGTGTGTGTGTGTGTGTGTGGTGTGTGTGTGTGTGTGTGTGTGTGTGTGTGTGTGTGTATGTATGTGTCTTGTTGCACTGCTAGACTTCAGAAAGCAACAGGCATGCTACTAAATCATTTAATTCGACTTCAGGAGTAAAAGAGGCAGCACCCTCCTTCTCCCTATTTTTCCTTCAGTCTTTCAGACACAGGCCAAAGGCAAACAAACGTGCACACACACACACGCACACACACACACACACACACACACACACACAAGCACAACACTAGCCATAAATTACAGGGAAGCAGCAAATCATTCTCTCATGCACTCCCCGCTCCCCGGTGACTCAAACATTTAGTTCATTTTCTGTTGCGCTTTGCAAATTAAAGTGTGCACAAAAGGCTTTCAAATGTTGGCGTGTATTATATTGTGTTACAAAATTATGTGGCATTGATGCCAGAGCTTTCTGGTATAATCATCAATTATGCCACTGGTATTTTGCATGCGTGTCTGAGTATGTGTGTGCGGAGGCTGCAGGGGCACCGGGGTTCAATCTATTCAACAGTGAAATGTAAAACACCACAAGAATAAAGCAACAGACTTAACCTGTGCGATGAATAATGATGGAAGGTGTGTTGTAAATAAGTGAGCTATGAATAAAAAATTGCATGTTGTATGACATGGTTAAATCTACCCACTGCAAAACATTAAACGCTCAGGCCAGGACTGCTATACTGAGCACATAATTTATGGGTAGAGCTATGGGTAGAAGGGTAGGACATCCAGACCCAAAGTTGACTTAGTAACTCATAGCTGCCTTTTTTAGCAGACAGTTTTCATAATTCATTCCCTTGGACCATAGAACCCATTCCAGAAATCTGCGTATGGTTTCATATACGCAACATTTTCATTCCCTAAATAAGATTATTTTGTTAACTACTTTAAAAATGGATTTCCCTGATCCACACTGATCAGCTGCTCTTTTCTATGGCCTGTTTAGGTGGAACTTTCTGACAGCACTTCCCACACCATCACTGACGCCTATGCTGGGAAGGAATACATCATCCAGGTAACACGTTCATCTTCCTAACTGATCGAGTGAAAACAGTGTTTACAAACAGTAAATATGGGCATATCTTTGTAATTTCATATTAGCTTCTCACAATATTAAACCTGGATGAATGGTAAAATGAGTAGATATAACCACAACTTGCCATTGTCCTTGTGGTCCACAGGTGGCTGCCAAGGACACAGAGATTGGAACATGGAGTGACTGGAGCGTTGCTGTCCATGCCACACCCTGGATTGAAGATCCTCTGCCCATCACTTCCACAACTGAAGGAGATTTTCCTACTGGTAGGTTAATAATTCTCGGGAATTCACTGGAATTGGTCCAGTAGTTGTTGAGACAACCTGGACCAAAGGGGTGGAGCCAGCGACCACAATAAAAATAAAGAAAACACTAAATGCAAATAAGTATCCTGCTTTAGGTTTTAATTTATTAACATGGCTTGTCATGAGTTTGTTAATGATATTCTCACTCTCACTGACCCTAACCCACATATGCAAGTTGAGAGGTCCAAAGAGAGAATGATAGAGATTTCACTGAGTGTCTTTGTGTATATAGAAATATTGCCACTATTTCTTGTAGTCCATGATCTGTAGAAATCATTGTGAAGATAATACAGTATTCCTATAATGCTTTTTTTTTCCACATTGTTCTTTGTGCCCACGGCTGTCACACAGTAAATTTCCTGAACCAGTTAGGTATGAAATTAAGTTTCGTTAATAACTTTCTTTATCATTAAATTGAGTACACTATAAGCGTTTGATAGCCTTGAACTTTTATCGCAGCTTAAGCTATAAGATCCAGCAGCCTCCAGACAAATCGACACACATCAGCCTGAGAGCCTGCAAACTGCCTCAGGGAGAAACTGTGCCATCTTTTTATAAAATCCTCACGTCTCTCCTACGACTTCAAACTGGCTCGCTTACAGTACAACAACACCACACTTTCTAGGTTTTTTTTATGCATGAGAAACAATAATTTAATGTGAAATTCATTATAGATTATTGTATTTTATGTGTCCTCTGACACACACAAGCACATATAGTACATACTCTCTCTCACACACATACACACTCAGAAGGACAAAACCTGTCTCTGGGAATTATCTAGCTGGCACAGCTTCAGCATGTGGCAGAGATCAAGGATGGCTCGCTTGTCAAATCGAAATCTCTCAACACACTGATGATCCCTGAACAACTAGGCGTACATTCCAGGTCTGAACACTGTACACATCTCTCCGACCACACTGGAATAGCAAAGCAAAAATGGCAGAATGCATTTCGAATGAATAAACACTGAATACAAATGGTCAGGTTTTATGGAGTATGTGGCCAGTTTACACTTTCTAACTTGCATTCCAGCTGCGGTTTTGCAAATGTAGGGAGTGTTTATCTGGACCAGTACCAGCTGCACATCAGGCCAGCGAATACTATATTATAATATTCAAAACAGAATTGCAAGAAACACTTTACCTCTTCTCATCTGTGCTTAATCTGTACAAAAACCAAGGTGGTTTTATGGTGCATCATGTGGTGGATTATTTCTCGGCCAGTGGCAGTTTCTTCCTGGAGTCTCCACTGGGTGCCTGGCATCTTCACTCCAGGAAGTAACCGCACCCAGCCAAGAAATAGTCTGATACACAACCCTCCATAAGGCCTCTTCTATTTTACACTCCAGAGTTTTTTACGGGTTAAACATATGAGATATGACGTGATGATTAGTGAGCTATAGCTAACAGGCTGCTTCATACTGGACAGACAAATAAGATGTTCTCATCTACCTCTTTATGAGACACTCCTTTAGGTCACTCTTGTTTGCTACCATGTGCTCATAATATACAATACTAGCTTTATAAACAATGTTTTAATTTCCCCCTGAGTTTTGCCTCCAACCTCCTTTGTTTGTTTTTTGAAGGGGAAAAAATATTTAATCTGTATTTGGATTTACAAGTGATTGTTTTGTACCATCATCAGTCTCTCACTTCTGGGTCCAAACCTACACCCATGCATGTCAACATACTGACAAAGTCATGCGGGTAACATCATTTTTATTGTAGGGACAAGTGAAGAAGTGTCCTCCCTGACTGTGACTTACTGTCAGTATGAACACAGTCTGAAATCTTTTTAAGAAAATGTTTGGTCCGTCTCCCTGTCCTTCTCTCTGTCTAACCCTGTCTTGTCCATTGAAATCTCTCCACTCTCAAGTTTTATAGTACAACAGTGACTCCTGTCGGCCATGAGCGGCGCTACACACTGGTCATCACACGGTCGACACTGAATGAGCTCTCGCATGCCTAGAAACACACAAACAAACGCTAAACAGTACACAAAGAACATGCGGCCGGCTCTGACTCTGCCTGGCACACAAACACGTATAAACAGCACCACACACACACACATTCACAGTGTCTCCCTCTGATAGCATGCAGTGCACACACAGACACAGACACATAAACACACACTCAGTACACATTGTATTATTCTTGTTCTCAGGGAAAGAAAAGCAGGTTATTGGGATTCTCCTCATGCCTCTTCTCGATCCAGCTGCCGCTTCCCTATTTCCCTTCCCTCTCTCCTTTTTCTGTTCTCTCTCTCTCTCTCACTGTCCTCCGTTTCGCCTCTAGGTCTCACTCTCTCCATATCTGTCTATTCTTTTTCCTCTCCTCTCATTTCTCACTCTCTATTGATCACGCACTTTCCTACTGCCACTCCTACCTCGCACTTCCTGCCTGTCTCTTTTTTTTTCTGGCCTTCTGCCACTTTCTTTACAGATGTTACTTCCTGAATGACTGATTGCATCTGTGCAGTGACTATGTGTAGCTACAACTCCTTTGTTAATATAACTAAGATAACATCAGGGTTGGTTGTTGATGGATACACCTTTTCTCTATGGTTTTTTTCCCTGCTGGTCAAAATAAAGGCAGGTGACAACTGATAAACAGTGGGAACATGTTTTTATGCTTATTTTTCTTAAAACTGAGAGGAAATGCCAGATTCTTTTTTCAAAAGCGGTGAAAAAGTGTGGCATTCGGAAGAAGAAAAGATGCATAAGGGCTGATAAAACAGATTTTTCAAGTAGACGCTGATGTCAGGGTCAGTGATAGACACGGCATTCAAGTCATGTTACTATAACAACAGTTGTTTGCCTCCACTTCACCAAGAAGTGAAAAAAAAAGGTGTTGAGGATGTAAGTAACCATAGCGTAATTTGTTCAAGTCCAGAAGTCGCCTTTGTTGGGTCTTTATCTTCATAGCGGATGATAAAAAGGGATAAATTCATTCATAAAAGGGAAGAAAAAACACACATGCCTTATTAACTTGAAAGTAAATTGCCGTAATGAATCAGAGGTCCTCAGTTAAATGATCTAATGTTGTTTCTTGAATGTTGAACACATTCACTTCAAAGTATTTAATAGAAACATGGCCACTGGATGGGAATCAGCTCATTATTCAGTTTGCACTCACCATTTTGTAACTATTGTACATGAAGCAGAATCACATCAGCAGGGAAACGAGGAAAATATCTGATTGCCTGTCGATGACCGGACCGATAAACACAAAAAGTTCAGCTGGGGCCAACTTTTTTTTTCAGCTGACCAGCTTGTTAACATCTACACACTGACCAATATTTCCTGGCTGCTCAGCTGAAAAGGAAATGAGCGGACTTCCTGTGCCTTATTGATTGTGTAGCACTCAGTCTAAACACACAGTCACACTTTCTCCATTTCCTCTTTGTCTTTCTGTCGTCTTGCCTCTGCCACATTTCTCTACCTCCTTTTTTTTTTGTTTGTTCGTTCTTTTATTTTCTATCCAAGAGGTCACCCGTACCCCGTGGAGATGAACCAGAATAGCAGCTAGTTGCGCTCAGTGTCTGTTCTGTGTCCTGGCATCAACAGCCTCACTTCATATCACAAGGATAGTGGCGTGACAGACAGACAGCATTCAGAAATCCCATCCTCGGTGACTGGACCATTGCCTAGCGACCGCATTCCAGGAAGTAAAACACAGATCATCTGGGGCTTTAAAAAGGTGCGGCCAGTCTTAGTGTTGCAACCACCCATCTAAGATATGTTCCTGCCTCACCCAGTCTGTGAGACAGAAACTGGACACTGTCTAGCACCGAACCAGATATCACTTCTTATATCCTTCATGTCGAGGACTATTTATAAACGCTTGGTTTCTGTTTCAAGATCTGTCATAGAGAAAGATTATATGCATGCAAGTTTTTAATGAACAGCCACCAGCACAGATACATGTTGAAGCCAATGCTGAGGTGCCTTTAGGTCCTGTTGTTCTGTAGCCGGTCCCCCCTTCCCATAGATGTGAGCAGACTGACAGTTGGATCACGTCCGAGAAAAGTCTGATTATATAAAGAGAAAGGTACAAAAATTTAGTAGCATGCAACGCTAACAGCATGTGGAAGCTCAAGTTTAGGCTTTGTAGGTACCCCAAAAAATAAATCCAGCAGGTTAAACCAAGTCACTTTCAGGGTAAATTTTGGAGAAATTACTTTGTTCCTGCAGAGACAAAGTATTTTGTTATTTGACAGGTATTACTGGTGCCTCCAACTGGTTCCATCTTCATAGCAACACCAGCTGAGGAAGAAAACCCTAATGCCCTAATGCCTCCGACATCAACACTATTACTGTAAACAGGCAGGGTAGTTAGAATTCAAGTCATACAGAAAATATTATCTCATGCATTCTTCAATCATCCCTCTTTTCTTCCCCTTTATTTTTCAAATTTCCCCCTCACTCTTTTCTGTCTGCCTATTTTGCTCCCTCCGTCACCTAATTTCACTCCCCTCAACCCCCCCCCCCACATCATTGTCTTGTCTCCCTCTCCTTACCTGTCCTCCACTAGCTTGTTACATCAACGTACATCCCATAACTGTCTCTCCTCGTCACCATCACATTATTTCTGCATAATTTTTATTTTCTTCACCACTCTGAAGCACAGTGTTTTGCTGCAGGCAGGAAGTATTGCACTGAGCTGCTGAACATGTTAAATGTGTCCTAGTTCTCTCTCTCTCCTCTCTCTCTCTCTCTCTCTCTCTCTCTCTCTCTCTCTCTCTCTCTCTCTCTCTCTCTCTCTCTCGCTCTCTCTCTCTCTCTTTCTGGCTATTTCACACCTGGCTGCTTCTTTCCAATATCTCTCAACTCCCAATTCCGTACTACACAACAGTCATTAATTGGACGGAGAGGGAAATCATATTCTCTCAAACAGTGTGCATGAGTTAATGTCTATTGTGCTGCCTGCAGCTGTAGCAATAGCTCCCTTTTATAAAACATTAAACTGTGATATTTTTATTTGTCATGCAGTGTAAAAGCAAACTGAAGCACTAAAAATGGCTTAAACACTTTTCAGCATATTTATCTTTGCCACAAGCCTTTTAATTTGTGGGGTCACCATAACTTTTTTTTTTTTCATTTCTTTAATATATTTATTGTCCTGGGATTTGAGCCATAGATGTTTTTGCTTTCAAGTTTTTTGCTTTCAAGCCATTTTTTTTTTGTGTGACTTAAATTGGACTCCAGCCGTGCTGCAGATCTTATGTACTGTAAAGTTTAAATATACAGTTTGTTATGAGTGTGGAAATACATAGCTTTTCAACGTGTGTGTTAGACCATCTCCTATCAGCAATATATTAACTTCCACAAGGCATTTTCCCCATTTTCTATATCTATCCACTTCCTGCCCTATTCACTGTCTCCTTTACCTCAGGGCTTTTACCTCGTCTTCCGTTTCTCTCTCTTCTTTGCGTCTTCATATATTATCTATCTATTTTGCTCTGTCTGTCCTTCTCTATCGCCATTTCCCTGCGGCTTCAGTATGAATGAGATTTTTTTCTTTCTCTTTTTTTTTGTCCAGTTCACTTCATAACTGCCTTGACAAGTCCCATATTGATTGCACTTGCAGATTAGAATTGATTTCGCTCTGCGTTGTATTTTCCTTTTCTGTTTGGTTCTTCCCGGTATGATGAGCACTTTTCAGCGTCCATTCATCAAAACCAAAAAGAAAGAAATGAAGGACAAATAAGAACAATAGTTCAGAGGAGTTCATTAGAAATATGCTCAGCAAGGATTATTGTGTTTTCTCATTGGTTTTCCAGAGACCAAGACCTCCCCCATACCGTCTTCCAACGCACCACAAAAAGCTGAACCTCCAGTGGGCAGAGCTGCCAGGCTCCTCACATTTTTCTCCCCATTGCTGTTAGGAATGCTGCTGCTGTTCATGTGGTAAGAGAATACACACACACACACCTCTTATAATGAGTCTACAACCCTTCATCTTTGAATTGATCTTGAAACTCAGTCATTCAGTCATATATCGGCAAATTGATGCTTGTCTATTGATGTCAAGAGCATGTTTAATAGAACAAGAGGAACAACGATTGGGTGAGTCTGTTTTACGACCCAGCAGGGGGGTTTTTCTTCATATTTTTCTGCAGAACCCCTGAAGGGACTGAAGTAAAATCCAATCCAAAGCTGTCCCATTTCATTAGTTTTACAGGTTTTACATTGTAAATCATGTTGTAATAGTGCGCGTCCTGTCGAAGATGTAGATGTCGAACAGTGAACTCTGGTAAGCTTATTGTCATGAAGCACAGCTAAGTTGACTGCAAAGGTGTGCAGACAGGAAGTGATTTTTGCACCTGATTTGAGCTTACAAAATAGAATGGATACAAGATTACAGTAAATCAGCGGTTCCCAACCTTTTTGACTTGTGACCTTTTGAAAAAATCTATTTAATAATAACTGACAAAGGAGACATTTCCCCTTTAAACTCCTCAGATTGTTTCATTCTGTTCAAGGCATGAAGTTTTAAACTATTTAAAGTATTTCACAACAAATGCCAAAAGTACAAATAAAAACTTGTGTATCAGAACCTGTCTTCTTTCTTATCCCACCACCATTTTTGGTTGGTTGGTTGATTTGTAGGTCTATAACAAGATGCCTGATTTATGCTTCTCTCTCTTTCTCCAGATTTAAATGTCTTATTCCTGAAGGGAGACGAGGAGGAAGAGGAGGAGGAGGCTTGTCTTTTTTCTATTTTGCACATGTTTCAAGGATACAGTGCATTGATCATTTCTTTCCATCACACAGTCACTCACCAAGGTTACTTAGACATGAAATCAGACGATGATAATGCGATTCAGCATTTTTTGATCCAATGGTGACAAAGAAACTCTTCAAAGGAACTTCTGAAAGCGGTATAATCATCAACATCATCATCATCACCACCAACAGCAGCAACAGCAACAGGAGCAGCAACAACCACAACGACAGCAGTGATATCAGCACCAATAGTCTTATATTACCCCCTGGTGGCTTTGATGGGCCACAGCAGACTGATCTGTTTTGGAAGACGACCGTTTAGTTTGGGAATCTCCTCTTCAGAGCAAGAAAATCAACTCCTACTATGAGAAAAAAACCTCTTCATTACCTTTTTGTTCTTTTTTTATTGATCGGTTGATAGTCTTCATTTTAACTTTCTTCTAAAATCTCAGCACCGTACAGACAAACACACACACACACACATATAAGGCATGTGTGTTTGTGTGTATGGTAACCTCGTAGTCCCCATACAGCTGAATCATCATGCCAAAGACTCAACTCCACCCTCGACAAAATGGTTCCCAAACTACTCACTGAGCTTCCTGAAGCCTGTGCCTGCCTTCGTCAGGGGTTGACAACCCCAGAAAGTTGTGTATGTGTGTGTGTGTGTCGTACACAACACCTTACCGATGCCGACTTTAACGGTATGGGAGTCAAACTTGGGAGGAATCTGAGGAAGCCTGCAGCTCCTGTTTGTGTAAACATACCATGTAAACGAAGAAGCCACAAAAATACTCAATCAGACTGAATCTGTTCGCCTCCAACGACTGAATCAAAATGACGGGAGTGAGTCGTTTTTCGATACGAGGACTAACACTTTGAAGAGTTCAGTAACGGTAGTCTGGCTTATTTAGACAATTAGCTTTACGTTCTGCTTTCAGCGAAAGGCAAGGAGGACCTGGATTGTAAAAACAAAATCAAAAAACAAAACAAAAAAATAAAATAAAATCAAGTGGATTTGCGACTGAGCAATTCTTTGCCCACTCATTTCTGGTTTTTGGTTCGACTTTGTAATGACGGCGACAAAGTTGGTTATTCAAACATTAATACGAGCTATGTTGGTTTTCCATTCTGCTCTGTGCTGTAAAATACAATAACACAAAACTGCTTTCCAAATTCTGACGCCTTTACAAACATTAAAAAAAAAAAAGTATTTTTGCAGTTTACATTTCAGTAGCCAATATCACCAGTTAATATTATGTTATTCAAAGGAATATTGATGTGTTCTATTGTATTTTTTTTTTATTTTATGGACAAATAATAAAAACACACATGTAGGACTTTAGTTCTTTTTTCCTTTTCTTTTTTTTCAGACATTCATAATGGCTTAATTCTCCTTGATCCTATTTTGTAAACTATGATATGTAACTTTAACATTGAACAAAAAGTTTATTATTTAATAATAATAATAATAATAATGTATGTATTAGCAGTAGAATGTCGTAACCTGTACCTGGGGTCTTTTTTATAGATGTATATACAATGACAGGTTTCAACCATTAAATGTGACCATTTCACAATGAATGATGACACACTGGCCTCGTACTCATTTTGCCTTTCAAACACTGAGAAAATATCAGGACCGCCAGTTTTCTCCTGATAACTACAAGATGGAATTGAGGTGTCAGTCGAGGAGCGAAACAACATCAATTTTTAAACTGGCGTGAACGCACAGCTGCCATAACTTCTCAGTGTAATAACAGTGATGACACATTTCTTACCTCCCGCATTCAGCCATAAACAAACACTGCTTCATTTCAAGTTTTCCAAATCAATACTTGTAACCTTGCAGAAAACATTTTCTCTCAGTCTGGATAGGACGGAGGAGCATATGTACAGTTTCAGGTGAGCTATGTTAGCGTTGCATGGGTGATCAGTGAAGGCTGATTCTGCCTTTTGGGTTGTTAAGGTGTGGTGCATCGTTCTACCTTCACTACCTTTTTTTTTTTCTTGATTACTTGATGTATGTACATACCAAATATATCCTCAGTTGGTATGTAAATGCAGGAGATTTGTTTGCTTTGCTTTTTTTTTTTTTTTTTTTTGTTTTTTAAGTTTTTATAATATTATGCTTCAACCATTTGACATTAAATATGTCAAATGGTGGAGGCATGCTCCCCCTGACACAACACGTTCTGCAGCTGTGGCTTTTTCAGCCACCTTTGCTCTGCACAGCAGTGTGGACTGCCATAGATTTTTTTTTTTTTTTTTTGGCAATGATTTTACTCATCGCCTTTTATTTCGCTATATAATAAGTTTGGCTAGTGACAGCTTTGTTTAAAACTTGCACAATCACCTGACTGCTTGTGTTTCTTCCCCCATCTGATGTATTTGCAATATTTCTCTGTTCCCAGATCTGAGCAGTTAATTTTGGTGAGTATGATGCTGTAACTGCCAAAACAACAGTATGTGGTAAGTGAAACTTCATCTATACTTTACATTAATCAGACTGGAGACATTCAGTCAGAAATATTCAACAAGAGAATAGGAGGAGAATAAAATAAGAGACTCGGTTGGTCAAAATTCCCCTTTTGACCTTTACCTCTCACTCCCCCTGTGTCTCCCTCACTTTAATCTGTCTCACTGTCTCTCTTGCCTCTCTCAAGCTCGCTTTCTTTCATTATTCTGACAAGTTCTGGCAGGCCGATTTGGAGGCCGAGGACAAATCAATACACCATCTAACAGCTGTCAGCTGGAGTCTTCTGCGTGTATGTATGTGTGCAGAGTGTATCTGCTTGCGTGGGTATTGCATTCATTACTCTTCAGTTCCTTCCTTCTTCCCATCCTTATAGTGGCCTGTCTTTTTTTTCTGTGGGGGTGTTGATGAGAACCCAATTAATATTTACAATTACAGGACATGTGAAGGCAACAAGGAGAGCAGAGAGACCACAACAGAAGAACGGTCCTTTACTGTCCTTGTTGTTCTTTATCTGAGAAAACTGAAAGAACAAAAATGCTTGTGGTTAACAAAGAAGAGTTAATAAGCAGCATTATGAAACTTTTCACTTGATATTTCAACTGAACTTTAATTAAATGGCACTTGAAATGTTCAGCCGTGCTCTCCGTCTGCAACCACAATGTGATCCACATTAACCTCAAGTATATAGCAAAGTGTGTGTGTGTGTGTATGTATGCACCATCCAGAGCCTGTCAGTTCCAACAGCCTTGCTCTGCTCTAATGACTAGTTTGACCTTTCCCTGATAACTGGATGAATGACACGAACTCTGCTTCCCCCTCACTTCTGCCCTGGCTTCTGGCTTTTGCCAAACACTCAGCTCACAGCGTATCATTCTTCCTTCTTCCTGGTATCACTTTACCAGTTCATTTTTCACACCATTTTTAAGCAACACATGCATTAAATCCATTAAAACATGGCATGTTGAGAACACTTGTGCTTCTGTTTTCTGCAGCAATATGTTATTTACTTTTCACAAAATTGGTGTCCAGATGTATTTATTCCTTTTTTTTTAATGTATTTTTCAGAGCACTAATGAAGAAATATTCTGATTCTGAGGTGAATGCTAAAACCCAATTTTTTCTTAGGTCCCACAACTTTGTCATGCTCTTAAGTGAGCGACTTCTTTCCTAACTTCAAACCGGTGGCCAAATTTAAAACAAGCATTTGGCCACTGGAGGGAAGCAGAGATAACCTCCTCCTCCCGTGCGCTGTCTGTGGTGCTGAAACATTCAAACACATTGTCACTGCGTCTCTCTCCATGGTGCTGAATAATTCAAGCGCATGGTATGTCCCACTTCTCTTATTTCATATTTCCCCTGTCCTCTGTCCTCATGTGACCCACAAATCAATGAAGACCACCTTCATAATGGACAGTCCATGATTCCCATTATTATCCCATTACTCTCTGCTCTATGAAGAGGATTTTGATGAATCATCGTCTTCTCAGCTAAGCCTTTAAGTGTTTAAGTACATGAACATACAAACTCAAAGTGTTTTTGTCTTCTTTAGGTCGGGCCTGATCCTTGCATCCATAGATCTTCAGTGGCACATGCTTAAAGACTGCTAACTTAATGGCTCTTGGAGTTAGGTCTAAAACTCTGTTGAGGTGGCTACAATCCTGATTATGTCTGCCTCTCAAATCACCCGAATCACAGAACTGTTCCACCAATTGCTTGTCAGCCTTAACACAACAGAACACACTTCTGCCTTTGAAGAACTGGAATTGTAGGTTCATGTTGTCATTGGACACAATTACAGCTAGAAAACTGATGTTGGCAAAGTGCAGAAACGTTACTCACTGCAGCCTCATTCTCCAAATTGTAGCGATTCCAGTGATTGCGTTGATCTTGTCACTCGTTTGAAAAAAAAAGAGGCGTATCATTGAACACATAGTTAGGCAGTTCAGCAAACTCTAAATCTGCAAGCTTGGCGAGTCATTTTGAGTTCTCCTTCAAAAATTCACACAGCTCATTTGGGAAGCTGAACAACATTCAAGATCGTGTTTTTTTTGTCTGTCTGTTTGTTTTTTAGCTTTAGGTTTCTTTGGAGAGTAGACAGGTCTTTCAAATTACAAAGGAACTGTGGACACTGCAGTTCCCTTCTGATAAATCAGTAATCATGGAGCACCATGGGAAAAAGAGGCTCAGACGTACACAAGATCACTAAATAGACACCGTCAGCGTAAATGGAGAAAAAGCTAATTCAAGATTTAATTTGAAATTCTAAATTCTAAATGACTACATACTGAGATACAGTAAAGAGAACCAGGCTCATTAAACACCTTCCATTAAAAAGGATTAAACTTGTCTGTACAGATATGATCCTGGATGTTTAATAGAGACATTATTAAAATTGGGTCTTAGATGAGTGCTAAAATTAAAATTTATTGCATGGCAAGTTTCAGCGTTTGAACTGACACACCTATTTAAAAACCCTCCACTCAGCAGGTTCCCCTAATTTGAAATATGGGAAACGATATTATCTGCCTGTCAGGGCTCAGTATTAGGATAATTCTTCCCATCACATTCATCCAATAAATACTGCTGTAAAGATTAAACCAGGAGCCACATGTAGTTACAAGATAAATAAATGTGACATATATTTTATCATATGTCTCAAATACATTTTGAATCTTAAATCCTGAAACATCTGTGTTAACTATTGTGACAGAATATAATTTCTACATTCAATAATAGACTCAGACTGCAGACTGTGCCAGACACTTTATAATAGTCTCTCCCTGGTATTCAGTTACAGCATGTAAGTTACAATGCTTAGATCCTGGTCATTTTTTTTCATTCTGTTGTCTCTTTCCCTCTCTAGTGGTGCTCAGAGAAACTGCAGTTTCTAACAGATCTCTCTCTCTGATCTCTGATCACCAACATAAAAATCACCTCTCATACCAGAAGGTCAAAAAACACTCTCACTCTATGACCACGTTAACTGTTTCATTCACTATGACTGTGTTAATTTTTCTGTCCCTACACTCTCATGAAAACACAGGACATCCATAGTTGTAGGATTTTATTTATTTGTTCACCATTAAATATGAATTTATGCAGACAGGAGCGAGTGCAAATTAATTTTCTTACTGCTACTTTCATAAGTCGCTTTGCACAGCCATGATAAATGTTTGCTTGTGGAGCAATGGTTTATAGTTGTCAATATATAGTCCATAAGTTATATACTCCAAAAAAGGATGATTCTTCAAACATTATTTCCCACACCACCTATAACTGGAAGTGTCATGACCAGCCCCTCAGGGGTCTGTTCTTTGAACTCTTTTGTTTAGTTTGGATCTCTTCTATGGACATTTGGACCTTTTCAGATTCTTGTTTAGTTTGTTAAGTTTTGTTCACTGTTCCTGCTTTATTTTGAAATCATGGCCCTTGTGTATCTTGTCTTGTTCTACTTCCTGTCTTTGTCTTGTTTCCCTCCTGTTGTGATTGTCTGCCCCGCCCTAATTGGTTTCACCTGTTGCCCATTGCCTGGTGTATTTAAGTCTCGTTATTTCCCTGTGTTCTTGTTGGTTTGTCTGTGTTCCATGCCCGAGTCTGTTGCCTGAGTGTGTGTCTTCCCCGTGATCGTTCCCGTACCTGTGCCTTGCATTTTTTCCCCACCTCATGGACTTACCTTGGTTTCCTCTGTTTGCAAGTAAGAATGTTTCGTATTTTCTTTTGTTTTGGTTTTTGAGTATTTTTCTCCTGCTTGGATGATTTTTGGTTGTTTGAGTTTTATTCCCTGGCCCTGGACACTTACAGTGATTTTTGGTTCATTAAAAGACTTTAAGTTACTCCTAGCCTGTCTTGGGGGTTATTGCTTTTGGGTCCTGGCCTGACCCCTAGTCTTAGCATAACAGGAAGATTAAAGTTCTGTTGCATTTGTGCATTTTTCATAAATGTCTCAAAATGTCATAAAAAACGTCATAGTATAGTAAGGCGTCAAAATCGGCCAAAAAAAGTCAAAATTTTTTTCGACCTCAAAATGTCATAAAAAACGTCATAGTATAGTATGGCGTTTTTTTCGGCCAAAAAAAGTCAACATTTTTTTCGACCTCAAAATGTCATAAAAAACGTCATAGTATAGTATGGCGTTTTTTTCGGGCAAAAAAAGTCAAAAATTTTTTCGACCTCAAAATGTCATAAAAAATGTCATAGTATAGTATGGCGTTTTTTTCGGCCAAAAAAAGTCCAAATTTTTTTCGACCTCAAAATGTCATAAAAAACGTCATAGTATAGTATGGCGTTTTTTTCGGCCAAAAAAAGTCCAAATTTTTTTCGACCTCAAAATGTCATAAAAAACATCATAGTATAGTAAGGCATCAAAATCGGCCACAAAAAGTCAAAATTTTTTTCGACCTCAAAATGTCATAAAAAACATCATAGTATAGTATGGCGTTTTTTTCGGCCAAAAAAAGTCAAAATTTTTTTCGACCTCAAAATGTCATAAAAAACGTCATAGTATAGTATGGCTTTTTTTTTCGGGCAAATAAAGCCAAAAAATTTTTCGACCTCAAAATGTCATAAAAAACGTCACAGTATAGTATGGCCTTTTTTTCGGGCAAAAAAAGTCACATTTTTTTTCGACCTCAAAATGTCATAAAAAATGTCATAGTATAGTATGGCGTTTTTTTCGGGCAAAAAAAGTCAAAAATTTTTTCGACCTCAAAATGTCATAAAAAAACGTCATAGTATAGTATGACCTTTTTTTCGGCCAAAAAAAGTCAAAATTTTTTTGGACCTCAAAATGTCATAAAAAACGTCATAGTATAGTAAGGCATCAAAATCGGCCACAAAAAGTCAAAATTTTTTTCGACCTCAAAATGTCATAAAAAACATCATAGTATAGTATGGCGTTTTTTTCGGGCAAAAAAAGTCAAAAATCTTTTCGACCTCAAAATGTCATAAAAAACGTCATAGTATAGTATGGCGTTTTGTTCGGGGAAAAAAAGTCAAAAAATGTTTCGACCTCAAAATGTCATAAAAAACGTCATAGTATAGTATGGCGTTTTTTTCGGCCAAAAAAAGTCCAAATTTTTTTCGACCTCAAAATGTCATAAAAAACGTCATAGTATAGTATGGCGTTTTTTTCGGCCAAAAAAAGTCCAAATTTTTTTCGACCTCAAAATGTCATAAAAAACGTCATAGTATAGTATGGCGTTTTTTTCGGCCAAAAAAAGTCCAAATTTTTTTCGACCTCAAAATGTCGTAAAAAACGTCATAGTATAGTATGGCGTTTTTTTCGGCCAAAAAAAGTCAAAAATTTTTTCGACCTCAAAATGTCATAAAAAACGTCATAGTATAGTAAGGCCTCAAAATCGGCCAAAAAAAGTCAAAATTTTTTTCGACCTCAAAATGTCATAAAAAACGTCATAGTATAGTATGGCGTTTTTTTCGGCCAAAAAAAGTCCAAATTTTTTTCGACCTCAAAATGTCATAAAAAACGTCATAGTATAGTATGGCGTTTTTTTGGGCCAAAAAAAGTCAAAAAATTTTTCGACCTCAAAATGTCATAAAAAACGTCATAGTATAGTATGCCGTTTTTTTCGGGCAAAAAAAGTCCAAATTTTTTTCGACCTCAAAATGTCATAAAAAACGTCATAGTATAGTATGGCGTTTTTTTCGGGCAAAAAAAGTCCAAATTTTTTTCGACCTCAAAATGTCATAAAAAACGTCACAGTATAGTATGGCGTTTTTTTCGGCCAAAAAAAGTCCAAATTTTTTTCGACCTCAAAATGTCATAAAAAACGTCATAGTATAGTATGGCGTTTTTTTCGGCCAAAAAAAGTCAAAATTTTTTTCGACCTCAAAATGTCATAAAAAACGTCATAGTATAGTATGGCGTTTTTTTCGGCCAAAAAAAGTCCAAATTTTTTTCGACCTCAAAATGTCATAAAAAACGTCATAGTATAGTATGGCGTTTTTTTGGGCCAAAAAAAGTCAAAAAATTTTTCGACCTCAAAATGTCATAAAAAACGTCATAGTATAGTAAGGCATAAAAATCGGCCAAAAAAAGTCAAAAATTTTTTCGACCTCAAAATGTCATAAAAAACGTCATAGTATAGTAAGGCCTCAAAATCGGCCAAAAAAAGTCAAAATTTTTTTCGACCTCAAAATGTCATAAAAAACGTCATAGTATAGTATGGCGTTTTTTTCGGCCAAAAAAAGTCAAAAATTTTTTCGACCTCAAAATGTCATAAAAAACGTCATAGTATAGTAAGGCGTAAAAATCGGCCAAAAAAAGTCAAAATTTTTTTCGACCTCAAAATGTCATAAAAAACGTCATAGTATAGTATGGCGTTTTTTTCGGCCAAAAAAAGTCAAAATTTTTTTCGACCTCAAAATGTCATAAAAAACGTCATAGTATAGTATGGCGTTTTTTTCGGCCAAAAAAAGTCAAAAATTTTTTCGACCTCAAAATGTCATAAAAAACGTCATAGTATAGTATGGCGTTTTTTTCGGCCAAAAAAAGTCAAAATTTTTTTCGACCTCAAAATGTCATAAAAAACGTCATAGTATAGAATAGCGTTTTTTTCGGCCAAAAAAAGTCAAAATTTTTTTCGACCTCAAAATGTCATTAAAAACGTCATAGTATAGTATGGCGTTTTTTTCGGCCAAAAAAAGTCCAAAATTTTTTCGACCTCAAAATGTCATAAAAAACGTCATAGTATAGTATGGCGTTTTTTTCGGCCAAAAAAAGTCAAAATTTTTTTCGACCTCAAAATGTCATAAAAAACGTCATAGTATAGTATGGCGTTTTTTTCGGCCAAAAAAAGTCAAAAATTTTTTCGACCTCAAAATGTCATAAAAAACGTCATAGTATAGTATGCCGTTTTTTTCGGCCAAAAAAAGTCAAAAATTTTTTCGACCTCAAAATGTCATAAAAAACGTCATAGTATAGTAAGGCGTAAAAATCGGCCAAAAAAAGTCCAAATTTTTTTCGACCTCAAAATGTCATAAAAAACGTCATAGTATAGTATGGCGTTTTTTTCGGCCAAAAAAAGTCAAAATTTTTTTCGACCTCAAAATGTCATAAAAAACGTCATAGTATAGTATGCCGTTTTTTTCGGCCAAAAAAAGTCCAAATTTTTTTCGACCTCAAAATGTCATAAAAAACGTCATAGTATAGTATGGCGTTTTTTTCGGCCAAAAAAAGTCAAAAATTTTTTCGACCTCAAAATGTCATAAAAAACGTCATAGTATAGTAAGGCATCAAAATCGGCCAAAAAAAGTCAAAATTTTTTTCGACCTCAAAATGTCATAAAAAACGTCATAGTATAGTAAGGCGTTTTTTTCAGCCAAAAAAAGTCCAAATTTTTTTCGACCTCAAAATGTCATAAAAAACGTCATAGTATAGAATGGCGTTTTTTCCGGCCAAAAAAAGTCAAAAATTTTTTCGACCTCAAAATGTCATTAAAAACGTCATAGTATAGTAAGGCGTTTTTTTCGGCCAAAAAAAGTCAAAAATTTTTTCGACCTCAAAATGTCATAAAAAACGTCATAGTATAGTATGGCGTTTTGTTCGGCCAAAAAAAGTCAAAAAATGTTTCGACCTCAAAATGTCATAAAAAACGTCATAGTATAGTAAGGCCTCAAAATCGGCCAAAAAAAGTCAAAAAAATTTTCGACCTCAAAATGTCATAAAAAACGTCATAGTATAGTAAGGCGTTTTTTTCAGCCAAAAAAAGTCAAAATTTTTTTCGACCTCAAAATGTCATAAAAAACGTCATAGTATAGTATGGCGTTTTTTTTCGACCTCAAAATGTCATAAAAAACGTCATAGTATAGTAAGGCCTCAAAATCGGCCAAAAAAAGTCAAAAAAATTTTCGACCTCAAAATGTCATAAAAAACGTCATAGTATAGTAAGGCGTTTTTTTCAGCCAAAAAAAGTCAAAATTTTTTTCAACCTCAAAATGTCATAAAAAACGTCATAGTATAGTATGGCGTTTTTTTCGGCCAAAAAAAGTCAAAAAAATTTTCGACCTCAAAATGTCATAAAAAACGTCATAGTATAGTATGGCGTTTTTTTCGGGCAAAAAAAGTCAAAATTTTTTTCGACCTCAAAATGTCATAAAAAACGTCATAGTATAGTAAGGCCTCAAAATTGGCCAAAAAAAGTCCAAATTTTTTTCGACCTCAAAATGTCATAAAAAACGTCATAGTATAGTATGGCGTTTTTTTCGGCCAAAAAAAGTCCAAATTTTTTTCGACCTCAAAATGTCATAAAAAACGTCATAGTATAGTATGGCGTTTTTTTCGGCCAAAAAAAGTCAAAAATTTTTTCGACCTCAAAATGTCATAAAAAACGTCATAGTATAGTATGGCGTTTTTTTCGGCCAAAAAAAGTCAAAAATTTTTTCGACCTCAAAATGTCATAAAAAACGTCATAGTATAGTATGGCGTTTTTTTCGGCCAAAAAAAGTCAAAAAAATTTTCGACCTCAAAATGTCATAAAAAACGTCATAGTATAGTATGGCGTTTTTTTCGGCCAAAAAAAGTCAAAAATTTTTTCGACCTCAAAATGTCATAAAAAACGTCATAGTATAGTAAGGCCTCAAAATCGGCCAAAAAAAGTCAAAAAAATTTTCGACCTCAAAATGTCATGAAAAACGTCATAGTATAGTAAGGCCTCAAAATCGGCCAAAAAAAGTCCAAATTTTTTTCGACCTCAAAATGTCATAAAAAACGTCATAGTATAGTAAGGCCTCAAAATCGGCCAAAAAAAGTCAAAAAAATTTTCGACCTCAAAATGTCATAAAAAACGTCATAGTATATAGTAAGGCGTTTTTTTCAGCCAAAAAAAGTCAAAAATTTTTTCAACCTCAAAATGTCATAAAAAACGTCATAGTATAGTATGGCGTTTTTTTCGGCCAAAAAAAGTCAAAAAAATTTTCGACCTCAAAATGTCATAAAAAACGTCATAGTATAGTATGGCGTTTTTTTCGGGCAAAAAAAGTCAAAATTTTTTTCGACCTCAAAATGTCATAAAAAACGTCATAGTATAGTATGGCGTTTTTTTCGACCTCAAAATGTCATAAAAAAACGTCATAGTATAGTATGGCGTTTTTTTCGGCCAAAAAAAGTCAAAATTTTTTTCGACCTCAAAATGTCATGAAAAACGTCATAGTATAGTAAGGCCTCAAAATCGGCCAAAAAAAGTCCAAATTTTTTTCGACCTCAAAATGTCATAAAAAACGTCATAGTATAGTATGGCGTTTTTTTCGGCCAAAAAAAGTCAAAAATTTTTTCGACCTCAAAATGTCATAAAAAACGTCATAGTATAGTAAGGCGTAAAAATCGGCCAAAAAAAGTCAAAAATTTTTTCGACCTCAAAATGTCATAAAAAACGTCATAGTATAGTATGGCGTTTTTTTCGGCCAAAAAAAGTCAAAAATTTTTTCGACCTCAAAATGTCATAAAAAACGTCATAGTATAGTATGGCGTTTTTTTCGGCCAAAAAAAGTCAAAAATTTTTTCGACCTCAAAATGTCATAAAAAACGTCATAGTATAGTAAGGCGTCAAAATCGGCCAAAAAAAAATCAAAATTTTTTTCGACCTCAAAATGTCATAAAAAACGTCATAGTATAGTATGGCGTTTTTTTCGGCCAAAAAAAGTCCAAATTTTTTTCGACCTCAAAATGTCATAAAAAACGTCATAGTATAGTATGGCGTTTTTTTCGGCCAAAAAAAGTCCAAATTTTTTTCGACCTCAAAATGTCATAAAAAACGTCATAGTATAGTATGGCGTTTTTTTCGGCCAAAAAAAGTCCAAATTTTTTTCGACCTCAAAATGTCATAAAAAACGTCATAGTATAGTATGGCGTTTTTTTCGGCCAAAAAAAGTCAAAAATTTTTTCGACCTCAAAATGTCATAAAAAACGTCATAGTATAGTATGCCGTTTTTTTCGGCCAAAAAAAGTCAAAAATTTTTTCGACCTCAAAATGTCATAAAAAACGTCATAGTATAGTATGGCGTTTTTTTCGGCCAAAAAAAGTCAAAAAAATTTTTCGACCTCAAAATGTCATAAAAAACGTCATAGTATAGTATGGCGTTTTTTTCGGCCAAAAAAAGTCAAAAATTTTTTCGACCTCAAAATGTCATAAAAAACGTCATAGTATAGTAAGGCGTCAAAATCGGCCAAAAAAAAATCAAAATTTTTTTCGACCTCAAAATGTCATAAAAAACGTCATAGTATAGTATGGCGTTTTTTTCGGCCAAAAAAAGTCCAAATTTTTTTCGACCTCAAAATGTCATAAAAAACGTCATAGTATAGTATGGCGTTTTTTTCGGCCAAAAAAAGTCCAAATTTTTTTCGACCTCAAAATGTCATAAAAAACGTCATAGTATAGTATGGCGTTTTTTTCGGCCAAAAAAAGTCAAAATTTTTTTCGACCTCAAAATGTCATAAAAAACGTCATAGTATAGTATGGCGTTTTTTTCGGCCAAAAAAAGTCAAAAATTTTTTCGACCTCAAAATGTCATAAAAAACGTCATAGTATAGTATGGCGTTTTTTTCGGCCAAAAAAAGTCAAAATTTTTTTCGACCTCAAAATGTCATAAAAAACGTCATAGTATAGTATGGCATTTTTTTCGGCCAAAAAAAGTCAAAAATTTTTTCGACCTCAAAATGTCATGAAAAACGTCATAGTATAGTAAGGCCTCAAAATCGGCCAAAAAAAGTCCAAATTTTTTTCGACCTCAAAATGTCATAAAAAACGTCATAGTATAGTATGGCGTTTTTTTCGGCCAAAAAAAGTCAAAAATTTTTTCGACCTCAAAATGTCATAAAAAACGTCATAGTATAGTATGCCGTTTTTTTCGGCCAAAAAAAGTCAAAAATTTTTTCGACCTCAAAATGTCATAAAAAACGTCATAGTATAGTATGGCGTTTTTTTCGGCCAAAAAAAGTCAAAAAATTTTTTCGACCTCAAAATGTCATAAAAAACGTCATAGTATAGTATGCCGTTTTTTTCGGCCAAAAAAAGTCAAAAATTTTTTCGACCTCAAAATGTCATAAAAAACGTCATAGTATAGTAAGGCGTCAAAATCGGCCAAAAAAAAATCAAAATTTTTTTCGACCTCAAAATGTCATAAAAAACGTCATAGTATAGTAAGGCATAAAAATCGGCCAAAAAAAGTCCAAATTTTTTTCGACCTCAAAATGTCATAAAAAACGTCATAGTATAGTATGGCGTTGTTTTCGGCCAAAAAAAGTCAAAAATTTTTTCGACCTCAAAATGTCATAAAAAACGTCATAGTATAGTATGGCGTTTTTTTCGGCCAAAAAAAGTCAAAATTTTTTTCGACCTCAAAATGTCATAAAAAACGTCATAGTATAGTATGGCGTTTTTTTCGGCCAAAAAAAGTCAAAAATTTTTTCGACCTCAAAATGTCATGAAAAACGTCATAGTATAGTAAGGCCTCAAAATCGGCCAAAAAAAGTCCAAATTTTTTTCGACCTCAAAATGTCATAAAAAACGTCATAGTATAGTATGGCGTTTTTTTCGGCCAAAAAAAGTCAAAAATTTTTTCGACCTCAAAATGTCATAAAAAACGTCATAGTATAGTAAGGCGTAAAAATCGGCCAAAAAAAGTCAAAAATTTTTTCGACCTCAAAATGTCATAAAAAACGTCATAGTATAGTATGGCGTTTTTTTCGGCCAAAAAAAGTCCAAATTTTTTTCGACCTCAAAATGTCATAAAAAACGTCATAGTATAGTATGCCGTTTTTTTCGGCCAAAAAAAGTCAAAAATTTTTTCGACCTCAAAATGTCATAAAAAACGTCATAGTATAGTATGGCGTTTTTTTCGGCCAAAAAAAGTCAAAAAATTTTTTCGACCTCAAAATGTCATAAAAAACGTCATAGTATAGTATGGCGTTTTTTTCGGCCAAAAAAAGTCAAAAATTTTTTCGACCTCAAAATGTCATAAAAAACGTCATAGTATAGTAAGGCGTCAAAATCGGCCAAAAAAAAATCAAAATTTTTTTCGACCTCAAAATGTCATAAAAAACGTCATAGTATAGTATGGCGTTTTTTTCGGCCAAAAAAAGTCCAAATTTTTTTCGACCTCAAAATGTCATAAAAAACGTCATAGTATAGTATGGCGTTTTTTTCGGCCAAAAAAAGTCCAAATTTTTTTCGACCTCAAAATGTCATAAAAAACGTCATAGTATAGTATGGCGTTTTTTTCGGCCAAAAAAAGTCAAAAATTTTTTCGACCTCAAAATGTCATAAAAAACGTCATAGTATAGTAAGGCCTCAAAATTGGCCAAAAAAAGTCCAAATTTTTTTCGACCTCAAAATGTCATAAAAAACGTCATAGTATAGTATGGCGTTTTTTTCGGCCAAAAAAAGTCCAAATTTTTTTCGACCTCAAAATGTCATAAAAAACGTCATAGTATAGTATGGCGTTTTTTTCGGCCAAAAAAAGTCAAAAATTTTTTCGACCTCAAAATGTCATAAAAAACGTCATAGTATAGTATGGCGTTTTTTTCGGCCAAAAAAAGTCAAAAAATTTTTCGACCTCAAAATGTCATAAAAAACGTCATAGTATAGTAAGGCATCAAAATCGGCCAAAAAAAGTCCAAATTTTTTTCGACCTCAAAATGTCATAAAAAACGTCATAGTATAGTATGGCGTTTTTTTCGGCCAAAAAAAGTCAAAATTTTTTTCGACCTCAAAATGTCATAAAAAACGTCATAGTATAGTAAGGCCTCAAAATCGGCCAAAAAAAGTCAAAAAAATTTTCGACCTCAAAATGTCATAAAAAACGTCATAGTATAGTAAGGCGTTTTTTTCAGCCAAAAAAAGTCAAAATTTTTTTCAACCTCAAAATGTCATAAAAAACGTCATAGTATAGTATGGCGTTTTTTTCGGCCAAAAAAAGTCAAAAAAATTTTCGACCTCAAAATGTCATAAAAAACGTCATAGTATAGTATGGCGTTTTTTTCGGGCAAAAAAAGTCAAAATTTTTTTCGACCTCAAAATGTCATAAAAAACGTCATAGTATAGTATGGCGTTTTTTTCGACCTCAAAATGTCATAAAAAACGTCATAGTATAGTATGGCGTTTTTTTCGGCCAAAAAAAGTCAAAATTTTTTTCGACCTCAAAATGTCATAAAAAACGTCATAGTATAGTATGGCGTTTTTTTCGGCCAAAAAAAGTCAAAAATTTTTTCGACCTCAAAATGTCATGAAAAACGTCATAGTATAGTAAGGCCTCAAAATCGGCCAAAAAAAGTCCAAATTTTTTTCGACCTCAAAATGTCATAAAAAACGTCATAGTATAGTATGGCGTTTTTTTCGGCCAAAAAAAGTCAAAAAATTTTTCGACCTCAAAATGTCATAAAAAACGTCATAGTATAGTAAGGCGTAAAAATCGGCCCAAAAAAGGTAAAAATTTTTTCGACCTCAAAATGTCATAAAAAACGTCATAGTATAGTATGGCGTTTTTTTCGGCCAAAAAAAGTCCAAATTTTTTTCGACCTCAAAATGTCATAAAAAACGTCATAGTATAGTATGCCGTTTTTTTCGGCCAAAAAAAGTCAAAAATTTTTTCGACCTCAAAATGTCATAAAAAACGTCATAGTATAGTATGGCGTTTTTTTCGGCCAAAAAAAGTCAAAAAATTTTTTCGACCTCAAAATGTCATAAAAAACGTCATAGTATAGTATGGCGTTTTTTTCGGCCAAAAAAAGTCAAAAATTTTTTCGACCTCAAAATGTCATAAAAAACGTCATAGTATAGTAAGGCCTCAAAATTGGCCAAAAAAAGTCAAAATTTTTTTCGACCTCAAAATGTCATAAAAAACGTCATAGTATAGTATGGCGTTTTTTTCGGCCAAAAAAAGTCCAAATTTTTTTCGACCTCAAAATGTCATAAAAAACGTCATAGTATAGTATGGCGTTTTTTTCGGCCAAAAAAAGTCCAAATTTTTTTCGACCTCAAAATGTCATAAAAAACGTCATAGTATAGTATGGCGTTTTTTTCGGCCAAAAAAAGTCAAAAAATTTTTCGACCTCAAAATGTCATAAAAAACGTCATAGTATAGTAAGGCCTCAAAATTGGCCAAAAAAAGTCCAAATTTTTTTCGACCTCAAAATGTCATAAAAAACGTCATAGTATAGTATGGCGTTTTTTTCGGCCAAAAAAAGTCCAAATTTTTTTCGACCTCAAAATGTCATAAAAAACGTCATAGTATAGTATGGCGTTTTTTTCGGCCAAAAAAAGTCAAAAATTTTTTCGACCTCAAAATGTCATAAAAAACGTCATAGTATAGTATGGCGTTTTTTTCGGCCAAAAAAAGTCAAAAAATTTTTCGACCTCAAAATGTCATAAAAAACGTCATAGTATAGTAAGGCGTCAAAATCGGCCAAAAAAAGTCCAAATTTTTTTCGACCTCAAAATGTCATAAAAAACGTCATAGTATAGTATGGCGTTTTTTTCGGCCAAAAAAAGTCAAAATTTTTTTCGACCTCAAAATGTCATAAAAAACGTCATAGTATAGTAAGGCCTCAAAATCGGCCAAAAAAAGTCAAAAAAATTTTCGACCTCAAAATGTCATAAAAAACGTCATAGTATAGTAAGGCGTTTTTTTCAGCCAAAAAAAGTCAAAAATTTTTTCAACCTCAAAATGTCATAAAAAACGTCATAGTATAGTATGGCGTTTTTTTCGGCCAAAAAAAGTCAAAAAAATTTTCGACCTCAAAATGTCATAAAAAACGTCATAGTATAGTATGGCGTTTTTTTCGGGCAAAAAAAGTCAAAATTTTTTTCGACCTCAAAATGTCATAAAAAACGTCATAGTATAGTATGGCGTTTTTTTCGACCTCAAAATGTCATAAAAAACGTCATAGTATAGTATGGCGTTTTTTTCGGCCAAAAAAAGTCAAAATTTTTTTCGACCTCAAAATGTCATAAAAAACGTCATAGTATGGTATGGCGTTTTTTTCGGCCAAAAAAAGTCAAAAATTTTTTCGACCTCAAAATGTCATGAAAAACGTCATAGTATAGTAAGGCCTCAAAATCGGCCAAAAAAAGTCCAAATTTTTTTCGACCTCAAAATGTCATAAAAAACGTCATAGTATAGTATGGCGTTTTTTTCGGCCAAAAAAAGTCAAAAATTTTTTCGACCTCAAAATGTCATAAAAAACGTCATAGTATAGTAAGGCGTAAAAATCGGCCAAAAAAAGTCAAAAATTTTTTCGACCTCAAAATGTCATAAAAAACGTCATAGTATAGTATGGCGTTTTTTTCGGCCAAAAAAAGTCCAAATTTTTTTCGACCTCAAAATGTCATAAAAAACGTCATAGTATAGTATGCCGTTTTTTTCAGCCAAAAAAAGTCAAAAATTTTTTCGACCTCAAAATGTCATAAAAAACGTCATAGTATAGTATGGCGTTTTTTTCGGCCAAAAAAAGTCAAAAAATTTTTTCGACCTCAAAATGTCATAAAAAACGTCATAGTATAGTATGGCGTTTTTTTCGGCCAAAAAAAGTCAAAAATTTTTTCGACCTCAAAATGTCATAAAAAACGTCATAGTATAGTAAGGCATCAAAATCGGCCAAAAAAAAATCAAAATTTTTTTCGACCTCAAAATGTCATAAAAAACGTCATAGTATAGTATGGCGTTTTTTTCGGCCAAAAAAAGTCAAAAAAATTTTCGACCTCAAAATGTCATAAAAAACGTCATAGTATAGTATGGCGTTTTTTTCGGGCAAAAAAAGTCAAAATTTTTTTCGACCTCAAAATGTCATAAAAAACGTCATAGTATAGTATGGCGTTTTTTTCGACCTCAAAATGTCATAAAAAACGTCATAGTATAGTATGGCGTTTTTTTCGGCCAAAAAAAGTCAAAAATTTTTTCGACCTCAAAATGTCATAAAAAACGTCATAGTATAGTAAGGCCTCAAAATTGGCCAAAAAAAGTCCAAATTTTTTTCGACCTCAAAATGTCATAAAAAACGTCATAGTATAGTATGGCTTTTTTTTCGGGCAAAAAAAGTCCAAATTTTTTTCGACCTCAAAATGTCATAAAAAACGTCATAGTATAGTATGGCGTTTTTTTCGGCCAAAAAAAGTCAAAAATTTTTTCGACCTCAAAATGTCATAAAAAACGTCATAGTATAGTATGGCGTTTTTTTCGGCCAAAAAAAGTCAAAATTTTTTTCGACCTCAAAATGTCATAAAAAACGTCATAGTATAGTATGGCGTTTTTTTCGGCCAAAAAAAGTCAAAAAAATTTTCGACCTCAAAATGTCATAAAAAACGTCATAGTATAGTATGGCGTTTTTTTCGGCCAAAACAAGTCCAAATTTTTTTCGACCTCAAAATGTCATAAAAAACGTCATAGTATAGAATGGCGTTTTTTTTCGGCCAAAAAAAGTCAAAATTTTTTTCGACCTCAAAATGTCATTAAAAACGTCATAGTATAGTAAGGCGTTTTTTTCGGCCAAAAAAAGTCAAAAATTTTTTCGACCTCAAAATGTCATAAAAAACGTCATAGTATAGTATGGCGTTTTTTTCGGCCAAAAAAAGTCAAAAAATGTTTCGACCTCAAAATGTCATAAAAAACGTCATAGTATAGTA
Source organism: Toxotes jaculatrix (assembly GCF_017976425.1). Classification (NCBI taxonomy): domain Eukaryota; kingdom Metazoa; phylum Chordata; class Actinopteri; family Toxotidae; genus Toxotes; species Toxotes jaculatrix. The sequence continues at coordinate 10,586,181 of NC_054409.1, read as the reverse complement.
AGGCATCAAAATCGGCCACAAAAAGTCAAAAAAATTTTCGACCTCAAAATGTCATAAAAAACGTCATAGTATAGTATGGCGTTTTTTTCAGCCAAAAAAAGTCAAAATTTTTTTCGACCTCAAAATGTCATAAAAAACGTCATAGTATAGTATGGCGTTTTTTTCGGCCAAAAAAAGTCAAAATTTTTTTCGACCTCAAAATGTCATAAAAAACGTCATAGTATAGTATGGCGTTTTTTTCGGCCAAAACAAGTCCAAATTTTTTTCGACCTCAAAATGTCATAAAAAACGTCATAGTATAGAATGGCGTTTTTTTCGGCAAAAAAAAGTCAAAATTTTTTTCGACCTCAAAATGTCATTAAAAACGTCATAGTATAGTAAGGCGTTTTTTTCGGCCAAAAAAAGTCAAAAATTTTTTCGACCTCAAAATGTCATAAAAAACGTCATAGTATAGTATGGCGTTTTTTTCGGCCAAAAAAAGTCAAAAAATGTTTCGACCTCAAAATGTCATAAAAAACGTCATAGTATAGTATGGCTTTTTTTTCGGCCAAAAAAAGTCAAAATTTTTTTCGACCTCAAAATGTCATAAAAAACGTCATAGTATAGTATGGCGTTTTTTTCGGCCAAAAAAAGTCAAAAATTTTTTCGACCTCAAAATGTCATAAAAAACGTCATAGTATAGTAAGGCGTTTTTTTCAGCCAAAAAAAGTCAACATTTTTTTCGACCTCAAAATGTCATAAAAAACGTCATAGTATAGTATGGCGTTTTTTTCGACCTCAAAATGTCATAAAAAACGTCATAGTATAGTAAGGCATCAAAATCGGCCAAAAAAAGTCCAAATTTTTTTCGACCTCAAAATGTCATAAAAAACGTCATAGTATAGTATGGCGTTTTTTTTCGGCCAAAAAAAGTCAAAATTTTTTTCGACCTCAAAATGTCATAAAAAACGTCATAGTATAGTAAGGCCTCAAAATCGGCCAAAAAAAGTCAAAAAAATTTTCGACCTCAAAATGTCATAAAAAACGTCATAGTATAGTAAGGCGTTTTTTTCAGCCAAAAAAAGTCAAAATTTTTTTCGACCTCAAAATGTCATAAAAAACGTCATAGTATAGTATGGCGTTTTTTTCGGCCAAAAAAAGTCAAAAAAATTTTCGACCTCAAAATGTCATAAAAAACGTCATAGTATAGTATGGCGTTTTTTTCGGGCAAAAAAAGTCAAAATTTTTTTCGACCTCAAAATGTCATAAAAAACGTCATAGTATAGTATGGCGTTTTTTTTCGGCCAAAAAAAGTCCAAATTTTTTTCGACCTCAAAATGTCATAAAAAACGTCATAGTATAGTATGGCGTTTTTTTCGGCCAAAAAAAGTCAAAAATTTTTTCGACCTCAAAATGTCATAAAAAACGTCATAGTATAGTAAGGCATAAAAATCGGCCAAAAAAAGTCCAAATTTTTTTCGACCTCAAAATGTCATAAAAAACGTCATAGTATAGTATGGCGTTTTTTTCGGCCAAAAAAAGTCAAATTTTTTTTCGACCTCAAAATGTCATAAAAAACGTCATAGTATAGTATGGCGTTTTTTTCGGCCAAAAAAAGTCAAAAAATTTTTCGACCTCAAAATGTCATAAAAAACGTCATAGTATAGTAAGGCGTTTTTTTCAGCCAAAAAAAGTCAACATTTTTTTCGACCTCAAAATGTCATAAAAAACGTCATAGTATAGTATGGCGTTTTTTTTTCGACCTCAAAATGTCATAAAAAACGTCATAGTATAGTATGGCGTTTTTTTCGGCCAAAAAAAGTCAAAAAATTTTTCGACCTCAAAATGTCATAAAAAACGTCATAGTATAGTAAGGCGTTTTTTTCAGCCAAAAAAAGTCAACATTTTTTTCGACCTCAAAATGTCATAAAAAACGTCATAGTATAGTATGGCGTTTTTTTTCGACCTCAAAATGTCATAAAAAACGTCATAGTATAGTATGGCGTTTTTTTCGGCCAAAAAAAGTCAAAATTTTTTTCGACCTCAAAATGTTATAAAAAACGTCATAGTATAGTATGGCGTTTTTTTTCGGCCAAAAAAAGTCAAAAATTTTTTCGACCTCAAAATGTCATAAAAAACGTCATAGTATAGTATGCCGTTTTTTTCGGCCAAAAAAAGTCAAAAATTTTTTCGACCTCAAAATGTCATAAAAAACGTCATAGTATAGTAAGGCATCAAAATCGGCCAAAAAAAGTCCAAATTTTTTTCGACCTCAAAATGTCATAAAAAACGTCATAGTATAGTATGGCGTTTTTTTTCGGCCAAAAAAAGTCAAAAATTTTTTCGACCTCAAAATGTCATAAAAAACGTCATAGTATAGTAAGGCATCAAAATCGGCCAAAAAAAGTCAAAATTTTTTTCGACCTCAAAATGTCATAAAAAACGTCATAGTATAGTATGGCGTTTTTTTCGGGCAAAAAAAGTCAAAATTTTTTTCGACCTCAAAATGTCATAAAAAACGTCATAGTATAGTATGGCGTTTTTTTCAGCCAAAAAAAGTCAAAAAATTTTTCGACCTCAAAATGTCATAAAAATCGTCATAGTATAGTAAGGCATCAAAATCGGCCAAAAAAGTCCAAATTTTTTTCGACCTCAAAATGTCATAAAAAACGTCATAGTATAGTATGGCGTTTTTTTCGGCCAAAAAAAGTCAAAATTTTTTTCGACCTCAAAATGTCATAAAAAACGTCATAGTATAGTATGGCGTTTTTTTCGGCCAAAAAAAGTCAAAAAATTTTTCGACCTCAAAATGTCATAAAAAACGTCATAGTATAGTATGGCGTTTTTTTCGGCCAAAACAAGTCCAAATTTTTTTCGACCTCAAAATGTCATAAAAAACGTCATAGTATAGAATGGCGTTTTTTTTCGGCCAAAAAAAGTCAAAATTTTTTTCGACCTCAAAATGTCATGAAAAACGTCATAGTATAGTAAGGCGTTTTTTTCGGCCAAAAAAAGTCAAAAATTTTTTCGACCTCAAAATGTCATAAAAAACGTCATAGTATAGTATGGCGTTTTTTTCGGCCAAAAAAAGTCAAAAAATGTTTCGACCTCAAAATGTCATAAAAAACGTCATAGTATAGTATGGCTTTTTTTTCGGCCAAAAAAAGTCAAAATTTTTTTCGACCTCAAAATGTCATAAAAAACGTCATAGTATAGTATGGCGTTTTTTTCGGCCAAAAAAAGTCAAAAATTTTTTCGACCTCAAAATGTCATAAAAAACGTCATAGTATAGTAAGGCCTCAAAATTGGCCAAAAAAAGTCCAAATTTTTTTCGACCTCAAAATGTCATAAAAAACGTCATAGTATAGTATGGCGTTTTTTTCGGCCAAAAAAAGTCCAAATTTTTTTCGACCTCAAAATGTCATAAAAAACGTCATAGTATAGTATGGCGTTTTTTTCGGCCAAAAAAAGTCAAAAAATTTTTCGACCTCAAAATGTCATAAAAAACGTCATAGTATAGTAAGGCGTTTTTTTCAGCCAAAAAAAGTCAACATTTTTTTCGACCTCAAAATGTCATAAAAAACGTCATAGTATAGTATGGCGTTTTTTTCGACCTCAAAATGTCATAAAAAACGTCATAGTATAGTAAGGCATCAAAATCGGCCAAAAAAAGTCCAAATTTTTTTCGACCTCAAAATGTCATAAAAAACGTCATAGTATAGTATGGCGTTTTTTTCGGCCAAAAAAAGTCCAAATTTTTTTCGACCTCAAAATGTCATAAAAAACGTCATAGTATAGTAAGGCCTCAAAATCGGCCAAAAAAAGTCAAAAAAATTTTCGACCTCAAAATGTCATAAAAAACGTCATAGTATAGTAAGGCGTTTTTTTCAGCCAAAAAAAGTCAAAATTTTTTTCGACCTCAAAATGTCATAAAAAACGTCATAGTATAGTATGGCGTTTTTTTCGGCCAAAAAAAGTCAAAAAAATTTTCGACCTCAAAATGTCATAAAAAACGTCATAGTATAGTATGGCGTTTTTTTCGGGCAAAAAAAGTCAAAATTTTTTTCGACCTCAAAATGTCATAAAAAACGTCATAGTATAGTATGGCGTTTTTTTCGACCTCAAAATGTCATAAAAAACGTCATAGTATAGTATGGCGTTTTTTTTCGGCCAAAAAAAGTCAAAAATTTTTTCGACCTCAAAATGTCATAAAAAACGTCATAGTATAGTAAGGCCTCAAAATCGGCCAAAAAAAGTCCAAATTTTTTTCGACCTCAAAATGTCATAAAAAACGTCATAGTATAGTATGGCGTTTTTTTCGGCCAAAAAAAGTCAAAAATTTTTTCGACCTCAAAATGTCATAAAAAACGTCATAGTATAGTAAGGCGTAAAAATCGGCCAAAAAAAGTCAAAAATTTTTTCGACCTCAAAATGTCATAAAAAACGTCATAGTATAGTATGGCGTTTTTTTTCGGCCAAAAAAAGTCCAAATTTTTTTCGACCTCAAAATGTCATAAAAAACGTCATAGTATAGTATGCCGTTTTTTTCGGCCAAAAAAAGTCAAAAATTTTTTCGACCTCAAAATGTCATAAAAAACGTCATAGTATAGTATGGCGTTTTTTTCGGCCAAAAAAAGTCAAAATTTTTTCGACCTCAAAATGTCATAAAAAACGTCATAGTATAGTAAGGCCTCAAAATTGGCCAAAAAAAGTCCAAAATTTTTTCGACCTCAAAATGTCATAAAAAACGTCATAGTATAGTATGGCGTTTTTTTCGGCCAAAAAAAGTCAAAAATTTTTTCGACCTCAAAATGTCATAAAAAACGTCATAGTATAGTAAGGCCTCAAAATCGGCCAAAAAAAGTCAAAATTTTTTTCGACCTCAAAATGTCATAAAAAACGTCATAGTATAGTATGGCATTTTTTTCGGCCAAAAAAAGTCAAAAAAATTTTCGACCTCAAAATGTCATAAAAAACGTCATAGTATAGTATGGCGTTTTTTTCGGCCAAAAAAAGTCAAAAAATGTTTCGACCTCAAAATGTCATAAAAAACGTCATAGTATAGTAAGGCATCAAAATCGGCCACAAAAAGTCAAAAAAATTTTCGACCTCAAAATGTCATAAAAAACGTCATAGTATAGTATGGCGTTTTTTTCAGCCAAAAAAAGTCAAAATTTTTTTCGACCTCAAAATGTCATAAAAAACGTCATAGTATAGTATGGCGTTTTTTTCGGCCAAAAAAAGTCAAAAAAATTTTCGACCTCAAAATGTCATAAAAAACGTCATAGTATAGTATGGCGTTTTTTTCGGCCAAAACAAGTCCAAATTTTTTTCGACCTCAAAATGTCATAAAAAACGTCATAGTATAGAATGGCGTTTTTTTCGGCCAAAAAAAGTCAAAATTTTTTTCGACCTCAAAATGTCATTAAAAACGTCATAGTATAGTAAGGCGTTTTTTTCGGCCAAAAAAAGTCAAAAATTTTTTCGACCTCAAAATGTCATAAAAAACGTCATAGTATAGTATGGCGTTTTTTTCGGCCAAAAAAAGTCAAAAAATGTTTCGACCTCAAAATGTCATAAAAAACGTCATAGTATAGTATGGCTTTTTTTTCGGCCAAAAAAAGTCAAAATTTTTTTCGACCTCAAAATGTCATAAAAAACGTCATAGTATAGTATGGCGTTTTTTTCGGCCAAAAAAAGTCAAAAATTTTTTCGACCTCAAAATGTCATAAAAAACGTCATAGTATAGTAAGGCGTTTTTTTCAGCCAAAAAAAGTCAACATTTTTTTCGACCTCAAAATGTCATAAAAAACGTCATAGTATAGTATGGCGTTTTTTTCGACCTCAAAATGTCATAAAAAACGTCATAGTATAGTAAGGCATCAAAATCGGCCAAAAAAAGTCCAAATTTTTTTCGACCTCAAAATGTCATAAAAAACGTCATAGTATAGTATGGCGTTTTTTTCGGCCAAAAAAAGTCAAAATTTTTTTCGACCTCAAAATGTCATAAAAAACGTCATAGTATAGTAAGGCCTCAAAATCGGCCAAAAAAAGTCAAAAAAATTTTCGACCTCAAAATGTCATAAAAAACGTCATAGTATAGTAAGGCGTTTTTTTCAGCCAAAAAAAGTCAAAATTTTTTTCGACCTCAAAATGTCATAAAAAACGTCATAGTATAGTATGGCGTTTTTTTCGGCCAAAAAAAGTCAAAAAAATTTTCGACCTCAAAATGTCATAAAAAACGTCATAGTATAGTATGGCGTTTTTTTCGGGCAAAAAAAGTCAAAATTTTTTTCGACCTCAAAATGTCGTAAAAAACGTCATAGTATAGTATGGCGTTTTTTTCGACCTCAAAATGTCATAAAAAACGTCATAGTATAGTATGGCGTTTTTTTCGGCCAAAAAAAGTCAAAAATTTTTTCGACCTCAAAATGTCATAAAAAACGTCATAGTATAGTAAGGCCTCAAAATTGGCCAAAAAAAGTCCAAATTTTTTTCGACCTCAAAATGTCATAAAAAACGTCATAGTATAGTATGGCTTTTTTTTCGGCCAAAAAAAGTCCAAATTTTTTTCGACCTCAAAATGTCATAAAAAACGTCATAGTATAGTATGGCGTTTTTTTCGGCCAAAAAAAGTCAAAAATTTTTTCGACCTCAAAATGTCATAAAAAACGTCATAGTATAGTAAGGCCTCAAAATCGGCCAAAAAAAGTCAAAATTTTTTTCGACCTCAAAATGTCATAAAAAACGTCATAGTATAGTATGGCATTTTTTTCGGCCAAAAAAAGTCAAAAATTTTTTCGACCTCAAAATGTCATAAAAAACGTCATAGTATAGTATGGCGTTTTTTTCGGCCAAAAAAAGTCCAAATTTTTTTCGACCTCAAAATGTCATAAAAAACGTCATAGTATAGTAAGGCCTCAAAATCGGCCAAAAAAAGTCAAAAAAATTTTCGACCTCAAAATGTCATAAAAAACGTCATAGTATAGTATGGCGTTTTTTTCGGCCAAAAAAAGTCAAAAAAATTTTCGACCTCAAAATGTCATAAAAAACGTCATAGTATAGTATGGCGTTTTTTTCGGGCAAAAAAAGTCAAAATTTTTTTCGACCTCAAAATGTCATAAAAAACGTCATAGTATAGTATGGCGTTTTTTTTTCGGCCAAAAAAAGTCCAAATTTTTTTCGACCTCAAAATGTCATAAAAAACGTCATAGTATAGTATGGCGTTTTTTTCGGCCAAAAAAAGTCAAAAATTTTTTCGACCTCAAAATGTCATAAAAAACGTCATAGTATAGTAAGGCCTCAAAATTGGCCAAAAAAAGTCCAAATTTTTTTCGACCTCAAAATGTCATAAAAAACGTCATAGTATAGTATGGCGTTTTTTTTCGGCCAAAAAAAGTCAAAAATTTTTTCGACCTCAAAATGTCATAAAAAACGTCATAGTATAGTAAGGCATCAAAATCGGCCAAAAAAAGTCAAAATTTTTTTCGACCTCAAAATGTCATAAAAAACGTCATAGTATAGTATGGCGTTTTTTTCGGGCAAAAAAAGTCAAAATTTTTTTCGACCTCAAAATGTCATAAAAAACGTCATAGTATAGTAAGGCATCAAAATCGGCCAAAAAAAGTCCAAATTTTTTTCGACCTCAAAATGTCATAAAAAACGTCATAGTATAGTATGGCGTTTTTTTCGGGCAAAAAAAGTCAAAATTTTTTTCGACCTCAAAATGTCATAAAAAACGTCATAGTATAGTATGGCGTTTTTTTCGACCTCAAAATGTCATAAAAAACGTCATAGTATAGTAAGGCATCAAAATCGGCCAAAAAAAGTCCAAATTTTTTTCGACCTCAAAATGTCATAAAAAACGTCATAGTATAGTATGGCGTTTTTTTCGGCCAAAAAAAGTCCAAATTTTTTTCGACCTCAAAATGTCATAAAAAACGTCATAGTATAGTAAGGCCTCAAAATCGGCCAAAAAAAGTCAAAAAAATTTTCGACCTCAAAATGTCATAAAAAACGTCATAGTATAGTAAGGCGTTTTTTTCAGCCAAAAAAAGTCAAAATTTTTTTCGACCTCAAAATGTCATAAAAAACGTCATAGTATAGTATGGCGTTTTTTTCGGCCAAAAAAAGTCAAAAAAATTTTCGACCTCAAAATGTCATAAAAAACGTCATAGTATAGTATGGCGTTTTTTTCGGGCAAAAAAAGTCAAAATTTTTTTCGACCTCAAAATGTCATAAAAAACGTCATAGTATAGTATGGCGTTTTTTTCGACCTCAAAATGTCATAAAAAACGTCATAGTATAGTATGGCGTTTTTTTCGGCCAAAAAAAGTCAAAAATTTTTTCGACCTCAAAATGTCATAAAAAACGTCATAGTATAGTAAGGCCTCAAAATCGGCCAAAAAAAGTCCAAATTTTTTTCGACCTCAAAATGTCATAAAAAACGTCATAGTATAGTATGGCGTTTTTTTCGGCCAAAAAAAGTCCAAATTTTTTTCGACCTCAAAATGTCATAAAAAACGTCATAGTATAGTATGGCGTTTTTTTCGGCCAAAAAAAGTCAAAAATTTTTTCGACCTCAAAATGTCATAAAAAACGTCATAGTATAGTAAGGCGTAAAAATCGGCCAAAAAAAGTCAAAAATTTTTTCGACCTCAAAATGTCATAAAAAACGTCATAGTATAGTATGGCGTTTTTTTCGGCCAAAAAAAGTCCAAATTTTTTTCGACCTCAAAATGTCATAAAAAACGTCATAGTATAGTATGCCGTTTTTTTTCGGCCAAAAAAAGTCAAAAATTTTTTCGACCTCAAAATGTCATAAAAAACGTCATAGTATAGTATGGCGTTTTTTTCGGCCAAAAAAAGTCAAAATTTTTTCGACCTCAAAATGTCATAAAAAACGTCATAGTATAGTAAGGCCTCAAAATTGGCCAAAAAAAGTCCAAAATTTTTTCGACCTCAAAATGTCATAAAAAACGTCATAGTATAGTAAGGCCTCAAAATTGGCCAAAAAAAGTCCAAATTTTTTTCGACCTCAAAATGTCATAAAAAACGTCATAGTATAGTATGGCTTTTTTTTCGGCCAAAAAAAGTCCAAATTTTTTTCGACCTCAAAATGTCATAAAAAACGTCATAGTATAGTATGGCGTTTTTTTCGGCCAAAAAAAGTCAAAAATTTTTTCGACCTCAAAATGTCATAAAAAACGTCATAGTATAGTAAGGCCTCAAAATCGGCCAAAAAAAGTCAAAATTTTTTTCGACCTCAAAATGTCATAAAAAACGTCATAGTATAGTATGGCATTTTTTTCGGCCAAAAAAAGTCAAAAATTTTTTCGACCTCAAAATGTCATAAAAAACGTCATAGTATAGTATGGCGTTTTTTTCGGCCAAAAAAAGTCCAAATTTTTTTCGACCTCAAAATGTCATAAAAAACGTCATAGTATAGTAAGGCCTCAAAATCGGCCAAAAAAAGTCAAAAAAATTTTCGACCTCAAAATGTCATAAAAAACGTCATAGTATAGTAAGGCGTTTTTTTCAGCCAAAAAAAGTCAAAATTTTTTTCGACCTCAAAATGTCATAAAAAACGTCATAGTATAGTATGGCGTTTTTTTCGGCCAAAAAAAGTCAAAAAAATTTTCGACCTCAAAATGTCATAAAAAACGTCATAGTATAGTATAGCGTTTTTTTCGGGCAAAAAAAGTCCAAATTTTTTTCGACCTCAAAATGTCATAAAAAACGTCATAGTATAGTATGGCGTTTTTTTTTCGGCCAAAAAAAGTCCAAATTTTTTTCGACCTCAAAATGTCATAAAAAACGTCATAGTATAGTATGGCGTTTTTTTCGGCCAAAAAAAGTCAAAAATTTTTTCGACCTCAAAATGTCATAAAAAACGTCATAGTATAGTAAGGCATAAAAATCGGCCAAAAAAAGTCCAAATTTTTTTCGACCTCAAAATGTCATAAAAAACGTCATAGTATAGTATGGCGTTTTTTTCGGCCAAAAAAAGTCAAAATTTTTTTCGACCTCAAAATGTCATAAAAAACGTCATAGTATAGTATGGCGTTTTTTTCGGCCAAAAAAAGTCAAAAAATTTTTCGACCTCAAAATGTCATAAAAAACGTCATAGTATAGTAAGGCGTTTTTTTCAGCCAAAAAAAGTCAACATTTTTTTCGACCTCAAAATGTCATAAAAAACGTCATAGTATAGTATGGCGTTTTTTTTTCGACCTCAAAATGTCATAAAAAACGTCATAGTATAGTATGGCGTTTTTTTCGGCCAAAAAAAGTCAAAAAATTTTTCGACCTCAAAATGTCATAAAAAACGTCATAGTATAGTAAGGCGTTTTTTTCAGCCAAAAAAAGTCAACATTTTTTTCGACCTCAAAATGTCATAAAAAACGTCATAGTATAGTATGGCGTTTTTTTTCGACCTCAAAATGTCATAAAAAACGTCATAGTATAGTATGGCGTTTTTTTCGGCCAAAAAAAGTCAAAATTTTTTTCGACCTCAAAATGTTATAAAAAACGTCATAGTATAGTATGGCGTTTTTTTCGGCCAAAAAAAGTCAAAAATTTTTTCGACCTCAAAATGTCATAAAAAACGTCATAGTATAGTATGGCGTTTTTTTCGGCCAAAAAAAGTCAAAAATTTTTTCGACCTCAAAATGTCATAAAAAACGTCATAGTATAGTAAGGCATCAAAATCGGCCAAAAAAAGTCAAAAATTTTTTCGACCTCAAAATGTCATAAAAAACGTCATAGTATAGTATGGCGTTTTTTTTCGGCCAAAAAAAGTCAAAAATTTTTTCGACCTCAAAATGTCATAAAAAACGTCATAGTATAGTAAGGCATCAAAATCGGCCAAAAAAAGTCAAAATTTTTTTCGACCTCAAAATGTCATAAAAAACGTCATAGTATAGTATGGCGTTTTTTTCGGGCAAAAAAAGTCAAAATTTTTTTCGACCTCAAAATGTCATAAAAAACGTCATAGTATAGTATGGCGTTTTTTTCAGCCAAAAAAAGTCAAAAAATTTTTCGACCTCAAAATGTCATAAAAATCGTCATAGTATAGTAAGGCATCAAAATCGGCCAAAAAAGTCCAAATTTTTTTCGACCTCAAAATGTCATAAAAAACGTCATAGTATAGTATGGCGTTTTTTTCGGCCAAAAAAAGTCAAAATTTTTTTCGACCTCAAAATGTCATAAAAAACGTCATAGTATAGTATGGCGTTTTTTTTCGGCCAAAAAAAGTCAAAAAATTTTTCGACCTCAAAATGTCATAAAAAACGTCATAGTATAGTATGGCGTTTTTTTCGGCCAAAACAAGTCCAAATTTTTTTCGACCTCAAAATGTCATAAAAAACGTCATAGTATAGAATGGCGTTTTTTTCGGCCAAAAAAAGTCAAAATTTTTTTCGACCTCAAAATGTCATGAAAAACGTCATAGTATAGTAAGGCGTTTTTTTCGGCCAAAAAAAGTCAAAAATTTTTTCGACCTCAAAATGTCATAAAAAACGTCATAGTATAGTATGGCGTTTTTTTCGGCCAAAAAAAGTCAAAAAATGTTTCGACCTCAAAATGTCATAAAAAACGTCATAGTATAGTATGGCTTTTTTTTCGGCCAAAAAAAGTCAAAATTTTTTTCGACCTCAAAATGTCATAAAAAACGTCATAGTATAGTATGGCGTTTTTTTCGGCCAAAAAAAGTCAAAAATTTTTTCGACCTCAAAATGTCATAAAAAACGTCATAGTATAGTAAGGCCTCAAAATTGGCCAAAAAAAGTCCAAATTTTTTTCGACCTCAAAATGTCATAAAAAACGTCATAGTATAGTATGGCGTTTTTTTCGGCCAAAAAAAGTCCAAATTTTTTTCGACCTCAAAATGTCATAAAAAACGTCATAGTATAGTATGGCGTTTTTTTCGGCCAAAAAAAGTCAAAAAATTTTTCGACCTCAAAATGTCATAAAAAACGTCATAGTATAGTAAGGCGTTTTTTTCAGCCAAAAAAAGTCAACATTTTTTTCGACCTCAAAATGTCATAAAAAACGTCATAGTATAGTATGGCGTTTTTTTCGACCTCAAAATGTCATAAAAAACGTCATAGTATAGTAAGGCATCAAAATCGGCCAAAAAAAGTCCAAATTTTTTTCGACCTCAAAATGTCATAAAAAACGTCATAGTATAGTAAGGCCTCAAAATCGGCCAAAAAAAGTCAAAAAAATTTTCGACCTCAAAATGTCATAAAAAACGTCATAGTATAGTAAGGCGTTTTTTTCAGCCAAAAAAAGTCAAAATTTTTTTCGACCTCAAAATGTCATAAAAAACGTCATAGTATAGTATGGCGTTTTTTTCGGCCAAAAAAAGTCAAAAAAATTTTCGACCTCAAAATGTCATAAAAAACGTCATAGTATAGTATGGCGTTTTTTTCGGGCAAAAAAAGTCAAAATTTTTTTCGACCTCAAAATGTCATAAAAAACGTCATAGTATAGTATGGCGTTTTTTTCGACCTCAAAATGTCATAAAAAACGTCATAGTATAGTATGGCGTTTTTTTCGGCCAAAAAAAGTCAAAAATTTTTTCGAGGTTTTCGACCTCAAAATGTCATAAAAAACGTCATAGTATAGTAAGGCCTCAAAATCGGCCAAAAAAAGTCCAAATTTTTTTCGACCTCAAAATGTCATAAAAAACGTCATAGTATAGTATGGCGTTTTTTTCGGCCAAAAAAAGTCAAAATTTTTTTCGACCTCAAAATGTCATAAAAAACGTCATAGTATAGTATGGCGTTTTTTTCGGCCAAAAAAAGTCAAAAATTTTTTCGACCTCAAAATGTCATAAAAAACGTCATAGTATAGTAAGGCGTAAAAATCGGCCAAAAAAAGTCAAAAATTTTTTCGACCTCAAAATGTCATAAAAAACGTCATAGTATAGTATGGCGTTTTTTTCGGCCAAAAAAAGTCCAAATTTTTTTCGACCTCAAAATGTCATAAAAAACGTCATAGTATAGTATGCCGTTTTTTTCGGCCAAAAAAAGTCAAAAATTTTTTCGACCTCAAAATGTCATAAAAAACGTCATAGTATAGTATGGCGTTTTTTTCGGCCAAAAAAAGTCCAAATTTTTTCGACCTCAAAATGTCATAAAAAACGTCATAGTATAGTAAGGCCTCAAAATTGGCCAAAAAAAGTCCAAAATTTTTTCGACCTCAAAATGTCATAAAAAACGTCATAGTATAGTATGGCGTTTTTTTCGGCCAAAAAAAGTCAAAAATTTTTTCGACCTCAAAATGTCATAAAAAACGTCATAGTATAGTAAGGCCTCAAAATCGGCCAAAAAAAGTCAAAATTTTTTTCGACCTCAAAATGTCATAAAAAACGTCATAGTATAGTATGGCATTTTTTTCGGCCAAAAAAAGTCAAAAATTTTTTCGACCTCAAAATGTCATAAAAAACGTCATAGTATAGTATGGCGTTTTTTTCGGCCAAAAAAAGTCCAAATTTTTTTCGACCTCAAAATGTCATAAAAAACGTCATAGTATAGTAAGGCCTCAAAATCGGCCAAAAAAAGTCAAAAAAATTTTCGACCTCAAAATGTCATAAAAAACGTCATAGTATAGTAAGGCGTTTTTTTCAGCCAAAAAAAGTCAAAATTTTTTTCGACCTCAAAATGTCATAAAAAACGTCATAGTATGGCGTTTTTTTCGGCCAAAAAAAGTCAAAAAAATTTTCGACCTCAAAATGTCATAAAAAACGTCATAGTATAGTATGGCGTTTTTTTCGGGCAAAAAAAGTCAAAATTTTTTTCGACCTCAAAATGTCATAAAAAACGTCATAGTATAGTATGGCGTTTTTTTTCGGCCAAAAAAAGTCCAAATTTTTTTCGACCTCAAAATGTCATAAAAAACGTCATAGTATAGTATGGCGTTTTTTTCGGCCAAAAAAAGTCAAAAATTTTTTCGACCTCAAAATGTCATAAAAAACGTCATAGTATAGTAAGGCATAAAAATCGGCCAAAAAAAGTCCAAATTTTTTTCGACCTCAAAATGTCATAAAAAACGTCATAGTATAGTATGGCGTTTTTTTCGGCCAAAAAAAGTCAAAATTTTTTTCGACCTCAAAATGTCATAAAAAACGTCATAGTATAGTATGGCGTTTTTTTCGGCCAAAAAAAGTCAAAAAATTTTTCGACCTCAAAATGTCATAAAAAACGTCATAGTATAGTAAGGTGTTTTTTTCAGCCAAAAAAAGTCAACATTTTTTTCGACCTCAAAATGTCATAAAAAACGTCATAGTATAGTATGGCGTTTTTTTTCGACCTCAAAATGTCATAAAAAACGTCATAGTATAGTATGGCGTTTTTTTCGGCCAAAAAAAGTCAAAAAATTTTTCGACCTCAAAATGTCATAAAAAACGTCATAGTATAGTAAGGCGTTTTTTTCAGCCAAAAAAAGTCAACATTTTTTTCGACCTCAAAATGTCATAAAAAACGTCATAGTATAGTATGGCGTTTTTTTTCGACCTCAAAATGTCATAAAAAACGTCATAGTATAGTATGGCGTTTTTTTCGGCCAAAAAAAGTCAAAATTTTTTTCGACCTCAAAATGTTATAAAAAACGTCATAGTATAGTATGGCGTTTTTTTCGGCCAAAAAAAGTCAAAAATTTTTTCGACCTCAAAATGTCATAAAAAACGTCATAGTATAGTATGCCGTTTTTTTCGGCCAAAAAAAGTCAAAAATTTTTTCGACCTCAAAATGTCATAAAAAACGTCATAGTATAGTAAGGCATCAAAATCGGCCAAAAAAAGTCAAAATTTTTTTCGACCTCAAAATGTCATAAAAAACGTCATAGTATAGTATGGCGTTTTTTTTCGGCCAAAAAAAGTCAAAAATTTTTTCGACCTCAAAATGTCATAAAAAACGTCATAGTATAGTAAGGCATCAAAATCGGCCAAAAAAAGTCAAAATTTTTTTCGACCTCAAAATGTCATAAAAAACGTCATAGTATAGTATGGCGTTTTTTTCGGGCAAAAAAAGTCAAAAAAATTTTCGACCTCAAAATGTCATAAAAAACGTCATAGTATAGTAAGGCGTTTTTTTCAGCCAAAAAAAGTCAACATTTTTTTCGACCTCAAAATGTCATAAAAAACCTCATAGTATAGTATGGCGTTTTTTTTCGACCTCAAAATGTCATAAAAAACGTCATAGTATAGTATGGCGTTTTTTTCGGCCAAAAAAAGTCAAAAAATTTTTCGACCTCAAAATGTCATAAAAAACGTCATAGTATAGTAAGGCGTTTTTTTCAGCCAAAAAAAGTCAACATTTTTTTCGACCTCTAAATGTCATAAAAAACGTCATAGTATAGTATGGCGTTTTTTTTCGACCTCAAAATGTCATAAAAAACGTCATAGTATAGTATGGCGTTTTTTTCGGCCAAAAAAAGTCAAAATTTTTTTCGACCTCAAAATGTTATAAAAAACGTCATAGTATAGTATGGCGTTTTTTTCGGCCAAAAAAAGTCAAAAATTTTTTCGACCTCAAAATGTCATAAAAAACGTCATAGTATAGTATGCCGTTTTTTTCGGCCAAAAAAAGTCAAAAATTTTTTCGACCTCAAAATGTCATAAAAAACGTCATAGTATAGTAAGGCATCAAAATCGGCCAAAAAAAGTCAAAATTTTTTTCGACCTCAAAATGTCATAAAAAACGTCATAGTATAGTATGGCGTTTTTTTTCGGCCAAAAAAAGTCAAAAATTTTTTCGACCTCAAAATGTCATAAAAAACGTCATAGTATAGTAAGGCATCAAAATCGGCCAAAAAAAGTCAAAATTTTTTTCGACCTCAAAATGTCATAAAAAACGTCATAGTATAGTATGGCGTTTTTTTCGGGCAAAAAAAGTCAAAATTTTTTTCGACCTCAAAATGTCATAAAAAACGTCATAGTATAGTATGGCGTTTTTTTCAGCCAAAAAAAGTCAAAAAATTTTTCGACCTCAAAATGTCATAAAAATCGTCATAGTATAGTAAGGCATCAAAATCGGCCAAAAAAGTCCAAATTTTTTTCGACCTCAAAATGTCATAAAAAACGTCATAGTATAGTATGGCGTTTTTTTCGGCCAAAAAAAGTCCAAATTTTTTTCGACCTCAAAATGTCATAAAAAACGTCATAGTATAGTATGGCGTTTTTTTTCGGCCAAAAAAAGTCAAAAAATTTTTCGACCTCAAAATGTCATAAAAAACGTCATAGTATAGTATGGCGTTTTTTTCGGCCAAAACAAGTCCAAATTTTTTTCGACCTCAAAATGTCATAAAAAACGTCATAGTATAGAATGGCGTTTTTTTCGGCCAAAAAAAGTCAAAATTTTTTTCGACCTCAAAATGTCATGAAAAACGTCATAGTATAGTAAGGCGTTTTTTTCGGCCAAAAAAAGTCAAAAATTTTTTCGACCTCAAAATGTCATAAAAAACGTCATAGTATAGTATGGCGTTTTTTTCGGCCAAAAAAAGTCAAAAAATGTTTCGACCTCAAAATGTCATAAAAAACGTCATAGTATAGTATGGCTTTTTTTTCGGCCAAAAAAAGTCAAAATTTTTTTCGACCTCAAAATGTCATAAAAAACGTCATAGTATAGTATGGCGTTTTTTTCGGCCAAAAAAAGTCAAAAATTTTTTCGACCTCAAAATGTCATAAAAAACGTCATAGTATAGTAAGGCCTCAAAATTGGCCAAAAAAAGTCCAAATTTTTTTCGACCTCAAAATGTCATAAAAAACGTCATAGTATAGTATGGCGTTTTTTTCGGCCAAAAAAAGTCCAAATTTTTTTCGACCTCAAAATGTCATAAAAAACGTCATAGTATAGTATGGCGTTTTTTTCGGCCAAAAAAAGTCAAAAAATTTTTCGACCTCAAAATGTCATAAAAAACGTCATAGTATAGTAAGGCGTTTTTTTCAGCCAAAAAAAGTCAACATTTTTTTCGACCTCAAAATGTCATAAAAAACGTCATAGTATAGTATGGCGTTTTTTTCGACCTCAAAATGTCATAAAAAACGTCATAGTATAGTAAGGCATCAAAATCGGCCAAAAAAAGTCCAAATTTTTTTCGACCTCAAAATGTCATAAAAAACGTCATAGTATAGTATGGCGTTTTTTTCGGCCAAAAAAAGTCAAAATTTTTTTCGACCTCAAAATGTCATAAAAAACGTCATAGTATAGTAAGGCCTCAAAATCGGCCAAAAAAAGTCAAAAAAATTTTCGACCTCAAAATGTCATAAAAAACGTCATAGTATAGTAAGGCGTTTTTTTCAGCCAAAAAAAGTCAAAATTTTTTTCGACCTCAAAATGTCATAAAAAACGTCATAGTATAGTATGGCGTTTTTTTCGGCCAAAAAAAGTCAAAAAAATTTTCGACCTCAAAATGTCATAAAAAACGTCATAGTATAGTATGGCGTTTTTTTCGGGCAAAAAAAGTCAAAATTTTTTTCGACCTCAAAATGTCATAAAAAACGTCATAGTATAGTATGGCGTTTTTTTCGACCTCAAAATGTCATAAAAAACGTCATAGTATAGTATGGCGTTTTTTTCGGCCAAAAAAAGTCAAAAATTTTTTCGACCTCAAAATGTCATAAAAAACGTCATAGTATAGTAAGGCCTCAAAATTGGCCAAAAAAAGTCCAAATTTTTTTCGACCTCAAAATGTCATAAAAAACGTCATAGTATAGTATGGCTTTTTTTTCGGGCAAAAAAAGTCCAAATTTTTTTCGACCTCAAAATGTCATAAAAAACGTCATAGTATAGTATGGCGTTTTTTTCGGCCAAAAAAAGTCAAAAATTTTTTCGACCTCAAAATGTCATAAAAAACGTCATAGTATAGTAAGGCATCAAAATCGGCCAAAAAAGTCCAAATTTTTTTCGACCTCAAAATGTCATAAAAAACGTCATAGTATAGTATGGCGTTTTTTTCGGCCAAAAAAAGTCCAAATTTTTTTCGACCTCAAAATGTCATAAAAAACGTCATAGTATAGTATGGCGTTTTTTTTCGGCCAAAAAAAGTCAAAAAATTTTTCGACCTCAAAATGTCATAAAAAACGTCATAGTATAGTATGGCGTTTTTTTCGGCCAAAACAAGTCCAAATTTTTTTCGACCTCAAAATGTCATAAAAAACGTCATAGTATAGAATGGCGTTTTTTTCGGCCAAAAAAAGTCAAAATTTTTTTCGACCTCAAAATGTCATGAAAAACGTCATAGTATAGTAAGGCGTTTTTTTCGGCCAAAAAAAGTCAAAAATTTTTTCGACCTCAAAATGTCATAAAAAACGTCATAGTATAGTATGGCGTTTTTTTCGGCCAAAAAAAGTCAAAAAATGTTTCGACCTCAAAATGTCATAAAAAACGTCATAGTATAGTATGGCTTTTTTTTCGGCCAAAAAAAGTCAAAATTTTTTTCGACCTCAAAATGTCATAAAAAACGTCATAGTATAGTATGGCGTTTTTTTCGGCCAAAAAAAGTCAAAAATTTTTTCGACCTCAAAATGTCATAAAAAACGTCATAGTATAGTAAGGCCTCAAAATTGGCCAAAAAAAGTCCAAATTTTTTTCGACCTCAAAATGTCATAAAAAACGTCATAGTATAGTATGGCGTTTTTTTCGGCCAAAAAAAGTCCAAATTTTTTTCGACCTCAAAATGTCATAAAAAACGTCATAGTATAGTATGGCGTTTTTTTCGGCCAAAAAAAGTCAAAAAATTTTTCGACCTCAAAATGTCATAAAAAACGTCATAGTATAGTAAGGCGTTTTTTTCAGCCAAAAAAAGTCAACATTTTTTTCGACCTCAAAATGTCATAAAAAACGTCATAGTATAGTATGGCGTTTTTTTCGACCTCAAAATGTCATAAAAAACGTCATAGTATAGTAAGGCATCAAAATCGGCCAAAAAAAGTCCAAATTTTTTTCGACCTCAAAATGTCATAAAAAACGTCATAGTATAGTATGGCGTTTTTTTCGGCCAAAAAAAGTCAAAATTTTTTTCGACCTCAAAATGTCATAAAAAACGTCATAGTATAGTAAGGCCTCAAAATCGGCCAAAAAAAGTCAAAAAAATTTTCGACCTCAAAATGTCATAAAAAACGTCATAGTATAGTAAGGCGTTTTTTTCAGCCAAAAAAAGTCAAAATTTTTTTCGACCTCAAAATGTCATAAAAAACGTCATAGTATAGTATGGCGTTTTTTTCGGCCAAAAAAAGTCAAAAAAATTTTCGACCTCAAAATGTCATAAAAAACGTCATAGTATAGTATGGCGTTTTTTTCGGGCAAAAAAAGTCAAAATTTTTTTCGACCTCAAAATGTCATAAAAAACGTCATAGTATAGTATGGCGTTTTTTTCGACCTCAAAATGTCATAAAAAACGTCATAGTATAGTATGGCGTTTTTTTCGGCCAAAAAAAGTCAAAAATTTTTTCGACCTCAAAATGTCATAAAAAACGTCATAGTATAGTAAGGCCTCAAAATTGGCCAAAAAAAGTCCAAATTTTTTTCGACCTCAAAATGTCATAAAAAACGTCATAGTATAGTATGGCTTTTTTTTCGGGCAAAAAAAGTCCAAATTTTTTTCGACCTCAAAATGTCATAAAAAACGTCATAGTATAGTATGGCGTTTTTTTCGGCCAAAAAAAGTCAAAAATTTTTTCGACCTCAAAATGTCATAAAAAACGTCATAGTATAGTAAGGCCTCAAAATCGGCCAAAAAAAGTCAAAATTTTTTTCGACCTCAAAATGTCATAAAAAACGTCATAGTATAGTATGGCATTTTTTTCGGCCAAAAAAAGTCAAAAATTTTTTCGACCTCAAAATGTCATAAAAAACGTCATAGTATAGTATGGCGTTTTTTTCGGCCAAAAAAAGTCCAAATTTTTTTCGACCTCAAAATGTCATAAAAAACGTCATAGTATAGTAAGGCCTCAAAATCGGCCAAAAAAAGTCAAGAAAATTTTCGACCTCAAAATGTCATAAAAAACGTCATAGTATAGTAAGGCGTTTTTTTCAGCCAAAAAAAGTCAAAATTTTTTTCGACCTCAAAATGTCATAAAAAACGTCATAGTATAGTATGGCGTTTTTTTCGGCCAAAAAAAGTCAAAAAAATTTTCGACCTCAAAATGTCATAAAAAACGTCATAGTATAGTATGGCGTTTTTTTCGGGCAAAAAAAGTCAAAATTTTTTTCGACCTCAAAATGTCATAAAAAACGTCATAGTATAGTATGGCGTTTTTTTCGGCCAAAAAAAGTCAAAATTTTTTTCGACCTCAAAATGTCATAAAAAACGTCATAGTATAGTATGGCGTTTTTTTCGGCCAAAAAAAGTCAAAAATTTTTTCGACCTCAAAATGTCATAAAAAACGTCATAGTATAGTAAGGCCTCAAAATTGGCCAAAAAAAGTCCAAATTTTTTTCGACCTCAAAATGTCATAAAAAACGTCATAGTATAGTATGCCGTTTTTTTCGGGCAAAAAAAGTCCAAATTTTTTTCGACCTCAAAATGTCATAAAAAACGTCATAGTATAGTATGGCGTTTTTTTCGGCCAAAAAAAGTCCAAATTTTTTTCGACCTCAAAATGTCATAAAAAACGTCATAGTATAGTATGGCGTTTTTTTCGGCCAAAAAAAGTCCAAATTTTTTTCGACCTCAAAATGTCATAAAAAACGTCATAGTATAGTATGGCGTTTTTTTCGGCCAAAAAAAGTCAAAAATTTTTTCGACCTCAAAATGTCATAAAAAACGTCATAGTATAGTATGGCGTTTTTTTCGGCCAAAAAAAGTCCAAATTTTTTTCGACCTCAAAATGTCATAAAAAACGTCATAGTATAGTATGGCGTTTTTTTCGGCCAAAAAAAGTCCAAATTTTTTTCGACCTCAAAATGTCATAAAAAACGTCATAGTATAGTATGGCGTTTTTTTCGGCCAAAAAAAGTCCAAATTTTTTTCGACCTCAAAATGTCATAAAAAACGTCATAGTATAGTATGGCGTTTTTTTCGGCCAAAAAAAGTCAAAATTTTTTTCGACCTCAAAATGTCATAAAAAACGTCATAGTATAGTATGGCGTTTTTTTCGGCCAAAAAAAGTCAAAAATTTTTTCGACCTCAAAATGTCATAAAAAACGTCATAGTATAGTAAGGCATAAAAATCGGCCAAAAAAAGTCCAAATTTTTTTCGACCTCAAAATGTCATAAAAAACGTCATAGTATAGTATGCCGTTTTTTTCGGCCAAAAAAAGTCCAAATTTTTTTCGACCTCAAAATGTCATAAAAAACGTCATAGTATAGTATGGCGTTTTTTTCGGCCAAAAAAAGTCAAAAAATTTTTCGACCTCAAAATGTCATAAAAAACGTCATAGTATAGTAAGGCGTTTTTTTCAGCCAAAAAAAGTCAACATTTTTTTCGACCTCAAAATGTCATAAAAAACGTCATAGTATAGTATGGCGTTTTTTTTCGACCTCAAAATGTCATAAAAAACGTCATAGTATAGTATGGCGTTTTTTTCGGCCAAAAAAAGTCAAAAAATTTTTCGACCTCAAAATGTCATAAAAAACGTCATAGTATAGTAAGGCGTTTTTTTCAGCCAAAAAAAGTCAACATTTTTTTCGACCTCAAAATGTCATAAAAAACGTCATAGTATAGTATGGCGTTTTTTTTCGACCTCAAAATGTCATAAAAAACGTCATAGTATAGTATGGCGTTTTTTTCGGCCAAAAAAAGTCAAAAAATTTTTCGACCTCAAAATGTCATAAAAAACGTCATAGTATAGTAAGGCGTTTTTTTCAGCCAAAAAAAGTCAACATTTTTTTCGACCTCAAAATGTCATAAAAAACGTCATAGTATAGTATGGCGTTTTTTTTCGACCTCAAAATGTCATAAAAAACGTCATAGTATAGTATGGCGTTTTTTTCGGCCAAAAAAAGTCAAAATTTTTTTCGACCTCAAAATGTTATAAAAAACGTCATAGTATATTATGGCGTTTTTTTCGGCCAAAAAAAGTCAAAAATTTTTTCGACCTCAAAATGTCATAAAAAACGTCATAGTATAGTATGCCGTTTTTTTCGGCCAAAAAAAGTCAAAAATTTTTTCGACCTCAAAATGTCATAAAAAACGTCATAGTATAGTAAGGCATCAAAATCGGCCAAAAAAAGTCAAAATTTTTTTCGACCTCAAAATGTCATAAAAAACGTCATAGTATAGTATGGCGTTTTTTTTAGGCCAAAAAAAGTCAAAATTTTTTTCGACCTCAAAATGTCATAAAAAACGTCATAGTATAGTATGGCGTTTTTTTCGGGCAAAAAAAGTCAAAATTTTTTTCGACCTCAAAATGTCATAAAAAACGTCATAGTATAGTATGCCGTTTTTTTCGGCCAAAAAAAGTCAAAAATTTTTTCGACCTCAAAATGTCATAAAAAACGTCATAGTATAGTAAGGCCTCAAAATCGGCCAAAAAAAGTCCAAATTTTTTTCGACCTCAAAATGTCATAAAAAACGTCATAGTATAGTATGGCGTTTTTTTCGGCCAAAAAAAGTCCAAATTTTTTTCGACCTCAAAATGTCATAAAAAACGTCATAGTATAGTATGGCGTTTTTTTCGGCCAAAAAAAGTCAAAAATTTTTTCGACCTCAAAATGTCATAAAAAACGTCATAGTATAGTAAGGCGTTAAAATCGGCCAAAAAAAGTCAAAATTTTTTTCGACCTCAAAATGTCATAAAAAACGTCATAGTATAGTATGGCATTTTTTTCGGCCAAAAAAAGTCAAAAATTTTTTCGACCTCAAAATGTCATAAAAAACGTCATAGTATAGTATGGCGTTTTTTTCGGCCAAAAAAAGTCCAAATTTTTTTCGACCTCAAAATGTCATAAAAAACGTCATAGTATAGTAAGGCCTCAAAATCGGCCAAAAAAAGTCAAAAAAATTTTCGACCTCAAAATGTCATAAAAAACGTCATAGTATAGTAAGGCGTTTTTTTCAGCCAAAAAAAGTCAAAATTTTTTTCGACCTCAAAATGTCATAAAAAACGTCATAGTATAGTATGGCGTTTTTTTCGGCCAAAAAAAGTCAAAAAAATTTTCGACCTCAAAATGTCATAAAAAACGTCATAGTATAGTATGGCGTTTTTTTCGGGCAAAAAAAGTCCAAATTTTTTTCGACCTCAAAATGTCATAAAAAACGTCATAGTATAGTATGGCGTTTTTTTCGGCCAAAAAAAGTCCAAATTTTTTTCGACCTCAAAATGTCATAAAAAACGTCATAGTATAGTATGGCGTTTTTTTCGGCCAAAAAAAGTCAAAAATTTTTTCGACCTCAAAATGTCATAAAAAACGTCATAGTATAGTAAGGCGTTTTTTTCAGCCAAAAAAAGTCAACATTTTTTTCGACCTCAAAATGTCATAAAAAACGTCATAGTATAGTATGGCGTTTTTTTTCGACCTTAAAATGTCATAAAAAACGTCATAGTATAGTATGGCGTTTTTTTCGGCCAAAAAAATTCAAAATTTTTTTCGACCTCAAAATGTTATAAAAAACGTCATAGTATATTATGGCTTTTTTTTTCGGCCAAAAAAAGTCAAAAATTTTTTCGACCTCAAAATGTCATAAAAAACGTCATAGTATAGTATGCCGTTTTTTTCGGCCAAAAAAAGTCAAAAATTTTTTCAACCTCAAAATGTCATAAAAAACGTCATAGTATAGTAAGGCATCAAAATCGGCCAAAAAAAGTCAAAATTTTTTTCGACCTCAAAATGTCATAAAATACGTCATAGTATAGTAAGGCATCAAAATTGGCCAAAAAAAGTCAAAATTTTTTTCGACCTCAAAATGTCATAAAAAACGTCATAGTATAGTATGGCGTTTTTTTCGGGCAAAAAAAGTCAAAATTTTTTTCGACCTCAAAATGTCATAAAAAACGTCATAGTATAGTATGCCGTTTTTTTCGGCCAAAAAAAGTCAAAAATTTTTTCGACCTCAAAATGTCATAAAAAACGTCATAGTATAGTAAGGCCTCAAAATCGGCCAAAAAAAGTCCAAATTTTTTTCGACCTCAAAATGTCATAAAAAACGTCATAGTATAGTATGGCGTTTTTTTCGGCCAAAAAAAGTCCAAATTTTTTTCGACCTCAAAATGTCATAAAAAACGTCATAGTATAGTATGGCGTTTTTTTCGGCCAAAAAAAGTCAAAAATTTTTTCGACCTCAAAATGTCATAAAAAACGTCATAGTATAGTAAGGCCTCAAAATCGGCCAAAAAAAGTCAAAATTTTTTTCGACCTCAAAATGTCATAAAAAACGTCATAGTATAGTATGGCGTTTTTTTCGGCCAAAAAAAGTCCAAATTTTTTTCGACCTCAAAATGTCATAAAAAACGTCATAGTATAGTATGGCGTTTTTTTCGGCCAAAAAAAGTCAAAAATTTTTTCGACCTCAAAATGTCATAAAAAACGTCATAGTATAGTAAGGCGTAAAAATCGGCCAAAAAAAGTCAAAATTTTTTTCGACCTCAAAATGTCATAAAAAACGTCATAGTATAGTATGGCGTTTTTTTCGGCCAAAAAAAGTCAAAATTTTTTTCGACCTCAAAATGTCATAAAAAACGTCATAGTATAGTATGGCGTTTTTTTCGGCCAAAAAAAGTCCAAATTTTTTTCGACCTCAAAATGTCATAAAAAACGTCATAGTATAGTATGGCGTTTTTTTCGGCCAAAAAAAGTCAAAAATTTTTTCGACCTCAAAATGTCATAAAAAACGTCATAGTATAGTAAGGCGTAAAAATCGGCCAAAAAAAGTCAAAAATTTTTTCGACCTCAAAATGTCATAAAAAACGTCATAGTATAGTATGGCGTTTTTTTCGGCCAAAAAAAGTCCAAATTTTTTTCGACCTCAAAATGTCATAAAAAACGTCATAGTATAGTATGCCGTTTTTTTCGGCCAAAAAAAGTCAAAAATTTTTTCGACCTCAAAATGTCATAAAAAACGTCATAGTATAGTATGGCGTTTTTTTCGGCCAAAAAAAGTCAAAATTTTTTCGACCTCAAAATGTCATAAAAAACGTCATAGTATAGTAAGGCCTCAAAATTGGCCAAAAAAAGTCCAAATTTTTTTCGACCTCAAAATGTCATAAAAAACGTCATAGTATAGTATGGCGTTTTTTTCGGCCAAAAAAAGTCCAAATTTTTTTCGACCTCAAAATGTCATAAAAAACGTCATAGTATAGTATGGCGTTTTTTTCTGCCAAAAAAAGTCAAAATTTTTTTCGACCTCAAAATGTTATAAAAAACGTCATAGTATAGTATGGCGTTTTTTTCGGCCAAAAAAAGTCAAAAATTTTTTCGACCTCAAAATGTCATAAAAAACGTCATAGTATAGTAAGGCCTCAAAATCGGCCAAAAAAAGTCAAAATTTTTTTCGACCTCAAAATGTCATAAAAAACGTCATAGTATAGTATGGCGTTTTTTTCGGGCAAAAAAAGTCAAAAATTTTTTCGACCTCAAAATGTCATAAAAAACGTCATAGTATAGTATGGCGTTTTTTTCGGCCAAAAAAAGTCAAAAATTTTTTCGACCTCAAAATGTCATAAAAAACGTCATAGTATAGTAAGGCGTAAAAATCGGCCAAAAAAAGTCCAAATTTTTTTCGACCTCAAAATGTCATAAAAAACGTCATAGTATAGTATGGCGTTTTTTTCGGCCAAAAAAAGTCAAAATTTTTTTCGACCTCAAAATGTCATAAAAAACGTCATAGTATAGTATGGCGTTTTTTTCGGGCAAAAAAAGTCAAAATTTTTTTCGACCTCAAAATGTCATAAAAAACGTCATAGTATAGTATGCCGTTTTTTTCGGCCAAAAAAAGTCAAAAATTTTTTCGACCTCAAAATGTCATAAAAAACGTCATAGTATAGTAAGGCCTCAAAATTGGCCAAAAAAAGTCCAAATTTTTTTCGACCTCAAAATGTCATAAAAAACGTCATAGTATAGAATGGCGTTTTTTTCGGGCAAAAAAAGTCCAAATTTTTTTCGACCTCAAAATGTCATAAAAAACGTCATAGTATAGTATGGCGTTTTTTTCGGCCAAAAAAAGTCAAAATTTTTTTCGACCTCAAAATGTCATAAAAAACGTCATAGTATAGTATGGCGTTTTTTTCGGCCAAAAAAAGTCCAAATTTTTTTCGACCTCAAAATGTCATAAAAAACGTCATAGTATAGTATGGCGTTTTTTTCGGCCAAAAAAAGTCCAAATTTTTTTCGACCTCAAAATGTCATAAAAAACGTCATAGTATAGTATGGCGTTTTTTTCGGCCAAAAAAAGTCAAAAATTTTTTCGACCTCAAAATGTCATAAAAAACGTCATAGTATAGTAAGGCGTAAAAATCGGCCAAAAAAAGTCAAAAATTTTTTCGACCTCAAAATGTCATAAAAAACGTCATAGTATAGTATGGCGTTTTTTTCGGCCAAAAAAAGTCCAAATTTTTTTCGACCTCAAAATGTCATAAAAAACGTCATAGTATAGTATGCCGTTTTTTTCGGCCAAAAAAAGTCAAAAATTTTTTCGACCTCAAAATGTCATAAAAAACGTCATAGTATAGTATGGCGTTTTTTTCGGCCAAAAAAAGTCAAAATTTTTTCGACCTCAAAATGTCATAAAAAACGTCATAGTATAGTAAGGCCTCAAAATTGGCCAAAAAAAGTCCAAATTTTTTTCGACCTCAAAATGTCATAAAAAACGTCATAGTATAGTATGCCGTTTTTTTCGGCCAAAAAAAGTCCAAATTTTTTTCGACCTCAAAATGTCATAAAAAACGTCATAGTATAGTATGGCGTTTTTTTCTGCCAAAAAAAGTCAAAATTTTTTTCGACCTCAAAATGTTATAAAAAACGTCATAGTATAGTATGGCGTTTTTTTCGGCCAAAAAAAGTCAAAAATTTTTTCGACCTCAAAATGTCATAAAAAACGTCATAGTATAGTAAGGCCTCAAAATCGGCCAAAAAAAGTCAAAATTTTTTTCGACCTCAAAATGTCATAAAAAACGTCATAGTATAGTATGGCGTTTTTTTCGGGCAAAAAAAGTCAAAAATTTTTTCGACCTCAAAATGTCATAAAAAACGTCATAGTATAGTATGGCGTTTTTTTCGGCCAAAAAAAGTCAAAAATTTTTTCGACCTCAAAATGTCATAAAAAACGTCATAGTATAGTAAGGCGTAAAAATCGGCCAAAAAAAGTCCAAATTTTTTTCGACCTCAAAATGTCATAAAAAACGTCATAGTATAGTATGGCGTTTTTTTCGGCCAAAAAAAGTCAAAATTTTTTTCGACCTCAAAATGTCATAAAAAACGTCATAGTATAGTATGGCGTTTTTTTCGGGCAAAAAAAGTCAAAATTTTTTTCGACCTCAAAATGTCATAAAAAACGTCATAGTATAGTATGCCGTTTTTTTCGGCCAAAAAAAGTCAAAAATTTTTTCGACCTCAAAATGTCATAAAAAACGTCATAGTATAGTAAGGCCTCAAAATTGGCCAAAAAAAGTCCAAATTTTTTTCGACCTCAAAATGTCATAAAAAACGTCATAGTATAGAATGGCGTTTTTTTCGGGCAAAAAAAGTCCAAATTTTTTTCGACCTCAAAATGTCATAAAAAACGTCATAGTATAGTATGGCGTTTTTTTCGGCCAAAAAAAGTCAAAATTTTTTTCGACCTCAAAATGTCATAAAAAACGTCATAGTATAGTATGGCGTTTTTTTCGGCCAAAAAAAGTCCAAATTTTTTTCGACCTCAAAATGTCATAAAAAACGTCCTAGTATAGTATGGCGTTTTTTTCGGCCAAAAAAAGTCAAAATTTTTTTCGACCTCAAAATGTCATAAAAAACGTCATAGTATAGTATGGCGTTTTTTTCGGCCAAAAAAAGTCAAAAATTTTTTCGACCTCAAAATGTCATAAAAAACGTCATAGTATAGTAAGGCATCAAAATCGGCCAAAAAAAGTCAAAATTTTTTTCGACCTCAAAATGTCATAAAAAACGTCATAGTATAGTATGGCGTTTTTTTCGGCCAAAAAAAGTCAAAAATTTTTTCGACCTCAAAATGTCATAAAAAACGTCATAGTATAGTAAGGCATCAAAATCGGCCAAAAAAAGTCAAAATTTTTTTCGACCTCAAAATGTCATAAAAAACGTCATAGTATAGTATGGCGTTTTTTTCGGCCAAAAAAAGTCAAAATTTTTTTCGACCTCAAAATGTCATAAAAAATGTCATAGTATAGTATGGCGTATTTTTCGGCCAAAAAAAGTCAAAAAAATTTTCGACCTCAAAATGTCATAAAAAACGTCATAGTATAGTAAGGCGTTTTTTTCAGCCAAAAAAAGTCAAAAAAATTTTCGACCTCAAAATGTCATAAAAAACGTCATAGTATAGTATGGCGTTTTTTTCGGCCAAAAAAAGTCAAAAATTTTTTCGACCTCAAAATGTCATAAAAAACGTCATAGTATAGTAAGGCATAAAAATCGGCCAAAAAAAGTCCAAATTTTTTTCGACCTCAAAATGTCATAAAAAACGTCATAGTATAGTATGGCGTTTTTTTCGGCCAAAAAAAGTCCAAATTTTTTTCGACCTCAAAATGTCATAAAAAACGTCATAGTATAGTATGGCGTTTTTTTCGGCCAAAAAAAGTCAAAAAATTTTTCGACCTCAAAATGTCATAAAAAACGTCATAGTATAGTAAGGCGTTTTTTTCAGCCAAAAAAAGTCAACATTTTTTTCGACCTCAAAATGTCATAAAAAACGTCATAGTATAGTGTGGCGTTTTTTTTCGACCTCAAAATGTCATAAAAAACGTCATAGTATAGTATGCCGTTTTTTTCGGCCAAAAAAAGTCAAAAAATTTTTCGACCTCAAAATGTCATAAAAAACGTCATAGTATAGTAAGGCGTTTTTTTCAGCCAAAAAAAGTCAACATTTTTTTCGACCTCAAAATGTCATAAAAAACGTCATAGTATAGTATGGCGTTTTTTTTCGACCTCAAAATGTCATAAAAAACGTCATAGTATAGTATGGCGTTTTTTTCGGCCAAAAAAAGTCCAAATTTTTTTCGACCTCAAAATGTTATAAAAAACGTCATAGTATAGTATGGCGTTTTTTTCGGCCAAAAAAAGTCAAAAATTTTTTCGACCTCAAAATGTCATAAAAAACGTCATAGTATAGTAAGGCCTCAAAATCGGCCAAAAAAAGTCAAAATTTTTTTCGACCTCAAAATGTCATAAAAAACGTCATAGTATAGTATGGCGTTTTTTTCGGCCAAAAAAAGTCCAAATTTTTTTCGACCTCAAAATGTCATAAAAAACGTCATAGTATAGTATGGCGTTTTTTTTCGGCCAAAAAAAGTCAAAAAATTTTTCGACCTCAAAATGTCATAAAAAACGTCATAGTATAGTAAGGCATCAAAATCGGCCAAAAAAAGTCCAAATTTTTTTCGACCTCAAAATGTCATAAAAAACGTCATAGTATAGTATGGCGTTTTTTTCGGCCAAAAAAAGTCAAAATTTTTTTCGACCTCAAAATGTCATAAAAAACGTCATAGTATAGTATGGCGTTTTTTTCGGCCAAAAAAAGTCAAAAATTTTTTCGACCTCAAAATGTCATAAAAAACGTCATAGTATAGTAAGGCGTAAAAATCGGCCAAAAAAAGTCCAAATTTTTTTCGACCTCAAAATGTCATAAAAAACGTCATAGTATAGTATGGCGTTTTTTTCGGCCAAAAAAAGTCAAAATTTTTTTCGACCTCAAAATGTCATAAAAAACGTCATAGTATAGTATGGCGTTTTTTTCGGCCAAAAAAAGTCAAAAATTTTTTCGACCTCAAAATGTCATAAAAAACGTCATAGTATAGTAAGGCCTCAAAATCGGCCAAAAAAAGTCCAAATTTTTTTCGACCTCAAAATGTCATAAAAAACGTCATAGTATAGTATGGCGTTTTTTTCGGCCAAAAAAAGTCAAAATTTTTTTCGACCTCAAAATGTCATAAAAAACGTCATAGTATAGTATGGCGTTTTTTTCGGCCAAAAAAAGTCAAAAATTTTTTCGACCTCAAAATGTCATAAAAAACGTCATAGTATAGTAAGGCATCAAAATCGGCCAAAAAAAGTCAAAAATTTTTTCGACCTCAAAATGTCATAAAAAACGTCATAGTATAGTAAGGTGTAAAAATCGGCCAAAAAAAGTCAAAAATTTTTTCGACCTCAAAATGTCATAAAAAACGTCATAGTATAGTATGGCGTTTTTTTCGGCCAAAAAAAGTCAAAAATTTTTTCGACCTCAAAATGTCATAAAAAACGTCATAGTATAGTAAGGCGTAAAAATCGGCCAAAAAAAGTCCAAATTTTTTTCGACCTCAAAATGTCATAAAAAACGTCATAGTATAGTATGGCGTTTTTTTCGGCCAAAAAAAGTCAAAATTTTTTTCGACCTCAAAATGTCATAAAAAACGTCATAGTATAGTATGGCGTTTTTTTCGGCCAAAAAAAGTCAAAATTTTTTTCGACCTCAAAATGTCATAAAAAACGTCATAGTATAGTATGGCGTTTTTTTCGGCCAAAAAAAGTCAAAAATTTTTTCGACCTCAAAATGTCATAAAAAACGTCATAGTATAGTAAGGCCTCAAAATTGGCCAAAAAAAGTCCAAATTTTTTTCGACCTCAAAATGTCATAAAAAACGTCATAGTATAGAATGGCGTTTTTTTCGGGCAAAAAAAGTCCAAATTTTTTTCGACCTCAAAATGTCATAAAAAACGTCATAGTATAGTATGGCGTTTTTTTCGGCCAAAAAAAGTCAAAATTTTTTTCGACCTCAAAATGTCATAAAAAACGTCATAGTATAGTATGGCGTTTTTTTCGGCCAAAAAAAGTCAAAAATTTTTTCGACCTCAAAATGTCATAAAAAACGTCATAGTATAGTATGGCGTTTTTTTCGGCCAAAAAAAGTCAAAAAAATTTTTCGACCTCAAAATGTCATAAAAAACGTCATAGTATAGTATGGCGTTTTTTTCGGCCAAAAAAAGTCAAAAATTTTTTCGACCTCAAAATGTCATAAAAAACGTCATAGTATAGTAAGGCATCAAAATCGGCCAAAAAAAAATCAAAATTTTTTTCGACCTCAAAATGTCATAAAAAACGTCATAGTATAGTATGGCGTTTTTTTCGGCCAAAAAAAGTCAAAATTTTTTTCGACCTCAAAATGTCATAAAAAACGTCATAGTATAGTATGCCGTTTTTTTCGGCCAAAAAAAGTCCAAATTTTTTTCGACCTCAAAATGTCATAAAAAACGTCATAGTATAGTATGGCGTTTTTTTCGGCCAAAAAAAGTCCAAATTTTTTTCGACCTCAAAATGTCATAAAAAACGTCATAGTATAGTATGGCGTTTTTTTTCGGCCAAAAAAAGTCAAAAATTTTTTCGACCTCAAAATGTCATAAAAAACGTCATAGTATAGTAAGGCCTCAAAATTGGCCAAAAAAAGTCCAAATTTTTTTCGACCTCAAAATGTCATAAAAAACGTCATAGTATAGTATGCCGTTTTTTTCAGCCAAAAAAAGTCCAAATTTTTTTCGACCTCAAAATGTCATAAAAAACGTCATAGTATAGTATGGCGTTTTTTTCGGCCAAAAAAAGTCAAAATTTTTTTCGACCTCAAAATGTCATAAAAAACGTCATAGTATAGTAAGGCCTCAAAATTGGCCAAAAAAAGTCCAAATTTTTTTCGACCTCAAAATGTCATAAAAAACGTCATAGTATAGTATGCCGTTTTTTTCGGCCAAAAAAAGTCCAAATTTTTTTCGACCTCAAAATGTCATAAAAAACGTCATAGTATAGTATAGCGTTTTTTTCGGCCAAAAAAAGTCCAAATTTTTTTCGACCTCAAAATGTCATAAAAAACGTCATAGTATAGTATGGCGTTTTTTTCGGCCAAAAAAAGTCAAAAATTTTTTTGACCTCAAAATGTCATAAAAAACGTCATAGTATAGTATGGCGTTTTTTTTCGACCTCAAAATGTCATAAAAAACGTCATAGTATAGTATGGCGTTTTTTTCGGCCAAAAAAAGTCCAAATTTTTTTCGACCTCAAAATGTCATAAAAAACGTCATAGTATAGTATGGCGTTTTTTTCGGGCAAAAAAAGTCCAAATTTTTTTCGACCTCAAAATGTCATAAAAAACGTCATAGTATAGTATGGCGTTTTTTTCGGCCAAAAAAAGTCAAAAATTTTTTCGACCTCAAAATGTCATAAAAAACGTCATAGTATAGTATGGCGTTTTTTTCGGCCAAAAAAAGTCAAAAATTTTTTCGACCTCAAAATGTCATAAAAAACGTCATAGTATAGTAAGGCATCAAAATCGGCCAAAAAAAGTCAAAATTTTTTTCGACCTCAAAATGTCATAAAAAACGTCATAGTATAGTATGGCGTTTTTTTCGGCCAAAAAAAGTCAAAATTTTTTTCGACCTCAAAATGTCATAAAAAACGTCATAGTATAGTATGGCGTATTTTTCGGCCAAAAAAAGTCAAAAAAATTTTCGACCTCAAAATGTCATAAAAAACGTCATAGTATAGTAAGGCGTTTTTTTCAGCCAAAAAAAGTCAAAAATTTTTTCGACCTCAAAATGTCATAAAAAACGTCATAGTATAGTATGGCGTTTTTTTCAGCCAAAAAAAGTCAAAATTTTTTTCGACCTCAAAATGTCATAAAAAACGTCATAGTATAGTATGGCGTTTTTTTCGGGCAAAAAAAGTCAAAATTTTTTTCGACCTCAAAATGTCATAAAAAACGTCATAGTATAGTATGGCGTTTTTTTCGGCCAAAAAAAGTCAAAATTTTTTTCGACCTCAAAATGTCATAAAAAACGTCATAGTATAGTATGCCGTTTTTTTCGGCCAAAAAAAGTCAAAAATTTTTTCGACCTCAAAATGTCATAAAAAACGTCATAGTATAGTAAGGCATAAAAATCGGCCAAAAAAAGTCAACATTTTTTTCGACCTCAAAATGTCATAAAAAACGTCATAGTATAGTATGGCGTTTTTTTCGGCCAAAAAAAGTCAAAATTTTTTTCGACCTCAAAATGTCATAAAAAACGTCATAGTATAGTATGGCGTTTTTTTCGGCCAAAAAAAGTCCAAATTTTTTTCGACCTCAAAATGTCATAAAAAACGTCATAGTATAGTATGGCGTTTTTTTCGGCCAAAAAAAGTCAAAAATTTTTTCGACCTCAAAATGTCATAAAAAACGTCATAGTATAGTAAGGCATCAAAATCGGCCAAAAAAAGTCAAAATTTTTTTCGACCTCAAAATGTCATAAAAAACGTCATAGTATAGTAAGGCGTTTTTTTCAGCCAAAAAAAGTCAAAATTTTTTTTGACCTCAAAATGTCATAAAAAACGTCATAGTATAGTATGGCGTTTTTTTCGGCCAAAAAAAGTCAAAAAATTTTTCGACCTCAAAATGTCATAAAAAACGTCATAGTATAGTAAGGCCTCAAAATCGGCCAAAAAAAGTCAAAATTTTTTTCGACCTCAAAATGTCATAAAAAACGTCATAGTATAGTAAGGCATCAAAATCGGCCAAAAAAAGTCAAAATTTTTTTCGACCTCAAAATGTCATAAAAAACGTCATAGTATAGTATGCCGTTTTTTTCGGCCAAAAAAAGTCAAAAAAATTTTCGACCTCAAAATGTCATAAAAAACGTCATAGTATAGTAAGGCGTTTTTTTCAGCCAAAAAAAGTCAACATTTTTTTCGACCTCAAAATGTCATAAAAAACGTCATAGTATAGTATGGCGTTTTTTTCGGCCAAAAAAAGTCAAAATTTTTTTCGACCTCAAAATGTCATAAAAACCGTCATAGTATAGTATGCCGTTTTTTTCGGCCAAAAAAAGTCAAAAATTTTTTCGACCTCAAAATGTCATAAAAAACGTCATAGTATAGTATGGTGTTTTTTTCGGCCAAAAATAGTCAAAAATTTTTTCGACCTCAAAATGTCATAAAAAACGTCATAGTATAGTATGCCGTTTTTTTCGGCCAAAAAAAGTCAAAAATTTTTTCGACCTCAAAATGTCATAAAAAACGTCATAGTATAGTAAGGCATCAAAATCGGCCAAAAAAAGTCAAAATTTTTTTCGACCTCAAAATGTCATAAAAAACGTCATAGTATAGTATGGCGTTTTTTTCGGCCAAAAAAAGTCAAAAATTTTTTCGACCTCAAAATGTCATAAAAAACGTCATAGTATAGTAAGGCATCAAAATCGGCCAAAAAAAGTCAAAATTTTTTTCGACCTCAAAATGTCATAAAAAACGTCATAGTATAGTATGGCGTTTTTTTCGGCCAAAAAAAGTCAAAATTTTTTTCGACCTCAAAATGTCATAAAAAACGTCATAGTATAGTATGGCGTTTTTTTCAGCCAAAAAAAGTCAAAAATTTTTTCGACCTCAAAATGTCATAAAAAACGTCATAGTATAGTAAGGCGTCAAAATCGGCCAAAAAAAGTCATATTTTTGTATGACCTCAAAGTGTCATAAAAAACGTCATAGTATAGGAAGGCGTCAAAATTGGCCAAAAAAAGTCACAATTTTTTTTGGCCTCAAAATGTCATAAAAAACGTCATAGTATAGTAAGGCGTCAAAATCGGCCAAAAAAAGTCACAATTTTTTTGGCCTCAAAATGTCATAAAAAACGTCATAGTATAGTAAGGCGTCAAAATCGGCCAAAAAAAGTCAAAAAAATTTTTTGTCTCAAAATGTCATAAAAAACGTCATAGTATGGTAAGGCGTCAAAATCGGCCAACAAAAGTCATATTTTTGTATGACCTCAAAGTGTCATAAAAAACGTCATAGTATAGGAAGGCGTCAAAATCGGCCAAAAAAAGTCACAATTTTTTTGGACCTCAAAATGTCATAAAAAACGTCATAGTATAGTAAGGCGTCAAAATAGGCCAAAAAAAGTCAAAAAAAATTTTTGTCTCAAAATGTCATAAAAAACGTCATAGTACAGTAAGGCGTCAAAATCGGCCAAAAAAAGTCATATTTTTGCATGACCTCAAAATGTCATAAAAAACGTCATAGTACAGTAAGGCGTCAAAATCGGCCAAAAAAAGTCAAATTTTTTTTTGACCTCAAAATGTCATAAAAAACGTCATAGTATAGTAAGGCGTCAAAATCGGCCAAAAAAAGTCATATTTTTGTATGACCTCAAAATGTCATAAAAAACGTCATAGTATAGTAAGGCGTCAAAATCGGCCAAAAAAAGTCATACTTTAGTATGGCCTCAAAAATTCATATAAAAACGTCATACAGAGGTAAGGCTTCAAAATATACCAAAAAAAACTCATTTATTAGTAAGTTCTCAAACAGTCATAAAAAACGTCATATGTAGTGATGGCTGATTTAGGCTTTGTAGAAGATTCTACACCTAACTTTTAAAAAAATGGTTCATTACCCGAGGCTTCAATGACACAGTGCTCGAGTAGGACATCTAGTGGGAATCGGCTCTTTTGGCTCGGCTCACTAAAAAGATCCGGCTCTTTCGGCTCCCAAGCGGCTCTTCAGATTGTTTTGTTGATTAAATTAACCACAAGTTGTTTGTGGAGCAGGCTCTATAAGAAATTCTTTTCTTCCAGACTCTACACTGTGCCTTTGTAATATCAATATAATTGAAATGGTTCCATATTTTGCTTCTTTTCCTGGTGTCACCAATTTTCTTAACTATACTTTTCTAATGCGTCGATGTTGTCTTTTGTTGTTGTCTCTAAGAGCCGGCTCCAAGAGCCGTTTCATTCGCGACCCACACATCACTATTCATGAGCTACCGCGCATGTGTCGGAGCCTCGGGTGTCAGAGGATCATCACTAGCAATAACCAGTGCAGTGCAATGGGGTGAGTATCGTTATATTTATCAGCCGGTTGCTCAGAAATCCCTTAAAAACACGTGAATTAGCCAACATGCAATTGAATTATGTCTTTTAATTGGAGGCGAAGGGCGTCGTGTTGTGGAATTCAGTGGTTTTAGCATCGCTAGCGGCGACAGCTGCTGTCCGCCTACACAAAGCAGCGTCTTTCAGTGTCACTGTTAGCCACTTAGCTCCTAGCTAGCTGCCATCGTCAGTGGTACAGTAATTGTAGTTCGGTAAAACGAGGTTAACAAACACATCTTTCTCTTTAAACGCTCCAACATTAACGTGTTAATGTCAGACGAATAAATATGGCGTTAACCACGATCCTAACAACAGTTACTGTGGGTTATCCGCTGCCAGTGGGTGACAAAAATAAACAGCTAATTAAATTTTAATGCATAGGAGCGTAACGTTGGGAGATTTGTTTTTCTTCAAGAGATGGAGACTTTGTGTTTGCATGAGCAGCTGGTAACGATGGGATGAATTCAGAAAGGCTGCCGTTTGTCCTACATTTCACCCAGTTGCGTGAGAAACAGGGACCTATTTTAACATCCCCCCCTGGGTGAAAGACTCCATGAGCAACGATCTCCCAAATGAACCCGCTGTGTTTGGATGGAAAGTGAGGGTCTAGAGTCTACTGTCCCAGGCTTTTTCTCTTCATCGTAGTGCAGGTTAAATGGGCAGCCTTCAGACCAGCAGTGCATATGAACACAGTCACTGTACAATGGTTGCTTATTATGCATTTCAAGTAAGGCAAGGGTACCCAGCCCAATCAGTATAGGGTGGATAAACAACTGAAACAGTAATATAGAGTGATAGAGCCTCATGCATTGCATCATTTGTACCTTTATGTCAAACATATCTTGTATAATCAAGACACAACACTAACATATATCCATGCTGGGAAGTTTTATTTATAAAAGTTGTTGTAACTGTTGTAATGCATGTAGTTTTTGTTTTTTATCATGTTGTCATGTTTATCGTCTTTATTTGTTAGAGTGAGACAAAGATTATCTCCTTCCCCCGTTTGGACAGTGACATTTCATTCTGTTCTTGATGCACTGTGATATAGGAACATTATCAAAACCTCATGGCAGTTTTATTTATTTACTGGCAAAAACAATAGATTTCTTTCATTAAATGTGTGAGTGTTTAAGTGGTATAAGCAGGTACTGTACTGTGATACATAATTAACACACCCATGTAGGAATTACAGTTAGAATATAGTTTTTCAGGAAAATGAATGAGGAGATAAAAGAAGGAACACACACAAGTCCATGGTCTATATTACTGTTTTAAATAATGTGTAGTCTAAACCTGTTTGCATTTAGTTTATAACGTTTATGTTTTTTTCGTGCATATCCATTGTTTATAGTTCAAAGAGTTTCAGATAACTTAAAGCAACTTTCCTTCATTAATCCCTCTC
Source organism: Toxotes jaculatrix (assembly GCF_017976425.1). NCBI lineage: Eukaryota > Metazoa > Chordata > Actinopteri > Toxotidae > Toxotes > Toxotes jaculatrix. The sequence continues at coordinate 10,548,830 of NC_054409.1, read as the reverse complement.
CTTCGTTCTCTTCCCAGTCTACCTGAATCTTGCTGACCTTCAGTGGCGACTGGCTCGCACAGCCATCTGACAGCATGCAGGGATTCTACTCCAAGCTCGACTCCTCCCTCTCCTCGTCCCCACTACTGGGGATGGGCCTCGGGGGAGACGGTGCTCCTGTACCTCTCAGCCTGGCTGTGGAGACGGAGAAAGCTCAGGCCCTCCTACAGACATTCAGCTCCGCCTCTCTGCTGGCCTCTGCAGGACTCGGCATGTTCTGTGTGGTGGCTGACCATGCCCTCCAACTGTCGGTCATCCAGCAACACCTGTGGCTGCGTGCTGCCTTGGACAATGCCACGCATGGATTAGTTGGGCTGTGGTCATGGGCGGTTGTTATTGGACTGAGGAAAAAGAGCGATCTGTATGAGGTGCTGCTGGCTGGTCTTCTGGCATCAATCATAGACCTGGACCACTTCTATATGGCTGGATCCCTGTCACTCAAGGTGAGACCTGCACCCTTACAAACAAAAGGAAAAACCATAATTAGTGAGTGGATAAACATAACGAATGCAGATTCTCCCACACAGGTGCACTTGCATGGCACAGCTATGTGGCATGTATAAAAATGCTGAGCAGGCCGAGTTGATTCTGATTTTTTGAAACCATCATTACAATTGAATGCATTCTTTTGCTAGTTTATTAAATATAAAAAAACTGAAATCTCTCATTCAGTTTGATTTGTGGTCAGGCGCTTCCTGTTTGCTTTGATTTCCCATGAGATGTGTCTAGAAATTGATTGGCGTCCACCTCAGGCAAATTGAATTGATTGACATGCTTTAGAAAGGGCACACACTCGTGTGAACCCAGTGATCACTCTGACAGAGATTCAGACATCCTGTGCAGAGATGGAAGAACCCGGCCTCTTCATGCCAAATGCCATTTAAAGGACTCTGAGAACATGAGGAAAAAAGATTCTCTGATCTGATGAGGGAAAAATTATAGATTATTAAACCAGACGATTTTCTGTGTTCCTTTGAAACCTGATCTTCTGACTTATTTGTTGCATATCCTTCAGAGTATATCTAAACAAAGTTGAGATGTCAGGTTCCCCATTATTTTTTTTATTAGATTTTTTTTTTTTTTTACATGCATGCATTCAGCTTTTGTTTGTAGCTTTGATGTGTGAGCACAGACGTGACCTTTTGAAGAAAAGCAGCTACAGATTTATGCAAACATTTGGGCTTTTTTTGGGCAATTTAGTCATTGTATAAACTGCATCGAATGTATTTTTAAACCGTTTTCATAAGAACAGAAATCAGCCAAATTCCTGATCAGTGTTAGAAATGTGACTCACAAGCCTCCAGACTTCCTGCAGCAAAGGGCACGCAGTAATAATATTTATAGATTGTGCCGAAGAACATTTTGCTAAACATTTACTGGTCATTTCCTCTCCCACTTTCCATCCAGGCTGCTGTGTCCCTCCCTCAGCGTCCTCCTCTACACTGCTCCTCTCTCATCCCCGTACTCTGCCTCTCCCTCCGCTTTCTCATGTGGATCGGACGCCTCAAAGATGCTTGGTGCTCCTTGCCGTGGATGCTTTTCATTTCCATGGCGACGCACCACGTCCGGGATGCCGTGCGCCACGGATTGTGGGTGTGCCCTTTCGGCAACACGACACCGATCCCCTATTGGCTGTACGTCAGCACCACAGCGACCCTTCCTCACCTGTGTTCAGTGCTCATGTATCTGACAGGAACTAGGGACGTGATCTCCACCAAACACGGGGTGGCCATCGATGTTTAGAGGCCACTGACTCTCCATCAGCGTCTAATACTGATCGGGTATGATCACCTCTGGGTAAATATGTTGTAAGTTGTTTGAAACAACTTGTAGATACTTGAAATTACTGGAGAATGCAATGGTATTAGTGGAAATGATGAAAGATCAACTTAAAACATGTTTTTTCAGCTTGGCTGAGGAGAAATCCAGCGAAGGAATTCATTTTTTTCTGGTTTGTTTCCAATCACAAGGATGAAGAAACAGTCACTATATGAAAATGGAAAACAAAAAAACCCTTACAGTCTAAACATTTGGGTTTCCTTAGATGGAAACATCTGTAAAATAACAAATTAGCTTTTCAGAAACAGAACATTCCAGTACGAGTGCCAACCACAATGTTTTTTTTTTTTGGTGAGATTTCTTTTTTTCTGGTAACATGACATTGTATATGAATGCTGTTCACTTATCTATAGAGTGATGTGGTTCTCTAACAATTGTCTTAAGTGTTTGGGGAGTGACCCTTTAAAGCTTTGACATATCGTTTTGCAGAGGCTCACCTGCTATCTGTTCATCTACCCAAACCCAAATATGGGACCCAAGACTTGATTTCCACTAAAGGCACAAGTGTTGACATCATTTCTTGAATCCCCCCCCAAGAACTCTTATTACCTTAACTACCACTATCCGTCCTTATCCTAAGAACACTCAAGGAACAGTCAACCAAAGGTCAACCACAGGCTGTATGACACTGACATATTGTTAGCAGTGTTACTTTCACCCTCAGTGCATCCAACAGTGTGTTTCCACTGTGCGTTTAAGATTGTTCATCTGCCATTGTAGTGAAATTCAGTGCATCGTAGCTAGGTGTTTAAGTCACTACCACAGTCCAACGACAGATTAAACATTAACCAAAACCATGATTATCGTGTGCATCACTAAATGCAGCACCTGTCACCCCTCCGGCTGCTTGGCTGAGCCTTATTGTCCAGTCAAAGACAACGGTTCCTGTAGAAGCCAGTTTTTGCACGTCAGAGTTGCAGCAGTGGTTTTCAGTGCCAAATGTGTCAGCCACGTTGACGGGACAAGGATTTTAGAGTTGCCCGACGTGGTGGTATTCCTTGTTTGTTTTTAAAATTTGCAGGATCTTGACACGGCATCAGCATTGTTGGATTTAGCTGAAATCCTCTTTTCAATAACTATGGACTTTTTAAAAATCCTTTTAATCCAAAGCACCAGTTTTGTTGGTGATACTCGTTGGATAAAAAGGCTGGGTTTTTTTTGTTGTTGTTGTTTTTTCCTGCATCCATGAATCACCCTGCAAAGTGAGAAGTATTCCACTGTTAAGAGATACTGTGCTGAAGATGCTGTACAGTTCAGACTGTTGGCTTATTTTCTGGATTCTTACAGTTGCACCAACACTTTCTTTTACAGGAAACTTTACTCATTATGTTATGTACATTTAGAGATTTGTTACAGCAGAAGTAAAGTATGAAATATGACAGATGACTTTGAACTTTAATGTTATTTTGAAGTGACCTCTGTTTTACACCAACCATAGAAAGGATAAGGGAAAGGAGAAGATGAAACTAAGGGTTAACTGTGTATTTATTTTAAACATTCAAGGGAGTAATTTGTAAAATAGTGTTCATTACAAGTAATATCTTCATATTACATGCTGATAGTTAACGAAATGTTAAAAAAAAAAAAAGAAGAAAAAAAACAAATTCTTGCTGTATTTTGTCCTATCGCAGTTTTTATTATGCTACTGTACTTAAATGATTGAGAGTGCACAGTACAGTCTACATGCTGGAATTCTCATTTGGCTTTTCAGTGGTGAAACCATGAATTTCGCAGAGGGACGTGGCCTCTCTATTTTAAGAATATATCAGACATTAATATTATAATTCACCAAGACAGAGCGTTTGGAGGTAAAGTCATTACACTGCTTTAGATGTAGACTGATGCACATTCCTTAACAGTATTAATACTGTGTTTTAAATAATGCATAATAATTTTAATGATAATATGTTGTATTAGAGTGGATTTAATGGGTTTTAAGGACTTGTATCATTTGAATGTAACTGACATGATTTCAGTATAAAAGGGATGGTGGACTCCTCCAGAGGTTCATAATGATCCGTATCTATGTTTTTTAACTGTGAAAGATTTTAGTTTACATCACAGTTTTCTCAAAAATCAGCCACAAAAATATTTTAATTTCCATCAAATTTCTTTTTCTTTTTTCTTGTAAAGCTGGTGATTAAAGTTGTGGTGATGCTTATTGTCCACTAGGTGGCTGCAGTGAGCTGTGATAATTCATTATTTGTTTCACTTCTGATAATTGCATAAATTTTTCTCTGTTAATTTAAGTGGAGTAAGGAGTCACTGCTCAGTCTTGAATTTTAAATGAGATAAAAAGATTGGCACTCAACAGGTCCTGTTATAGGAAAAAAAGGCATTTAAAATGTGTTTTGAGTTATTTTTACTTTTATTTTTTGTTTTGCTACTGTTGCACTCTCATTTGTATTTAAATTATTTGCAACTGATTTTTATGTTACAGAATGATTGTATAACGCTGGAATGATGTAAAAAAAATACTCGAAGGTAGAAGATAATGGTACAGAAAGAAATTCACAATGACTACAAGTATTCACAAAAGCAGCTCTTAACAGTCACTCACACTACACTGAGTGAGAGGAAATTTTAGAAAGAGAGGGTTAGCACTAATGTGAGAAACTCACAGGGAGGCTGCAGCCCCATTTTAGTTGCCATTTAGTAGTCATTTTCAGTAGAACCTGATCTCTTTTACTGCTGCTTATGTTCACAATGGAACCTTCATTCCTGCAACGTTATGTTGAATTTTGCACATTTTATGTTTAACTCATGTTCTGTATTATTTGTTCAAAGTCATTTTTATTTGCTGGTTTGTTTTAATAGTAAGAAAGTATCGATATTAACGAGATAGTTTTAATGTAGTGTTCTTTTTATCTCAATAAAATATATCCTATATATATAAACATATATATATATGTTCTCTGTTTTTGTCTGTACATGTGGTACATTTGCATAGTAGTATAGTAGATTATTACTAGTATAGTGAATCAAGATGAGGTATAAATAGAGATGTTAAATTATATCATTAGTAGTAAATATCAGGAGTCTCTTACCTGACTGATTTGTCCCCATATTATGCAACTGGAAATGTTGCTTAATGTCAGTACAAGGATCCATTGTAGAAAATGGGCAGCGATGCAAATTTCTTCACTCGTCATCCTCTGTGGAGACAAAAGACATGTTTTAGAAATCAAACGTGAAACATGACCCCCTGTTCCTCTTTTCTCCAGCACAGCTAACAGTTATTGGAGGGAAAATGGAGTATTAAACAAAAACTAAATTTAAATATTCAAAATTACTTGGGGATCTTTTTTTTCTTTTTTTCTTGTTTTCCTAATCTACAGAAAAACAGTCCAGCTCCACCACTCCCTGCACGGAACATTTACAGGTGGTTCTTATCGGTTTTTAAGCTGTGCTAATGGTGAGCTGTGTGAGTCATGACTAATGGTTTTCTGAAGGGGAAACAAACATTTTACTTTCCAATGTGAGCAGACTAATTAGCCTCATGTAAAAGAAGAAAAAAAATACAATCTCCCTCTTACAAATGAAAGTTGAATTCATAAGCAAGAAAACACACTGAACTCATTACTGTGTTAGTTCACTTACTTTGAGGCTCCTCTCTGCTTGCACTAATCAAATTAGTGAACAGGACACTGGACACAGTTACACAGGCTCACTACAGCTGCTGAGTGAGTACTTCATGTGTCTCTCTTAAAGTCTTTGTGCTGAGCTGTTGCTGCTAATAGGGAATATCCTGAATACAGCAGGAAGGAAGACTGATTCAGAGCAGCCACATTCTGCTTAATGAAGTGACCTAAAATCACAGTTTTCACTGCCCTCTCCGTGTTCTCTGTGCCAGAACGCACACCCTCCGCTCTGCTGCCGCTATTCTGAACATGTCCTCCACAACCACACCAGCACCAGACAAAGCATTTTTGTACATCAACTGAATCGTTATTCAAAGAAAAAAGGGAGCAAGAGATTTCCTCATCTACAAAAACATGGAAGCCATCCATGTGCAACAACAGAGAATACACTCCTGTACTTTTTAAATTTGGATCCCTGAATATGCTAAAGCCCACATGACAACATGTTTGCAACATGGGAAGTGGAGCCAAACTTCATTCCAGTTGTACATTTTAAAAGCCCCTTTCACAAAGACAACAAAAGGCAGCTTGAGCATTTGGGATTCATCAGACACTGTCACAATCAGATAATGGAAACTTTCTAAAAAAAGAGACTGCAACAAGAAGCAACACGCTTTAGGGGAAATCTGGTCAACTGTTTGACAATCACAAGCTCAAACAATACCCACGGCGCCACGAAGAGACGACCCATCGTCTCCATCAATAGCTCATTTGTTGACAGTAATTGCCTTTTTTTTTGCACCATATTTAAAATGTCTCGGGCACGAGGCAGTTGACATTTGTTCACAGACATTACAACCAACCAAAGAGTAAATTTTCACCAGTGTTTTTAACCAATAGAGAAGAAGGGGGAAAGCAAAGTTTCAGTGGAAGAAAAAATAGAAGATATGAAAGAAAGAGTAAAGATTGCCAAGATACATTTTGAGGGAAAAAACAGAGAAGCCCCAGAAACAACAAGTGTGATAAAATAGTATTTATTTCACAGAAACATACAAGGACAGGGAGAGAAAAAAAACAGCTTATGGTGATATCTGTCGTACACATAAAGCAAGAAAAAAAAAAGACTATGTACATCTGAGAATGGATGCCTGAGTGTAATTTGAGTTATAAGAACTAAAATCAACAGGCTCCATCTGCTATCACATACTGCAGAGGAACATGGAAAGACTGAGAATACCACAAGTGCGTCCACAAAACCAGAGAACGCACCACTAAAATGAAAGAGAAAGGTGGCAACTGATAGTTCCACAATGTACAGAAAAAAAACAGATCACTTAGAACCTCAGAAACAGGATGGACAGGGCATCTTACTCACATAAAATTCAATGTGATGGTTTGTATGATCTGACTTGAAAATTTGAAATTTGCACGATAAAAAAAATATTTTTGGCAGTAACAAATAATGAATTTCTGACTTTTTTCTGTTTAGATTGGAAAAATATTAATCTTGTTACCTGAAACCCAGCAGTTATGACAAAATAGCTCTTATCTCTGGGTTTTTATATTCTTTTAGTTTTTTAAATTATTCCCTCCATTTGTGTAGTTCTGCCATATAAAACAGCATATACAGTATAAAGGTTACTGTGGGTCGCCAGTTCATTATCTTGACTAAGGTCACTTCAGCTAGATCTTGAAGGAAAGAAAAACATGAAAAAAAAAAAGCTATCCAGATGTGACGATTATCCTAATATATATCTGTCAAATGTAATTTAGAAATGTTTTGCTTTCTTTGTGAGTGTTGCCACAGGAATTCAGGAAGAGCTGCAAAAGAAAAAAAATGTGGTTGATCTGACTGCAAAGAAATGAAAGAAACTCAACACTAAAAGAAATGCAAGTGGGATGAGGATGAATTCAGTAAACACATTGTCCATACAGTAATCGTACAGCTTCATATAACTGGGGAGAAAAGACACAAATACACAACGCTGGGAAGCTTCTCCAGACATGGGTCATGCTCAGTCACTAGTACTATTTTTCAGTCGTTTGAGAATTTTGCTTCTCACTGTTCTCTAGAATAACAATATAATTTGGAGAATTACGGCTAATGTATCGACAACATCTGTCAACAAACCTGATATTTGTAGGGTTTCACTTACTGTATAAAATTTAATAAACTCTAAAACTAGTATTAAGTGCTAATTTGTTGATTACAAATTAACACAAGACTGAATTAAAACCATGTCTGCGAAACTATCCCAAAGAATATGTTTCTCTTTTTCACTAGATATAAACATCACTTATACATGTATTTTTTTGTGATACATTAATATACAAAAAAAAAAAAAAAAAAAAGAAGCTTCAACTGGGTTCATGCATAATACGTGGAGCTAGCTTGAGAGAACATACAGTCATCAAACTGGAAAAAGTTCGACTTAGATGCACCTTGTGTTTCTGATACAAACTACACTGTCCGTCAGTCAATCCATCAATCAACTGGTTAGTAACTACACGGCTTTGGATCAACAGAACAACCAGACCAACAGAAACAAAGGAGAAAGAAATGTTCTAACAGCTTCTCGCTTCCATTGTGTGGCGCAAAGATAGCCAGGACACAAGGTTTGTAGGTGCAGCCGTCCAAAGCAGAACTAAACCAGATGTACTGGACTGTACTAGAGGTATTTGGGGCTTGACATACGGTGAAGCACTCACTTTCCATGAGTTGGTGGGTTGTGAGACACAAGTGCAGTGAGCGAGAGTCGCTCTTGTCAAGTCATCATCTTCGTGCTCGTCTCATGCGCACACCCACCAACAATCACGCTTTGATTGAGCTACATAAACTCTACTTTCATCGGATGACCGAGCACATGGTGAAAGCTTGACTGGTCAAACAAGAGCCTTCTGATCTGTCAGTCACGGAGATGACGATGTTCTTGCCACGAAAAGTACAACTGGTACAATCACTGTGCTGAGCTACACTAACACTGAACTGCAGCTGTCCATGCCAACCGTTTCCGTGATTGATCTGTGTTGATGCCTTGCTGCTGATTTTCTCCTAAACTTTGACTATTTCCCTCAAATGCCAAGTATCACCTAAGCAAACGTCCTCATCAACATTCATTCTAATTTACCGTAGTGTAAGCCCTCCTGTTGTGCACTTCTCAGTTATTGTGGTATACATGAACATATGCTACTGAATATTTCCGTAGTAACCATCCACAAACCATTTCGGGGTTGTTCTGGTGGTATAGCAGTGACTGTGAGAGCCCACTCACCACGTGAAAAAGACATCATGCCAAAATTAGATGTAAGGTGCACTAATAAACGTGTTCGCTCTTACAGGTATTGTCAGATTAATCAGCTGTTCCTGCATCTGTTTTCATTTTTCATGAGTAGTTTCTCAAAGTAACTTTTCACTAGCTTTTAGCTAATGAACTTGTCACAAGCTTCTTGTTTCTACCTTTGAATCTACAATCTTTTATTTTTTTCATTTTAGCTGTAACACATTTCGTGCAATTGATTTAAAATCTCAAAACATATAGCCTAAAAAGAAATTACTAACCTAGGCAAAGTTTTATCAACTTCACTTAAAAAGGTCTCTCAATGCACTATATGACCTTGTGGCTTTACCTTTTTCTTTTTTTTCTTTTAAGGTAACAACCTGGCTGACTAAACCTTTAAGGCTGTAACAATGGCCAAGTGCTTAAACAATTAGTCACTCAATCCATAGACTGACGGCAATTTTAAAAGATTTCAACTGTTTCATTTTATCATCAAGAAAGTGCCAAATATTTGCTAGTGTCATCCTTTCAGATGTGAGGATTTGCTGCTTTCCTCTGTATTTTTTTTTTTTTTTTAAATCATTTTAAATTCAATATGATTGAATTTGACAAAACGAGAAATGTGAAGGCATCACCTTGGACTCTGGGAAATTATAATGATTTCTTTTGAGATTTTCTAGACTCCACAGATTAATTGATATCAAAAATAAAATAACTGTATTTGATGTAACTTGACCCGGTTTGACTTTTATCCCTGAGTGGGCAGACTTTGTTTAATCTTTTAAAGAAATGCTAACATCTAACCATTTTCAAACCTGACCCTGGGGAAGAAGTTATTGGGGGTTATTTGGAGTCCAGACAGGAGAGTTGAATATCTATGGTTTAATATTCTCTAGTTAACTAAGTATCTATATGATATCATAATGCTGGTGGTTTGTGATAGGCCATTATCTCTTTTCTCTTTCTCTTTCTCATCATGTGTTTTTCTTCACACACATTCAAGAGCAGTGGATGGATGGACAGAAAGAGGTGTAACAAAAGAAACAAAATAACACCTGTATTAAAGACATCAGACAACAAAACAAACATACCATGCAACATAAAATCATTTGTCAAATAAAGTCTAAATAACCCAGCCCGCCCCTGGACCTTATTCTCCGCGTCCATCCCTCAGGTCAGGAGCCAGTAACAGGTTCCTGCTTCCTGCCCCTCAGCTGAGACCATAATGCCCGTAGTTGCTGCTTTGGCATCAGATGCACACAGAGAGACTGGCAAATGTTATGCTTCCTTCACAGCATTGAGTCGGTTGGTCAGTCGGTGTAATAACGGACACACATTAATCTGTCTCACAAAGAATTTCAAAAAAAAAAAAAAAAAAGCAAGTGAGGAGTTCTGGGTGGGAGAAGAGACAAGCAAAAAAAAAAAAATCTTCTTCTTCCCACAAAAACAAACCTATGTTCTCCTGTTTGGCAGCTGCACTTCCTGTCATAAGGTGTTGATTAAAATGTGAAAAGTTCAAAACAATGTCACCCCTCTCCACAGAGGCTGAAGAGTCAGTCCAACTGAAGCAGCATCGGTAGTGAGTGAACTCAAATGTCCTAGCGCAGTGTCGCTCCTACAGTCCGCTGAAGAGTGAACTGCAGTGAGGCTGCTTAAGTGAAGAAACAGAATAGGGGCTGTTTTCTGTGTCCCTTCGTGGACAGTATATGGACTCTGCTGATGCATTCTGGGTAGTGCAGTTAGATGTAACCACTGAATATGTCCTGCACATGTGATTTATGCAAAACCGGCCATCCAGTCAGCTTTTATATACTGGGCAACTTCACAACTTTACCCTACTCTGCAGTTCCCTGTATGGGTTCATCCCTGCTGTCCTGGATGGACTCTAACTGATGCATTGTGGTTAATGTAGTTGAATGCGGACGGTCAGCATGCTACATTGGCGAAGGCAGAGGCTGACTCTTGAGAGGAGCCCTACAACGGGCTGATGAGAAGGAGATGCTTGAAATCAACCTGAGAGAACAGGACAGAAAAAAAATGTCAAGAAGGAGAGAAGAGAGGAGAGAAGTGGAAGAGAAAATGCAACTTTAAAATACATGTATAAATCATAATGTAATTAAGCATTGCCTTAAAAGCACAGAATTAAATAACAGAGCTGGATGAGACATATGCAGGCATACTTACAGGGTTATAATCTGTGTGTGTGTGTGTGTGTGTGTGTGTGTGTGTGTGTGTGTGTGTGTGTGTGTGTGTGTGTGTGTGTGTATGTTAGGCTTATAATCACAAGTTGGCCGGATATCTAAAGGGTTGTCTGACTGTTGTTTATAGCTGCACTTTGAAGCATTTCAGATCTTAGTACAGCAGAGCATTGCTATGCTTTTCTCACTGCCTTAGCTCCCATTTTAGGGCGTTTTGTGGTAGTCACATAAATCTGAAAGAAGCGACACTTAATTAGGATTTTAATTAGCTTCACCACACCATTCAGCGATCTAAACTAAGAACACAAACATCCACATGTGGCCATCAACACATGTGCAACGAGACACGTAAAATTAAAAGGGATTTAATGCGTTTATGTCTCACATTAGATTGGCATGGACTTCATCTTGACCATAGAGGTGAGTTCCTGTTTGGTCACATGATCGCTCCGCCTCTGCCTCACCCTGGAAATACAGAACAATAAGTGCACACCAAGAAAAAAATGTTAAAAATGTCTCAAAGAGAGAGAGAAAGAGAGACAGACTGCACCACTGTGGCTTGTGGATGTGGGATACGTGTGTGCGTCTTACCACACGACATAGATGAGGGAAGGGACGGTGATGAGGACGACCACGGAGAACAAAACCAGCAAGATCACCAAACCCAAATTACTTTCATCCTCAAGTACAGGATCTGGGCGGAAAGAGGGAGGAAGAAAACAACATAGGAGGTCAACAAAAAAAGCAGGACAGGAGATGCGGAGACAGAAAGACTTAAAGCAACGGACAGGGAGAGTTTATCGAGAGGGAGACAGATGTAAAAGTGTGGAGCAATAAAGTAAATAAAAGTTGAAAACCAGAAACAAATATAGTTGAGGAAGGAAGGAAATGGACAAGACAGCTGAATGAAAGAGTTCACACATCACATATCTATTTTCTTGTCATCTCGAAAATATGTATTTTATATTTTTACACACACTCTTCATGTCCTGTATTTTCTGGAGATGAAAAAAGAAAGAAAAAAAAAAGTACTGCATGTGTGTGTTCTCGGGTTTAATTACTCTCTGGAGAGAGGTTAATTTTAAATCTGTCATTACAGTTTTCACACAAACATGCATTTATCGTACCGAGAGGAGTAAACAACTTGCTTTCACACACACAAACAAAAAGAAAACATTGTTTTGAAGTGAGAAACAAAGCTAAACCCCAGACACACACATTTGCAACAAAATGTGCAAAAACTTTTTTTTTTATATTACAAAAAATTATTTATGAGCACATCTGCAAATGAAAGTGGAGAAACGCATAAATAGGAGAAGACATCTGCTTCACAGCCGATCAGCTTAAAGAAATCTGACAGTGACTTTCAGTTCTCTACTCTTCTGCCAAAACTATGTATTTGTCTCCTTGTTTATACTGTACATGGGTGTGCATTAGTGTTTACTAGTGCATACTTGCTGTGTGTATCCTCCATGGATATATTTCAGACGGGCATGTTTGCAACTGCAGGCTGCTCTTTCCTATGTTTTTGCCCATGTATACGTGAGCTGCTATGTACTTAACTTTTCATCCAGTGCACATACTGTAAAAAACATAATACCCTGTAGGTGCAATTTACTGCAATTACATGCAATTTGGTGATGAAGCCAGGCACAAGGTACTTGCACTGTTCTATCCCGAGTATAATAACAGTAAATAATGCCTTCCTAGAGATCATTGCTGCATTAATGACTGATGTGGCTTCTTGTTGCTGCCAAAAAAACAAAACAAAACATAAGGTTAAAAAACATCGTAGCCCTGCTGTTTGATTAGCTGTGTTTCAGGTAGTTCACCTTGTCAGGCTCAAACCCACTGTGAGGAGATACAATTGAAAGGAACACGCAATATTAAGCTGGATTCTACTAGAGTCTTAAACTCTACCGGAGGGCTGAACACCCTTCTTCCTGATGGTATTTCCTTATTTAGTGTTTAGTGATGGATGCTGGAGAATACTGTCCAACATGTTGGTCTAAGATCTCCCATAGGCGTCAAGCTGAGTTGAGATATGGCGATTGATTCACGTCACGGTCATACTCAAACAGTTTATCATCTCTCGCACTCTGTCTGAAAGCATCTGCTTTCGATAGGTTTCTCCACCTTACTCAGGTTTTTCCTTCAATGTGTCACCTGTCTGTATACTCGCATGCTTTAAACCAACATGAAACAACGTTTCAAAACTAATCCAACCTTTGATCATAATGACACCCACATTTCACTGGGTGACTTTAAAGCACGTATTCTAAGGGACTGGTGTGCACTAATAGTAGCAGCAGTAACTGTGGTAATAGCAGTGTAGTAGTGGATGTAATAAATGAAGAAGTAATAACATTATTATAGTAATAGTAACCGTTGTTATGTAGTATGTGTACTTGTAGTAGTAGCAGTAGTAGTGAGTAGCAGTAGGCCTGGAAGAAGTGGGAGACTTATTGGCAGCCGTGATGACAGTAATTACTGCTCCAATATAAACACCATAAACACGCAGTATTGGTGTTGATCCTGAATATAATGAGAATTCAGTTACCAAGTGAAATAAGAGTAAGGAGTCTTACTGTGTGATTTTGCAGTCGAGGTTTCAGGCTTTGTGTTGTCGGACAAAATATCGTCAAAATACGAATCCTCCGATGGGAACTCCTCATCAGTGTTAGTGGTGGTGTAGTCTGCAGTACAAACACACACACATACACACATTTAGCCATTTATTTAAAGTGAGTAACAATAAATACACACAAAGTACAAAAGTTTGCTGTTAATGGCTGAAAAACTACTGCTTATCTAAGGTGACAGTACTATACAAACTGTGTGCTTTCTGCTGGAGCTCATCTGCTGTTTAGTCTAAAACGTAGCAACAAGACTCTGTGGGTACCAAGGACAGAGATCATACTGTATCTCCCCTGTACTGTGCTTTCATCACTGGTTAGCAGTGAAATACAGAACTTACTAGGCTCATCTCTTTTATTCTGCTTTGTGACAGACATTATGAATCATCCTCTCCATCTACTATCCTACTATTTTGGGATTCATTAGTTGTCTGAACCAATATTCCTAATGTGTTTTTATGCTTAATTGTTTTTTGTTTTTTTTGTACTGACTTTCATCAGTATGACATATGTTCTAAGGCACTTATAGGCTCTATGAATAGGCTGACTTGACCAGACGAATCATTTAGAAATAAGCAGTCTGTGAATCTTCTTTCTGACCTTCCCAGGGCCGGACAAGAACCTGGGGACTCCATTCACTCCACAGGCTCTCGGTGTTCACTTCGTCACGGGCTCGGATCTGCACCTGGTGGAGGTGGCCAGCCAGGGCGTCAGATATCACAACTGGACTCTCCTCTGAGTAAATCTGGTGTGGAGACAACAGGAAGAAAGGCCGATGCTGTGATGGTGGTATCACACGAATAAGTTCTGTGGAACGGCATGATCAGCATTTTGTTGTATTGTTATTGGCCTCAGTGTGTGTTATGAGTGACCCATCGAGCAAAAATGTTGAACATGTTGAGTCAAATAGTTGTTTTTTTCATGCCATTAATGTCTTTTCATTCCTCTGTCAGATCTTAATTTATTAAAATGACAGCTGCTTGTGAATTACCCCTTCATTATATATCAAAGACATTCATTTGATATGATAGTATTACTAAAAAACCCACTGCATACAGCAACTGTCTTTTTTTGTGTATCTTGATTTGATGAGAAATCAACAGATTAGATTTATAGACCTAGGATTTAACAAAACATTTTGAAACTAAATGCTTCAAGATGCACATGAGGCATGATTTATGGTTGGTGACAGGGTTATTTTTCCTTCAATACTACAAAAGGGAACAATTTTACCCCCTGCTTTAAACCCATATTTTCATGTTTTTTTTTCTTGTTTTTAGTAGCATTTTCTGTGCTTGTCTTCGGTTACAAAAATATCCACCAAGGTTGTTCATGTTTATGTCTAATCACAGTAAGTAAAATATTTACAAGTTTAGTTTTAATTGCTGGTAAAATGGAGGAAACTAGAGATGTATTGTCTTTAAAACAAGCCATATAAAGTTTGTCAGTTTGATGTAATCCTCCACACTGTACTATACTGAAATGAAACCTCTGGCCTTGCTCACTTACCTCTGACCAGTATATAGAGCCCTGGGGCCTGTATCTGATCTGAAACACTAGGGGGAAAGCATCATGCAGCGGCCAGGAGGAGGGAAGGTTCCATGAGACCTGCAGCCTCTTTGCATAGCCTTCTATTTCTTTCACCAGCAGTGACTCTGGAGGGTCTGGTTTCACTGCAGAGAAAGATGGATAGAAAAAAAAAAAGAAAACCTGATTTAGCCACATTTGTTTCCACTGTGATTGGCATACTCTTTAAAAGACAACACAATTGAGAAAAAAAAAGAAAGTCAAATACAGGAGGGAAGACCACAACAGAGGAACTGCTCAGACATTAGTTGAAAAAGTACTTCCTTAAATTACCATTTTTTTCGTATAAGAAAAACAATGCCTGTATCACCTTGCTATTATGAGACCTCTTCATCAATTCTCTCTTTCATTACTCTTATTTCTCAAACTTGTATCTTTTCATTTATGTTTTTAAGCATATTCACACCACTGTGCCAATAAGAATGCAGAGGCTGAGAAAAAAAGGCACACCAGCCTCTGTGAAGACTGCCTCAAGGACGCTGTGATTGGCTTCAGCAGAGAAATAAGAACATGCCATGCAGACAGAGAAGCAGCAAAACAAGATAATTGAGGTCATTATGAGAGGACCAAAAGGGCATGGTCGCAACAGCAGTCTGGAAAAATTATGTGCAGCTTTGGACATCATGACATTTTGTACGTATGTGTGAGTGTGAGGGTTGTACTCATGTACAGGTGTATCTTTCAGTGGTGGAAAGTACATTTAAGTATCGTACCTATTTATATGGTATATTCTACTTGTGGTCTTCTACATTTTTGAGGCAAAATACTGTGCTTTTCACTCACTCAGTGTAGGATGTATTATTACTGATTATAAGTTCTATTCTATTCTATTTGAGTTCTATATAAAGTAATTACAATTAACAACATAGCTTGTAGTATGAAGAACAACTTCAGCAAGTCTACCTGTTGCTACACTACAAGTGTTTCTATTGCTTTTAGGCAAAAGACAGAGAGGAGACAATGCAGGAGCTATTAAAGCATGAAACTTGGGCTCCTGAAGTTACAGTATTTCTACAAGCTATTTTAAGCGAGTGTGATGTCACAACTGGAAAAAATTAATAGAGGAGACAGGGCCAACAGCACAACCCGCCAATCACAATAGTAGTTTTTGAGTAATGTAACAGCCTGTTAAAGTAGAGTTGGATGTGGAGCACTGGAAACGAGACCAAACTGTAAAAATGATCAACCTTTGGTGGAAAATCACGACTGTGATTCACAGACATACAACAGTCACACCAATCTGACAGAAAAACAAGATAACCAGTTTTAATCACCCCTTTCTCAAGTGTTTCTACGTATATGTGTGTGTGTGTGTGTGTGTGTGTGTGTGTGTGTGTGTGTGTGTGTGTGTGTGTGACTGTGTTTCACTTGATCTTACATAGTTCATGTAACCTAAACCGGGCAAATGTTGTCTCAGACCCAAGGGCATTGGCTTCAGTGATTCTAATGGTATGGATGGTCTGCCAGAAGGTGGGGTGATCTACATCACAGTGCTTGCGGGTGATATCCACGACACATGGCCTCCACTCCTCACCACTGCCCCTAGAAAACAAGACAAAACATGTTCATGTTGCATTTATTTGATTGTGGGGAAAAACAATAAAATGTGCGTTGCTAACGGCAGAAAATGAGAACCACTGCTGTAATGTGTTAAGGTTGTAAGTTTCCATTAAGTACCATATGTCATGTTAGAGGAAGGAAGGCAAAGTAAAGAGAGGAAGCAGAGAAGGTAGACTCACACTGTACACTATCAAATTGTAACCCTGTGGCACATGCACTATATTTAGTGTCTTCATATCCCATTCTGAATGTGACCTTGGGCGTTGCTGTTCCCGTTGCAGTAACTGGCTCTTACCTGAGGGAGGCATTGTACTGAGCTGGCAGGAAGGTTTTTACAGAGTCCACCCAGGAGCAGCGCACATGTGTGTGATTGGGCACTTGACAGGAAACACTCAGCAGCCCGGGGGGATCTGGGAAACAGAACAGACAGACAGAGTTCAATTTCAGGACAGAGAGGGAGTTAGTCTTTTTTAAGGCTCCTTTTACCTGTAGTAGAATTTTAAAAGTTTCTCTGTCTCATCCTCAAGCCTAAAATGAACAGTTGTGCAACTTGTTGAACCAAAATTACTATATATATTTCCATGCCAGTACCATGGAAAACTCCCTGTACCTCAAAAGGAAGTTTGCTTAGGGAGCCGCTTCCTGTTTGAGGCATTTACAGGAAGTGGAGGGCTTTGTCTATGTGACGGCCGATAAGATCGGTTTCCTCTGGGGACCTGTAATGCTGCTCTGATTATCACTGTTGTAACAAGATGTCTTCTTATAGCCAGAAAGTCAGCATAAATTAAATACTGAGAATGGAAGCTCATCAATAAAAAAAGTCTGGCTAGAAAGAAAAAGAGAGAAATATGCTTGACACAAAGTCAAGACAGAGATGAGAATGTCTGTGTAGGAGAAACAAACAGAAACATCTTTTATGCTTTTATGCTGAATTATCCAAAGAATGAAGTGAACTGTGGGGGACTGGGACTGTCTCTGAACATAGGGGCTAAAACACAGGGCACACAAGGAGTCATTTTTAATACAGATACAGTCGCAGGACGGAAGATTAAATGTATGACAGTCACAACAACACTTACGGCCCAGCCTGAGTTTGACGGAGTGCAGGAGCAGCCCCCGGTGATCATAGCAGCTGTAGATGCCCTGTGCTGAGTGGCCGACGTGCAACAGGACTAAGGCTCCATCTGACGTCACTTTGTGCCATGGTAAAGATGCGCTGTAGTTGAGATGCCACACCACAGGTGTCCTGGTCGGGAACATGTCAGACTTCAGTTATTATACTTGTGTGGAAACTGATATTACTGCAATGTTTATGCTGAATTTGTCTCTGAGTGACTCTTGAAGGTTATAACTGTACTCTATGAGCCATAGTGAGATATTTTAGATTACTGATGAAAAAAAAAAACAACTGAAAACCAAAATGAAATCTGGATGTGCTGGAAATATCTGTTTTGTCATATCAAGGCACACAGGCAACACTTTTCTTTTCTTTTCTTTTCTTTCCTTACCTGACTTGTGATCCACATGCCAGTGTCACATTCGACTCCAAGCGCCCATACTGCACGCCTGACACTGCAAACACAGACACCATATAAAATATTGAAGCACATTGTCGTCTGGCTTACCGTATCTGCACACTGCACAATCTGGAATAGCCGTTGTCTGTATTAATGAGATTTACGCGCTACCATTTACAGTAGGCTCGATAGTATTACAATAACATGACCATAGAAGGTTAGGGATCCAGCAGAAACTAGGCTGAGGAGACTTTGGCACAGAGTATAAAGCTGCTGCAGTGTGTTTTATTTTTCACAAGGTTTATCATCATCGCCATTACAATAAAAATTACTGTGTATCAGCAAATCCTCTCTGAGACCTTTGATGATAGACAAAAACAGTTAAGCATATTAAGAAAATGTAAAGATATTTTACTTTAAATTCCATTTAGAAACATTTTTGATATCAGCAACTTGTATCCCAAAAGAAAACAGAGATTGATGTGGTTTTAATGAGCAAGATTTGTTTCAATAACACAAAGCACGAGATAGAAGCTGTAAAATTATTACTTGTCATCTAACAAAACTGGGAGGTAGTGAGGATTTGAAGGAATACTAAGTGCAGTGTATACCTGAACAAATATTTGTGGTGGCGGCTGTAATTTGCGAAGTTGATACACTATCTGCCGTTTGCAAGTGTATGTGTGTGCATGTTTAGCTTGGCCACATAATATGAAAGCTGGCATTTACAGTAGATCTGGAGTGGAAAAACATCGCTCTGGCTGCCAGTCTGCCACGAACACAACTTCATTAATTCTCAGCCTCAATCAGTCAGGCATGCATACTCCCTGCGGGCCTCCACTCCCTTGGTAACAAACAATTTGCTCTGAGGCTGTGTTATAGTCCTCGTCTTCACAAAACTCTCCTTTACGCTATCTTTCACAAATTTGGCAGGTCTTTAAGTGGAATCATGAAGGATCACAACCTTAACATTTTGCAGGGTCTTGAAAATGTCATCAGTTACGACCCATAAGGCTCACGAGGCCCAGGAAGGTAGAGAGGAGGCATTTTGAGGAGGTTATGATTTAATTTGCTGTACTGGTATATTTCCTGCTGCAATAAACCGTGTATGCTCTTCAGGGAACAATAAGTTAATACTAAATTAAATTTTACACATACTCAAGTGGAAGGCTTTACTGAAGGCCTTTTTAATACTTGGTTTTCACTGACACCTAAAGTTCACTTTTCTGGCCTTTCTGGAATGGCTGCTGTTATTTTAGCGGCTACGCAAAATGAAACAGCTGGGAACGAGAGCAGCAAAGTGCTCCACAGTGAATTTGCGGTTATGTTTTATATTTTTTTGTGTGCAGGAGTCAAATACACAAAGAGAGGAAGACAATGAAGCCTACTGGATCTTTTTTCAATAGAAAAAAGGTAACGGAAGCGTGTCCGTTCTGTCTTGGTGTGTATGGGAAACAATGTGTCATTTACAACCCGTTATGCGAACCGCTTCTTCAGAAGTGAAACCAAAAGTGAGCACATCAGAAAGTTCTGTTATAATCCCTTACTGTAGGGCTGAACGATAAAAAAATCTAATTGATCTAATAAATTTTCTTACCCATACAATAGGTTGAGATTTCTTTCTGTAAAATACTACAGGCGAGTATTTTGTGGTCGAGTAAATGAGACATGATTGTGCCAAATTTATCTTAACCAGATTTTTTTTAAAAAGGCAGTCGCTTGTTGAGGACCCTACCGGTCACCGTTTTTTTAAAGAGTCACAGAAAAGAAAAATAAACCTCAAGGCTAAACTTGCCTTGTGTTCAATAGCAAAACTGACATAAATATGTCTTTATTGGTATAACGGCATCATTCAGTTATATCCAATTGTAATCATGACATGCTAAAGTGTCTGATAACAGCTGATTAGTCGGCCAGTTCAGATAATAATGCCAATGTAACGACTGACTGTTGAGTGACAGAATGAAATTTAAATGTGACAAACTCAAATCAGTGTCATTATTTCTGGCAACTCCCTCCACCAGATGTCTGTTATTTACACTCGAAAATAGCTGAGCTAACGGTTGTCAACTAGGTTGGTCTATGAGCAGCAAAAAGAAAGCGGAACCCTCTCACATTAACAATTTTTTTGTTGTTGTTGTATCGCCAGCTCACAGAATTAATGCTAATTAGCTGCAATTAATTATGCGATTAACATTTAAACTGCGATTAAAACTGTAGCTCTTGGAAACTACATTTTCAAACTGCAGTTTTGATATAAAAATAATTAATCGCTCAGCCCCAACTTAACGCAGAGACAAAACAACCAAACAACCGAGTGACTACAGTGGGTCACAACAGAAAAAGTGGAATTTCCTTATAAATTTTTTAAATTGTTTATTCATATTATTAAAATCTTCATCTGTGTCTTTTATCGTTCCTCCCTCTGTGTCAGTCTTTCCCTCTATTGGAATCTTTTTCTTCAGTGCTTCTCTCGCCAGTTTTACCCAGATTTTCTTTTTCCCTTTAACCACCAAAAACACACACCCACACACACCCGCACACACACCCACACACACACAGCTATACTCTCCCCTCCCTCTGTTTCTATGTGTGTGTTACCTGGGGCCTTGGTGCAGTGCAAAGGGTTGGCTGGTCTGAATGTGTGTATTCATGTTTTATTGGCAGTGAAGTACATTATTCCCCAAACCCGCAGCGTTCCACTCATATCTGATTCTGCCTCTGGCAAGAGGGCCCAGACACATGCACTCACACACACGCACACACATTCAAAAAAAACCCACACACATATGCATTTAAGTATATATGCCCACATACACAGACGCGCACCCACATACACACACTAATGCACACAGGAAGGCTCCAAGTTTCTCCTGACATGAAATCAGATGGCAGGGTGGACACAGAAATTGCAAGCTGGACGAAACTCAGTACTTTCCAAACAATGAAAAAAGAACTCTGGAGCTGCTGTCGAGTAAAATTAATGGGAAGGAAAAATTCTGACACTTTCTCCTAAAGAGTGAGTATTCTTGCTGTTGGAGAAATTAATTTGACTAATTTTAGGAAGAAATAAAAGAGAAAGTAATAGAGACACAGACAAAAGACAGTGGAGAGTAGAAACAGATAGAAATGTGAAGAGGTGAATTGTCCAAGAAAGAAAGAAAAAAGAAAGAAGATTTCTTAATACCATACAGTTCCCTGAAGTGCTGCGTGGGGCAAAGAAAAAAAAGCTTCAACAATAGAATTCTTGTTTGCAGAGTGCAAATGAAAGGGGAATAAAAACATGAAATCCAATTCGACTATTAAAAAAAAAAAATGAAGCTGCACAGTATCCAAAGTTGGACAGACAAAGAACCATAAAAATGGACAATGTGTTTCAACAAGTAAAAAGTTTCGGATCGAGGTTTTGCTTGGAAAAATGTGTCCATGATAAACAGCACTGTATCCAGTTTTTATGCTGAATTTTGGATGTTCCTTTGTCCTTTCTTCTGCCGAAGCTTTAAATGCTGTAAGCAAGTACCTTGAGTCAAGTCAATCATGCCAAAATTAGCTCACAGAGAAAGTGTTGCCTTATCCTCATCTACATCTCATTATCCTTATCCTTAACCAAGTGTGTTCTTTTATGTGTGCTTTTATGCGGCCTTGTCTCCATGAGTTTGAAATCTATTTTTACGTATGTTCAAGCTGTACATTGGGAAAGTGAGGACATTTTGGCCAGTCCACACTTTCTGACACACCTTCAAAGGGCTGTTTGAGGGTTAAGAAGAAGGAGGTTAGAATTAGGTGTGTGTGTCTGTGTCTGAGTGTGTGTGTGAGTGTGTGTGTGTGTGTGTGCACCTTACCTTCACCAGTCCAAATCTGAGCACAACTAGGATGCAGCGACCAAGATAAAAACCAGATGACTGTCAGACACACAGGACTGGACAAAAGGCCTGGCATCTACAAAGACAGAGACAGAGACAGAGACAGAGAGAGAGAGAGAGAGAGAGAGAGAGAGAGAGAGAGAGAGAGAGAGAGTTGGAAAAGGAAGAGGTATAATGATTGGGAGTTATTTTAGAGCCTAAATATTTCATCATCATCATCATCATCATCATTTTGAGTCCATTTTGCACAAGCAATTGGGCACGAAAAGAAAAAAAATGTTTCAGAAAACAGCCTGAATTTCCCATTTCTTCAGTCAATTTCCTCACTATAGCAACTAGATACCAGTGTAAAAATTGCATGATAACAACAGGTAAACACATCACAGATCAAACTACGCCAGCTTTTTCCTTAGTACTGCAAATTAAGTTCTACAACAAATGCAAAGACAATGGTCAAGAGACTTTGTGGACTCTCTCATCCCTCACTACTGGAACTGTAAATGGGAGCCTTTCTCAAAATTAAACACACATTTCCCATTAAAAACACAGAGGGAAAAAATGTTATTTTTGGTTTCCACTGCCTTGACTGTTCCAAGAAACTCTGGGAAATGTAAAGTTTTAGTCCCTCTTAAGCTGGAGAACAGATCCACCTTCCAGTTTTGCACCGTAAATCAACTGATCACATTTCCTATATAGGCTAACCAACAGGTGCACACCGTAAAAAGCAGAGACTAGCAGAGTGACTATACTATAAAAAAAAAATGTTTTTAATTATACTGTGATCTGGTGGTGGGACGGTGGAGAACAGGACATCTGTCATATATGGCAAAGACCTTCTATAAAATAAAAGCCATAATGGTATGGAATTTGATAAAAAAAAAAAAAAAAAAAAAGTCGACAGCCCTGCCAGCAGCTTTGTGATGCTGTTTTTAGAGACAGCGGTGCTTTCAACAAAATGCTAAGATCAGCATGCTAACATGCGCACAATGACCATGCTAATGGAAGGAAGTGGTTATAATGTTTACCATGTCCACCATTAAGAATATGTCTATAAAGAGAAACAATGGCATTATGACCATTACAAGAAACAGATCTGAGCGCTATAAAGTGAGGTTATTATGTGTATTGAAATATTCAAAAATGAAGACATTATCTACACTCTTTCCGTTGTGAAACGTCATGGAGTTATGATGTGATGCGGCTGATATTTTTGTTTTCCCCAGGGGACATTTACAACACAGCTGCATGCACTACTGACACCCTGAAACACTGTGGGTAGTTATTGTGTGCATGTGTTTCACCATTTCACACACACACGCACACGCACGCACACACACACACACACACACACACACACACACACACACACACACACACACACACACACACACACACACACACACACACACACACACACACACACACACTTTAGTGTTACCTAGTCACATCAGCTATTAATGTACCCTCAGGCTGATTGATTAAAACTCAAAACATACATGGATACTGGGAAATGCTGTGTGTGTGTGTCTGATGCCAAACACACTAATGCCATTTCTCTTCAAAGAGCTGAATGTGAGACACCCTCATGATACATTCTGTATATCAACATATGAGAACTTTGATTACAGCTCAATAGCGAGAGAAGGACATCAAAGACTCTTAAAAGTGGTTTCGATACGTCTACAGTGTGACATATTTCCTGCTTGAATAAGATATCACTGAAGCTGGGGCCATGACACTGCGACGGATCGATCGAGAAAAATCAATGGTCCCTGGCACCAATTCAATCAGGTACTGATCGAACAAAGGCAGTCCAAAGGAATAAAAAAAAATAAAAAAAAAAGAAGAAGAAAAAAAATAGCTTCCCACACATGCTGCTTTGGAAATATTTAAAATATCTTAATATATATTTAAATATTTTCTGTAAGAGTGACATGAGTGAGCTTAAATTATATGATCTCAACCTGCATACACATTAATGTGATGTGAAACAGGATTTCAAAAGACACTGTACAAATAGTTTAACAATTAATATCACTAAAATGAACTAATCTGAACTAACTAAAACAATAAATATACAAATACATCCAGAACCTTCAAAGACAGATTAACAATGCACAAGAACTTCCAGGTGTACAAAGTATAAGATGATGTTAGAATGAGGTCATATGCACCAAAATAGATCTGAGCTATAATGACAATAAAAAAGACACAGAAATACAGGGTAAATCAGAGAGTCTTAGAAAGATGGGAAAAACTGGTAGAAAAGCATCCCATCAATTAGGGAGGTGAAAAAGAATGAATGAGAGTGCATCTGTTATGTCAATCCAATACTCCTGTTGAATAAATTAAAACATGTGTGATGCTACAGCTACAATCAAGCCTGATAAGCTGAAACTGGAGCACAGTTACCGCTTTTTGATCACGCAGCACGTCAAAGAAAACAGTGTTTCATATTGCTTTAGAAACTGTATGTCTCTGAGACTATTCATCATCCTACTTCACCTTTTCAACTGTTCAATGCCATGGTTCAGAGTGGGACGCTTTCTGAGGGTTGACTAATAGTCTGATGAAGTCCGCACAAAGCAGTAAGTGCTCACTGCTTTCATTGGTTTCATTTGTCATTCTCACAACTGGATTTCTTTCAATGTCAGAGTTTTGATTCACAAAGAGCAAAATGAGGGATGAGTGATGAGGCGGAGGCTGAGAATCAGTGACTATGGTCTGGATTCTTAAAACAAACAAAACATGAGCACATGAGGTACACAGAGGGGAGTGTGGGCAAACAAAGTGTTGGATGAATTTGCGTTTTTAGATGTAGCTGTAGATGTTATGAAAAATGGGGAAGCCCACATTTCGTTGAAATGTGGGCTTTCGTTGATTCGATCTCATAAATACCACCAACATTTTTTGAGACAGTTAGTCTTATTTGAGCTTTTGTGCTACTGCATACAAAGAAAAAATGAACACCTTATTCAGCTTTGTTGGGTCTAGTTTTTGAATTACGCTGTAGTTGTAAGCTCGTTCTTGGGTACTGATGCGGTCTTAGGTTTCCTTAGCCCAGACTAGAAACCAGAAAAGATCAGCTTTTACCTTCCAGTTCTAGCCCATTAAGCTTTCACACTGACTTCTTACAGATGAAGCACGATCTGTACATGTACTGACAGGAAGCTCATTCACTGACAGCGTAACTTTCATTCACCTGTCATCCTACATCATCAGTGTTACATGGAGCAGCAGACGAAAACCAAAACAAGCTTATTCCAAAGATTGACAGCAAGTCATGCGGCACGTTACTGCACTTAAAGGCTTTATATCTTCTCCAATGGTCTCACGGCGAGCTCACAAAAAAAAGTTGGCTATGAGTATCATGTGTTATCAATAATGTCAGCTAAAAACAGAGGACAGAAACAAGGTGTCCTGTACCACAATATGCTAGCAGACATGTCAATAATGAGCTCACTTCAGCCCAAATTAAAAGTCAGACACAAATACAACACACTTTTTTTAAACCTCTTTTTACTTCTTGAATACATGGGAAAATACCTGCACCCAAACACTACACACACTTGCATTACCAAATGCAGAATTTGTAGAACTACATTACAGACGCATTTCCTTGACAGCTGTGTGTGACACTGGTTGACACAAATAAACTTTACAGATTTCGTCCAAAGCCGCTTTGAAACTTCCGTGGCTGTCCGTGTGAGATTAAACCTGTAACCTCTGGCTCTTGGCATCTCTGAAAGCATGAGGTCTCTCTGCCAAACAGATCATGTGTTTGTTTAAACCATAACACAAACATAATCAACATTTCATTAGGAGAACAAGGTGTTGTGTTTGGCTCGTACAAGTGCTGTGAGGCTGCCAGCGCTCAAACAAAGGTGACAGTGTGTTTGGTGAATTTTTAGACATTGATTAAGAGTGTTGTAGGTCAGTTTTAGATTCTACTTATTCTTATTCTGAGGATGATGTGATGGTTGGGTGAGTCAAACAGGGTGACGACTTTTGGCTTCAGCGTACGAGACACTATCAAACAACAGAATCAGGAGAACAGAGAAGGGTAGAAATATCAGCACACACCTTATGACCTATTGCCGTATGACAAACATCAAAATACCTTGGCTTCTGTCCCCTGTGTAAACTCACACCAGTGGCCTCTGGACATGCCACTGTCTTATTTACCAAAGTCAACATATCAACAGGAGAAGAGGGGCAATTTTTATCCCATTCACTCCCTGGATTGGCACATCCTGGCCACTGTGCCCTGACTAATTCTGTCTGTGTTACAGGCATCAACTGATACTACGTGATGTGTCGGTGTGTCTAGGACCTCTCCAACATTATTTAGCTGTGTGGCTGTAAAATGGGTTTGTTCATTATATGTGTGAGTGTACTTTAAAGAGAACCTTTACCTTTATTTGTTCAGTCACATTTTCCATTGCTTCCCACTCTATCTCAAGTTGAAGGTTAAAAAGTTTGACCCATTATATAAAACACAGCATTAACAACTTTATCACTGTGGAGAAAGTATCATAGCCCATTTGTCATCACACCTTTGGTGAATCTAAATCACCTTGGCCTGGCTTTCAAAACTTATTTTAGCAGTTTAAGAAGCAAAACACACATGTACTAGATACAGAACAATCCATGAATCCTGGATTTCGTCACGTCCTTTTCCAGTTAAGTGCTTCATGTGTATCTGCCAAAAAAAGCAGATAAAGAAAGCTGTGACGCTGACACTAAGGCACCGACAGCAGATCACAAAGTCAAATCTGCCCCAAAAATGTACACAGAGTTCTTCAAATCTTTAGAGATGGAACAGAGGAAAACTATTCCCTCTGGTGTCTTATGATCTAGCACGGCAGTGTTACATTCACCACTATGGCACTGTAACTTCACAGGGTGCACTCAGCAAATTCAAATCTTACTGACTCCTGTCTCCTTCACTTGCTTACATTCCTTTTTCCTCTGTCCATCCCTCCCATCATGCTTTCTTAAGCCTCTTTACATTCAGTACATTCTGTACATGCAACCCAGCTGGCACACTCCAGTGTTTACGGGACGGGAAAATACATCATGCTTCAGTTATGGAGAAATATAAATACAAAACATGTTACACATTGTGCACTGAAGGAGTACTCTTTCTTTTGTGAATCAAATAATCATCCCCTGTCGTCTTGAAAGGAAGCTCTATAAAAAAGAAAAAGTTTAAGGCTTGTCCTGGTAGTCAGAATGGATTCCAATGACATCCAATGAAAAGTCAAGGCTTCAGAAGCATAATCCACCTCTCTAAACCCACTTCAGCAATAAATCATTAAGTTCAGTACAATAAAATACAGTATTTAGCTTTTTGGAAAATATGGATCAGTGGTGGAAAAGTGGATTATATTGCAGGAGTGGTCTGAAGTCACAGAACTGTCCTGTGCTACCTAGCAAGCCAACAGGTGGTGAGTATTTGACACTCAAAAGATAGATAGTAGAATAAAAAAACAGTGTTAGCGTGCCTCTGTATTTTCTCATTTAAAATGGCAGTTACAGCTGTGACATCTTATCTTCTCATTGCTGGGACTTTTATATTTACTGTGAAAGAGAAACGGCCCTTCCGTGCAATAAAAAAAAAAAAAAACACTTTAAAAAAAAAACACAAAAACACTTTTTTTGCCTCCAGAAATTCCTCAAATGAAAAAGCGGTAAATATTTATTGAAAGGCTTAAACAGGTTAGGGGTATATTGATTCAGATGCTTTTCTGCGCAGTCTAGCCTGATGGTAAATCCCATGGATACTTTTCTTCCCCTGTCCACCACTTTCAGTCTGTGTCTCTTATTTTTTTATTTTTATTTTTTAAGACCTTGACACAAACCTTTTTTTCCCCCCACTTTACTCTGCAGTCAGTCCCTGGCTATGTTTTCCATCCCTCTAATGCCAGAATGTTCAAGGTTCAGTAAACATATTTGTGTCATTCCTTCTAATGGCTTACCCTTTCGCCTTTCCTCCAGAGTAACTAGAGATCAGAAAATGCAGGCTGCATCTCCTTGTACCTTCCTGCACTTTTCCATGACACCCATGTAATTTTTCCATTCTATTAATTCCCATTTGCTCTCTCTTATCTCTACTTCCCCCTCACCACCTTTAGAGAGCTCTTTTCTCGCCCGTGCCTGTGTTTTCCTGCACAGGCGCTCTTTATTTTCCGTCTCTAATGCCAAGCAGTGCAAGGTCTAGTAAACATATTTACAAAGTTTTCTAATTATCCTTCCCTGACACTTGGAAACAATGCTGTTCCCTGAGAGCAAAGTGCTAAGCTGTCCTCGTGCCCCTGAGCAACATGTTCCTGCTCATACTTGAGTGTCAGTTGACCTGTTGCGTGAGTGTTTTTTTCTACTCTCTCTGCTGTGTTTGTATGGTGGGTCTGTTCTAAGTGTGTGTGTGTGTGTGTGTGTGTGCATTTGGTAAACGCAGCAGCATGCCTAGATTTACTATCTCAGGTTCCACCCAAAAATTTGGAGCTATTACAGCAGATGGCCACATTAGAGCACCACATATTTTATCTCAAACCGTGTTCCCTCAGCCAAAGAAAAGACCAGATCAGGGATTTTGGGTTAGATACAGTAAACTTGAGAAAACCTGAAGTAAAATTGAGAATGTGGTATTAATTTCCCCTTTGTCTGCAAGTTGGTTCAGCAGGTTGCAGGAGCGCTGCTACTTTGATCTCATCTATCGGACGGAAACAGTTGGAAGTTTTGAGTTAAAAAAAAACAAGAACAGGAGAAAGCCTCCCTTTCATCTCTGTTGTCTGGGTTTTATCTGATTCTTGGAAAGAAACTTTTAAGGCTCTACTGTGCAAGATTTCTGTAAATATACTTGTGATTTAGGAGAATTCACAAAGACGGGAAATAACAAGAAAAGCATTGAGCATATCCTCAAAATTCAAATCGTGTCAATTCACCTCAATTTTTCCCATGGGAAATTCCACTACCAGATATGGTCACTTCTCCACTCAACATGACCAAGGTGGAGGTTCACAAAGGTTTCTCCTTCGATGCAAAAGACTCAAATCATTGACAGTTTGGTGAAACCAGTGAAGGTACAGCCGAGCTCACCTCTCAGTCTATCACAGTGATACTGAATCCCCTTCTGGAGGAAGCTACAGGGCTACTTGCATCTCTACAAGCCTGATAACACCACAAACCACTTGCCTTCAGCTGCTAGAAGAGGTCTTCCAAAAGCTAAATGTGAAACACCACACTTTCAACCAGTGTAAACTTGTCCACCTCTACGGTACCAAGGTAGCTGCACCGTGGTTAGGGATACAATTCTTAGCCTCTCCTATCCCACAATAATGCTCAATGCAAAATGTTACACACAGTGACTGCCAATAGCAAACCAACCATGTGAAGGACCACTATGAGCTTCTCCAATTTCAACACTCTTTCTTTCCATAGGTCGTGTGAGGGTGTGTGTGTCTGCTCGCAAGTCTATTCTGTGACTCACCCCGACCAGTCACCTTTCTCATGGAACTCTTCCAGCAAGAACCATAATAGACAGGGGAATGTAGCCATGGATATTGTCACCAGGACGCACGCATAATGCAAGTATTCCCACACGCACAGAGACACAAAATAACAGACAAGTCCCAAATCCCCCAAATACACAGTCTGCAATTGAAAAACAAAAACCGCTCCTCTTTCTGAAGACTTAGCAAGTCCACACCAGTACGGCGACCAGATTGATTAAAAATAATTGCAGAAACAGAACATGCCAAAATTCCTGGGTGAAAATCATTCCTTCCTTCCTTCCAACAGTTATAATGAGGTCAAGGGTGAAAGCTAAGGCGTCCTGACAAAAGTCAGAAAATAGCTGTGCCTAGAGGCACTGTGAAATGGACAATCAAAGACAGGAGAGCTGAGGAAAAGCATGAAGGCAAAAGGGGCTTATTTTTTTCAGGAGCAAATCCAGAGCTGACGATAAAAAGGACTTCATAGTAAAATGAGGTGTGCTCACACTGATGATGAGTAATCCAATCCAAAAGGGCTCTCTTTTTTAACCAGTCCTCTCTGTGGCAGCACAATCCCACATGGTGAGTCACTCACACTCTGGCATGCCACTGCACATTCAGTCAGCTTTACAAGAGAAAAAGCAAGACAGTGAGAGGGGAAGAAAGACAGAGAAAAGAAAAAGAAGGAGGGGGGAGGAGAAAGAGAAGAAGTCAGGGGGCTTAAATACAGGGTAAACCGAACAGATGAGCAGAAAGGTAAGACGTTAGGAGTTAAAAATGCACAAAAACAAACTAATAAAATTCCACACAAACATCACTCTAGTCAGATTAAAGTCTATTCGGTCAGATTAGTCTCTTTAACACAATTTTCTGTACACACACACTTACGCACACTCACTTTTGAAGTCTGATGACATAACAAATTATTGCAGGATGTCCTGTTCATGAGGACAGGTCATTACAGTTTATGTCATAAATTAAAGATTAACAAAGACTGATGTTTAATTAGCCTACTGCATGCACAATTTAGTCATCAGTGTGTATGAATGTGTGTGTATTTGTGTGTGTCACTGTGGCTACCTGTGCTCAGGACCAAGGAAATGATGGCATGGGATTAGCTAACCCAAGTGTGTAAGTGTGAGAGACCAGAGTATGACTGTGTGTGAGAGTTTGGACTGTATATGTGTGTATATGTGTGTGTGTGTGTGTGTGTGTGTACATGCACTAAACCAACAACATGAGTAGGTCAAGCCAAAATGGCGGGGGTGGACTACAATGGCTCTGGTGTTTACTCAGGTCACTATGGCAACCACTGCACACCCAGTTCATCTGACCTTTCCAGATGATAACAACACCGCTGACTGGAGTGTGTTTGCGTTGTGCTTCCACATGTGAAGCTCCTCAGCTCCTCCTGTGAAGCCTGGCTCTCGGTGTGTTTGTGCACATATATGGGACATATGTGTACGTCTATATCTGTGAGACATAGAGACGCATGCAGAGTTTAAATGTGTGCACATCATTTGTTCTGTGTGTGTGTGTGTGTGTGTGGTTGGGACAGTGGAACAAGTGAGGACAGGAGATAAGCTGTATCTGGAAAATAGTTTTTGAGTATAGATACTGTATAGTATGTATGGGGTTCATTGTTTTTGCTTGTTTTATTTTAACCCCTGATTATACACAAGGCTGAATACAGAATACTCAAAAGAGCATGGTTACTGATCTTGAACCCTTACAATGTAAATAACAGTAAATTATAGTAAAGATTTTATCTCACCTATTTTATTTAATTCTGACAATTTACAGTTTGTTTTTTTTATGCTTTCGTGTCTCAAAATGCACAATTAGCTATGTTGTCACAACAATATTAGGAGCTTAAAAGGGTTTATACAGATAGAATCGTGAGGCTTTGTGTTTTATTTCAAATTACTGGCTGTGTGAGGATTAAACCAACTGCCATCTCACATAAGGTAACAAACTCCCCTAACAACCCCTCAATATTCAAGAATGAACTGATCTTTTATTTTATTATTGAATAACAAGTGAAAAGGAGGAAAAGTGAAAAGGAGAAAAGCCAAAAAAAAATGTGAGCTTTAATTATATACCATACCGGTGGTAGATGGAAAATGAAAACAGCTCACACAATCCGCTGTCTGTCTTTCTGCCTCTCCTGTCTTTCTCAGTCTTTCTGTATCTTTCTATCTCTTTCACAGCCTGTTTCCCTGATGATACTGAACACCAATATCCGTTAGACTGCTGCCAATTACGTTCAGCTTTTTCAGCTGCTATTTTTACTCTGTTTGTCCTTTGCTTCCTTCTTTCTTTGTGGCTCATTCAGATATTTTACTTTGAGGCACTGAAGCCTAAGTGCCTGCTTATGACTGCATGCTTATCATCTCATCAGGAAGGTGTTAACACAACACAAGACAGGCGATCACATGGGACTTCACTGTCAAGTGCAAGGACAGAAAGGTGAATCCATATTCATATATTTTTTTAAAAATTAAATGACAAAAAAAAACAAGGTACTTTTCTAAAGATTTATTTTATCCCATTCAAATATTTACTGATGTCAAATATTTGAAGGTAATTCTGAAGGTAAGAGCCACTTCCTTTTCTTCAGCCTCTTTCTCTTTCCCTACTTAACGAAGCCCCACTGGAAAAATTAAACATGAAGAAAATCTTGTTAGGCTCCAGTGTTATACAAGTTGTCAGCAGGGCCAACGTGTCCGGTACTGAGCCTGTTCACTGTGCAGGATAATCTGATCAGCTGTCGAACTGAGGGGAAACACTTCGGCCTAATGGTTGGTCAGTCTCCACTATGTGATCCTCTGACATTCAATTGAAGCCTCACCGGATTTTTTACATTTGGTTGGTCTGGGTGGGCAAGGTAGCTGCTGCGTTAAATACAGAGAGAGAGAGGGAGTTTAAATCAAAGAGGAGGAACACACAGACAGAGATAACCGTGACATAGAGAGAGAACGATAAATGTTATTTGTGTCCAACTTGGTTGGGAAAATGGAGGCAGAGGAAGGTTCAGTCAGGCTTCAAAATCAAAATCATCTAAAGGAGGCAGGCCTCAAATGCGCACAAGATAAGGAAGCAGCTGAGGTTGAGAAACGAGAGGTTGTGTTCCTGAGAAGGGCAAGAAAAGTAAGCATAGGAAATCTTTTACCAAGGAAGCCAACGCTGTACTGGAAATGCTTTCCGAGCTAGGGAGGAAACAGGAAGGTAGATTCAAAAAGAAAGAAGGAAGGGGTCCACAACATCTTAAACACTCTCGCAGTGATTTGATTAAGAAAGACAACAAACTGATAGTTTGGCCAACAGGTGCCAAACTTAAGGCTTAAAACTTGTGTAGCACAAACAGTCTGTTTTATAGAAATCTGCTTTTCAAATTAAAGACTTAGAGATTCAAAGATTGTACTGACAAAAAACACGGACAAAACGAGCTATTAAAGTTTTGTCTGTTGACTATTCGAGGCAAAGTGAAGAGCCAATGCTTATTAAAGTCCACCACCGCAGGTGCCGCTAATACAGGATAAATACATAAAGCTGGACTTCTGCAGTGGCTCTGTCCACATTCAGAATGATAAATGGAGGACAGACAGGCCTCTATAAATACCTTAAGCCATAGTTAACACTGAAGCAGACCCTACAGAAACTAAACTGTGCCGGTGCTATCTAGCTGTCGAGCCGCTGGGCTTACTTCCAACTTTTGCCCAAGCCTAAACACACAAAGAGTAATGGCTGCCATGTGTGCACAGAGATAGCACCCAGCCAATCCACAGACCAAGGCCTGAGTGTGTGTTGGTGTGTGAATTTGTGTGTGTGAGAGAGAGAAACAGAGAGAGTGAGATAGAGAGAAAGAGCGAGAATATTATTACAGTAATTACATGTTAAGCAATGAGAAAATACAAAACAGCTTTTGGCTTCTCACTGAAAGCAGAATTTTCCATCAACTTGTTTGTCCTTTCACAAGTAAAAGTATTGCTTTGTGTGTCCGACTTTGGCATCAGTATCACAAACCTGTACTGTGTTGTGCGCGTGTGTGTGTGTGTGCAGAGGCAGTATCTTGGCCTCAGCTCTTCAACGCTGGAATTTCCTCCAGCTCTGCCGCCAGGGCAAGATGGCTACCATATGCCAGCTATTCACACACGCAAACACACACACACACACACACACACACACACACACACACACACACACACACACAGTTGAATGAAGACCACAATCCAGCTAGCATACAAGTTTGCAATGCTGAAGCCAACCTCACATATAAACAAACACACTGAAATGCATAATGGAGTGAAGACTGAACTAAAAACACACACACATCTGCAAATACATTCGCACACATGTCCCTTGGCGGGTAAACTGTACCCACATAGCTGTGTACGAATACACTTCTGTCTGTAATTATATATGTGTGTGTGTGTGGGGGGTGTGTGACAAGTTGGAGAGTAAATTCAGGGATTGTAATGAAATGGACACTACACAGAGCATCAAACACCACCAGAATAAATTGTAAATTTATCCATATACACCTCCTTTTGACAGTTACAAAATGGATCCCTTGCGGTTTAAAAAAAAAAAAAAAGCTAGTTTGATGACAAATCAATAACCCGACAGGCATGTAACTATTCAAAAGTACATTGTGCATACAGTGATCAACATAAATCTAAAAATCTTTGAATTAAAAAGTTCTCTCTTTGCTTCTCCAGAACACTCTCTGAAGGACCTGGGTTACACTTGTGTATAAGAAATTACCAACTGTTATATCCATACTCCAAACAAACAGGGGGCAGAAAGTACAAAGAAATGCACTCTTTGGTCCCTTCTCCCCTCTTCATTTCCCCTGTGCCACAGCTGGACCAGCCATTAGGTATATCAAGACAAATCCAAGTGGGCTGCCGCATCGGTGGACTGGTGAAATCCATCATTTTTAATGGCCCTCTCTGTGTACCTGTCATTCAGGGTGCGCATGAGAGCGTGCTGCATGCGTGTTCTGGGACTGGGTTCACTTACCTCGACAGCACAGCAAAGTTTAAACCCTCACCTCACACTGAGCAAAAGTTAGCTCGGATAAATCTAACCTCGGCATAGGGCAGTTGCTCACACGTTGCCAAACCTGCGTGGACTGGAGAATAATGCTTTCCACCAGGATTTACCTTGCAATCTGATTGTGTATCTGTCAGGTTGTGTTCTTCGGTTACACTTAGACTGACCAGTGTTGCCAATCAGAGAGACAGGAAAGATGTACTGGTGGGTGGCAGGAGTAGAGGATGAGCCAAGAGAGGTCAATGAACGTGAGGGAGAGGGAGAGCAGAATACAACAGCCTGTAATGACTCTTTTCAGAAACTAGCAAACATTAACAAAAAGCAATAGCCATTTGACTCCAGTGTGTTTCAGATATAAAGCTGAAGATCGAGTGAATCTTATTGCTAGTTCATACTTGGAGCAACATAATTATAACTTGCTTATTACTAATGCCAGATACTCAGGCTGTATCCATGTTGATTAGTGCCTTTTTCCCCCCAGTGTAGTGATCTGATGATTCACCAAAGCTTAGCAGAGCTGAACAATCAGTCGACAGCTGAGTAGTCGATCACTGTGAAATTAATGAACAACAGTTTTTATAACTGATTAATCTTGGACTCTAGGAAATTGTTAGGGAAATGTTTCACTACTTTCTGACAGTTTATAGACTAGAAAATAGATAGTAGATAGTAGATAATAATTTTTTTTTTTATTGCAGCCCTAGAAACTACCAAACTTTATTTTGGAGGTATTATTGGAAAAGTAAATCACAATCATTTCAGTAGTCTGAAATAAAAGCTGCAGAGAACCCACTTCATATTGAAATCCATCTGACAAGACACTCTTTTGGCAAGGAAACAAGAAGAAGCATGGAAAGCAGGCTATTAATAACCGATGACCGACAAAAGTTTGGTGGATGTCGGATGTTTTAAGCAAATCCTGTTGTTCAGGAATCAGCCATATTTCTGCGGTAGTTCCTCTGGTGACTGTAATGATGGAGGAGGACGAAGAACAAGTGCGAGCTATACAGGATGACAACAGCATAACCCTGACCACAGACAGACAACTTACCTATGTGTTTATGTTACACTGCTAAGGAGAGATGTTTGGGTAAAAAACAAACAAACAAACACTCAATGCTGGCAGACAGTGCCATAGTAAACACCACCATGTGCTAATACAAACCACAGCCAGGATTTGAATCTTCTGCATCTTGTGTACAGAGCCACAGTGGTACTGCAAAAGGAAGCTCTGACACTGGCAAAGTCCCTTGGCTAACCACAGAGGATCTGTAGTTAAATCTCCTGAGCAAATAGCAAAGTGTTCACTGGCATAACAAACACACCGTCAAAGAATTCACCATTATTCTGGGCAAACATCTGTCTCACCATTACTGTTAAACTGCCCCACAAAGAAGAAAACCTACAACTGAATGAAGTGCTTTATCTAGTAAGCATAGCTAACATGACAATGCAGAATTATGACTCATCTTTAGGTGGGATACAATGTCGTGGAGATTTTTTTTTTTTACATCTTATAGAACAAGTCTCGATCTCCAGGACTGATGTCATTTCTGTGACCTAAAGAGAACGTATTTATTTTTTTCCAGTGAGTTATCCAACTTTTCTTTTGCCTGGTAACCAGCTTCATAAACTCTGCGTTTAAAATCACTTACATAAGCCACAGTATTTTGTTCCAGCTTAGTGGCTCTCAAGCACTCCTGCAGGAGAGCCAAGGGACCGGGAACAGAGTGGCCAAGCAGATGTTGTTCAGTGGAACCTCCCTGGTTGCCAACACGAGTCATCACAAACCGTCTTTTGAGGGTGTAACTGTTCGCAAAATTCATGTTTCAAAAAGCACCATATTTTTAGGCTTTTAGGAGCCACACATTGCTTGAACACTCCGAGATGATTTACGTGCACCTCAACCTTTCATGCCAAGCACACAAATGCAACATTGTGCAGACGCAGGCTGTTATTCTGGAAAGTGTTTTTTTATTTTTTATTTTTTTGCATGTGTTTAAATTCCAATGCTTTGCATGATATTCTTAATCATACGCTCCATATCGTGCAAACTACGCATGATTGTGCTTTAGCTGCGTAAAGGTCGTTAGTGTGTTTCAGCAGACCTTCAGTTTTACTGTAGGTGATGCTGTCACAAATGTGCTAGCATGTAACTACTCCCAGAGACTTGAGGCACTCCATCAGAAGCGCTTGTCAGATAATCAAAACGTTTCAGAAACTCCTTCCCACACACTTTTTTTTTTTTTCCATCAGGCCGACAATGCTACATTCACACCTGCTTCATGTTGTGGCTGGCCAACTGAAAACAGGAAGGAGGCTACGGTGTGAACTTCTTTTCTCTCTTTTTTTATTTGTCACACCTATTTGTGGCACTGAGTGATACAATCAGTGCCTTTCAGGAGAGACTGTCTGAAAATGAGCACCATTACCCCCATATTTAAATGATACTGCGTTTTTCAGTGTTGCTATAATTTCCTGGGAAACCATAATGGCTCCACACAGAAGATGTAAATGATACGTGAGGCTTTTACAGATCTGGTTTCTCACTCGCTTTACGTTAATTAGAAATAAGAACGTTAACCAAACCAGCTGCAGGAAGTTTCTGGTGATATTTGTTTACAAGCTCTGGTTTTCCTGTCAATGTAGAGACAACCCAAATGAACCGAGCACAAAAAGGTGAGAGAGGAAACTTTTACACAAACTAAATTAACTGTAGATGTGATCTCACCTCTCAACATGTTTGGCTGTGTTTAACTATGCTTAACTGTTTGGACTATGTTCAAGCAGAGTCAGCTGGCAGTACCAGAATGTTACCGTAAACCGCAGCACTTTATAACTGTGGTCTGGAAAATTCCATAGCGATAGTGTCCTGGTTAAGATTCCCAGTCATCTGTATGCTGGCCTAAACATCTGTCCACGAATCTACCACTGTGCTCTGACAGCTCATACAGCCTAAGAGTGTGTGATTGCATTTATGCGCTCTTGTGTGATCTTTTATCGTGAGTCTAATTTATGCTGTTTGGTCGAGAGTCTGAAATGTAGCAGAACAGTTTGAGTCAGTACTGCTAGTAGCCAGAGGAAGATGATGCCCCAACAAACATCTGCTCCATATGAGCCAATGACAAGCTCTTTAAACATACACCCACCTACCCACCCACATCTGCTCCCTGTTATCCAACAAGGCCTTACACACAGACAGACATAGCCACAGGCGCATACACAGATACACACACAAATCTTTGCTGTGTGATCAATTACTGGTCCTGTGCAGCCAACTCATCATCAAAAACAAAAAGACAAAAAAAAAAAGTCAACATTGACATAGACAGCCAGATACCAAAAGAAAATGGAGAGGAAAGGCATGCAAGTAAAATTCTTGATATTTGGGGGTAATAATGTGGAGCTGTGATTATATTCCTATAACAGCTGCATTTGCTTTCTGTGCTAACCAAAAAAATTGCTTAGTTCTAACCGCAATACATAGATCAGCCATGTGTCATTGGCTGGCTTGCTGTCAAAGGTTAAAAAAAAAAAAGAAATGCATGAAAACACACACACACACACACACACACACACACACACACACACACACACACACACACACGTTGATGATGATAGCTGTACCAAATTGGGTCCAAGTCAATAAGCCAGCAGGTTGGCAAGCCAGCAATCTCTGCCCAGTAATGCTTTGCCATACTCCACTGATCATCTGCTGTGTGAGCAGTGAGATTGTGTAGTTCTGCGTGTGTGTGTGTGCGCGCAAATGCGCGTCCACGTACATTTGACTGGCGCCACGCTACTGCTGGGAGCAATTATAAAGACATGAAGCAGATAGTTGAAGATTGCTGTTCTATGCAACACTGAGAAACACACGTGCATGAATATACACAAAAATATGATGTACAAGACTGTCTGTACTTCAGGAATATTGTTTTTTGTTTACATTTACACTATGTCATTACAACAAGATGAGTGAATTCAAAAGCAAAGCCTCTGGAGGCTCAGATAGCACCTGTCATGTTCCAACAAACTATCCAGTGAAGGAAACCCACAAAAAATAAGAAAATCAAAATAAGTATGATAAACATAATTACACACACAAAAATAAAACACACGATTCACCCTGTGAACCTTGATTAATGGAGTCTGTATCAAAAAATATCAGTGACATAACAGGACAACACTGAAATACACATACATAGGCACTAAAAGGCAGTCCTAATAACTAATAACAGATACTGGCTTATTATCGGCATGTTTAGGTTTTCTATTCAGTATCACACTTCCTGTTTATGTCACTTAAGAATTATAAGAATGAATCACTGAAATAAAACCATGGTGGTAAAAACTAACGCTCAACTCTATTCATATGCAGATATTTGTGGTGTGCTGGATACTTGTGGACACAGGCAAAAAAAAAAACAAAACAAAAAAAACTGTCTTTCAGCATGTAGAGTTTCGCAGGAGTGCAAACAGAGCCCAGGGTGCAAAGAGTATAGATATGGATAAAGTTTAAAACGAGATAAAGGAGAACCATAAATGTGAGGAAGTAAAGTAAAATATTTTTTTTTCCCTCACATGGCACCATGTTGGATGGTGTGTTTGTGTATGTGGGAGTTCATGTGTGTTTGACTTTCACCGACTGATGACCCAGCCGGTAAAAAGCTTTCACCATGTGTTCAGCAGGAAGGAAAAACATGGTTAACACACAGACCCAAAGTACACAAACATGTTAGGGCACAAACACACACACACAGAACATAGAAAATCCACCTCCTACCACCCACGCACACCCTTTGACCGTCCCACACACACACACACACATACGACCCCTGTTCGCTAGAGCGATGAGTCACTCTGCTGGGAACTCCATGCTTTCCCCATTACTACAGACTGGCTGACTGACTGTCCTGACATGCTGAAAAAGAGAGGCAGAGAGTTTAACAGAAGGGAGATGACAGAAAGGAGTAAATGAGAAAGAAAAATAGATGGAAAAAGAAAGGAGGAGAAAGAGAAGATGAACCAGAAGTATTTGGGACAGTGAGAAAAAGAAGGAACACAGACAGTTTGGGTTCAGCTCTGTTTAATGTACTTCTACGGTCATTGAACTATACACGAGGGCACGGTGAAGCAGTGAGTTTAACTTCCAGGCACAGCACACTCCAAACAGGAGGGAAGAAAGCAATCCAGTGAGAGAGTAAGAATGAGAAAGCCATGCTTTCTTGATTACTACTGTCTGACTGTCTGTTCAAAAATGCAGCTGGAAAAGAGACAAAGAAAGAAAGAAAGAAAGACATGGACAGAGCTACAGAATAATCTTTTCATACATTTTCATATCTTTCATCCATTTCCGTCCATTTTGAGGGAATGCCTGTTCTGCTAGTCACTAACTTACATAAACACAACCCAGTCTGAATGTATATACAGGTAATGAAAGGATTTACATCAGGATGTTTTAAACTAAACACACCAGTTTGGTTTGGGCTTTTATGGACAAAATCTGATGGGAAACAGGAGGTCATGCATTTTACATGTCCAAGACTCTGTCCTAAATAAAACTGTCTACAATTGGCAAAAAAAATTATTTAAATTAAGAACTACCTGATCACAAGATACTTTGAAAAGATTATGAATCTG
This sequence comes from Toxotes jaculatrix, assembly GCF_017976425.1. Taxonomy (NCBI): domain Eukaryota; kingdom Metazoa; phylum Chordata; class Actinopteri; family Toxotidae; genus Toxotes; species Toxotes jaculatrix. The sequence continues at coordinate 10,508,538 of NC_054409.1, read as the reverse complement.
GCCAGTAGTTGACAACTTTGTGTATTCAAAGCTACAGACACATTTTGGTTGAAAAAGTTTTATAGCCACCACAGATTCATAAAGAAAACACAACCTTCAGTTGCTGGTAAGTATTTTAGAAAAACACCAGAAAAACAAGCTTTCACACCAACAAAAGAGACAAAAAAACCCCAACAAAAAAAACACAAAAACAAACCAAACTAATGAGCACTTGCCATCAAAGGAAGCAAATATAAACCAAATGGAAAAATTGAAATGAAGGGAAAAAATACCTATCAAAGAAAAACAAAAGGATTACCCACTTTGGTACACATAAACGCAAAAATAAGTTTTAAACATGATGAACTTGCATGATTTGACCACAGGGAGTAATTTTATCCAAGTGATTTGCTTTTCCTAAATTGTGCTCTGGGATAGCTTTGACTTTGATTCGTTTAATTCACTGCAGATTCAACGAAGAAGGAGAAGGAAGGAGGATAGGAAATAGGAGGAGAACAGGGAAAGAGGCAACAAGAATGAAAGAATGAAAGGGAAGGAGGTGGGAGGCACAGACGAAAGAAAAAAGGGAAAGAAGGAAAGTGGCAGGACAGAGAGAAAAGTAGAACAGAGAAAAACAGAACAACATGGAGAAGGCTATGATGAATGGAAACACTGGTATGAGCTACAGGTCATCATAGAAAAAAAAAGATTCTCTACAGCACAGACACCTGTCTCAAAAAATATTTTAACAAGAGGAAAAAAGGAGGAAACCTTTAAAAGGATGTCTGCTTTCCAGGCTGAAACAGAAAAATACATATCAGACCCATTAACATATGGATAACTTTGTTTTAATGTACAAAATCACCAAGTGACTCAGACTCAGACCTGTGCACTTAGGGGGAAAAAAAATATTATATAAACTAACACTGATGGGCTACCACATATTATTTTGAACATCAACTGTAAAACCACCATAGAAAGCAAAGAGCATGAAAGCAAAAATACTTTTGGCGGCATAGTTTTTGAGTCAAGCTTAATCAAACTCTCAGACTGGATCAGGCAGAAAGATCACACAGTACAGCAAACAGCCCCCATATACTGTGTGCCAGGCTGAGGCAAAACACACACACACACACAGTGGAGCTGCAGTGTACACTGAAGGATCTACAGAAGGACTATTCAGTGAAGGCAGACAGTGGGGCAAACAGATCTTATATATGTCAGGCTAAAGCCAATACTCATAAAGCTCATCTGCACTGTTCACTTCAGAATCTATAGTGTGACAACTCAGCAGAGCAAACATATTCCTTGTGAACTAATGCAGCAGGCTAAATGGGTTAGAGTTCAATCAATAAAAAAAAAAAAAAAAAGGCTTCAGCAAAAGAAAGAAATCAACAATCTCATTACTGTCTGAAATTATTTGCTGGAAGCAGGATGCAACACAAAGTGTAACAAAGTTTCTCTCAGAATAAATGAGAGACAAACGAAGAGAAAGCCCTCATCAGGCTGTTTGGCTCTGCTGCACAGACCTGGCTCACAAGCAGCCGACTCTCCAACCAGTTTGCTAGAGATAGCGCGGCAGATATGAGGCCGATTTACAGTGCCCCGCCATGATTTGGTTTCAGAGTTTGTTGATTTTGAGACACTGTTCGTGAGTACGTGTCTTGTGTGTGTGTGTCCCTTGAGTGATCCAGGAGAGTGATTAAAAAGCCTGTTTAAGATCAAAGGCAGTCGTAGAGGGAGGGGCGTTTTCAGAGTTAAAAATCTGTCAAACCAGAAAAAGCTCTACGTGACCTCCCTACTTTAAGGCATTTGTTCAACTCCATTTTACCGTTTTAACAGAATACACAATGCATGTTTATGGTGTTACAAGTTTTGCAAAATGATGTACACAACTTCAAATGCAAAATGATAGAAGCTGGTCTAAAACTGCATTTGGGCTTTTTCCACTGCATTATTGTTGAGATCGCAAAAGTCAACAACAGATGCAAAAGTCAACAACAGATACACACATTATCAAGGTAAGATTCACTTTTTTCCCCATGCTGTTGTGCTCTCCCGCTATAATGTTATCTAATATAATAGCCCAATGTTGACCCTCTTTTTAAAAATCATTTAAGCAAACGGGGTCCATATGGTCATCAAATATACTTATCTAACACAGGATACAGAGGCATGTTTCTCCTCACCATTGTTTTCTAACACTGGATCCAATGTGTTGTCTCATGCCCGCTGTTCTCATTATTTCCTCTGTTACTGTCATGGTTTTCAGTAGCAGCTACCTGTGTTCAGAGTTTGCACGTGGATGATTGATTGGTCCTTTCAAATCAGATTTGACGTGTAGCAGCTGTATCCCTGCACGAACAGTGCGCAGCCGCAAAACCTTTGGTTCTTCTACCTTTAAAAAGATGCCAGGCAGTTTGTTAAGTAGTGAAGCGCTGGTTGCTTTCTACTGCTCTGCCTCTAAGGATGAACAAGGGCAGCTGTATGCTGCATATTTTCACACTGCAATATCTCTCGACTGTCATCGACAAACAACCTCAATGCGATGTGCTTCAAGCGAAATAAAACAAAGGCTAAGGATCATTTCTCATATCAATCTATCTACTCCAGATTGAAGGGCCAGATTTTCTTGCCAAACATTCTTCTCTAGCGCTAAGCAGTGTTTTTGTAAGGCATCGATGTCAACACGGCCTGCTTGACTCATTGCAACCAACCTTAACACCAGCTGTAAAACTGTCTTCAAAACAACACTCAGGTTGGCACAAAGAAAAAAAGAAATCCAACAAACTGCAGTCGGGAGACAATGCAACATGCAGCCAACTCCCAACGACTGTTTATTCAAGGTAAATATGATAAAGTGAGCTCAGACGTGATTCAGACCAATTGTAATCAGCAAACATTTTCAAGCAGCCTTTCATTACGTAATTCATCATGACAATAAATGTTTTATTTTTTTATTTACTGTTTAGAAAAAAACAAAACAGCCCTTAATTTAGTGTCCGAGAACATCTTATAACAACAAACTTGTAAATGATGAGAAGTATGCTGTCTGTTCCTCGCTACTCTCTTTCAAGCTTCCTCCTGCCTCTGTCATATGCGTCGAATCTGCTTCTTACTGCCGCAGTTGCCACACACATGATGACAGAAGACACAATGCTTTACCACGGTGCTGCAGAGAGCTGACAGCTGCTATTCAGAGAGTTCAGCTCCAGTCTTGTTACACATTTATTCAGAACACACATGCTGGAAGGCCGGAGGACAAGGTGTGTTCCCACTCCTCCCAAGCAGTGCAACCACATCTGAAGAGAGTCTCATAAAATTAAATATCATCCCGTGGAAGCGGGATACGACAATTCCTCAACAATTCCTCATACCTAAATGACAACCCTTATGAGTATATTCCAATATGAAATCGGATTGTGTCCTGATGTCACCCTTACAGTGAAGGCTGGTTAGGTTTAGCCTACTAGCCAACTAATACTGCTTGAGGAGGAAAAGAAAAATTGGGTTGAATTTGGGCACTTTCTGCTGCACTGCGAACATGGGCTCATCTAAGAAACATCGCTACTGTAGTCTTGGCCTCGATCTCATTTGCTCCTGTCACCTGCCTGCCAAATCAGATACGATCACCATGCTCGATAACACACATTTGGCCTCCTGACTGCTAACGCTCCATGAAGACAACAAACACAGAGAGGCAGGGAGGGACGGAAAAGCGAGGGCAGCAAATAGACAGAGGGATAGAGGGAGATGGGTTAAGAGCGAGCAGGGCAGAGTTTAAAGGAGACAAGAAAAGAGGGAAAAGAAAGATGAAGATATGTGTTAAAGGTTGAAGCAGGTTCATACTCATCTTCCATACACATTCCAACAGAATTATGTCATCACACACACGCACACACACCCACACTTTTGCTACCCCACAGTCTGCTACATCACAACTGACTTTCTCGTGATTTAAACAGACAAGTCCATCAATTATGTAAGATCAGTCCAGTTAAAAATAGTCGTGTCGTTGCAGCATACGGACACAACGTCGTCCACTAAAACACTCCTTCTACCTGACAGCTTTCACGTACTCCTCTGTCTTTGTTATATCTCTCATCTTAGGCACGAAGATGATGCTGCTATCCAAAGTGGTGAGTGGAGACATTTTCAAAAAAGGGTGACCTGTAAAACACAGACCACCCACCGTTGCTTTTTAGCCATTTTGCTGCAACTCCAGTCCAGAGCTACATAAAAGAGTTAATGGGAGGGGCAACCATCTAAGCTGCTCTCCTTTAGATTCTTCGTTTTAGTGTCTGCACTCAGTCAGCACTGTTCAGTGTATCAGGGCTTGTTTTCATCTCTTCAAAGCCATTCTTGCACAGGCTTACACAAGCTAGTAAATCTATCACGGTAAGGAGGAGGAATTCACTTGACAGCCATAGAAAGAAAAGGATGCGTACAAAATTGCAAATTTCCAAACTTTGTCTTTAATCTTTTTCTTTACTGAAGCTGTGATGACAGTTAATGCTTAACTGCATTAAATTTGTTTTTAAAGAATCCCCGCCACAAACACATTTCAAGACATTTAAAAATAATCTGACAAGAATTTGTTTGTTTGTCTTATTTGGTTCAATTAACCAGTTAAAAACTCTTAAACTTACATCTGTTCTTTCTCCCTCATTTAAAAAACCTGAATCTTATGCTCATAAGTCAGGTCATCCAGAGAAGGGCTCCAACCAACAACTTTCTCCAATGATTAACCTGCCAATTCTTTTCTCAATTCATCGATTACCATTTTCTCTAGAAAAAAAACCCATCAAGGCGTCACATATGAAACTGCTGTTCCATCTTCCGTCGACAAACTCACTGATTGTTTCAGCTCTATTATCAAGACGAGCTGTTGTCTTCAAAGGATTCGAGCGTCATTACAATTTCCATCCAATGCAAATACTAATACAAATAAATAAATTTTACGGTCTGCAAAGGCCTGCATATGCAAAAACCGATTGTTCCCTTATGCACAGTGGTGACTAGGACCTTTGAAAGATTTATTTCATCATGCAAAATAACCACACACATACACACACACAGTCAAGGGGTGTTGTTTTAGATTACCAAACACAAAGATACACGTTACTCACAACAAGAAATATCCTTTTTTTAACCACTTGTGCCATAGTTTGGGATCTGTTGTGTGAATTTCGGTGTCTCCCCACTGTGTGGGGAAACAGAATCAGCAACCTTAGGGCGAACAGGTCCATCCTCTAACATCAGAGTGTCTCTTAAAGCTCCAACAACAGAATGAGCTACACTGTCTAAGGTTTCACCAGGCTGCAGCCCTTCTGGCTCTCTGCCAGTATTAGAGAAGTCAAAACCTGGCACAAGCTGCCTACAAGCCACACTTAAGCGATTAATGATTGCTGTTTCCAAAATAACGTGTCTTCCAAGGAGGCACTTATTTTGGCACTAACCAACGCTGATATGAACTTCATAAAATCCATACATCCAGGAGAAATATCAAACTCCAACAGGCTATTTGTTTTACTGGTATACGTGGACACTGGGCACAAAGTGCAGTTCCATTTCAAGTCATAAAGTTCTTTGGCTTCCTAACTTGTAATGGAGACAGGCATAAATTTAACCACTGCATAACACCACAATTTACACAAAACAAAGGCAAAAATAAGAGCTCCATCTCTCTTTTTTTTCTTTAGCTCTCGAATCTTGTCGCTGCCTCTGAAAATAAACCCCACTGAGATGTCAGAGTGAGTCTGCATTAATGAACCTCTTCAAATAACAAGATGGTGAATCAATGTGCTCAGCTGAGGAACCGCTTTCACTTCGTGTCTGGCATCAGGTTCATAAAGAGAACATTTTGGGGATGGCAGTGACGGTAAACTATGAACACCTTCTGGGTGGAAATCAAAACTGTGAGGTCAAAAAGCTGGTACATTTTTTTTTGCCACAGCAGCTTGAAAATCAATCCACAGTATTCCTCACGCTGGTTTGGCAAGTAACCACTCGTGATCTGGAGTTTCATACCAAAGTAATCAATAGAGTGTTTTTCTCCAGCACAAACTAATAATCTTCAAATTCTAATAATGTCCCCAGCTAGTTGTATTTTCACAGTCAACACAGTTTCAGACGGAGCAGTTACAGTATAGCAGCTTTCACTGGCAAGATTGGAGCAATATCAGCAGTTTTGTTACAAAAATGGCCATTAATTTCTGTGTTATTGATACGCTGGTCACAGCCAAACATACAGACCTCACACAACCTCTAAACTGTAAAAGTGAATTTTGGGTTTATACGGATCTGTGTATAGTAGATAAAAATGTTGCAGTTTCCTGGAGTGGAAGCCTGTGGAGGTCCAAAGGATCCTAAAGCACATTCGCATGGGAAGGAAACACATTCTTTAACATTTATCTTTCCTGAAACTTTGTTTTTCAGCACATCCAGGCTTTAGAGTAACATAAACTAATAAGTGATAAGAATACAGCAAGACATCAACCAGTCAGCTGTTGACCGCTGACGACGTTCACGAGTAAGAGAGAGCCATTCACTTTCTTTCCAAGATCAATCAAGACGTTTTTATTAGTTTTTAATTTCTTTTTCTTGACATAAAAAAAGACCTTTTAATTCTTATATCTTAAAAAAAACATACTGGAAGGAAACCAGCCTTCATCCAGCCTCTCTAAAACTAGCTACCTTTGCGTGACAGAATAAGACGGTAGGACTGTATTTTTATATTTTATTTTATTTTGCCTTAATAAAACAGCACAAGTTAGAAGTCTTGTCTCTCCTTCACCACCATTATACTGTATCTGATGTCTTGTAAACTGATACCAGTGTTGGAGGCTGTGTGAAAGGCCAACTTCTATAAATCCACAGTAAAAACACAATCACATGACACAGTTTACACACTGACACATTGCTAGAAACAATGTAAATAGTGGGTAAAGAGGACTACGTCATACTATGTCTGAAGATTAACCACACAAACAGAGAATACCTCATTAGTGGAGACAATAAACTTAAGATAACAATGGACTCATCTTGTTTAGAAACTGATCCGCTCCGTGTAGAGTAGTTTGAAAAGTCACACTCCTGCACCTTCTTCCCTTACAGCTGCTGCGGTGGCATGTTAAGTTAAATACACAGATGTAAAACAATTACCCACAGAAATGCAGACTCCACCATGGCGAGTCAGTAGAAAATATGCATTAAATTGCAATGCAGTATTTATGTAGCTGACGAGTCGGAAAATTGCTGTTGCCAGAGGAGAGGAGAAATAAAGGAGAGTTGCTGCTCATATAATTTATAATCATACATCTATACTGAGCTATTTTGTGTTCTGTTGCATTGGTGCACTTTTAGGTTCTAGTTTCTTTAGTTTCAATATCAATGTGACACAGCTTGTTCTTTTTGTTGTCACTTCACACTTTGTATCTTGAAACATCTTGAATTTCTATGATGACTTTAATCGTCATTTATATATAGTTCTCCTTTATAATCTCACGTACGATAACAGATTAAATGCAGATGACGTGACATGAGCTTGAGATATTTCCATCATAAAAACAAAAATGGAGTCTGCTGGCAAAAATAAGATTTTCTATCTAAAACAGATGCAGCAAACGGCAGATGTTTGGCATCACGTCCCATATATCAAAGAGCTAGGAGGGTTTCTTTGCAGGGCTGCCATTATGTATTCAACCATCAGGGAGATGTTTATTGTACAAGAGGCAGAGCTAGCACTGACAGCGGCTTTAGCTGCACAAGGAGCAACCACACTTTTTCTTCGACGGAACAACCCATATTGTCTAGCAAATACTACACTTTCACTATCACCATACTATCACTGTCCTTACTGGTCAGCTGACCTCAAGAGAAGCCACAGCTTGAAGCCACAAAGTCAAGCCGCATAAGTGGGGCTTGACCTTGTGGCTTGGAACTGTGGGAAACTGTAGGGAATGGACACAATCATGGTAGAAGTGGAGATGAAAAGGAAGCCAGGTTGAAATTAAATAAATTGCAACTCAACAACTAGTGGCAAAGTAACTCTTTAAGTGCAGCAAACAACTGAACACAGCTCACGCTGAGTGTGAGTGGGGGATAAAGTGCATGAACAGCAGCACAGAGGAGAAATACCCCAATGTAGGCCCCTCAAAGTTGGTTTAATATCAAGAGCTGGCTCTTTCTGTCTTTCTGTCTCTGTCTCTCCCTCACACACACACACGCACACACACGCACACGCACACACACAGACCAAGAACAGTATGGCCTCAGACCTGGCAACAACCACTCAAGTTCTTGGAGCAGCTTTCTCTCTAATTTAAAGTTGATTGCCATGGGCCCTCTGTGTGCGACTAGTGAAATATGAGTGTGGAGAAGAGACTATGGAGGCTTGGACTGAGTTTAGCTCTGTGTGCGTGTGTATACACAAAAGTAACGTACGGTCTGAGTCTGTGCCTATGCATGTACTGTATGTGTGTGCATGCATGAGTGTGTGTCAAGGTCTAAGCGGAGCCTCTGCATACTTGTGCGGATGTGTGTGCACCATGTGGTTTTTGGCCTGAGCTAGTGCAGAGATTGGACTGCCAGCGAGGGCTGTCTGCAGGGAATCAGGCAAAGTAAAAGGCAAGCTGAATAACAGTACCTTTTTCAAACTAGAATGAGGTGTTTGGAGGTGACTTTAACTGAAGTGAGCTATACGACAGAAAATGAACTAAGGACAGTGATCCTGAGTTCTGGACTTAAGAATTTAAGGATTTTTACGAGACAATGGGCCATCTGTGGTTTAAATCCCTGTCTCTGAGTGATTATTCTTCTCTGAGCATTCATGATTAATCGTGTGACTACCTGAGCAACTCCCTTAAAAGTTACTCCCACACTTAACTGTAACTAGAGGTAATTCTCCTGATAAATGATATCGGCTCATTAGTTTTCTGACGTGTAATTCTGAGAACTTTGATAAGTGAACACTTTCACCTTGTCTACACTTCAGTTGACATGAAGTTGCCTTGAAGCCTCAGTGACTACACCTTCTAACTTTAAGAGTTTTCCTCTACGCTGTTATCCACATATTATTCTATCCAAAACCCTGGCACCGTGGCAAAGTTTCATGGACAATATGTAAGTGTCAGCTATGCTATGAAGCTATGAATAAAGGTGTTTCACTTTTCCCAGAAATCTGAGCACCATGGATTTCCCTTTCTTTTTTGGATATGTCTGTATCCCCTTAGTCCAAAGAGAGCATTTGTTCACTAGGTGTATTTTTTTTTAACAGTTTTTTGGTCACAATGTTTGTAAATCAAAAATACACTCCAGTTTTCCTTTTATAGAGAGAGAGGGAGACTTTAATCCATGGGTAGGCTACCTTCCCAGAGGTAAACAGAAAGGGGCCAGGTGTCTCTGGTTTTTCTTTCTCTGTGTACTTTTAGTTTCACAGTGGTAAAGCGGTCAAGAGAGTGGAAGAGCTGATGTTCTGCCACTATGACAGCTTTCTTTATTTTAATGTCAATCTGACCAACTAGAAAATAAAACTAAGAAAGATCTCTCTGATCAGGCCACCCAGCCTCTGAGGTGAAATCCATAAAGTGTCGTAACTGACGAGATATGGCAGGGAGTGGCCAGGTGTTTGGTATCTTTCTGCACAGAGCCTATGCTGACTCTGGCTAGGACGAAACAACAATTAGTCAGTCTCTCTGCAGAGACTCAGCTGATGAGGTTAAATTAGCTGAATGGATTTTAAAGCAAAGAAATAAACAGTGATTAAAGTGGGAACCACTGAAAACCTGGGGCATATTAACATAGCAAGACTGGCTGGAACAATACTGTCACATGGGACTGCAGCAGTAAAATGGGCTCCAACAAACTACAGTCTATGAGTGTGAATTCTTCCTTTACAATTCCCAAGAAACCAACCAACAGTGTTGAAAATGGTAAAAACAGCCATTTGTCATAGGGCCAGTCCCAAAGAGCCAAATGTGGTGGAGACAACTTTACCCCGAAAGAAGGCTGCATGTACCAAACTCTGACCACCCAATAACAGATCCTGACTTCTATGCGCAGAAGAAACCAATAATACCATGATCTTAATGCAACAGATTACAATCCATAATAATAATTCCTTCAGTTACAATAGAGCTTCGCACGAATTTCATGTTCGGGCCCTAATTAAATCCTGAATTTCAACCTCGGACAACATTTCACACAGCCAGTAGACCAAAAGGTGAGAGCCACAGCTTCCTGAGAAACATGCTAAAATTATGTATGATGATGTATTAAGTATAACGGACAAAAAAAGGAAAAAAAGCTTTTACATTTTATCTTAATGATGTTATACATAAATGACTGCTGCTGTTAGATTAACACACAAAAAAACAAAGGGTGAACCAGGGATTTCACTACCTTAGGTTGGCTCTCATGTACACATACTTTAATCAATAGCTGCAATAAATAATATCCCCATCCACACTCATTGTGACCCCAATTCACATCAGATTTGCCATTTCCTGCCAGATCAAAAAAAAAAAACCCAACTCTGTACTTATTATTATATTTGTCTATGTGTCTCTAAACACTGGTCTTGTGTACAAGTACATTAAAAGTCACAAGAAACAGGACTCAAATGGTTCCTCTACATAACCTAAATTTGACTCTCCAAATGGCTTTAAATTAGAGATGAGTTAAAGCTTGAACTTTGACCCACATTCTGATTTTTATGTGGAGCCATTTAAGAAAAAGCGACAAACTAAGCTAATTATGACCAATGGAGCTCACAGCTTTGTTTCTCTGCCCCCGTCAACCACCTACCTTCCCTCTCCTACTCCTGAGACACCACCAGGCTTCGTCTCTCTCCTTGGTCTGTTTGCATTCCTGCTGAGCTCTATTTAAAGGCTCGATCACTCCACTGACTGGAGGAATGCACATCTGTAGTGAGACCCCGTCCCACTGTCTCTGTCTGAGTATGCGTACAGTATTTGTTTCTGTTTGCAGTAAATTAACCTCAACTGCTGCCCCGGAACTATAATTCTACATCTAAATATACAAAAAGAAAGAGCAGGATGGAGACTAATGTTGTTTATCACATCAGCAAGTGCTTTTGGATGACTCAAGATTTCAGAGCTTCAGTTATACTGTGCCAAGTGTGTTTCTGTGCTTGGGTTTAGGAGCTAGAAGCAAAAACAAGTACAAGAAAGGCAGTGCAACAACAATGATTTTGTTTTTAAACTTTCTAGTACTATAAAGACACAAATATACTGTGTTGCAAACAAACAACTCACAAACCACAAAAAAACAACAACAACTGATTCAACAACAAGAGTAATATATTTTAAACTGAGCCAAATTTCTTTAATAATATTTGAGACTTTGCTTTCTTCCTGCGACTTTTCACCAAGAAAAAAATAAAACATGAATCCCCCCCCCCCCCCCCCCCACACACACACACAACACAGCTGCAGCAACACGTTTCTTCAGTGAAGAGCACAGCCAGCGTTCAGTTTATACTCACACATAATAATTACAATCAATGATACAATTATGCGACACTGTTAAGAGGCGTATTTACAGGGCATTTAAATAACATGTAAGCGAGCGGCATGACATCCACACTGTGAACAACACTGGAGTAAATTTCCCTCTGTTCCCTCCTGTCCCGTGTAGTGAGGCGGACAAACTTTTCGTCCCCCCGGCCGCACACACGGTTTCCTGGCCGCTAATTCTCATCCTCCCCGATTTAAAACTCTTTAAATCGCCAAGCTTACCTTGGAAAATCTCCCCGAGTCAAACTGGCATTATTATGTTGTCTCCTTCCATGGCCGGGACTTTATCGAGCTGTTCTTCGAGATCCCCGGAGAGACTGAAGACGGAGTAGCGCAAAATTGAGAGGTGCGGTGGGGGGCAGCAAAGCCGGACTGAGAGGAGGAGGAAGGTATAAAGCAACTCGGCCGCCGTCTCGTTGGAGGAGCCTGCTGTCAATCATCCAGCTCAGTGGGCGGTTCCTGACTGTAAGAGGATTATGGAGGCTATCAACACTGATCCCAGGTCTGAGGTCTGAGGAATGTAGCGTGGAAAAACAGACTGAGGATTATGATGGTTTTGATTTTAAATCGCTTTTCATGTGAAATTCTGAAGCAGTCCTCCTTTGCATCCTTAATTTGGATCATTTAAAAAAATCCACTTATATATCTTATATTAAAACATATTATATATATTATATAAACAAGATATATTAAAAAATAAAGTAAGTGCCAAGATAGATGCGCAGAGATGTGCATTGAATTTAATTTCTCTGTAATATTTCCTGCTCCCTGAAGAAAAAAACATTCATTTCAGCCTCCTAGGGGCAACAACAAGTAGGACGTGAGGGACAATTTGAGTTTAACTGCTATCTGTCACTAATTGTAAACACGTGTGCAAAAACACTGAATCTAGCAGTTAGAGTCCACAAATGCTGTTTTCCTCAACCAGCTCATTACAATCAAACAGATAATGATTGGCTGTCAAATAGCTTATCATTTTCACAACCACACATGCACAGGAGATGGGGCCATGAAACAATCTGGATAATTTGGCTCAATAAAAACCTACCACATGTATGTGGACATGCATGGAAGTAAAACAAGCCTTTCCAGATATTAGTCAGTCATCCTGCTAAATTGTTGATCTGGCTTCATTACCCTCCTTTATTTATTTACCTAGATTATCTGTTATGTGATGAGAACATAAGCACATTAAAGCCATTAATGGCTCTATTGCTCAATACTTTAGCAGACAATAAAATGGATGACAATAACATCTCATTACTGAAAGCAGGAACCTTTTATCCTCCCTCCTGAATGTGAGTGGAGGTGGAAAAACACATCTGTCATTGTAACTCAGTCTGATATAACAAAGCAACCCCAGAATTACCGCAGGGTGGAATCAACACCTCTTTAATGTAGTTTCAACGGAAACTGGTTTAGGCTTTCCGAAGGTAAGATTTTATAACAGGGATGTCATATTGGATTAAATTCACTTGTACAGGTATGTCTAATAAACTGGCGACACAGTTTATACTGTGATGTCTATAGTCTTATGATCATGACTCATTTCACGCAAGAGTTTACAGCAGAGGTGTCCAAACTGTTGGTTTTTGTTCCAACCAAGCACCAGCACACCAGACTTGACTCATTTAATCAACTGATCTCAGTCTTCAGACAGTTAATTGGTCAAAGTGTGTGCTCTTCATTGGTTGGAACAGAAACCTGCAGCCACACAGCCCTTTATGGAACGGTTTGGACACCCCTGGTTTACAGTTTATTGTTATGGGTATCATATATTTAATTAAAGCTATCTGTTCAAAGTATATAAACTGTACAATTCACATACGTGATTTTTCTAGTCATTAGTTACCCTGAACACCAGTCACAGTAGTACACAGCAGGACAAGCCATGTGTTCTGTTTTAGGCTGCTTAACTGTGAAGTAATATTGACCTTTGACCCAGATCTCCTCCAAAGCAAAATCAGCCAATCGTGTCCTTTCCAACTGCGTTTTATGATTAACAACCTGGACAAGAACAATTTGAATGAAAAGTCTGGCAGTTGTAGCGTCCAGTCCACTCATCAGGCACACAACACCACAACAACACCGAGATCAGTTATTCTATTGAAAAGGGGGATTTCCAGTTTGAACAAAACCAGCCGTCCCCTTACTGACCCTGACCTGTCAGCTGCAGCTTGGAAGAGTTACAACATTGTCTCATTAGGAGCAGGAGAGCAGTGAATATTAACCAGGCCTAAAACTGCCAGTCTTCCTTTAAGTTGGCTCATCAGCTTGTATCTATTCATTTATTTATCATGCACATTTTCTTAGTGCCACTATTTGCCTTGGAATACCTGCACAATGTAATGTTATTCTGCTACTACTTTAGAGAAGCTTAGCGTGTTCCAGTTTTTTAGGCTGTGTCAGGGTGGTGTTAATTCAAATGTTTTGCAAAACCTTAAGCTGCAGTTTGTGGTGTGGCCGAGCTGCACCTGCTCCTTGTGCCTCCTTGACTGCTTGCCCATCTGCATGGTACTTTTCTTTGAATCTGCTGTTTGGTCTGGCACTGCGTTTATCTGCCTGTCCATCTGCCTTACTAAAGTATGACCCAATGTACCTGTCAGTTTGTTCCCATCTGCCAGCCCTTTGCTTCATCTGTCTTTATCTGTCCTTCTCTGTCAGAGCTGTCAGACTTTCATCTTTTTTGAGTATCATTTAGCTACTTCTGTTTATGTTGCTTTCATTTCTAACTTCTACACCACTTATCTTCCTCTCTTATCATAACACTTCTATATTTTTGTGCATAATCATTCAGAGATTCGTGTCAGCATCCACAGTTTTGTTTATGTGGTGTATATTTATATATAAATTTAATAATTTAAACAGGAAAACAGTCTTCTTCCTCCTTAATGTCGACTAGTGCCATTAACATTTCTTGAAGCCTGATTATAATAAAGATTGCTGAAGACAGAAGTAAATAGTGTACTTTAGGTATATTCTGTTTGTGCAGTATCCCTGTTTGAAATATAATATTCAGGAATAACACCAGAACAGAAGACAGAGTTGATTTTGAGGAAAATAAACTTACATGCATGATACTTTTGGACATTTGCTCTGATCATGCGGCTCCTGTGCTCTCAAAACTGAAACTGTCTGCCCATAATGTATTCTAATTGTATTCCAGCTTCCCTCTAATTAAAAACAATTGTTAATATGTTTGTGACTAAGAAGATGCCATTTTCAGTTCAGCTTTGTCAGCCACTTGTTGCATCATGTGGTGTACTGTTGCTTCCCTCTTGTGGGCATTTTGGCTCCTTACATACTGGAGTACAAACTGTTGGCAGACACAATATGAGGTTTGCAACAAACTGAGCAGTATATGCTTATACATGCATAACAGAAACGGAAAGGAAAATTAAAGACAAGAAAAGTGCCAGTGCTTATCCCTCCAGTCTGATTTCACTAAAACTTTACTTTATATATCAGAAATCAGATTTTGCCCCTGACTTATCTATAAGGTATGTGGTTATTTCTTTATCTATGTTGGCATATTTAAATGTATTAAACAGCAAACTGAAATTTTGACCTGATACTGTTGGTAGATGAAAAGTCAAAGGATCACAAAAGAGTCCTCAAAGACCAAGAATGCCAAGCAAGGCAATCCATGCAGCAGCTGTCAAAACATTTCACTCAAACCACCAACCTGCCGGTGAGACTGGAAGAAAAGTCAAGCGATCACCAAAATCATTGTTCAAATATTCTTAATATATTTTCACAACATAAATCAGCAAACAAACATCAACCAGCCTAACCACATCAACCACACCACATCAACAGCATCAGCTGACAGCTGTCCCACACACGTATACATGACATCAAGGGATGAGGGGGGAAAAAAATATGAAGATAAAAAAATCAGGAGATTTGTCCATTTGATTTTGATGGTTTATCAGATGATGGTGCAGTATTTTGCTACAGGAAGAGACTTAATCATCAAGCAAGCAGTGCTGAGACTTCAGCTTGGTTACACCACCAGTGCCATTTGGATTCATATTCTGGAGAATGTGAATGTCTGGACCAACATTTGTGTAAATTCATCTTGTAGCCATGGAGACAATTTCACAAGAGTGGAAATTTTAACCTACAGGTGGGGCACCATGCATACTTGTAAAAATGGTTTTCCATCCAGCAGGTTTTCCCATCATACAAAAGTACAGTATATAACCTTTAGGTATACATAAGATTGTTAGAACTGCATATATGCAAGTTCCACTAATGGATGTTTTTTATATCAACAATAAGTAAAATGACTGTGTGTCATTGAGTCTCTCACAGTGAAAACCACAGAGAATTATCACCTGACTCTGCAGCCACATGGAGCTTTATAGCCCCTTGTAGGTCATGGTTTTGGTTTATGGCACAGTAACTACTTTGTTTGGTTCCACTGTTTACATCAACCTTGTATTCAGCAGCAGCAGGCAGCTGTTTCCAGCAAAAAGCTCTAATACCTGCCAAGCACCATTGTTCTATGTCTGCTGATGTGTAAAGAGAAAATGTTTGCCAACGTGCCAGCTATAAAAACTCCATAAGGTTTCAATATGTCAGGGTTGTGTCTGTGTCACCTTGTTGCGAAGTTCTTCTGCCCACTAGTGAGTCCTCCACATCTTTATAACTGCAGGCAAGTTGCTTTTTTTTTTAAAGGTTTTTACTTAGCATTAGGCTCATAAGTCTTATAAGTGGCCCTATAAACATTAGCCCATCAACAGTGGATAACTGGAGCCTCCAATGGTCAGGGTCATAGCCATAACAAACAGCCTGTGCCTCTTTGTTTGTTAGTTATAGAAGGTCTCCTTTAGTGGGACAGAGGTTACTGGGACATACAATGCCATTAGGTAAAATGAGAGTTAGTGTATGGGTGTGAAGTAGTCTCATGATAAATAGCCATATTTGGACAGGTTTACTACCTATATGACATAGTTTTAAGGTGAAATGTGGTCAGCAGGAAGGACAGCATCAGAACTGGGTGACATCACACGGTGTCAGCTTGTATGGCTCATCTGGTTTCTCCTCTGTTATTTGATCATCAATAAATGCTTCTGCTTGAGACGTCTGAAGCCTCCTGACCCTTTTTCCAGCAGCTCACATGATTTCCGTCATGCCAGATTCCACTTGCTGATGTTTGTGAATTTATTTACCACCATTAGAACTCTTCCAACCCTTAATCATATGATAACACAAGGTTCTGAATGGGATGTTGATGTACCTAGAACAAGCATGAGATATGGTTCTGCTGCGTGCTGTAGTCTGCGTTATGACTCACTGCCTGCCAGCACGTTACTTGCTGAGTCTGAGTCAGATCATCACCACAAAAGTGCCTTGTTCACTCCTGTGAAGAAACCAACCAAACGAAAATGCGCACGTCCACATAGACATATCACGTTAGCAGGCTACACACCCACATGTCACACATGAATGCTAACACACAAAGAGGCCAGAAATACAAGCGCACACACACAAACAATAGCACATAACCAAAAGCCATCCACACCAACCCTCCCACCTAAGGTTTTGTTTTCTCTTTCTCTCAAACACACTCTTGTTAAATCTCTCTACATGACGTGAGTGCCAGGCAGTGGGTGGGTGTGGTCTTCACTGGCTTGTTAAACATACCAGATTTAACGCGGTTCACTAACAACACCCTGTCCCTCCCTCCACCTCTCTTCCTCACTCACATTATTGCTCTCAGTCTGGCTCACTATTGCTTCAGCATTCACTAGGTGAAGTCCTATTTTTTATTTTTATATCAGAAAGGTAAACAGTTGTAATAATGTATATTTCTTGGTAGACTTTTCTGAATATAAGTCTTTTTTTTTGCATGTTATGGTTATATTTCCTCTATTTTAAGTTGACTTTTTAAAGTAACTCTCTTCTCTGCTCTCTCTGCGGATCTGGATCAGCGGGACGCCTGCAAGTTGGTTGGCAAGTGGTTCAGCTCAAGTAAAGTGTCCTGTTTTATCTGACGTCTTTTCCTGAAGATCCATCTTCCACTAGCCCTTTCCTTGTGAAGAGCACAGCACAGTTTGGTGGTGGTCTGCAAGTGAAGATGTCTCTCCCAGTGTCATTGTCAGTGCTGATATGTCTGTCAGTTGTCCAGCTGTGTACGGGAGATCAGCCTGTGGAGGAAGTCATTGTGAAAAGTAAGTAGTGATATGGACAAAAAATATGACGTGAGTGTCATTGTAGAAACTTTGGGAGGGAGGATACAGAGGGGCAAGCAAGATAAAAGAATATTATTAGAAGGAGAATGGGCTGCCCTCTGTGTTTCTGACATATTTCTTTGGGAGAACAGACTTTGTGGCTTGATATAACCCGTCAAAAAGCAGTAACAAAATTCTTTAAAAGTCTCCACATGAAACAATAAGAAACAGAAAAAAGCAGTAATAATATGTACTGAATTTGATGGGTGGATATAGAACACTGAACTGTGCCGACAATTCATACCCATATTCTTGTGATTCAGATGAGTCTTACCTGTTACTTTATTTAAAGATAAAATGATATAAGAACAGGGAGGTACACGCATAATTATATAATCTCCCACTGGTCTGATATAATGACTCTTTTCTGCTTATTTAAATTTGTACATTTAAATTTAAGCTGTGTCAGGTGAGGCATGTACTAATATTCACAGCTGTAGATTAGTTAGAGTTGGTGCAGTTAGAGAAAAGTAAATAACACGCTAAAGAACAACTTTGTACTATGCACGCACTTTTTGAATAATGTGAAACGAAACAGGGCATTCAAGATGGGAAGGGAAGGTTATATAGATTGAAAAGACAATAGAACTACTGTATGCATCTGTGACAGCAGCATTGGCTTCTGTGTGAGTCATGACTATACAATCTAGAAACCAGCCAAACAAAACCTTTACAACTCTGCCAAGTTGACTTTGTGCTTTCATATGCCATTTGTCATTCAATGAAATCAAACAAATGAACAGCACTTTACTCAGGAACCATAAAATAAAACATAGAATTAAACAAAAACTTCAATAAAAGACAAAAACATGAAAAATTAACACAAAATTAAGCAGCAACTCAAATCACTGACAAGAAAGTCAGCTCTTTCAAGTCATCTTCTGGTACACTCCCGTCTAATCATTGAGAATGCAGACAAGCAGGAAAAGCACATATTTACATAATAAATAATATAATATAATAAAAGACATTCAAAGAGTCATTACTCTTCTATGATCAGAATTTTTTGGTTACTAAATGTGTCAAGCCCAGCAAGTGATTCAACTTTAAATTAGTTTAAACATTTTTTTTTAAAGATGTATGGTGATGACATTTGAACCTCTCTACAGGGTGTGTCTGTATGACACAATGGCAAAATAAATGTGTGTTGAAGTATGAAGTCAGTCTCAGTTTGATTCCAAACTGAAGTCTGGTTGGGTACAGTGAGTCAGGAGGTTTGACTTAGACGGGAGCCAGAGAAAGTTGGTTTGGAGTTTGGTTTGGGAGGGAAACCAAATCCATCATTTCCATTTAGTGCTCATTCATCAAATTTGTTCAACATCAGCAGCTTCGGTTTTGCTGAGCAGAGAAACATTGTGTCTGGTGAATATCAGTACATGATATATAAGGTAAATGCTCAAAACTTAACACAAAACCACAAATGTCAACCTCAAGGTGGTGCTGGATGAACAGTCAGGGGATTGCCAAAATTGGTAGGATTCATCCTGAGGGAATCATGAATATCTGTATCAGATCAGATATTTCACTGGTGAAAACTCTGACCTGCTGATGCTCCTAGTCAAAAAGTCAGGGGATCAACAAAGTCAGTAGGCTTTGTAGGCTTTACACATTGGGACCATGAATATCTGCATAAAGTTTCATGGCAATCCATCCAATTTCAGTCTGGACCGAAGTGGTGCACTGACAAGCTGACTTTGCCATCCCTACAGCCGCTCTGCTGCTGTGACTAAAAACTTTTACTGTATAAAATGAAAATAAACCAACATCAGGGGCTTGGTCACTCAAGTTACAGGAGCTGCAACTATTATTTCTAAATCTTTTTATTTTTAATTTCCTTGAGAAAGTCCGCTTTATATTGGCCTGATGATAAAGATGTGATTTGGCAGAGAGCAGACAATGGTTTGGCAGCACAAAACAAGTGTGAGTGTAAGACTGGCTGAATCCAGGGTTTGGTGGTCTTACAGTTTCCAAGTCCTTGACTGATGTTCTGGACTGAAACGGGAAATTTGTCAGGATGAAGGAGCATAAAAACCCCAAAGGGAACACATGAAATCATAACACTTAAAAGCTGACAGCTTGTGTGTATATGATTGTGCAACTCTTAAGTGTCATGAGTGCGTTTGTACAAGTATGAGAGTACTTTTAATATCACAGTTTACCTTGTGTGTGTTTAATTTCCTTGCAGGAAAACATAATCTTTTGGGTGGCTGGTCTGAGAGGAGCCCAGAGTCAGCTGAGGTTCAGGAGGCAGCTCGACATGCTGTGAACATGTTCAACAAAGACTCCAAAAACAAGAGGATGTTCAGACTGGTCTCTATCACCTCTGCTGAGAGTCAGGTTAGACCCATCTTTCTGAAACACAGGAACTCATATATAATACACCATTTCACCACTGTATAAAATTTATTTTAGAGTGTCACAAAATGTGATATCTCTGTCTGTGTGTCTTGTCTGGTCACATCATTAGGTGACCAACATGATCAACTTTAAGATTGATGCAGTCCTGGGAAAAACTATGTGTCTCAAATCTGAAAAACCTGATTTGAACAGCTGCAGTCTTGACAAAAAGGTATATCTGCTTTTGTTTGTTGTTTATCAGGATATATTCAGCTCAGTAATATTTCTTTAACACACTGTTTTCAATATTTTGTAATGCAGCACCTACGTCTGTTGAACTCAACAGTTGCATTCATTCTTTTCTGTCTAGGAATACAAAGTCTGAAAATGAATTGTTGTCTTTTACAGTACAGGTAAAACATTTTTGAGATTTCTCAATTCCTGTATCACGGTTATCTTTGTTTCCCCTTCCACAGCAAAGGAAGTGCCACTTTGAGGTGACTTTCAACCCCCGCAAGGGGACACATGAGCTGAAGACACGAAAATGCAGCAAACTCAGGGAGGAGGTCTAACTTTTTTTTAACAAAGTGAACATTTTTACAGTTTAGCTCTATGTAGCTTTGAAAGACTTCTTTCATTGATACAGTATTGATGTTTTTCATGAAGAAAACCTTTTCTAGCTCGCTTTTCTAGTAGTGGATGTGAGGGCTGAGAGAAGATTAACAAGCTATAACAGTGATATTACTGAAATTAGTGTTGTGTAATTATTACGTCTTGTTCCTCATTCACTTCTTTTATATCATTTTTATTGTTTTATGGTTTGATGTACTGTCTGTGCACTAGATGCCATTGTCATAAACATGTAAAACAACAGATTTTTGCTCATTTGAGTGATTAAAAAAAAAAAAAAAACCCTCACCATGATAAAGGACACTGAAGGAAATAGATAAAGACCACATGAATTTTCATGTCAAACTTCATTTTATTTGGTGTGATATTTACATATATTTGGTCACGCACATTGCCTCTCATGAAAGTTTTAACAACACACAGAGCATCTTGAGAGTTGCCTTCATTTTCTTTCAGATGTCTGAAACGAATGATGAGAAGAAGAATTCAATTATTATTATAATAATTATTATTATTAAGCAGAAATGTCTTTAAAATAAATTTTAATAGTCAGTAAAGACAGTGGATTAATCTGTATCTTTAACCATGTCTATACTTACTGCATTCGTATAACCTATTGATCCTGAGGATATCAATATCAGACATAGAATCCCTCTGTCCAATTGGCACAGAGGAATCTGGGATGGGAGTAATGGTATCTGCTCCATATGTTGATGTGAAGGCAGTCCTATAAAAATAAAATAAAAAATAAATAGAATCACATACTAATGGAAATGTGTCTTCTTTTTTTGTCTGTAAAGACAAAAGCTTAAAATATTTTTCAAAGAACTGGTTCCTTTTCGTATTGCCACATGTTCACATAAATGGTTTGCGGTTAATTTAGTGTAATTTGGCTTCATGATCATTACACGTTTTTGCTTCAGTCAAGAAGGAGATAAGCTGTAAAGCCTGTACAGAGATTATAAAATTAAAGTTGCTCTAATATATATATTTTTCATGTTACCAATAGACTGTGCGCAACATGTGTAATGTGAATGTGGTATTTATTTGATAAAAAACATATCCTTAGTCCTATAAATGACATAAAGAGATGTTACCTTCCATAATGCATAACAGAGGAATAGTCATATGGGGTGTTCAAGTTGTTGGTGTCCGTTTTGTGGAAGTTGTATGCATTTTCTGTCGAATAAAAAAATAGGTTTAGGCCATAAGTTTTCATTATATCTAACATGAACTTTCTCTGTCACACAACTGTATTTCCACTTTCACACACACACATATATATATATACTCAGAATTGTAAAAAACAGTTATATGATTAAAGATACATCAGTAAATTTATGCTCTTTACTCCAGCTGGTTGATTAATATTAGAGTTCTTATTCCATGTGAATGATAAAATATGAGAATTTTAATTTCAGAGGCTTAGAGCTCACCAGTTGGGATATTTTCCCAGTTGATCCTGACATATTGGTCCCTGTCGCTCCTTGTGTGCTCATGGTGGAAGCCCAGCGCATGGAGGAGCTCGTGCTGAATGACCCCATAATCAAGACAACCATACACAGACAGAGAAACCACCTGCTGACCTCCATCTCTACCAATATTGGACCAGCACCTACAGCACAGCGAAAAACAGAATGACAGCTTTGAATCCTGGCCGGCTTCTACATTGTACTGACCAGCACCTCCGCTCTGCACTCACCCAAGTTCACTCTCAATGCTCAGGTAGTCAGACTGGCCATGATAAGGAACAAAACGAATGCAGGTTTTCTGGTGGAAAGCTTCCATAGCTTTTTCAATTGAGGCCCTTTCACTGTCATCTGCAATGAAAACAAGATTAAGGTCAGTTTATTGACATCAGAATACTTGATACAGATGTGGTCAAACTTTCTTGTTGTTGTCAATAGATTAAAGTAGAGCACATTTTCAGTTGTTGAGCATGAACTAGGATTTTTACTTGTTTCTCTTACAAGACAAAAAAGATAAAAATCTTCATTGTAAGTCTAAACCTAAATGGAAAATCGTCAGGCTCACTTCATTTCCACACTTCATGAACCTCCTTTGCCATCAAAATTTTCAAGAATGAATAACTGAGATCTTACAAAAATAATCGCTGATGGTGTAGGGTACTTCAACCAGTCCATTGTAGGATTTTTTCCATTTGCAATAGTCTCTCCAGCATTTCATGGCATTCCTGTTCTTTGAAAGAGCAACATCGCCCTCCACCAGAGCATGGTTGATGCCTGTAGTAAGACAATTTGTAGACAGGATGTAAAATACAACCAGATGTGAGCAGGTGAGGAAATTTTGCCCTGAATGAATCACCTTTGTTTGCCTCCAGAATTCGTGAAGTTACATCTAAACGGTGAGATATATTGGTGTTCACACCTGAAATGAGAAGACTCAGTTACCTAACTGGGAGACCCATTGCTTAATAAGACATGTTTAACATATGGAATAAGGAAAATCACTTACCCTCCTCATGAGGTCGCACCTGCAGAGACACAAAGCAAACATAAGCTGTAAAAATATACATATAAATCTTGAACTTTTGAAAACATATGAAACAGTTACAGAAAAATATATTTGTTGCAGCATCTGTCTTACCAGGGCGTAATTTTGTACTGAAAGGCCCAGCAGGATGGCCAAGACAGCAGAGAAGAGATTCAGCTTCATCATCCTCATGTGGGAGATCCTGCCGGTTGGAGTGACTCGTGAAAATTTTCGTTGACCAGTGACCTCAAAGGTTGCAGTCTTGATTTTATACAGCCAAAAAGGGAGGAACAGCTTCTGCAAACAGATTTACTGTTAAGACCCAAGTTAAAACCCAAAACAAATCTTTATTTTAAAGATTATTTTTGGTGTTTTTGCTATAGTTATTAGCGAAGAGGCAGAAAGGAAACATGGAAAAGAGAAAGAGTGTTTGAAAGGAGTTTGACATGAACAAAGATCCATGGTTACATGGCATATGCTGCAACCATTCAGCAACCAAAGCCCTCCTGAAACGAACTTAACTTAATGAAAGGATAAGCTCACACAGGAAACACCCCGACTCTTTTCAGGTGACAGGCAAGGCTGAGTAAATTTATCTTAGCTGAAGTCATTTGACTGACATGTTGTCACAATTACAAGACACTTAATCCTCCATGAACACAACTAAAATGTAAACAGAAAGGTGACGCACTGGTCTACACCCAAAGGTTTCAGCTGTCTTTTACTTGAAAATACTGTCAGATGGGGACATTTTTATAGATTTTAAAAAGAAAAGATATTATGTCTCTTAATGTTCCAAATTACTTATAATCATTAATAGTATTATGCTACTTTTATATGATGATTTTGATCATGTTTAAAAAATAAATTTGTCTCATTGAGCAGAATTTTTTTTTTATAAAGAAAACAAACCTACTTGCACCAGATACACAAACTCTTCCCACAGTTACAAAGTCCTGTTGACAAAGGGAAATTTCATGTCAGTGTTTCAGTAAAAGTGAAAATTAATATACAGGCACATGGATTTTCTTTTAAGATGGGGATCACCTCACCAACATCTGTGGGTTTCTCCCACAATGACAATAGTAAAGCCATGCCACTGAGGTACACACCCTTTCTATTTCTAAAAAGCATGATGTACTATTTTTGGGCTACTTGGCCAGCATCGCATGGAAACTCAAACCTTCAGCAGAACATCCAGTTACCATTTAATCTCTTTTGGTCATTCTTTATCACGTCAGAGGAAAATTGGTCTCAGTGCTTGGGGAAAATGAGTCTGGAGGGTTTGGCGAACAATTAGAAAGTCCTAACCACTAAACAGCCCAGACACTGCACCATTATTTATTAGGATGACAGGGTTTTCCATTTGTAAGCAGTGTCCTGTTTCTCTCTCTCTCACACACACACACACACACACACACACACACACACACACACACACACACACACTCGCAGTTCTCAAAAAAGGGAGCAGGGAGGCAAAAAACAGAAACACGACAAATGTGTCAATTATTAAAATAAAGTTAAATAATAAACATATGCTTTAAAATTCCCAGTCTTTATTTATCTTATTGATTTGTGTATAAAAAAGAAACTCATTTCAATTCCTGGTGCCCTAAATGGAAAAGTACCTATTTTGGGTGTTTTGTTTACACCTTTTGATTGAGTCATCATTAATAGTTGGTTTTTATTCATCAAATCATACATTTGTTTAGGTTATAGTAGATTAATTAACTGACTAGAGCTAACCCCGGAAAATTTTCATTGCCACACTCCAGCTTCCACAAATAAAAAGCAGAAAACAGAAGTAGTCACGCTGGTCCCACAACTTTTACTCATTCATGTACACGCAAAACTTATTTACACTTATATACAAAAGCTTCTTACAGTTCTATCTTGTACTTATTTTACAGTTTTTAAAATCATATGATGAATGAAAACTATTTACCATGTATTCAGTTTTTCTGTGATGATAGTGTGTCATGTGGTCTTTTCCAAAATATTCGCCTATGTGTTTCACATCCAGACTTTGCCACCTTTAATCTTGTTTATGAAGATAAAAGATGTAAAAACAAAATGTGCAGACTTCTCCAGATCTCTCCATGGCTACTCTTTTATCCTTAAAAGAGTGGTGCTATGATGAATGACAGGTCCTGTGTCAGTAATTCAGATCAGCAGTGGTCAGACACTGGTCTCAATATGAGGCGACATCTTACAGCTCAGCATACGGGACAGGAGTCTATGCTGCTGGTGGTACCTGGCACACGCACACACACACGCACACAAGAACAGACACACATACAGAGACTCTGAGTGAGCAGCAAAAAGCAACGTAAGGTTATTTAAGATACTGGCTCCATCATCAGGCCTGGACATGTTACTACAATGATTATGTTTCAAATGCTTGTGAGTGTAGTATGTGCACATCTGTCAGACAGGTGTACAGGAGAATGAAGTCAAGGCAGTGAACTGCACACTGTTTTACACACTTTAACATTTCTTCATGACTCTGTAGGTATCACTTCTCTTTTAAATGATGCATTAAAGTGACTAAACCACTGGTGTCCTTTAACTAAGTGTTTAATTATATACTGTCTTACACTTACTTGCTAATGACCCTCTGTATCTCTCTGTTCTCCTCCTCTCTGAGCTTCAGTAGAACCTGCTCCAAAAGTGGAAGCTCCAAGTTCAGGTACTGTGCTACCTGACAGAGAGAGACAGCATAAAGTTTATTTAATTTGTAACAGGGTAATATCAAGACTGTGGAACTGAGCCTTGGAAATTAAGAAACAAACAAAAGAAACTTGATCAAAATAGTAGGCAATACACCAGCTCAGTATGCTCTCACACTGGACTGTAAATCCACACTACCAACCACACACTATCCAAGCTTGCTTTTTTTGTGATCAACTTAAAGGCGTGTGTTTACATTTTTCAGTTTTTCAATTGTGGGCAAAAGAAGCACAGATTTTCATGTTTAAGTCCATCAGCAATATGACTGCTTCACATTTATGCAGCCAACTAATACATGCACATTGTCATGTGTGTGTAGCATCAGTGGTGCAAAAAAAATGTTTCTCAGGGACTGACATCAACACCTGATGAATATCACTGATATTAGATCATAGGTGTCAAACCTGTTCCACAAAGGGCCGTGTGGCTGCAGGTTTTTGTTCCAACCAATCAAGAACACACAGTTTGACCAATCAACTGTCTGAAGACTGAGATCAGTTGATTAAATGAGTCAAGTCTGGTGTGCTGCTGCTGCTTGGTTGGAACAAAAACCTGCAGCCACACCGGCCCTTTGTGGAACAGGTTTGACACCTCTGTATTAGATGAAGAATTCTGTTGTTAAACTGAAATGAATCAGATACAGGTCCACATCTGGATGCAATGTCCTTATATAAGTCAATATTTTGCTAATGATTAGTCAAGATATGCTTGATACAGGCAGGACTAGCGCACTCACATCATTGCTGACTTCCTCTTCGTCCATGTCCATCAGAAATATCTTCATAATGTCATCAGAGGGCCCTTGCAGTATGCGCTCCCAGAGCGGCTGGTCTCTGTTACTGAGCTTCCTCTTTTCTAGACAAAACACATGCACACAACATCAGGGTGGCATTTTGCTTTCTTATGTTGTCTTACATTGTTTCCTGTGTAACACTGGGATAACAGAAAAAAAAAGTACCTCCACTCTGGTGGACACAGTACAGAGCAAACTCCTGGGGGTCGTTCTCTATCTGTAAGATGAACATATTTAAACACGTAAATGCTCATTTCTGCTTGGCTGATGAAGGTCTGAGCTTCAACTGTATTTCCTGTATTTCTATGTAATAAATCACATTGTGTCTATGTTTTTCGTCTGTTTTGTTTCCGCTATATATTTTTTTCTGAAAAAGATATGCACAGGTTCCTTTGAAGTGCTTAAACATAACTGATTTTTTTCAGCTGATTAATAATTCTAGTTTGCAGCTGTGTATTAATGTGTAATAGATTGGATGGTAAACTCTTCTGACAAAATGAACCCCAACTGTGTGACCTCTAATTAGTGTTGTACTGTCAGAGTAATGATCACCACCCTGCGACTGTCAGTTCTTAATATATACTCTGTGATTATCAATTTAGTACCCAGTTAAAAAGATATTATACATGACATACAAGGTTGAATCTGAATCCTGTGAATGTCTAGTTATGAGAAAGTCCACTCATATAATTTTAAATTACATAAAAAACAAAGCAGTGTATATGCCCATACAGTGCATGCATTTACTGACTGGCAACTGTAGATTAAAGTTGTGCAGTCACTAATATTGATATTTGTGTTATTTGTAATGTACATCACTGTGATTTGTCACTTCACCTTGAACTTGTTTAGCAGCTGTTCAATGACCTGGTTTGTGGTCATCCTGCTGGAGATACGAACTTTAGTTGAAGTACCGAAGGATGGAGTGAAGATAGAGGTCTAGAGAAAACAAAAATCAATTGGTGAGTTACAGGAGATGTGGAGAGAGATGTACGGATTATATGGGAGGGCAGGGAGGGTTGAACTTGACAGGGCAGAATGATAAATAAGAGACGATGAATTAAAGAAAATGGAAAAGTAGAAATCATGAAGAGGGTCTGTTACCTTATAGTTATAGAAGTGTCCATTGATGGAAAAGCGATGTTGTCTTTCTTTCTCTCTTTGTGCTGCTGACTTTCCCTTACCCCGCCTCCTCTTGACCAATGAGGCGTCACTCATACAGCGAAACAGGTTGGACTCCGCCTCCAGCTCTGGGTTCTTCTGCCTCATGGGACGCAGTGTGGTGGTCTCATAAACAACAGGACCTTTAGTGTGATACAGTGTCTCCTTTTCAGCATTTGGTATGAGGTTAGATTACAATCTATAAATTGCTTTCTATATCAGGATTTAATCAAAATGGTAGGAAAAAATAACCTGGTAAAGGATTGGTGACTGCTGTTTGCTGTACTGTCTCAGACATCTCATCTATCTGGTGAAGGTCAACGCATTCTCCCCATCTTGTCATACCCCTGTAGAGAGAGGAACAGGAGGAATTCATTTTTACATACAAATCTCTCACTGAAGTGCGATTCACACATTTGTTAATCTGTTTTAAGAGCTCACTGTGTACATTACATGACACATACACTGCAAATTATCATTTGTGGCAGGAACTTGAAGAAACTGTTTTGGCCAAGTCAATATTAGAGATTGTTGTAGCTCATTGCTCAATTTGGACTCGCTGTTCCTCTGAGTACACATACATTTATTTTCCAAAAGTGAACAACCCTCTAGTTTTATCATGTTGTGACTGTTATGTTTCTTTGTGTGCCGAGGGCTTAAAAAAAGTGCAGATTCAGGATTTGCTGTGAGTTAATGAAGAAACAAGGACAATAAAAAACATAGAAGTTTGGAATTATAAATGCACAAAGTTCTCCACATTCTGAGCTGTGTTGTTGACATATAAGTAGTAATCCACAAATGTTGAAATCAACCTCTTGTTTCCGAGTGGGCTGACTGGACTGGTGGGATCAGGTGAGATCAGAGGAGCAAAGGGAAGTATCTGTTTGTCGTCCTGTATTTTCAGCCTGATTGGTCTGCGTACTCCCCACGAGATATTCAGGAAGCCTTCCACTACCACCTCTCTATCAGCCCCCTGTTACAGAGACAGATGCATGAACACCTGTATGTTTTATGATTATATTCATACATTCAATGAACATGCCATTTTATGACTAAGATTCATTAGCAGCTGTGTAATGTCTACGTTGGCGTCCTAAAGATATTACTTATGCATACACTTTTCCTGAAATGACAGTTTCCATGAGAAGAGAGAAGCTTGTTGAGCTACTCATGGTATGACTTGATGCTGAGTTACATCTAAGTGCAGCAAGAAGGCTAACCATGACTTAATGTGAAACTATGAAGAAAATATTTAAAATATTATCAGACTCTACCTGAGAGTAACTGAGGTGCAGCTGGGTCTGGTCCTTCAGGAAGCAGTTGTAGGTATTCAGCAGTGAGAGGAACTCTGCTCTAAAATGAACACAGCAGCAATGAATGACAAAATAGAGCACAACGCAAAATTCATATTTTTCTGTATTTATGGTCCAGTTGTGGCTTGATCAGGCCAAAGCTCCGCCTTGACCATAATATATCAATCTCATGGGCCATTTTTCTGCAGAGCAAACAATTTTATTTTTGATCCTTTGAGTATGTTTACCTGGTATTATTTCTGCTCAAGTATGGTTTTAAATGTAACAGTCACTGTAATTGTATTGAGGCAAAGCCAGCAGAGTTTGAACTGAACATGAAGTGAGCCACACCTGGACAGTGTCCTCCCGTCTCCTGCCTGGATCACTGGGAGCAGAGCTGCTTCATTCATCTCTGGTAGCACCAGCTACTGCAGAGAGAAGAAGAAGAAGAAGAAGAAGAACATCCTCTGTAATGACATCATGTGGGTACAAAACGAGAGTAGACATGAGTAATCCTGAGCTCGAAGGCAGGAGACAAACAGTAAAGGCTGTCGACTTGTTGACTTCAGCGTGCGTGTGTTGCTGTGGTACAGGGCTCCTAAACAAAGACACCTGACCGGCCATAATGTCAACCTGGAGCAAGGAATGCAGCTGAAAATGAACAACACTAACCCTGTAGCAACCAACACATTGTCCCTCCTAAAAATAAACAATATAATTATTCTTACCTTCTCTAACATGGCAAATCAGAGCTCTCCTCCTGATTCTGCTTCTTTGTCTCTGCCTCTTTCTTCTGTCTGGTCTTTAAATATCTCTTTCCAGTCTCTCTCCCTGTCGCTCTCTGAAGTTTTCGTGTTATATTTATCCCTCTCTCTCTGTCTCTCTCTCTATAGCCATGCCTTCACTCTTCCACTTTCTTTTTGTGCCTCCAAGAGATTTAATAACAGTACTCCACCCAGTAACCAGTGATGACAGTGTAGACTCAACCATTTGTTTATTCTTTGGTCAGAGACACCGAAGCTTGTGCCTGTGAAAGGAGATTGCTGGAATTTCCACGTGGCTTCTCCTTTTAAAATTTCTCTGTTCTCTGGTTTTTCTTTTCCTCTTTCCTCTATTCTTCTGAATTACTGTAAATGACACAGTGGTCTGACAGAAGCAGTCTGTCCTGTGTGTCCTTATCCTTTCACTCTTTCTACCTCTCTCTGCCTCAGCCTGCTTGCTGGTAAGAAATATCTCAGGTATTCAGCAGCTGTCATCCCACCAGCCCCACCACTCCCTGTTCTGACTGACAGCTCACTCTTAAACAGAGGGACATACCATTTTACAGCAGCAAGAACAATATTTAAAGGGGCAGTGCTCAACTTTCCTTTCACCGTTTATAGAAAATTGCGGGAAATCCCACATTGTGGATCTAGAGCTAATGCAGCTGTACTGATCTCTCTAAACAATGTGTGAAATTGACGTTTTCTTATTATATTCCACATTTCAAATGTCCAAAAACCATGTGTTAAATTTCACATTAAATATCTTAAACACACCTCATTTGAACTGATCACACGGGATAACTTATTGCACAAATGATGGAAATATAAAATGTTTTAAACATTTTTAACTTAGCAAAAATAAATATCTCTAAAAGTTATGTAATCAGTTTAAACAGGCCTCAAACAGGTACACATGGTGGGTGTGTACACACATGGCCAGCAGTGGACAATTATGGTTATTGAGATGAAGGACACTGAAATTATACTTTAGCAAGAGAAGTACATGAAAGCACCAAGAAAACAGAACAAGCTAAAAGTCTGACATGCAACAACGTCACAAGGAACAGCAGCCTTACTTTTATTATCTTTATTTCCTCCTTAGCTAAGGGAATAGGAGGCGGGACTAAAACTTCCTCAAGGTTTCACAATCATACCTGTGCAAGACTGATAATGTGTTGCTACAACACTTTAATCTTTCTTTCTTTTTCTGGCTTTTAAGGGGGATCAATGGGCACCTTTCCAGGTGTGGTATACTAGCCTATAACATTCAACAGCCAACTACTGCTCTGGAGTTGCTCACTTGCTCATTGGAAAACTCTAATTGTGCATGTGTGTATCTAAACAAACAGGGCATGCTGTGTTGCTGGAAAAGTGCAGATGTACTATTATGTAATGAAGTTTAATTAAGGTTTAAAAAGCCTCCTCGTTTCAGAATGAATACAGATGATCATGCTGTGTTTGGTACACCATCTGCATGAAGTCTCAAGGATGCACGTCTCTTTCTTTTGTATCTAACTTGACTAACTGATGTGAACACTTCACTATGTGTCTTTCAAGTCTCAGCATGCAGGTTCTAAGGTCCCCTAGAGCAAACACATCAGACCTGTGAGTGTATGTGTGTGTGGAAACATTAGTGAATCAAAGCAACCCAACTGGTGGCAGTGATAAATACTACCCCAGTCATGTCCATGTGAGGCTTACTAACTAACTAACTAACACAGAAACACATTTCTTGTATGGATAAAAATGGAGAGAGAAAGCTGAGCATTGGATTATTAGGTGCACATCAAGAAAAAGGCCATTTTAAGCCTGTAAGATTAATTTTATGCAACATTCAGAGAGGAACTACATGTGGATCCATCAAAGCCACACGACCACAGTCATATAGAGGGTGGAGCAGTGGCTGAAATGCGTGTACACAGTAAAATACAAGCTTCTTTTATTGTCAGCTGTGAACTGGGAAAACGTAGCCAACGGGAAAAAAGCCAAGGTACATGATGACACACCCAGTTTCTCTCTTTGTTGCCTTCCTGTTTGTCACTCAGCCCCCCCAACCCCTTTACTCCACTCCTCTGTCTTTCTTTCTTTGCATGTTTCTAAGCATGTTACACTTGCTCCTTCTCACTCACATGCACAGATTTGACCTGATTATGTAATTTTAGTGTAGTGCCTCCTGTTGAAACTGCTCCTGAACTTTTGTGAGCTGTTTCACCTGACTAAAAAAATCATTTGGTACTGTACATTTATTGTAACTTACAGATGTGCTTTATTGCAGTTCATCTCACGTCACTGACTAAGAAAACATTAGTTGTTTGATATTTGTATTCATTCACATGATGTAAAGAATACTAATTGATATTTTGTTGTTGTCTTTGAAAATAATACATAAACAAATCTTGACAAGTTTAACCTGAATCAATCTGTACATTTTCATTTTGTTATAAGATAGCCGTAGCCCTCTTTGGTTCTGCTTCCAGTTCCAGTTCAGCAGCTCACTTTTACACAGACAATGTAATGATCAAAACCCATTCATTCCTACCTGACCAGCCAGTCTTTCAGTCTTCTAACAAATGAAGCTGGTTCACTCCATGTTTGAGGTCTTATGCCTTGTGTGTGTGTGTATGTGTGTATGTATGTGTGTTTGTAGTGTGTGTGTGTGTATGTATGTGTGTTTGTAGTGTGTGTGTGTGTTCATAGGTCCAGAGTACAGTGCTTGTGGTAGGAGGTGAAGTTGGAGCAGCTGGTTAATTATTGCAAGACACGTTGAGACAGTGTTGAGAGGGAGGGGCTGACTGACACCAGATATGACTCGCCTGCTTTGTGGTGTACATGTGCATGTATGCCTGGAGAGAGAGAGAGAGAGAGTGAGAGAGAGAAAAAGAGAGACAGAGGGAGAGAGAGAGAGAGAGAGAGAGAGAGAGAGAGAGAGAGAGAGAGAGAGAGAGAGAAAGAGAGACAGAGGGAGAGAGAGAGAGAGAGAGAGAGAGAGAGAGAGAGAGAGAGAGAGAGAGAGAGAGAGTCACATTGAACCTAAACACCACGGCTGCAAATCTTTGCTCACTTGTTTCTGATGCCAACATGCACTACACCATAGTGGAAAGCTAAAAGCATGTTAGCCATAACTGAGGTGCCACTTGAAACAGCATTGGAGAATAGACAACATGCAGCCAGACCTGGCAGATGACAGCTGCAAGCACACATAATACAATAAAGAGAACAGTAATCCAGAAAAAACTGCCTGAATCCAGCAGTAATTGGATTCAATGTGTCACAGAGTACATTCTGACTCAGGTGAAGATCAAACAGTCAATAATGCCACACCAGTAAAGGTGTTGCAGTCAATCCTTCAGACATGGCCAGACAAGCCGTACACACATTTCTGAACGGATCTGTCCTTAAAGCTGTCAGTAAGGAGCAGGTAGGGGCTTGGGAATTAGGGCTTAAAACTATGGTTCTTTTCAATCTTTCAAATAAACAAAATATTAAATAAAGAAAATGCTTCTAACATGTTTGCAAAATGGCTCAGTTTAGACAGGATTTAGTGTAATGATTCTCACTGAGGAGCAGTTAAATATCTGCACCAGCAGAGGGAGTCAAAGTACCAGTACAAAGGTTGTCCTGACTCATACTGCTGAGTCAGTGACCTTCGGCACAGTGGTAGCTTGATACTGTAAGCTTTTCTTTTTTTCTTTTGGTCTGGTATTGGTTTACTTCAGTGGTGTATTGCCTTTAATTGAATGAAAATGACTAAATAAGAAGCTTACTCTTCTGCCATGCAGTGCACATGATCCTGCAAGACAGCATCACCTAGTGGTGAGCAGCCTTATTAATGAAAAAAGCTGAAAATCATTCAGTTGAGTTAGGCTGCTTTATGCGTAGCAAATATGTGTGTTATTTTATCTTTGACAGGAGAATCAGGAGAGATGTGAGTCTAAAATATACAGTATAAGATTAGCGATAAAGAAGACATTGCCCCAAACAGGGGGGAAAACATCCATTTCTGTACGTTAACCTGGTATTGTTTTCAAAGATGAACACTCTGCAAGAAACCATAATCTTCTAGCTTTGTCACATAACAAGACAAAACATATAACACCACTTATGGCAACATCACCCTCACAAGAATTGCTATTGTCCATGAGCACAAAAGTTAATTTTAGAAGTTGTTTAGGTAACAGTTATACCCAATCAAAAGGAAAAAAGAGCCTAGATGACAGTTTGACAGTTTCCTGTTAGAAACAATGTGTCACGTTAACTGTGCCTGCTGGAAGAGTACAATAGTTGGCTGCATCCAAAGCAGAATGGATAAGGAGCAAACGAACTGAAATGCCATTCCTTTCCTAAAATAAAACAGAACATACAGGCTAGCAGGCAACAGGTGGACAAAGGCTGTCTCCTGGACTCTCTCTGTGTGTGTGTGTGTGTGTGTGTGTGTGTGTGTGTGTGTGTGTGTGTGAAAATACAAATGTAAATAGCTGTTAAGTAGTGAGTTGGGATGTGTTTGTAGAAATGTATAATGTGTACAGATGTATTACATGTGGTAAATGTACTGTTAATGTTTACCTGCATACTTGGTTGCATATTAACGATAAAAGAGGATACAGATGTACATTCAGTATATTGTGATCAACTGTATTTGTGTTGTATTTGACTGGTAATCTATCTGTTTGTCCCTTTCTCATCCTATTTTATGTATTAAAGTGTGTTTTTACCTTGGATTAGATTGGATGTTTGAAAAACAGAAGAGTATGTTAATGATGATTTGTACAGCATAAACTGTAACGTAAACGAATGTCTATTTCTGTTTTAATTTAATTTTTTTTCTGTAGTAACTTCACAGACATACATGTGACTTTTCTCAGCTGACATGGCTCTCAAAAGCTGAATCTTAAAAAAAAGTTCAATGGACAAACAGTGAATTGACACTGTTGTTCATTACTGTGAATGTGGATATCTCACTAGTGGAGCCTGAAGCTTATAGCGTAGCAGCAAAACCTGAGTGACTGTACATGGGGACAACTAGCAGCTGCCACTGTCCATCACGAGGTTAAAACACACACACACACACACACAGTGACTGTGCTGGTTCATGCTGAATACGGAGCTCATGGCTGTCCCTGGCTGAGGTAGACGCACACACTAAAGAAAGACACCAAAGTGAACAACAAGGAGGTCTTCTTCCCTGCCATGGGAGCCTGACCACCAGCTTCTACTGTGTACCCGTCAAAAAGCTTCGTCCAGATGGATCATTTGAGAGCCAGTATGAAGACTGTGGAACCCATTTCAGTCATAAAGCTCCTTTTTCTGCTGGTTCTGGTCACGTCAAGTTACGGCATACAGGGAGGTAAGTGAGGTTTTCATATGCTGGCACTCTGTGAGCTTTTAAAGAATATCTTTTCTTCATCATAAATTATCAAAGGTGTCTCAAGTACTCTGGGATTATAAAGAAAAACAGAACAAATTCAGTATACTGTCTTTTATTCATAGAAATGTGGAAGGTGTGTTGTGCTTGGTAATTTAAAACTTTTTAAAGAGATAGTTCTTTTGCATGATCTTTCTTCTGACTGTGTGTCAACAACGCATGGGAGAGGGAAAAAGAAATATGGAGAGCATCCTTTATTCTTGCAGACTTTTCTTAAAGAGAGTGCTTCCCCACGTGCTACACTGAGATCACCTGTTTTGCGCTACATCCTGCAGGGAAAAATGAGAAGGTGTTTATAGGCCAACATAGTGTAAATGTGACTAAATCTATATCCTTCCTACACTTCCTACACTACACAACTGTTGTAAAGGTGGTTAGGGACGAGCTATTCCCTCTGCTGCTATTTCTGTGATGTGATCAATTTCCAGATGATTGGGACACCTTCACCACAGCTACACTGTACGCAGACATGATCAGTACCTGTTGGGTATCATATGAGTCATTGATTCCTGTATTTTTCCAATTAATTCTCAAAAACTGTAATCATCATTAACCTATTATCTGTTTTGAGCTTGCCATAGGAAAGTATTGGTCTTAAAAAGAAAACTGGTCCAGAAATGAGAAAAGATGGGCATCTCACAGGTCATGAAAGACTTTTGACTGCAGCAAGTTCAGCTGTGGCTTCAGGATCAGGACATGTGAGATGGGTACCATTTCAAATGCTGGCACAATTTTACAAGCACATGCACAGGCCTGCAGAGCAGACCATAGACATACAGTACATGTTTTTTTTAAGTACAGATATACAGCACATGCTGCACATTGGCTCAGGGAAACAGGTGGTGAAGATGCTGTCACATTCTGCCAGGGTGGGTATTATAGCTAGCTGGTGAGCTGGGCTAGACTGGCATGGTGTAGAGCTGGATTTGGCAGATGATCCGTGCTTTGCGTAATATGTCAGTGATTACAAGGCTGAAACGAATGTGCATGGCATCTTTCTTGATGTTACATGTCACTGACGGCATCCTGTCAGCAATGATTTGCAGATGTACGAGTGAGAAAAATGATTTAACTGCCAATGATATGTTATCATAGTGTGAAAAATCATAAAGTGACCAGTGGTGATGCTTTACAATTGAGAAAAAGTGTAAAAAGTAAAAAGTAATTCTTTCTACTTTCATCACACAAGGCGAAATCCATCATTTGAGTACAAATTTCTACCCACAGTTGCCTCAGTACCTGAAGATAATAGCATAGTTGTCATTATGTGCTTTAATTGGTGTTTATCTTTCCATGCACACATGTTCCATTAAAACCACCATATGTGCAAATTTGTCAGCAGTAATTTTTAACTTTTCCCCCTGCCTGCAGATTTTATGATCAGCTATAGTCTAAAGACATTCAGGCTCCAAGGGCAGCAAAGTGTCTCATTTTTACCCTAGATGTGATTTGTGCCCTAGATCTTAGTCTTGGACTAAAATGTTCTTAGTCCAAGACTACTTTGACTAAGAACCTGATATAATGGAAGTCTGCTTGCCATGCAACTTGCCGCACCATCCCTACCAACCTGATGGCTCATATCTCGTTGCTACTCTTTGTCCTGGATATTCTTGAACCTGGTCACTGAAAATAGTCTATCCCTACACATTCTGTTGGCTTGGACCTCACCGGTGCCTTCTACCCCACCTCCAGAGGTTTGTCTGCACTCTGCATGCTGACAGCTGCCACCTTTGGACCCCTGGATTCTCTGTAATGAAGGGCTTCCTGTGTCCCTCTCTAGGCACTCAACTGCTGTTATGGGCACTGCATACATAGGGTCAGGTTGTTTGTCAGTTCTCTTTCTGGGGGTTTTTGCACTCCATACTTAGTGACATTCTACCTCAGTAGAAGTGCCATTCTTGAGCCACTGCCAGTCTAATATGCCAGACTGACTCTTAGCTGAAATTACATCCAAGAAAAGGTGCTTGATTTTACTGGGAACTTGATGTCTGTGTTGTTTTCGAAGCTCTTGACACAGCCGGTGTTGCTTGGTGGCCTATGACTCATTGTATAGGCCGACCTTGTGTTGTCTCTCACAA
Organism: Toxotes jaculatrix; assembly: GCF_017976425.1. Taxonomy (NCBI): domain Eukaryota; kingdom Metazoa; phylum Chordata; class Actinopteri; family Toxotidae; genus Toxotes; species Toxotes jaculatrix. The sequence goes on along the minus strand of NC_054409.1, from coordinate 10,471,080 downwards.
TGTGGCCAAACCTCTTGGAGACAAAGCTGAGGATAATAGCTGCCATAGCCTCTTGCCGGCGGTCCACCTCCCCCTTGGCTTCTTAAAATCAAGTTTAATCATCTGCGACTTGACTGACCACAGTTTTACAAGCTGTGGCTACAAATAAATATTAAAGAATTTTGGACTGACAAGTGCTGTATAAGTGCATTATTATATTCTTATTATTATTGCTGGATTTTGCTGTGGTCATGAGGCGTGGGCCAATTGAGCAAAGCTTAGATGGATGGCACAAAAGGATTCACTTTCAAGGGTTCTGTTGGCCTGAGCTGGCTTTCATTAGCTTTGATTGATTTAATTTGAAATGAGTGTGAGCAAACAAATAAATTGAATGTTAATCATTACTAATCTGTCCCCTAAAAAAATGTATGTATATTTCTTGAAGACCTCTTCAAGTCCCAGTGGTCTTGTGAATGAGTTTGAAACTTTCAAGCTTTCGGTTAGATGAAGTGGTGACAGCATAGACCAAAACAAAATGAAACTTTGGTTACTGCAGACAACATGCAACTGTTTAGAATCAATATCTTAATTGTGATAATTATATAATGTAATAATAACACCAGTGTCCTATGAGCCACTTATTAGTGTAAAATATGCTCTACCAGGATTAACACCACATGTGCATTTATAGACAGTGTGGAAAGTTAAAGATTGTGCTTAACGTTGCTCAGCATGTCTGTCTGCACTGAACCAGTATAAACAATGGATGACTTGTTTGCAGACATCTAATCTGCAGACATGCCACGAAAACAATACTATTTTTGTGTTTGTTCTTGTTTGACCACAATGAAAGTAAAAAAAAAATTGTATCTGGTCTGCATGATAGCATCCGAGAGAGAGAGGGAGAGAGAAAGAGAGAGCACTGTTTACAATTTGACTCAAAGTACGGAAAAAACCTGGAGGATAAACTACAAATCAAAGCAAACACCAAAGGAACCAAAGGGTGTTATAAGTTACAGGCTTTAAGACCACTTTTATGGGAAAGAAATAGAGTTTGGAAAGGTTGACAGATCTGAAGGATACTGGAGGAAAAACAGGAAAGATGCAATTAAAATTGAATGGGAAAGATTTATTCAGTGATCACTGCACTGAGATCAACAATGAAGAAAAGTTGAAAAAAGTTGTAAAAGCAAAATTTGTAAAGCTGATTTACAGTGAGTAAAGTGAATACACAGTGATAGCTATGACAATATGGCTGAGACATACTTGGTCAGGAACACTCACTTGTTGGCTATGGTGCCTGAGGACTTCACAAAGACACAAATGTCTAAACCTGGTCACACTGAACAAGAAGGAACATTTTTCATCCTGCACGTCAGTAATTTTTAATAGTTTTATGTTCTGGAATGGACACACACTAGCACTAAAACAAAGAAAGGGAGTGATAATGGCAGGCAGTTGGTTTGCATCAAGTAGGTTCGAGTAATAGATACAGTAAAGGCCAGATGTGACCACTGTTACTGGAGGCCTTAACAGCACTGTATCACTTCTGATGTCCAAAAAAAGAGAACATTTCACAAGGTCAAATCCGGCGAGGCTCTCTAAATAATGAGTCATGTGGCTAAACATGGGCCATAGTGAACCCTTCACTCTTCAGATGTTGTCCATTTGTTTAGACAGAATTTTGGCAATAGAAAGAGAATGAGAGAAAAAAAACTCATTCTGCAAACTCATTTCAAAACAAGCCTCTCGTGTAACATGCTACAGTCCCATAAGACATTTTTAAATCATATTTTTCCTTTGAAAGTTGTTAAAGGGATACATTTTCTGACTTTTATTGCAGCAAGCTGAAACAACACAACAATGTCACTGAAATTTGTGGCCACGATAAAAAAAAATTATTTTCAAATTTTTTATGTAACATTTGAAGTGCGCCACATTTTCTAAATCGTGTTTGATCAAACACGGATCTGCACATGAGTCTGTTTGGCACAGTGGTGTTTTCAGCTAAATGCTAATGTCAGCATGCCACATTAACATGCTCATAATGACACCGCTAACAAGCTGATGCTAAACAGACCATAATGTTTACCATGTTCACCATCTTAGTTTAGAGTGTAAGCATGGTAACCTTGGCCAGTTCCTACTGAAAACAAAGTAGCTGAAGCAGTTGGGAATGTCAATTGTTTTGCATGCTGCTAGCATGGCTAAAAATAAGACTGCACAGCCTACATGAAACCACTTAATAAAGGAAGTAGGGTAGAGTAGATATTTTCACCTTACTTTGACCTTGGCTAAAATTGTGGTGGTGTTTAGAACAAAGGTTTTTAACCTCATGTCAAGGTTTAAGTAATTTATAGTTGCTTTCTTTCCATCACCAGTTCATGAGTCAAACGGCAGCAGTGACCTTGGGCTGAGTGTGGGGATGTGGGCTGGTTTTCCAGCCATTTTATTGTGAAATCTTTCTTTCACAAGAGACAAAACAAGCACAGTGTCCTTTAAACCCTAATCCTCTCCTTCATCCTCCTTTCCTTTCTTCTCCATTCCCTCTCCCCTCCTCTGTTCTGAGCTTTGTATTCACTTCTCTCTTTTCTATTTTGCCTCTTCCTCCTCTCGGTTCGAACAAAGTTTAAAGCAACCCTGATGTCTCTGATCTCAGTCCACGCATAAACAGTTATTGCCTCACTCCTGTGCTACTGCGATCTTCTTCCATCCCTTTTTCCTTTCAACATGTCTTTGTTTTTACTACCCCTCTCATTTTCTCCTCCTTAATATATTCACCCAGAGTGAAAGATAAATATCAGACAACCTTATTTAGTTGCTTTCCCTTTTACCCTTATCTCATTTCTCTGAAAATAGTCTCTCTACTCATTTTTCCTTCAACCAGAATATTGATAACATCTTTATCCTGGTTTATGTCATGAAAAAGACCAGGTGGTTGTAATAACTTGTGTATTCTGTGTACACTGACAGGGAGACCGCCAGGGATTTTGGGCCTCCTGAAAAGATATCACATTGGGCCCCTCTATCCCACCAGAACAGACCACACCAATCCATGAAATATAACACTGTGCAGACATACATGTAACATTCTGCTAACAGTGGAATTCACTATTTGATAATAATTAAATAAGTCACTAAGTAACTAAGTACACATACCAACTAGAAAAGAAGCAGCTTTGAATATTGAAATGGAAAATGGAAAACAAAATGAAGGCCATATGACAAGAAGGTATTATTTTAACATTGGCTGTCACTTTAATGCAGACTGAGTCACTCAGTGTCCAGCATCCAATACAAACTATGGGCTGTTTTTGTTTCATATAACGACTATCATGTGGAAAAAATTATGACAGTGTTTAAAGTCTTATCAATGAAAATGACTGAATATTTTTTGCTTTTTTTTTCATAATAATAAAAAAAGAAATTCCCATGGACACCCTGGGTGCATGTTGGGCAATACAGAGGCCCTCTGGATGTTTTCTTGCCAAAAACAAGAAAATAAAAAGAAGCCATTAGATTATCAGCACAAAATATTGTTCTTATTGATGACAGATTAAGAATTATGAAAAAACAAACAAAAAACAAAACAAAAACCTAATGCTCTAATAATTTTTTGGGCCCCTGTCAAAAGGTCAACACTGTAACAAAGTTCAGAAGATCTGATTTGTCATTAGTCAGAGTTGGACACTGACTGACTGAAACAGATGACTCAGTCTAAAACAGGAATGCCAAGAATGTCAAAGAATTTGGCTGAAAAGATGCAGCTGTTTGCTCTTCCCTGAGTTAGACTGTGATGTATTAAAAAGAAACATGCTCAGTGTCCAACCCTGTCTCACATGCTATGAAAACGTGTGCACTAGTTTTTTGTTTTAAATCAACACATCTGCATAACAGTGATTCCAGCTCAATGGCACATTCAGTCAAAAAGTCCAACGTCAGTGTTCTGTCTGGTGACAGGGTTGCTAAAAAAAATAAGGTAGCCTTGTTAAATTTTGTTTCAAAAACTATCATGGATTTCTTGTTTTCTAATTAATGTTTTCATATTTTCTTGTATGTTCACTGCCTAGCACCTCGTATCATCACCTTATTAGAGACAGTGGATGTGTTACTGGATCACAATGCCACCTTCATTTGCGAGGTGCAGTCACGTCCCCCTGCTGACATCACCTGGACCAAGAATAATCACCCAATTATGTAAGTTAACAGCAAACAACATTTTCAACGATAGTATTCAAAGTCTGCAAGTCTGCTCTTGCAGGTTAATTAATGAATTTGTCTTTACATACATGTCCCTCAGATATGTCTCCTTGTGACTGATTTTGGCCATCACAATTCTACCATTTGCAAAAAGTATATCGCACCCTCCTTTTTGCCCCACCAGATACTATGACCCGCGGTACATCACCAGGGAGCAGGGACAGATGCTAATCATCCCTCATGTAAGAGAGTCAGACAATGGGGAGTACTGCTGCCTCGCCACTAACGGCATTGGAGAGCCAGCCAAGAGCTGTGGAGCACTGCAGCTAAAAATGAGTATGTCTGCTTTCTTCCAAAGTTGTAGAGCTGAAGTCCAGATTTTCTAAAGCATGTGCAGATGGTACAACTCAATTCAGAACAAAAAATTCCCAGTAGCATTGAGACAAAAGGCTAAAACCACTGTATCTTGTCTCTTGTCTTGTCTGTCTAAACATCAGAACCGCAGATCAAACGCCACCCTACCAATGTAACCCTTCTGGTAGAATCCAAAGCAGTGTTGCCCTGCGTGACCCTCGGTAATCCCAAACCAGATGTCACCTGGCTCAAAGATGATGAGCTTATCAAGGTACAACATAAATGTATATGGCAGCAGTGGAAAGCTGTAGTCACATGAAGCTTCACTGACTTAGCCTATTAAATAACAGCTAACAGTATAGTGCAGTGTTTACATCTGCAAATGCAGTATTTAAGAATAAAATGGCCAAAATACACTTGGTTGTGTGTCATAGCATCAGATTTAAAAAAAATGTTATCATAATGTTAATAAATTCATTTTATCTTTTAAAAAAAGAGTAAAAAGGGGAATAATTCTAACAAATCATCTCATCTCTCCCAGGTCACTGACCGTGTTACCATTCTTGACTACGGTGCATTGAAGATTCATAACATACAGAAGGAGGATGCAGGGCAGTATCGCTGTGTGGCCAGGAACAGCTTTGGTTTGGCCTTTTCAAAGCCAGTCACCATAGAGGTACAGGGTATGTATTTTAATGTAGTTTTACTTTCTGTGATTGTATGTAAATTTGCTATTAAAACAGTGGCGTATTATTGTTTGGTTGCAGTGTAACCATGTGTACATGTGTCTGTGTGTCTGTGTCCGTGTCTAGCTCCAGCACGAATCCTGCGGGTGCCAAAGGAGAAGAGAGTACCGTATGGCAGCCAGATTACCCTCGACTGTAACGCCACAGGAAATCCAATCCCCACCATCACCTGGCTGGAGAATGGGAATACTGTAAGTTTTCAGGTTCAGCATTTTAGGGTTTGACCAGTATGTGTTTCTAAAAGGCCAATTATGTTTAGAAATGAACCTTGTAGTCCCAAAGAATCTCTAAAAGCTAGCTCCTCATCCATTGGTCCATCTGTGCATGTCTAGCCCCCTTGGATTCTCATAACTGCCTGTGATCTTGTCTCTGTTATAGTGGTTGAGTTTGGCTCAAATGTCAGACAACACAGCCAGCATCAGAGAAATTTTATCACGTAGCAGACATTGTGACACATTGTCAGCTGTAGAGCCTTACATAATGGGAAAGCTGTGACAATAACAGAGTAAATAGCCAGGAAAGCAAGCATGCTTTGTCTGATGAATTTACTCACAAACTTCCTTCATCTTCACATACTGTGGCACAGATCTGAGATTAAACTCTACTGAAATGCCTAAAAGAATATAATTATACAAGCTAATATATTTAGTAGACTAATGGCTAATAAGCAAAATCTGAAGCAACACACTCTTAGGTGTTTTTTGCTGAATGATGTTGTTCCTTTTTGAATATGTATAAAATAGCAAGTGTTTAATATAAATTACACACCATCTCTCTTCATCCTTTACTCATTCTCCCTTTCCCTCGCTTCACTGTCCCTCACACACACACACACACACACACACGCTTGAAGATTGGCTGTGGGATCAGCGATATAAACAGCAAAGGAATTCTCATTATGATGACAGGGGATTGAAGAGATTGCCTTCCATTTAGCCAATGATACACAGTGTTATCAGCTTTAATTTGGTTGCTTTTCTTAAACTCTCTATTTAGATTTCAATGTGGTAAAATTAAAATCTTAAAAAAAAAACAAAAAGTAAATTTTGTGGTGAATTTGACCAGTGGCTAATTGACCATTACACTAGATCATGGAGATTACATACAGGACCACCTTAAGGATGTTAAACAGGACATTCTTTTCAGCAAGAACATCCCAGACACCATTATTTGGTGTATGTCTGCCTGCACTGGTACACAGGCAGACATACACCAAATAATGTCTGGGTATTTAATAGTCTTGGGTGTTACCTACAATGTGATTACAGGCCCATAATGCTTGTAAATACTATATATGTGTGTGTGTGTGTGTATGCTGATTAAAATGACTGGGAGCTGTTCTTCTGGCAGCTTGTTAAGGTCATTAAATTCAGGCTGCATAGAGCTCGTCATAAAAACAGATGGTATTAGACACAACTTCAAATATAGACACACTGAACATCGGCACCTCGACACACACTCACTCACTCTCTCTCACTCTCACACACACACACACACACACACACACACACACACACACACACACACACCTAAATATACACACAAATATACAGAAACTATAAACAACGCATTTCATCTTGACATATCTGCATAGTGTGAATACCAGGGAATTTTTAAATAATCTGAATGAGTGATAAGTGACAAGTTATAATAATGCCAGGCACACTCACATAGTGCATGCACTTAATTTTATCAACTCAACACCCATGAGATTATAATACCTTACAGTTAAAAAAAAAAAAAAAAAAGTTTTCACACAGTGTAAGTCCTTTCACGTGATCACATATCACTGCTGTTTTTCTTAATTCCAGATCTCAGGCGCATCGGTTGAAGAGACCTTGGTGGGAGAGGTGATTCTGTCTGTTCTTAAAGTCACAGTGAATAAGCCGGCTCTGTATACCTGTCTGGCCTCCAACAGACACAGTGCTGGAGCCAACACCGTCAAAGCAACTGCAAGAGTCACTGTCGCAGGTAGCGACGTGTTTTGATTTCCATTCCTACTCAAGATGTTACAAAATCACTGACCGCCACATCAGAGAAAAGCTAATAGTTACGGCTACTTGCAGCTATTGTGTCTGCGTGTGTGTTATTGTTGTTATTGCTTTGCTGTGTGTTATGTTAGCTGCCAGTTATATTAGAGGTGTTTTGTGTCGCTTCAGCTGTCTAGTGTCCCCCCCATTTGGCTGATGCTCAACCATACTCAACAGCCACACAACCCATGACCCCAGTCACCTAAAAAAAACAAAAAACAAAACACACACACACACAAACATCCCTTCCTCCCAGGCCACACACATTGTCCTTCCACCTGGTTGTCCCCTCAGTCTCCTCAGTTAACTATGAGCTGGTGAGAGAAGCACCATGGTTGGTTTTCTCCTCCAACTCAGACTGATTTTTATCTGTCTGCCTCCTCTCATCTGTGTGTCTCCTCTCTTCTCCCCTCTCCTCCTGCTCGTGCTCCTTCAACCGACATCTTCTGGATATTGCCACTTCCCCATAGAGTGGAGGTAAGAGAAATGATCTTCACAGCTGTTTAGTGTTCTGAGCTTCGTTTTGTTATTTTTTCTTTGTCCTGGTCTATTTTCATGTAACATGTACAATGCAACAACCCATTTTTCGTGAGTTTATGGAGAAATGTTTCAGCCCAAGTGAACCAGCTTCAGGATAGTTACACAGTACATTAGCTGTCATTAACTTTTATATTGGTGCCAAAACCACTTGTGTTTGCACAGTGACATTAAGTACTGTTGCTTCCTTTGGGTCTGCTGAAGACAATATGGAGTTTAGTCGTGTCAATAAACCTGCAATGTTAAGAGGGAGCTGTTCTCTCAGTCACCCATATGGTGTGAGTTGAATTTGAACTTTGCTGAACCACAGCAAAGCCCCCTGTTACCACATCTGGACTGTGGAACTACACAGAGAGGGGTAGAGAGAGGGAAAGACAGAGAGACCGATAGAGGGAGAGAGAAAGAGAGTAACATAAAGTTTTGGCCTTGGGATGTCTGACAAGAATTTCTGTGGTAAAAATTAAGAAAGAGGCAGTGGACAGCAGGTCACAGACAGATGTAAAGGCCAGGTTTACTTATAAGATCTGCCATCTCACGACCACATCTGGACTATATACTGTATTTATAGGATGCAGAAACAGAGAGAGCAGAGAAGAAAGAGAGAGAGTAAAGAGAAGGAGGACATGGTAAGATGGTGGGGTTGATAGATTTACAGGTTAGCCTGAGGTTTGATGGTTTGACTTGAACTCTGCTGAAGCATTAAACTCCCCAAGAGGTGACATCTGGAGTTTGTAATTGTTGGTGTACACACAGGCAGGGGTGATAGCTGTCAGAGACCAACAGGCAGGCTGAAAGACCTTGGATGCGAGACAGACAGAAAGAAATGTGGACCATGTCCATGGAGAAAGGCTAACAGACATGAGGGCTGAAAAACAAGCAGGAGGACAGATAGGCAGGAACCTATCTGTTGGGCACGTTACTTTGAAAAAGTAATTAGTTATAGTTACTAGTTACCTCTCCCAAAAAGTAACTGAGTTAGTAACTGAGTTACTCCACTATAAAAGTAACTAGTTACCAGGGAAAGTAACTACTTTTAAAACAGTAGGCTACTGAAAATACTACTGTATAGTAATAGTACTGAAAGTAATAGCAATAGTACTGTACTGTAATAGTACTGAAATTTCTTGAACAAATCCAACTTTAATTCCTTAGCATTCATTCATTCATCTATCCATCCTCCTTCCTAACACTCATCCATGCACGCATGCATTCATTCATCCACCCAGCCTACCCAGTCATCTCACCATCTCAGCCATTAAACCATTGATTGTATCTTAAAAGTAGAAGCTTTTCAAACTTAAGGTCAGAGAGCCTGTTCCTCTTTGGAGTAAAGATGAGCTTCCCCAGGCTAAACAGTCTCTCTACGGGAGCACTGGATGGAGTGGCTGTATTGTATTTGAGTGAAATTTTCTTTATCAGTGGAAACCTACAAAGAGAGTCCATCCCTTGTGCCCCTGATTTAAAGTAATCTGCGACTTGACTTTCAGCAGTAGCAGAAGTGTCATCCTCGTCATCAAAGGCAAAGAACTCACCCTCTATGGTTGAGTTGGTATGTGTTGGTGTGCTGGTAGTACCTGTTTGCTGGTCTTCGTCTCGAGCACCTTTGCGGCATTCTGCCAGAAGACTTGCCTTGGCCTTATCCTTCTTGTCCTGTGTCCGCAGCCAACGTAATTTAAACCTAGGCAGAGTCACCGCAGCCAAGATAGCATTCTCGCTTTCCAGCACCTCTGCAAATCCTGTTTTAATTGCCTGAAATGACATATAATGCAAAGAACATATTAAACTGACTATCTACACACACACAACATTATGAGCATACTTTTTTAAGAAAACATTTTACATTATAATTTTTACATAATGTATGGATGTATTTAACATATTTAAAAATAAATACTAGTTCTTACTGTAACAATTGCCTCTGGAAGGTCAACCATAATTTGCAGGCCACTCTTCAGCTCCAGGGTCTTGAACACCAATGTCTCCATCGTGGGTAAGAGAGTACCATGGAAACCGTTGTCCTCTCCCTGAAGTATGTCTAGGGCTACTGTTAGTGGCTTCATTGTCATACAGTACTCCCTGAGGAACTGATGCTCTCTTTCTGTAATGGCTTTTAACCCAAACTTGGATGATATGGTGTTCAGCTCGACTATAGGGATCTCACAGATTCGAGCAAGGGCATCATAAAAAGAGTTCCAACTCGTAGTGCAAGGGACTATCAGCTTTCTCGCAATGACTTCATCCACAGTCTCTGCGGCCACTGTCGAACAGCTAGCCTTGTTCCATAAGGCTGTGCATTTTGTTGTAGCACGTCTGTATACTGCTTTCATTTCTGGTCTTGACATCAATGCATCAATATATTTAGAAAATGTCTTTCGACACGGCGGACCGGATCCTCCTCTCATCGGTATTTTGCCCATGAGGGCTCTGAATGAGTCTGAATCAACTGTTGACAACGGCAGCATGTTTTCCACAACATATCTGCCTATCAATTTATTAAGTTCCGTCTCTGTCACAGGTTTTTGTGGAGCTGGAGCAGAAAAATCCAGCTTTTGCTGCTTGGACGGCGTGGCGCCGTGTTCTCCGGAGCTCACGTTAACAACACCGGGCCTGCTATCGTTACCGGTCGACAGCGTTTTTGGCCAAAAGTTTAGTAGAAGCGTGTGCCGTCGAGAGGTGCTTCATTAAATTGGAGTTGCTTACACAGGACGTGGACAAACCCTTTGCTCTGGGACACAATGTACACTCAACATGTACATTTTTCACCTTTTACCTCGATAAAGTTAAAGTAGTGCCTGTATTTCCACCTCGAAAACGCCGTCTTTCCCTGTGACTCCGGACTCGCCATCTCTGATAGTTTGTGTGCAAACACCCGCCCACCTGATGTCTGTGGTTGGCTTAACGTAAAATCTTACTCCAATCATCATTACCTATGCGGTTATCCCCCGCCCCCCCTCACTAAAGGGGGAAAAACACACATTTGGAGCTCCTGTGTCTGTGTGAGCCAAGTGGGATGACCTCTTCGTAGCTTCAGTAACTTGTAGTAACGACATGTTGGTAATGGTAACGGCCTTCTAACGATAGAAAAAGTAATTAGATTACCCGTTACTAAAAAAAGCAACGGCGTTAGTAACGGCGTTTATTTTAACTCCGTTATTCCCATCACTGTGTATGACTGACATTTTGTTTTAAGAGGCAGCAAGGAAGTCCAACAGACAAGCAGGCAGACAGGACTTGATTTCACATGAACCCTCTGCAACTTGTTTCATGATCAACATCTGGATGATGTTAAAGAAGATATTTCAGCTGATAGACCATTTCTTAGTATTTCTTTTAACGCACACACCTCCACAAAAAGTTTAATAAAAAACTAATCATCAGCCAAAGCAGTATGGGATCTGTTTATTGCTGTTTCCTGAGGACTTAAAAGCATTGGTGCTTTGGAGAGGAGAATCTCTACTATTAACTCTCTAATAAAGGGATTAAAAACATGCCCCAAAAATTAATAATAATAAACAGTCCTCTTTAAACACCCTTTAACAAACGGTCAAGCAATCACATCTGAAAGTCTAGTGTGTGTCTTTCTCTTTTCAGACTCTACAAGGGTGTTGCAGGCTACTGTAGCGCCTACAGAGGAGATGTTTGCCGCACCATCCTGCGAGATGATTCGCTGGTTTTCTTTAATTCCTCCCTCTCGGACCCTGAGGACATGCAGGAGTACCTGGTTCAGAGCTGGTGGGCAGAGCTGGAAGGACTCAGTATGCTGTGTAGCCCTGCAGTACGCTCACTGCTCTGCCACTCCTCCTTCCCTGACTGCAACCCATCAGGGTTAGGACCTGCACCTAAACCTGTCTGCAGGTAGCGTATGTTCCTCTTTGCGCTTTGTTTCACTGGCTCACTTTGGTTGAAGCTGTATATGAAAGAATGAAGGAGGTGAAGGGGTGGATTTAATAGATGACGATGAAAAAGTGATGGAGTGGACACATTTAGAAAATTATGTAAGAAGTGAGAGTAAATTAACAAAATAATGAAACACTGCATGAATGGTTGAAGATGCTTTATCATTTACATCCCCCCTTTATAAAACAGGGAACACTGCCTGGCTGTGAAGGAGCTGTACTGCCATAAGGAGTGGTTGGTACTAGAGAGCAGCAGTTCAGTCCAGCCTGGGCTCTTAGGCTCGATCACTGGGTCCCACACTCCAACATCACTGCTGCCCAACTGTCAGGCCTTACCAAGCCTTCGCACAGACCCTGATGCTTGCACACATGTCCCTTTTGTAGGTAAGATATCCCTTACTGAGACAGTTTTGTTTCAAAAAATAAGCATACTGTATAATACTAAATTAATGTTATGTGCTTTCTGGTAGGAGAACCAGTTTCTTTCATTTTGCTAAACTATTCAAGATCAGATATGCCCTGCATTTTGTTCTGTTCAATTTCTTAACTACAGTTTGCTAAATATAAGACTAATTCTGTACCGCAGAAAAATCTTGATCAAGGCAATCTAGCATAAAAGCAGTGATGAGGCACGAAATGAAGTGTGTGTAAGAGAAAAGCAGGAGGTGGAGTGCAGTTATATGCTGTGCTGAAGGCAAAGGAAAGCCTGGCCTGCTACGCTGCAGGTCACCGATACTGATGAAGTCATTAAGAGGGACCAACTAGACTGAGCCAGAATTTACAGCTGCAAGTGTGTGTGTGTGTTTGTGTGTGTGGTGTAAAGTATCTGAGCATAGTGGTGAGTATGTTTGCTCTGTGATACAATTGCAAATGTACTGAACTGACCTTCAGGGCTGTATTGATTTCTCCATAATATGATTTTGATTTGGATTATTTAAAAGCCTTACTTCCTCTTACTATTCATGGTTTTTAATCTGTACATTTCTGCATTTCAGACATCAAGAAAGATCAAATTACAAGTAAGTATAAAAAAAAAAACATTTAAGTGCAACACAACTGTATCATCAGTACTAATCTCACACAGCAATAAATGAATCATATATTAAATCCTAAGTGTTAAAAATAACAAATTAATTCAATAACCATATCTGTTTGGCATCAACAGCAACATGTTACAATGACAGAGGCCGTTTCTACCAAGGCAGCATGAATGTGACGAGGTCTGGGATACCGTGTCAGCCATGGAGCCAACAGGTAGTGTGTGTGTGTATAAGCCCCTAAAGCCATAAAAGTCACATCACTTTATAGTTGTAGAACATATAAACTTAAATATAGCATCAAAAAAACTTTGCAAAAACATTGCAGTATCTGCTCATGGGAATGTCCCTGTCCTTTGGAACAAATATTCCTTTTTTTGCATGCTTAAAACTATGATTTAATCATTGGGTGGAGTCCTAAGTAGCTAGCTAATTAATGACATGTCAGTTACCATCTCCACCAAAATAAAGATGGAAAAAGTTTAAAGGAATACGAGGGAACTGTTGAAGAGCTTTGCTGAAATTTCTAGTGATTGACAGCAAGGCTGCCAGCACTTAATTCCTGTATTTAGTAAGTGTGACTGATGTGTTGTGTGTGGATGTTCAGTTTTATATCAAACATTCCTGACCTCTACTCAGAAATAGAAAAAACACACAAGAAGTGCATAAACACAAGCACACACACACACACACACACACACACACGCTCACACAAACACACACAACCCCTGTGGCCAAAAAGCCCCTTTATGTTTTTATGGATTTGCTCAGTGAGAGAGTCTGTTAGGGTGAACTGTTACTACTCTCCTGTGCAGTGTGTGTGTGTGAGTGTGTGTGCCAGGTCAGCAGAGAGGGAGGGGCTCATCGTGTCACATCCTGCCTCTGGAAGCAATTAGCTTTCACACGCATATGCTGCACATACTCCATCACCAACACGCACTGTAACATTTTACAGTTGCTGACACACACACACACACACACACACACACACACAAACTGTACGTGAAATTGAGAAAACGTTTGCCCTCTGATTCGATAAACAAATATTAGTGCATTCCTTCTTTCTTTCCTTTGTTTTTTCTCCCTCACACACACACACCCCAAACCATGTGCATATTAGACCATATAACAGACAAATATGAATGCTACATGTGCTATATCACACACAAATGTACACACAGGGAGAATTATTATTCTTACTGACGGTCCGTGTCTCCTTCAACAAACAGCAACTTTAATCTGAAAACACAAGACAAGATTAACTGTCTTCTACTGGTTGACACTGGCAGACATGCTTTGTGTGTGTGTGTGTGTGAAAGTGGATGTGTTGCAGCATACATGTATGTATTAGAGTGTTTTTTTTTGGGACTACACTACCACTACATATGTATTTACAGTTGACTCCGAATGCTGTCAGTAACGATTCACATGTCTCTTAACTGCTGCTGGTTAATGTCTTAACCAGCAGATCATCCACTGTGTAGTGGATATGCTAGATGTAAACATAAATTCTTTGAGTCTCTTTTGTCTAAGTATTGACAGCTAAACAGAGATTTGTTAGTGGAAAAGAAACAGTCTGAGCTTACAAGTTTTCTTATCACATATCATCACAACTAACAAGCTCTACACTGAAGTACAAGGATACAATGGATGTAATGCTGCCTCTTTATTTCCATGCCCCCTACATGCATTGGCTGGTGAGGATGCTGTCATTTTGCCTGGGACATGTAGTCTTTTAGTGCAGTGTCATGTAATGTATGTAGCCATCAAGTGCATATTTAAGCTCTCTTTATAAGACTCTTGTTTTTAAAATGAGCTAGATTGAGACATTGAAAGGCCAGCCAAGACAGCATTTTGAGGGGTTTTCACAGAATAGAAATGAGAAGCCTGCTTTTGTCTACCACTGTCTCAAATAAAGGACCCATTGTGTCCAAAATTACGAAAGATTTCGAGTGGAAAATCTGCCATCATTGTAAACTGCATATGTTCCATGCGTGAATGGAAAGCATGAGAGGCACAGCAGCAGCAACTAAGGGGATCAGGGTTTAGCAAACTGTCAGTTACAGATCCGCGGTGAAAATGTATTGTCTGTAATACAAGTCAGGATTTAAAGTTACTAAGAAAATACAGTGACATCAGGAAGTGGGAATGTAGCATGAGCAGCTTCCAGGAAAAGGCTGGAATTTAGCGATATGGTGTTCTGGCCAAACATAAGTCAAAAGGCAGGCTGTTAAAAAAGATGGGATTATTTTGATGATGATTCTTAAGTTCCTGGCCAGCACCAAAGCTTTCATTTCCTCTTGTAAGTATAATAATAGCATGATTGGGATAATGTCTGTTGGAACAGTTCTCCCAGAAGCTAATGGGAAGCTGATTGCACCATTTTGAACTCAGAAGGCTGGTGTGTTTTTCATTGGATGAGATGTGAGACTCTGAAGGTTAAAAACAAACATTCTTCTTCTTTTTGGGGGTGTGTGTGTTTCCCAAATTCTGATTAAGAAATAAAATGGTTAGGGTTAAGGTTATGGGTTAGAGTTAAGATTTAGGCTCTAAAGTCAGTGTAGTTTTTCTAAAATCTACAGTTCGAGATTACTCAGTGATGCCTCAGGTTACAGTCATCATTTACCGTCTACACATCATAGAGCAGATGTTTTAACTCTGTTTTTATAGTGGAAATAAAACATTCTGTACATATGAGTCCTTTAGGAAATGAGCACAACATTCTAATGTTCCACACACACCATATGTTAGTCTACATGGTAAACATGCATCTGTGTTCAGCACATACGCAACACATATGTATCCCCCAGAGTTGCATGTTACATGAAAGGTGAATAGCGTGTATAGTGTGAGTGGTGTCCCATTTTATGCTGAGTCATAGAGAGGAACTGCAGCCAAACTTTGATTCGGTCTTGTTCCACAGAGACTGTCGAGCCCATGACTGATGAATTAAACATACCATGTCACTTTGATGGTATGTTATTTTTTGCTGATAATATTTGATGGCTGTTGCTCCGTTTTAGTTACGGAAAAGTTCTATGAGCGTTTTGTGTGCTCTCAGAAGAACCACATCTCTGGTCATGTTATTTCAGCACCTAAAACAGCCTTTGTTTTATCCCTGTGAAGCGACCTCTTGTGGTCATTAGAATTATGACTGTTCTTTGACAGAAGCAAAGCTGGATGTACAGTAACATAACATTATCATATTGCTGCAAAACATCTGCAAGGAGGAAACCAGGATGGATAGTTAGGTGCACGAAGTGTTGGACTTATGACATTGAATAGTTGCAGTCCATCATCCCCCTAAAGTCCATGGATTATTTTGGACAAATTACCTAACTTGTTTAGGTATATGGAGTTGTTGTTTTTAACATTCCTGGCAACCTGAGGTTTGACTTCTCAGGGAATCAGCCCTGTGAACAGTTTGTTTGACACACTCAGCTACAGCAGCACATGTGTTGAACCCAGCTTTTTCGGCTCATAACTTCATATCTCACGGGATAAATTGGACCATTGCTCTTTTGATGACTAAAGCTCATGACACATGAAGACACCAGATGTTCAGTATTTGAGTTGGCACTCTGGGTTGCAGAAACAACCATGCAACCCCTAATGTCCCTCATTATAGAGCATTTTACAACCTGTGTTTATTAAACTGTAACTTTACAACAGATCCTGAACAGGGCCTTGAAAATTGGAAATCCATCTTAGTTTCATTTCTGATGTGAAAAGTAAAAACTCTGTCCGTTCAAATCGGCTTAAAACATCTCTTAAACATTCCAGAAGAAAAAAAAATACAAGAAATTTATTGATCAGTCTTCACTGATCCTTCAAGTCTGTTTCCTCTTTACCCCTCTCCACAGCATGGGGTCAGCAGCACAACAGAGCAGATAATGTTTTTTTCTCAAAAACACCTCTGGGCACAGAGGTTAGCTCACAGATGTACTCACTTTACCACTAAAGGAAGTAGAAAGAAGAAGTGCTAAATTTCTGACAGAACATGAAGTAAAGGTCTCTTTTCCAAAATGCAACAATTCTTGGTAGCGCTCAAACTCTTCTGTTCCCTTTTCAGGTCATTTTGATGATAGTGATCTGTATGTTTTTTTTTCTCCCTACCATTCTCCCTTGTCCTGCAGTTTCCCCACGAGCACCGCTTGTCCGTGGATGTCATTCCAGAGTTGAAGAACTCAGACAACCACTGTAGGAACCCAGGAGGAATCAGTGACAAACCCTGGTGTTACACCTCAAATCCCAACATACGCTGGGAGTACTGTGCGGTGCAGCAGTGTGGGCAGGCAGGCATAGCATCAGGTAGTGCTTTCTCCTTTCTTTGTATCTTGTTCACCTGTTTCCAGTTCATGGCATTCTCCCACTCAAACATGTAAATGCACGTGCAAAAGAAAATGTTTATACCATATTACTTTACGAGCTAGCAGCTAACATGTTGAATGTAACAACTTTCTAGAAGCCCATGCACAGCATAACACCTTGGTGTCGAATTTATGTTTTTCAGTGATGAAGCCAGAGTCACCGGGCCCCCGTCAGACTCCTCGTCTCCCTCCCACAACCACTGTGTCATCTCCAGCTTACTCCATGTCTGTCATTGTTATCATCCTGACCTCAATTGCAGGTGCAGTCTTCCTCCTCATCATCATCCTCGCCTGCCGCAGACGGAGGAAGCAGTGGAGGAACCGAAAGAGGTAAAAGAAACACAAGATGCGCATTGCTTTTTATCTACATTTCAGTTCTTAGCTCATCCACTTTCCATCCACAGAGTGATGGAGACCCCAACGCTGAGTGCTCTTCCATCAGAGCTCCTGCTGGACCGACTCCACCCCAACCCCATGTATCAGAGGGTTCCCTTGCTGCTGAACTCAAAGCTACTGGCTCTTGAGTACCCAAGAAA
This sequence comes from Toxotes jaculatrix, assembly GCF_017976425.1. NCBI lineage: Eukaryota > Metazoa > Chordata > Actinopteri > Toxotidae > Toxotes > Toxotes jaculatrix. Next base: position 10,453,395 of record NC_054409.1, on the reverse strand, counting down.
TAACATCCAATATGTTCGCGATATTGGTGAGGGAGCCTTCGGACGGGTTTTCCAAGCCAGGTGAGAGGGGGAGGTGAGGGAGAGGGAAAAGGGGAGGAGAAGAGAAATGGATATAGAAAGCAGAAGGAGAAGGTAACTGTACAACTGGGTAGTAAAAAAGAGAGATGAAGTGATTAGAGTTAAACAAGGATAAAGACAGAGAAGCAGAGATTCAAAACTCAAAGAGTCCTCCACTGAAAATCGGAAAGAGATTTTAGAAACAGGGACATTTGCTTGTAATATTACATTACTCAGACTAATACTAAGTAGATGACATTGCTGCCAGGGGCTAACGTGATGATGTGGATATTTCTCAGGTGGAGGAGTGGTGAGACAAGATTCAGAGAGAGGGAGAGAGAGAGAGGGGGATTGAGTGGCTTAACAAGGCCAGCGGTCATAATGAGAACTGCTGCGTCATTGACAAAGTCACAAGGAGAGCTGCTACCGGTGTCACTTACACTGCACACTGACCCCATTCACAGCAAGACACAGATGTCCCAAACTAATCTCTAGGATCAGACTAAATTCCAGACTTGGGTCAAATAAGAGTTGGACTTCTAAAAAGCAATAAATCTCTTGTACAAAATCATTTCAAAATATATATTTTGGGCTTGTTCTGTGAAGCACTTTGGGCTGCATGTTTGTAAGAGAGCCAGTACATCCATCACTAATAACCACTGCAGCCAATTAGAATGTTTTATTTTTTCATAGTAGTTCAAAGTAGCAGAAGTTTGAACTTTAGTTAATTTATAGAACACTTCTATTAACAAATACAAACGTACAATGTATTTACACAGATACTTTACAAGCACGAAGACATATATGTTCAGATATTGTGGAAATAAAACACGACTGAAATAGAAACCAAAGATCCAAAGCAATTTAAAACCCAAGGAATCAGATAATCCTTCTAATCTGAGGGGTGGTGCTGTAAGGGGTTCTGAGATAGATGTACGAGTGAGACAATAGAGAGATTTGTAGAAAATTAGAAGGATTTTGAAGTTTATTCGGAAATGAACGAGGGAGCCAGTGTACGGATGCGAGGATGTGGTCTCATTTCTTGGACTGTTAAAAATTGTTAGTGCGCTAGGACCAACTGCTTCAAATGACTGCTTTAGGTGCTTTGTCCGAATTATATCAAGCTGACAGCTAGTGGGCTTCATGCCTGCGTCCAAGCGGGAGTAAAAAGACTGGAAATTATTAAAAGCAGGAGGGTCTGGCCCGTAACAAACAAGAAACATACGTTTTCACACAGAGAACGAATAAAGTGCCTCCAAGAAAAGTGTCCTACGAAGAGTGGCAAAGTAGATTCATGTAAAAATGTTTGGGATTTTTAATATAGACCTTAAAGATCATTGTGATGACTAGTTTTCAAAGTAAACAATTACATTTTAAGTGCAGCAAAGTGTAAAATAACAACAGACAGCACACTCATTAATTGTCCATCATGCATTAGACTGCAGTTGAGAATTCAGACCTTCTGAGCCAATGCCAGTATGTGGAGCATGACAGATAAACCAGGGTACAGAACACACAGTAAGGTACTATAATAGTTTGTGGCACTTTAACAGTAGCACTGGTGGTGCGTAGCCAACCAGGTTTGTGAGATGTCCTTCTGGCCAGCTGCTAATCTCTCTGTGAAAAGTGGAATGTTGTGGTATATGGACACCCTTGAGAACATAATACACACACAAACACACACACACTGGGATGACTGTACATCTAAGGGCATTCATGGAAAGTATTCCTCAGTCAATATCTACTACATGTCCAACATGAAAGTAAAAACCTAATTCTTAAACTTAATCATTAAACTAAGTCTTACCAATTGAACTGCTCCTGTAGGGAGTGAGGACTGGCCAAAATGACATGAGAGTTTAAAACTCAAATTCGGTCTCACAACGATAAAAGTACAAGAAGACAAACACACACATGCACACTCATACCTGTACACGTGACTAGTAACAGGCAATGTGTTCAAATAAAGACATGTTCCTTGGATGCACAAGCCCTCAGGAGGACAGATAAACAGTCATATAAACACAAAGGCAACACGTGTTTTGTTGTGCATTTTCACCCATGCACACATACACACTCACACACAACGTATACAGAGACCTAAATAGACCAGAGGAGTAAACAACTTCTTCCTGACAGGGTCTGGGTTTCAATCTATAGTTTCCCAATGTGTGTGTGTGTGCAAGTATATCAGGGAGTGAGTGGTTTCAGATGTGTAGGTGTGTGTGTGTACAAACTATGTATAAAAATCTACACTGACTTTAGGTTGTCCCTGTTGTGAGCAACACAGGAAGTGTGTGTATGAATGTCTGTATGCGTTTCCCTTAAAGTGTTTCACATTTAAAGAATCCTGTAATTATACAGTTGTGCTGTTGTGCCATGTTTTATGTTGGGGTGCTTGTTGGTAGATTTAAAAGACACATTCAAAACACATGGTCTCAGAAATGTGGAGAATGCATTTTCTCACCCCCACAATGCTAAAATATGTAGAATTCTGCATTTACATATTTATTATTTTGTTTTTACGATCTCTTTACTTGAACATTCATGTGTGCGATTGTTGCAGAGCACCAGGGCTGCTGCCGATGGAGTCTTTCACGATGGTGGCTGTGAAGATGCTGAAGGAAGAAGCCTCAGCCGACATGCAGAATGACTTCCAGAGAGAGGCAGCACTCATGGCAGAATTCGACCATCCGAACATTGTGCGACTCCTAGGTTCGTGTGCTGTGTGTGTGTGTTCGTAAGAGAAACAGAGTGTCCAAGCCAAAAACAAGATCCCCAAAGAGGTTGCACTCACAGCTGGATTTTACATTGTACAACTTCTGGAAGGAAAGTGAAAAAACAGATAGTAAAGAAACGGTATAAGAGACTTAGAAAAGGCAAAATAAATTGTCACTTGTCATTAAAACATCCATGAAAACAGTAACAGAAACATCTGTCTAAGAACAAAACAATCAAATTGTACAAGGCGTCCCCTTAAATAACTGCATCCTTCAGTAATCATCAGCATCACCATCTTTTATTTTAGCTCTATCATGTTATCCACAACAGCCAAGGGAATAGACACTAAATCAGTCTCTAGTACAATACATTAAAATCAGATGACCAAAGTCACATAACACATAAAATCTGAAAGTCCATGTGGTGATAAAGCCAGACCTTGTCTTCTAAGTATCACTTTTGTTTTGTTAAATCTGAATTTCAGTTTTTGCCCACATATATTAATCCACATGGTACTGAAACATTTAAATAACCTTAAAAGAGACAAAGATTTGACCTGAATGTGGACTGGGTTGTACAAGAGAGGCCAAAATGTTTGTAAGAGAGTGAGCAAATCATGTGTAAATAAGGGGCAATTTGTTTTTGTAAATTCAGGTCCCCACTTCCCACACATGCCGTAATTCTCCTGAACGAAGTCTTTCCCCTCAGATCTTTCTCTCAGTAGTACTATAAAACACTAGAGATCCAGATCTGTTTGCCAGTAAACAAGTGTTGCTTGACAACTAATGTGCCTTTGTTGCCCTGAGTAAAACAAATGTCCTCTATTAAAGTTTATCGGCACTATTACAGCCCATCTAATCTAATACAAACAGCTCGCATCCAAATATATTTCCAGGGAGACATTTAGAGATACAAAACACTATCTGGTGCTGTCAGTGAGTCAACAAATCCATTGGTCAATGGCTGTGCTGGAAAAAGTTTGTTTACTTTGGTCTGTTTTACATCTCCAGTGGCTGAGAAATATTTTAAAAATCAACATTCACAACTGCAACTTTTTTTTTTTTAGGTTTATCAGACGCTGTATCATATATTTTGGCACAGTTTTGAATGACATTCATTTTGAATGACTGGAGACTGACTCGCTAACACCGAAGTCTCAGATGCACATGAAACTAGAGATGATTAGATAATTTAATTACCCCCTGGACTAAGAATACACTGCAAGTCATGTGTAAAAATATATGTATCATTACCAATGTGTGTGTCAAAAGTAGAGCGACCATATGTCTGTATGAATAAACAGACATATGGTCGCTCTTACTTACTTACCCCTTACTTGTGGGGTCCAGCCTTTTAAACCCCACAAAGCTGTCACAACCCTGGCAAGTATAGTGGGCTCCTAGTTTTTGGACCCGACAAATATTGTAAAACAAGTCCACACACACAACCCGGAGAGCAGTAATCAGAGCTTGTTCTTGACACACAGGACATGAACTGACTGAGCATGACCTCCGAGCCTCCCCCTCTTGCCATGAGTGCATGTTGTTGTTGCAGTTCTTATGCTGAATTGGACATCTGGACATCACAGTTAGAAGACAGTTAAAAAACATTACAGCTGAAAAAACTCCCAGACTCCAGTAGTACCAAATGTGAATGTGCAGCTTCAATAAGGCGCGATACATTTCATTTATTTGTTCAAGCTGTTCGTTGAACCTTAATGGTGTTTACATAGTCACATATTCAAACCAAACAATCCATATTTTTTTAAAGGCTGCTCAATTCCACTAGTTGGAAATATTCTTGATATCTCATTTTATGCCCATTTCCCCAAATTCAGCCTCAGGCATTTGGTATTTTTGGAAACTCTGGGATTTCCACAAGAAATTTAAATAAAGTTATGTGTGTTTGAGTTGACTTTCAGAGGAGGTAGTGACTGGGCTACCGGTGGGTCAGTGAGGTTCCAATTCATGTTACACACAGAAACAGAAGCAATGAAATGCAGTCAGTCAAAATTATGACTGTGGCCAATATGACTCAGTGCATTAACCACATAAAATGTACTAGTCATGCACTGAATTGGAAAGAACACAGACGCAGTCCGCAGCGCTTTAAACTGCTGGCTGAAAGTACTGTCTGACTCCAGTGGGGTATTTCTTTTCTTGTTGGCAGACCTGGTTATTTGTTATCATTTTTTTCCACAGAGCTGTAAAGACCCCAAATGTTGTCTGTCTGTGTAACGCCTGTGAATGCCAGGTTACATGAATGGCACATCTACAGCTTATGCAGGGCTGCTGGCGACCTGCACAGCCTTAATAGTGTGTGCTCTAACTCCTCTAAGCAGTGCACATTGCAAAAAAGCATTTATAGGAATGCATGAATAAACAAGCAGACAGCCACTCTTTTATACAGGTAAAGTAAATAAGTAGTAAATAGAGTAGAATGAATTTGGTGAGTGTAAACATTTGCAGAGGTGAGAAACAGATTAATAAATGGATATGTATTTTTTTAAATAATACATCAAAACACTTTCTTTCCACATCAAGAATGCAAACAACTTCAGTTGTGGAAGATGCATCACTGCCAAATACACACACAGCATTTCAGGTTTTCAGAAACCTAAAGAACGTTATTTGTGAGTTCCCTTAATCACCACCGGGACATACAAAAAGCAAAGCCACATTCACTAATGCTCCCAATTTTAAATTGCCCGTATTCCCCCACTGCACAGACAACCTCAGCAGAACACAAGGCTAATTTAGAAATATACTATGTTTACATCACAGGGCTGCTAATGTAAGACTGTACACCCACTATGTGTGAGTATATTTGTGAGCATGCACACATCACAGGTGGTTTGGTCTGTGTTTATGTCTAGGTTGAATATATATTTACCTTTTACAGTGAATGAATTCATTGTATTATATAATGTGGAAGAAAAAGTACATTTGATTCAGTCTGATTTAATGATGTCACCAATGTGTTTATGTGGTTGACTATTTGTGCTTGTTCTCTCAAACCTCTGTGGTGGGAAAACGCACAACTCACACACTAACCTATACATTCTGTGTGTCTGAGATCATAAAATAAAATCGTCTGTATCCCCTCTTCACCAGGTGTCTGTGCAGTGGGCAAACCAATGTGTCTGATGTTTGAGTACATGGCCCATGGGGATCTCAATGAGTTCCTGCGTCGTCGATCTCCAACCCAATCGGTGCGCACCCTAAGCCGTGCCAGCTTATCGGGTCGCAGCTTCTCCTCTGAGATGGAGGCGGGACCTCTCTCTTGCACCGAGCAGTTGTCAATTTCCAAGCAGATTGCAGCAGGAATGGCGTATCTATCAGAGCGCAAGTTCGTCCATCGTGACCTCGCAACCCGGAACTGCTTGGTCGGAGAGGAGATGGTGGTGAAGATTGCAGACTTCGGCCTCTCCAGGAACATCTACTCGGCTGATTACTACAAAGCCAATGAGAATGATGCCATCCCCATTCGCTGGATGCCCCCAGAGTCTATTTTCTACAACCGCTACACCACCGAATCAGACGTGTGGGCCTATGGGGTGGTGCTATGGGAGATTTTCTCCCATGGGATGCAGCCGTACTATGGTATGGGTCATGAAGAGGTTATTTACTACGTGAGGGATGGTCACATCCTCTCCTGTCCTGAGAACTGTCCTCTGGAGCTGTACAATCTGATGAGGCTTTGTTGGAGCACACACCCATCAGATAGGCCCAGCTTCAGTAGTATACATCGGATACTGGAGCGTATGCATCGAAACACGCTAAGCATGAATGCTGAGCCTGAGGCTGACTGCTAACCTAGGAGATTTTCACAAAACAAAAAAGCAAACATGTCCATCCATGTGCAAAAAAACAGTGAGCTATGTAGTAATTTAGTGATTTTTCCTTTCCCAATTTTTCCTCTTCAGGAGACCCAAAGTGGTAACCTTACCAACAAGTTTTGTATCATAAACGTACTGCTTACATCTTTAATTCAGGACCTCAATTCCTGATCATTTACCCGCACATACCCATCAGACAGGTCTGGTTTTTTTTTCATGAAAAATGTTAAATGACTAAAAATAAATGAACATTTAGTGTTTCATCCATTGGATGTAGAATTTTCTTCTTCATTTTGAGCTGTAAAGGTTGTGGTCTGACAGTGAACATTTAGGTTATAGAGTGAATGGAAAATGACAGTTAGTGCTCAAACAGTAACTACTTTTTCTCTTGTTGTAGTCGCCTCTAGCAAATTCCACAGTGGCACACAATCACTTTAAACCATTGCTGTTGATTGTTTTAATAGAAAAGTTGCTATTCCATTTTTGGGCATTCTATCCATATATGAAGACACACTTTTTTTTCATCATTTTGTTGTTGATCTTTTTTGTTGTTGTTAATTTTACTTTTTTGATAGTGTTTGACACACAGTTTGTTTTAACAAAATCTCAGCAGGCAAAGGTAAAATTAGTTCCTCCGACTTGTATCATCATCGCCCATAAGTCTCTCACTGAAACCCAGACACACACTTTTGTTTAATTCTAATTATGCAGAACTTCATTAACAGGATTCATTTCTGTGTCTTTAAATAGACTCTTTAGTGAATGAAAAATGGCCTAACCAAAAAAAATTTCCTCATTCTGAAAGACTAAATTTTTTTTAACTGGTTCTCACAAAGACAGATCACACTTTGTTCCATGGTCAGATTTCAACTGTGCTGAATTTAATTAATGTTGTATTATGACACAATATGAGGACCACATCAACAGCCTCTTTAGTGTCAGTCTTTTTTGTCATGTGGACGTGTGGTAACAAAAAGCAAAGCCGTTTGTTGTCTTTTAATCTGCTTTTTCTAATTTTATTAGATTAAGAGATTAAGATCAAATGAGAGAAAATGTTGAAGTCCACTGAAAATGCCTTTCAGATGAATGACATGTTTTACTTCTTTTTGAATGTGGCGTGATAATTATGTTTTTATTATCTGTGACATAAATGATACAATTTTCACCACACTTTCTTCCTTTTAATTATGATATCTCTTTGTATTGCTTGCAAATAAACACAATTAATAAACAAATTTTGTGTTTCAGATTTGGGCAAGAATTACAGTAGTTAGGGGAGTGGATGAGCACAGGATGTGCATGCATGCCCTATGCTGACGATAGAAGTTTTAAATCCACGAACTCTGTGTGAAAACCCACAGCTGAACATACTGTATGTGATATGAATTGACTTCAGGCAACTTTAGACATTACGTGAAAATGGACAGGCACTGAGAAGGAGAACTGATTTAGGAACAGGAATTGCAAACCATGGAGATGGTCTTCAATTTATCAAGACTAAATGACTGAAGACCACCAAAGGCTGCAATGCTCATTCCCCACATCATTAAAAAAGTGCTCGATGGGCATGAGCAACACACCGATGATTTACACTGATGTCATTCTTGTGGGTAAGAGGGAAGGCCCTGGGAACATTATAGTCTAGTCAGCTTGAGATACTGCATCCTGTGTAGTTATGGTGGAGACAAAAAAAAAAAAAAAAAAGAATTTTTATGCCTAAATGTGCTCAGTAATGCTCAGACCTTTGTGCTGACAGTACATTACAAAACCTTATATATTACATAAAACATTTCACATGAATAATCTGAGATATGTTAATTCCTCTGAAGCAATTCTGTTCCAGATATCTTGGAGAGATGCAATGATAAACTGATCGAGTACCATCATCAGGCCCTGGTTGCATTGAACCAGTCCTGTCATGCAAGTGATTGACCACACCTCAAAACACATAAATGGGAAGCAGTGGCTTCACCTAGGCTCCTGTGTCCAGTGTGGCTTCATGCAAGAGTGTGGAACAGCAGTAAAACAAAACCACATCCACAGACATACCCACAGCAAATGACACGTACCCTAAAATTTTCTCAGTATTATTTGGAGGCCAGTTCTGACCAGTGGGACTGTGGAATGAACAGAGACAGACAGAGACATGAAGCACATCATGGAGCATTAACTGTGTTTATATATCAATTTCACTATGGAAAATTTTGGTTATTGCAGCTGGAAAGACACAAGGGACAAGAGCTTTGACTCAGCTACTGTGCATCGTGCATCTCTGTTTCTTTGACCCTAAACTGTTATCTGTTTTAATGCCTGTTTCTCTTTGTTTATTTAATCACAGGCCTCCCTTAATACATGTTCCATAACAGGCCCTCACTCCCACCCTGCCTCACCCACCTACTAAAAAAAAGCACAGAGTGTTTTAGCATGTGGATGCTGCAGTGTTCTTACACACCACAAGAGGGATCAGAGGGGGGGACTGCAGCAGAAAGAGAGGTTTGCCATACAGAGCGTCAAGACTAATCTTTAAGATGCCTAAAGGAAATTGTTTAAAACAGGAAGCACAGATCGTTTAAATTCTTTTTTTTTTTTTTTTTTTTTTTTGGATAACCATTTTCAAGTCTCTCCAGAGATAGGATTCAATAGGATTGAAGTCAGGGTTCTGACTGGGACACTCTAGGACATTCACATTCAGTTGTCTGCTGCATTGTCTTGGCTGTGTGCAGAGGGTCATTGTTCTATGTAAGACTCAGGACCTTTGGCCCAGTCCAAGGTCTTGAGTGCTTTAGACCAGGCTCTCATTAAGAATATTTCTGCACTTTAAGCTATGAAGGCCCCTGTGCTCTTGGGAACCATATTTTTTTTTTTTTTTTTTTTTTTTTTTTGTTGCCTTCCACCGATCTGTGCCTCAATACCACCCTATCTCTGAGTTCGGCAGGTCCTTTAACCTCATGGCTTGCTCTCTGTGAGACCTTATATAGACAGGTGTATGTCTTTCCAAATCATGTCCAATCAGTTGAATTTGCTGCAGGTGGACTCACATTGAGGAGTAGAAACCTCTCAAAGCTAATCAGGAGAAATGGTGGAGGCACCTGAGCTGAATTTGTCACAGCAAAGGCTCTGAATAATTATGTCCATGTGATATTTCAGTTTTTCCTTTTTAATAAATTTAAAAACTTCTGAAATTCTGTTTGTTCTTTGTCATTGTGGAGTATTGAGAGTTACTCAATTAAGGAAAAAAGAATTTAAACAATTTTATCATAAGGCTGCAACATAACAGAATGTGAACAAAGTAAAGGGCTCTGAATATTTTCTGAATGTGCTGTGTTTTGTGATTAATTTGTAGTGTGTCTTTATTCCCTAGTTTCATGAGAAGGACGGAACAGAAGCAAGTCAGATGAATTTTCTGTTGCATCAAGTTTAGGAGTAAGCAATACCACGGTTTTCTTTTCTATGAAATTCCAAGTAATACCACCAAAAGATCTGCCAAACACCTCAACAACAAAAAATTCTTCAGTCTTGTCACACATTTTCACTGTTTCCTCTGTTTCCTCCCTTTCTCTTTCTTATCATCTTCTCTCCTTGCTCTTGTTGTTCTGTCCATTCTTTCCTTGCTTTCCATCGACGCTGTTTCCTGTGCTATCTGTATTTGCATTCAGTTCCTTCTCCCTGTCTCCATTTGCGCTGTCTTGAAATGTTTTAGTTCAAATGTATCGCACAGCCAGCTGCAGATACTGGGTAAGCAACACTCATTCACAGTGAATTAGCAGATTGTCCCTACTCCAAACAAAAGACTTATCCGAATGGACTCTCTAACCTTCCTGCTCTCAGTGTTTGATGACCAGAGATTATTATTGCCACGAAAAATCTCTTCCTGTTTTGTCATGATAATCTCCTTGGGTTCAGTACATCTTTGCTCCACAGAAATTTGATAATACTTCAGAGGAAGCTGGATGTGTTTCATGTGTTGAAATTTTCGCAACACCAGAAGTGCTGTGATTCCTGGATATCTTGGCATGTTAGCAGATTTGCTTTTAATGTCTTGTTGACTTTTCCATGTGTCATAAATTTTGCTGGCAACAGGACTGCTGATTCTGTCCATTCATTGACGTTAACCTATCTGCCACACACGCAGTAGGACATTCGACCACGGGGACGTATTTGTCAGACAGCAAACCATGGTGGGATGAGAATGTGACATCCCCTTCACTCAGCGACGCAACAGCGGAATTTCCTATGTGGCTGTACTGGCTCTGATTGGCCCATTCAGGGAGTAACAGGAAACAGGGAGATATATATCAGTCAACTGGAGGCTAGCACTCAAAACCTGTGGAACAATAAATATAACAGTATGTGCATGCACACACACACACACGCACACGCACACACACACACGCACACACAGTATTCTTTCCTATAAAAACATTTGGCTGCTGTTGCGGAGACTGCTACTTGTTGCAGTCACACACGACAAATAGTGACCATCACTACTCTTCTAGTAGCCTTAAACATACACACACACACCACACTTGTACTTAATGTAGCATCTGCTTCATGTCACATCAAATTTTTTTTTTTTTGGCGCTAAATGGCAGTTCAACGGCACCATGAATTTAGTGTGTTATTTTATCAAAAATAAAACACTCACATACCAGAGGTATTGTTTAAGTTACTTGTTAAAGCAGCCATGATTTATATGTTTAGAATAAAAATGAATAAAAATGCATCAAATGAAAACGTGAAAACAATGTCAGTACAATTGGTGTTGCTCATGGCGACGAACCTGCAGAGAATTATCACCTGGATCTGGAGCTCCCCTCAACTTTTACATTACAGCGAGTTTCAGCACATTTTTCATCTGTCTTGTCTCCTCCAACTCCCGAAGGAAATGACTCTCTCAGCTGCTAAACGCTCCACTGTGCTGACCAGCTAGCTGCCACCTTTTACTGTCTGCCATTTGGTGCTGGACCAGTTGCACTCAGAGGTGGGCCGGTCTTCATTCCAAAGGGGCCACAAATTCAATGAATGCTCTGAGTGTTGAGGACTAATTCACTGAATGTTTTCTAACCTCTAAATCTACACAACTACACAAAACAGTCAGACTGTAAAAAAACATGTTCCTCTTATGAGATATAAACACATGGTACACACAGATATCAGTCCAGACTGTCCAAAATGTGTCAAGAGACCCAAGGTCTATGGATTATTATTAGGTCTAACAAGAAACCCAGCACGTCATGAAGCATGCATTATCGGTCTGTGTCTGTCTGTGACCCTGTGTGTTCCGCTGTTTTCCTGTTACTGACTTTTTGGATGTCATGGAAACAAAAACACAGTGGGATAACAGAAAAGAGCAACCACGGCAAGGCTAAGCATGTTAGATAAAATGAGACCTTGATACTGTCAGTACAATAAAGTTGGAGTTTAAGTATTTTTGAAACAATTTTAACTGCTTTAATTTCACCAAAGCCAAATTTCACATAAAAAAACCCACAACAATTCAGACTTTTCTCACGTTTTTATTGTTGCTGGGATATCAACACTATGACTCTGGCTGGACATTCATTGATATTGGCCCCTACAGTATAGATAGTATGCGTCACAATTACTTTCTACAAACTACTGGTACATGGTGTTCAATCTGAGGTTGAATTTTTTTTTTTTTTTTACAGCATTTTAAAGCTCTGAACAAAATCTTTCAGCCATACAGCTTGGAAGACCACTCATTGGTCCTAATAATGTAAATATTATCATTCTATGTTTACTCTTTGGGATCAACAGTAATGTTTGGTATAAAATAACGTGACGTGATGAAAATGCAACTCAAACCACCTGCGTCAATTTGGATAACTTGAAGCAAGCGGCAAACATCAGATACTAATCTGGGAGACCATCATGGATTAGCACACATCAAGACACTGGCAGTGGACTGCGTGGATAAACATGTTGTATATAAAATGGTTTGTCATAGTGTTCTGTTGAATTTCTTTGTTTTCTGCTGACTCCAAACATTATGTCTCTTTGATGAAAAAAAAAACCCAAAAAAACATACATAAAATTAAAAAAGATCAACAATTACATCTCTATTTTTGTCCTCCACATCTGAGGATTTAAAACTGTTTTGACCCATAATTTATCATAATACTAATTCATTCATGAGTTTGTACTTATTTGACATTTTTTTGAGCCTTTTCTAAATCGTTATTATTTAGAAAATCGTGCTTTCTACTGAAAACTCTTCAAAAGTGAAATATCGCTCCAACACTGAGGCAAATGTAAGACAATGGTGTTAGCAACACACAGACTTAAAGAGTAGATTAACACCATGTGAAAATCTTGGCTTCGCTGACCATCAGTGGTTTCACTTCTCACGTTGCTGCAGTGATGTACAAGTGTACTCCAGGATACTGTGAAATCACTGCTGGGTGTGGTCAGAGGTGAAACAGGCTGGAAACCAGAGAGGGCAGTAAAAACACTACTTTTCAGCCTGGTGTTAAGTTACTCCTTATGGAGGAGAACTGGAAGGCACTGCACACATAGATATCAAGTTCTGGCTCACAAACAAGTTAATAGCTGTAATTGTGTCTACAAGAAGTTTCAAGAAGTTCATTATTTAGGGTCATAATACAAAGAGCTCATGACATTAAAAAAACAACATCCTACAGTACATTTGGACAGAGTATAACAGTTAAATTTACAGACACAAAAACACTTTCCCTTTGGTGATTAACTTTGAATAATATATTTTATATACATACATACTGTACACATATACTTACAATGGTATACAAAGAGTGACTCACTGGTAAACAAAGACATACAAAGACAGAAAGTTTAGTTGGTTTGCTATAAAACCTGAATCAATACTTAGAAAAAATGGTTACAGTGAATGTCAAACAAGAAAGGCTGGGTCCAGAGTCCTAGATCGACAAAGTTCGGTCGGTAAAACAACGAGTGGCTCTCCTACTGCCACTTTTCGTGTGAGGCCTCTTGTGAAGTTAACAGAAATGAAAGGTGGACAAACTCGCAAAGGGTAAACATAAGAAAACCAAACTTTTGGAAAAGATTCCTGCCTTAAAAAAAACTTCTGTTTGGGCAACGCTGACAGTTAAGAATACCGGCTGACTTCACGTTAGCACTGCTGTTTAAATCCCTGACAAACAGCTTGCTTCCTGGAAAACATTTGACTGTATGTTTGGCCACGATTCTCACTTTGCTGTCAGCTGTTGGGAGCTCTGTCTGTGTATTCTGGCCAAAAAGTGTTTTGATTTAAGTCATGACAAAATGTTCAGCTGGCAGTTTTTAACAAAGCACGTCATAGAATCACCACACTGACTTTCAACTGGCGAGGAATCACAAGTCAATGGCAGAAGTCAGGGAGTTCACTTGTGGAAATAACATAACACTATTCAACACTGCATTGGCTCAACTGCGGCTCACGTCTTGCTAAGTTCATTCATTAAGAAAAACACCCTAAAGGCCTTGAGTACTACCATAAGAGTAAACTGTAACATGTCATTGCTGTCAGTAGACCTTTAAATAAGAATTGACTATCAAAAATGCTCAATGCTGTCGTGTGGTAAACATTTCATAAAGATGTTAAGGTAAACATCAACAACATTATCCTAACCCCAACCATCTATTATGGTGACATAAACCAAACACAATGTATTCTGGATGAGTATGTGTATTACCTCATATCATCAGTAACAATCACAACAAAACTGCCTGCAAGTGTTTGGTGAAGCCACACACACCTATTGGACTGCTGTACTGTAGTTCCTGTGTCACTAAAAGAAAAGCACTTGAGGATATTCTAAAATGGGAGATTTTCCCAAATTCTGTCAGAAAAGATAAAAGCAATGGGTGGATTTGATCAATTGCAAACTGAATTCAAAAATAGGCATTTCAGTCTTTTCTTTGGCTCGGCCCGCTGGGTTTAACTTCATGTAGTGACACAGATTAATGCATCCACGTCGTCAGTGTCTTCCGTTCAGGACAGCTGGCTGTAAATCGAGCAGGTCAGTGTTTGCAGCCAAAATTGTTTATATCAGCTGCTGTATCATTCGTGGCAAAATGGACTTTGCAAACTACAGTTTCATGGCAGGCGGTTATGAACAACCATTTTATCTTCTAAATATATCTTTTTTTTTAACTTTTTTTTTTCAAAATCATTTGTAGTTTACAGTAATTTTCAGTTTTAGAACCACCAGGGGGAAATTTCACATAACCACTGACAATTGTTTCATATTCAACTTAACTTCCTCCCCCCTTTTCTCTGTCAGCTTCATGGACACAGGGGCACTTGATAAAGCCATGAGAGGCGGACAACTCAGCACATTTCATGTCATAATCTGAAAGTCTGTTAACGCTCACCAGATATGACCTTCACTTTGTCTCCGCATAACACTGTGGCACAGAGCCTGCACTGAAACTGCAAACATCCTCCTCCTCTTTTCGGTGAGATCCCTGGAACAACTTGTCTTTAATTCCTAAGAGAGAATAAACAACTCAGGGCTTGTCGCAGATCTTGGAAACCACAGGTATTTAAAAAGAAACTGATGGGATGCATTCACAAAGGCTTTTTAGTAAGAGAGGGTGGTCAGTAGAATGATAAGTCCCCTGTAGTCTTTAGTTTATAAAATCACTTGCCATTTAAAGATGAGTGATGAACCTAATGTGGAAAAGGACAGGGGCCCGGGTTTCTTTAACACTGGGCTGAATCCATACTAAGTAGAACAGCACTGCGGTGTTTTGGTAAGTCACTAAACATGTTGATATTTACATAGTTACTCATTTTATCAGCATTGGCTGGAAAATGTATTAAGGTGTCACTTTGGTGTCTAGAGTTTGAACATTTTTAAACTCTGGAAGTCAGTCCAAACACTATCACGACAACTGACCTTGAGTCTGCACAAGGTCGTTTTAAAGTTAAAGCTGCTGGAGTTAGCTTGTGTTAACATTCAGTTACATGTCAAAAGCATGAAATGGCGTGTGTTGGTTTGAATTTCCACAGAAGTCTTTTCTCCTAAACGTAATTGAAAAAGAAAAAAAAATGTGTTCTAAGTCTGGGTTCTGACACTGATATGATTTTAACCTCAGGTGGATGTAACCCATAATGAAATCCATGACTACCGGATACAAAGTTAGAGAAGACTGGAGAAAGAGGATGGGTTATACTGGCATTTCCTTCATTTCACAGATTACTTTTAAATAGTTCATATCAGCATTGCCCGTAACAACATATTTAACACAAACAGAAAATAATAAACAACTAAACAAAAATACTAACAGCCTATCAGAGTCCTTGAAGGTCAGGCTACTCCTGTGTTCTTTCTCCACGCAGAGAAAGACATTTCATCTTCATAATTGCCATTCTTGTCTTCACTGTAATCTCACCCAGCCCATCATCAAATCCTCTCCGTCTGCCTAATTTTCATTCTCACATTCATCACATTACTGTCTTTAGTTCATCTCATGTTCACAGTCCCTCTTGACCTTCCCATACCTCCATTTACCCTTTATCAGTCATCATTTCCAAAAGAGATTAACCCCTTCAAGCTGCTGGATTAATCTACATGATATCCAGCCCTCCTTTATACTACTGAGTGTTCGTTGTGGTGGTGGTGGTGGTGGTGGTGATGGTGCATACCGCTGCCACTGAGCACCGTGTGGTTGATAGACGACGCCGACCGGTCAGATCCCTCCGCCGCTGTTCCGTTGACATTCTCCTGCCGCTGGCAGCACAGGATCTGCCTGAAGGTGGCGCTCATCTCCTTGTCACGGTAGGAGTAGATGATGGGGTTCATGGCTGAGTTGAACTCAGCGAGAAGCAGGAAGAACTTTTCGTAGGTTAGGACATTGCAGCTGGCGCAGAAGACGTCGAGGAGGAGAATGACCAGGCCGGGTGTCCAGCAGACAATGAAGGCACCTACAAAGACAGCAAAACAAAGAGTTCAAACTGGCGCTCTTTTTCCAGATATATCAAATCTAAATGCACTTTTCACCTCTGTCATTTATTAGTTATGAGGCTGTTCTGAGTCCATAGTTTCTTTCCATTACACCAAGAAGCTCATAGATTTCAGAGAGTAGTTGGATGATCAGACACCTCCAGGATTCTTGTAAATGCATTCTGTAACTGTATTTTTCTAGCCAAAAGCAAGTTCTACATGGAGTACATAACCCACCACAAATCTCAAGAGCAGCTGTTCACGTCAAATATTTCATCGTTTTTAAACAACCCCGGTTATCCTGAACAGGAAATGTGAAATACTTCCATATTTGTAGCTGAATTGGATTCTTTGAGATGCATCTAAATCAAAGGAACACAGTGTTTGGCGTGGGAGTAAGTGGCTTGCTACAGGTTTTGATGTATAAACAGAGACAGAATGTTGGTTTAGTTAGCCTTTTTTTTTTGCCTTTGTGATGACTTTCATTTTTTCCTGTCTTTGCACACGTAATTACTATTTGTTATTAGTGAAACGAGCTCACGTTTGCACATACCCACAGTCATTGTTTCCTGTGCCTCTTCATTAACCTTATGAAAAGCTTGGGTTGATTGTGCAGTTACACAACTGTAACAATAATCTGATGTGATGTGATCTTCACTCTTGAATTTAACATACTGCATTTCATCAAATCTCTAAGTTGTATTTTCATCCTATGACATTTCAGTACTAGGTCCTGGACTTTCTGGATCTGGAAACTTTTGATGACTCATGATTCAATATTTGAACATGAACCTGGTTTTGAGTCAGACCTGAATTTTGCTGACTCACACTGTGTCTGAATCTGGCAGATATCTCCTTGTGATTCCTCACTCTGGTAAACAATACAAAAGCAAAGATAAAAAAAACAAAAAAAAAAAAACAACAACAACACAAAATGACAAAACAAAATGGGTCTTAGACTCGGGCCCTGAAAATGTAGGGCCAGGAGGACTGAACAAATACTATAGGTGAAGCCACATTGTCTTGGAGCCAGAGTTGGTTCTTTTTGGTCTGTTTTGACACAAACAAAAAACACTCTACAACCACATTTCCATCACTTCACAACCACACCACCATCCATCTCCAGAACAAAAACAACCATGCCACTCTATAACCACATGTAAAACTTTTAAAATGACATATTGTGAGAACAATGTACTTTAGTTTTACAGTGTTTTCAAGAAGCTTGTCATTGTGGGTGCATTAGGTTACCAATTAGGGAGCCCCAGAAATAAAAAAATAAAAAAATACAGACTGTCTTGTAAGTCAAAACTATACTCAAATTCGTGCATAGAAAAACCATAAAATTAATTTAAATGGATCTTGTATAACATCATTCCATTAGCTGCATTCTGTGCATTAACTATGACCTGGATGAATGGGAACTTGTACAGACATGTCTCCCATTTACTTTCACCACACAATATGAACTTCCCATTTTTTCTAGATGCTTATATGATGGAAGATATATGGGAAAAGGTAGAAAGTTTTATACAGGGAAATATGTAATTTATTAAACATTTTTTATCATCTGATGAAAAAAAAATGTTTGCTCCAAAACTAAGAGTATGGGATTCCTGACGTCTCCGGAAATCAGCTTAAGCAGCCTCTCTGTCACAAACACTCAATTATCAACATCCTCCATCATAACATCCCCTTTAACAAGAAACATCTACAGAAACAGAAACGACTGACCTCTACATCATTTTTACAGCCCTATCTTCAGTATTCCATCATCATATCTGTAACCTTCTAACCTCATCTGGGTGAACACAGTGCATCATTATTTCTCTGATTAGATGAAGCCTGTTAGCACAGTGGAGGGGGGGGGGGGGGGGGGGGGGGGTCATTGACTCATTAGGTTCAAGCTTTGTGAATTGAGACAGCAGTTGCTATTTGTCCTAACTACAAGACAACTGTAGGACATTACACTCTTGAGACGGTAAAACAAAAAGTCTTGATGAGAAATTAGGCAAGCAGAGACCAGAGAGGGAGAGACAATACTGACAGGCAGGCCTGTTATCTGTTAGTGTTTTGCAGGCGGCAGCTGCAGAGAAAGGCTTGACCTCACTTCCCAGCTATGCAGGCAGACTCTCCAGAGTTAGATAAATTTCTGAAACGGTTCGCAGCCCAGCGGAGAAACTATCTGAACTATTTGTCTCTCAGTGAAATATCTTACTATGGAAGGGACAAGACTCAGCACAAAAGAAAAAAAACATGACTGTGTTCTGTGACCATGTTTCTTTCCTTCAGCAACACAGGAAACATAATATGGTCATGAAATTTACCCTAAACACATAAGTATATTCTTATCCACACAAGGCTTCAAAATTAACAAACTAAAACACAATAGTCCCTGAGTTTTTATATTTTTTCTTTCACACAATTTTCCCACAGAATGAGGAAGAAAACAGTCTTTATGTGAAGCTATGACCTGAGAGGTTTCACTCTTGAATTCTTTCATTTCCTCTCTGAATCCAGGGGTATGTAGTTGCTTGCGTTACACCCTTCATCTCGAAATTACCTCTTTACATTGCCCCCCCAAAAAATGGTTTACAATGACCACAGGGAGCAGCATTACTGCCACACCAGGTTCACAGAGGGTAAACCAGTGTTTTTGTTTACGGAAGAAACAAATGCGTTGTTTTTGGCAGACTTAAGTGAAACCTTTTGCCTAGTCACCACTTGAAAATGCCACATGGAAGAAAAAGGACAGGACAGGAGAAATGGAAAATCAGTGGAGGAAAGTAAATAAACAAGACTCTGGAGCGGGACTGGAAACTTTGGAAATGTATGGAAAACTACTTAGAAGCTTTCCAGGCCTTGATACAGTTCGGAATTACACAGAAGCATGAGACATCTATGGAAGTTTTAAAGGATAATCTTCAGCTACACAGTGATTTGACCTTGTTGAGAGCATAGACTAAGATGCTCTGCAACACATTTCAACAAATCAAAACAAGAATCCAATATATGACCAATCTCTTATTACCTATAGGTGAAGGACTATCCAAAAAAGACAAGCTTGATGTCAAAAAGTTTATCTTATTATAAAAGTACAATATTTCATAATCATGACTTAGTTTTTACTTGTAATATTATTTGGACATTCCATTCCATATGTTTATACAAAAGTGGTCCTTTTTTTTTTATTCCAAATGTTCATCTTCTTTTTTTTTCTATTCCTGGTGGAAATGGGTTTCCATAAGAATGGGAAGAGAAGGCTCTGGGAACAAAAATAAGGAAATAATGGAGACCAGACTATGGCAATGAACCCCACAGTCCCACAAACACACACATGCAAAACTGAGGGTAGACGAGGGTAAACACTCACATGTGCAGACGCAAACACACGCAAACACTCACTTACATAATTATACACGGCACAATGACAGATGGAGGAGCACTCATGCACACTAAAACATTT
Source organism: Toxotes jaculatrix (assembly GCF_017976425.1). Taxonomy (NCBI): domain Eukaryota; kingdom Metazoa; phylum Chordata; class Actinopteri; family Toxotidae; genus Toxotes; species Toxotes jaculatrix. Next base: position 10,433,366 of record NC_054409.1, on the reverse strand, counting down.
AGTGGTGTTGAGAAAGCCCTCACAAAAACTGTCTGTTCCATCCCAGCATGCTTAGCCTTGCAATCAGATTTATAATCACGACATGAAAAAAACTGAAAAATCTTTGCTCATAGTCATGAGCAAAGATTTTTCCGTTTTTTTTCCTGTCTCTGCACACCACCCTCTCCTTCAGATTGGCGAACATGGATTTCTTTCCTAATTTAACTTTGTATCTGTCATGAAAGACATTGCTCTAATGGCTGACGTGTTGTGTTTCTTCCAGTTGTCATCATTAAGATGTCTGTGACATTGTTTTTCATTTTTTCTGACACTGTAGTTGCATGTAGCGCAGCACAGAATTACATAAACACAAGGCTAAACGGCTCAGAGGATCATGCTGGTGGTTTTGCGTGTTTAGCCCTTAAACTAGAAATGACATTTTCTCTTGAATGACCACATTTTATGCCGCCGTCAGTTTCCACATATTTGGCTCTGCTTGGAAAAGTAACTTGCAGAGAGAGATGAAAAATGCTCAAGAAGTGTAATCCATCCCAGTAAACATTATGGCATCTGTTCTGTACATTAGTGCTTAATCAGTTGCAAGAATTGTTTTTTTTCTGGTCTTCTGACTTTTTGTTTTTTACTATGACATACGAAATTTATAAGGAATTAGGCATGAAACTTATTTGCAAAGGTTAGGGAAAGGTCATAGTCCTGGTTGACAAAAATCCATGGTTAAGTGGAGATGGGATGTAAACTGCTTCTTCTTCTGCAGCAGGTAGCCACATTTTTTAAAATCTAATTTATCATCTATTTATTTTCCTGAGCCACAGTGTGCCCCTTTAAAACACTGCACTCCAAGCTTTGACCTATGCTCTTGACAGCAGAGGCCAACTCTGAGCCTATGTGATTACAGGCACAGCTCGGGTTTTGGATATATCATAAACTGGTAAAGTCCAGATTTGAGAGAATACTGAGTGGATGTGGGGCAGTTAGCTGTCCGCATAACTGGAACTGTGCAGGACTCTGCCCCACCCTCCTCTATGAGAGGTTTTACAGTGCATCTAGAAGGTCACGCTACTTCTGAGAGAGAACAATTGTTACTGAATGACCAGAAGACTTCACTTTTCAGGAAAAATATTTCACACACACACACACACACACACACACACACACACACACACACACACACACACACACACACACAAATACAATCTGTAATTTGTTTGCCACAGTATACTGATAACTTTTAGAGTTGTATCAGAAATGGTTAGTAATGTCAATACTTCTGTGTATCAAGAAATAATTATATATATATAACTCTTCAAAACCTTTGGAATGCTCCTTTAAGTCTCTGATCCTTATAAAGCTGTGTCTCACACCTCTGAGAGTCTCTGCATTGTGCTGATGTATTCCACATGTAGTAACATGCTTAACTCATTATGGAGCTTCACGTTCTGCTATCTCGGATTTTCATGTCTTACTATTATTTCTCACATCTTCATGTCGGCTTAGGTTTCCACTAATGTGCAATTCTCTCAGGGCCTTAAAAATGAATAAACACCCAATATTAAATTACTGTTCTCATTCTTCTGTGTCTCTCACTCCCTTTCTTCTCATTAATCTCTCTATCTGCATCTCTCTCTGTCTGTTTTTCTCTTGCTGGTTTCCTGTCTCTCTCCCCCTCTCCCTTCCTACATCCTCTCATTTTTTCAGGTCCTTCTTGTGTGTCTTGTCTCAGTCTCTCCACTTTTTTCACTTCCTCTCCTTCACTCATCTCTCTTTTCTTTGTCTCCATGTGGTCATGCCTTCTTTCTGCAACCTGTCTTCCTCTCTACTCCCATCATCACCCTTCTCCTGTATCTCTCCCTCTGTTTATCTCTATTATTTTTCTAACCCAACCATCATTTGTGGTCATAACCATGATCCCAGTAATATAAATTAGTGGGCAGAAACCATTATGTATATTTCTCAAATGGCCCAGTAGCTTCCCAGTAGTCCACTGAGGGATTTCTTTTTCCTCTTCCCCTGTTTCCACATCAGCACATCTCACAAATACACACAATGAAGATCAGATAAAAGTTGGCATTCAGTAGCTGAGTGTTTACAGTTATTGTTAAAGAGGCTTATGGTGTACACAGTGAGCTAATGGTTAGAGAAACGCGCGTTTGGAAGTACAGTATGTTCTTTGAAATGGCACTAATGTGTTTTTGTTTGTAAAAACAATGCATCTTAATACTGTAGTGTTCTATTACGGTTCAGACAGAATCCAGATTGTCAGCCACAGTCGTGCCAGTCACCATCAAATTCTAAATCTAATTTCCTAAAAGCTGATTTAAAGCGGCACTTAGGTCCCTGTTTTATTTGATTCAGCTCTAAAATAGCACCAGTCTGCTCCTATTCTGTTCTGTTAATAAATTAAGCTACATTTTTTTTTTCATCTGCTAGCTTTCATTTGGTGCCACCAAATTGTTGCTTCAGGCAGATGTTTTCTGATTAGAAACATCTCTATCATTCTGTACAAGAACTAGAACCAAACACACAGTCACATACACCCCATCACCAAGACCAGTAGACGTCACAGAGAATTAAAAATAAATAAATAAATAAAAATCTAAAAACAATATATTCTGTTTTAAAGATAACCAAACAACATAAAGATAACCCTTTTTGGTTTAAGGACACCTCAAATTTGTTTTTGTTTAAATAATTGTAACTAAGATCTGTACTGAAAGGGAAATTTTACAGTCGATACATTTGTCTAAGACATAGCACAAACAGCAAATACAGTATAACAGGAAATATAAACTTCATCAACTCATATCAGCAAATATATAAACAAATACTATACAAATATCATATATATGGGTAAAAAATAACCTTAATTATTGACCTAAAATAAACATCAATATATATGTGGTGCAAACAGAGAGATCCTTAAGTAATTTTATCTCATTTAATAGGAGTGAACTAGTGGTTTTCCTGTGTGACATCAAATATGCCTCCACAAAACACTGTCAACATTTTTCTTTCTTCAGCAGATCAGTTTTCATTTTTTGCAGCGAGTAATGAAACAAGAAGGAGCAGCCACAGTGACATGTTAGATGAAGAGCTGCAAGTGAAGGGCTGCTCACCTCCAACCATGCCCTGTGACCAGCATGAAATCAGATGGTGTTTGCAATGATATTTGACTGATATCATTATTAAACATCATAAATTCATCATTATCATTATTAAAACAGCATAACTTTGTTTGGCTGCACTGCTCCTCTTTTGTATTCCTGACCATAGAGTTGCTCAATGAGTGTTTGCTGTAATATTAACCTGAATATTACACATAAAATCCATAAAATCAACAAGGGCACAAATCTTAAGGATTACAAGTTCAAACCAGTTTTTGACAATATGGCTATATACCTGAAAAAGAATATCTCCCCCAAGAAACCAATAACTTCTGCCATTTATATTAAAAGGCAAATATGCACTGACACACTCTCAAACTCAAATTCATTTCCAGAGCTGTTGCTGATCCATGCCAAGCATCCAGTTTGATCCAAGCAGAGTTGATCTGGATAATACTAGATTAAACTTAAGATCTTTAACGTGGGCTTACAAATACAAGCTTACTATGTTTCTGAGAAACAAGAAAAGCTGTAAGAGTAAGTAAAATATGTTTTGGGTCCACACCCTGGAAGCATTCACTGATACATGTTTAAGGACACTGAAGAGTTTGCCAGAAAGTAACAACTGATGCTGCTGAAACAGGATTCGTAAGGACAGATGCTGCCACTGTGAGTGATTAGAAAAGCTGCTCTGTGAACAGTCATTTCTGGCATTAAGAGCTTTACACATACACACACACACTCAAACACACGGAAAACAGGTGATATTGCAAGCTGCATACCAGTCATGTTTCCATGCTGACTTTAGATTGGAGGGTTTGGCTCATAGTTAGCTCTGATTGGTTCTGCTACCAGTCTTCTAGAAGACACAGAGAAGAATTGTAGCAGCAGAGAGAGACAGAAATGTGTGTGTTCGTGGGGGGGATATCTGTTCTGATATCTAGATATAAACATCAGTGACTGGTTGGGTTTAACACTGAATGGTTATACCATAGTGATTTAGAAACAAGTGTAATTCAGCTTTAGGCCATCTGTTTGCATGTGTTTGGGCGATGGTATGTCTTGGCGCTCCGCACTGTCTGACGATGCGACCACATACAACGCCATGAGCTTTAAGATAATCAAATCATTCACAGAATCCCCCTACATGAGTCACCACCTGACACACAGGCACTCACACAGCATCCATGGTTAATTTGACAGAGCCGTTGACTCGTTGAAGAGTGATGAAGAGAATCTCTGTTGGTGTCATTCAAACTTTTTTTTTTTCAGCAGAGAGGCACAAGTGGCTGAAAGCTAGCAAGGCTGTCTGTGACCTGACGTCATAGATAACAGACCTCTCTGCATCAGATCAGAGTCACTTCACTAGATTTGGTTATTGTGTAGGTTTCGGCTCACTGTTTTTTTGTAACATAATGAGCTTGTCCTCATCGTTGAACCCTTTTCCCTTGTAGAACTGAAATATACTGTTACAAGTGGTCAAACACTCTATAGGATGTCTTTAAAGCACAGGAAGGATGTTTTATATATCTATTTGCATGTGTGTGTATTAATGTTATTTTCATGTGTGTGTGTGTATCCCCCCTATCTCAGTTATCTTTGGCAAAGCATATAAAGTAGAAGCCAGATTCTGGTTTCATTTTCCCATCCGAGCTTATGTGAATGGAGCCAACCTTTTGTCCCACTGCTCTTTATAAGCCTAAGCCTTGGGATTCATGTGAATATGAGACAGACTATGTGTGTACATATATGTGCTTGTGAATGGGTGCATATGTGAAAGTTTGTGTAACCAACTTTGTTTTGTTTTTTTTGCCCGCACCTAATCCTGTCCTTCTGAGAAGAAATCACCCATAGCTGGTTTTACAGCATCCTGAGAGGGACAAGTGGAGAGGACAGTAGGCAGCAGGGGAACAATTATTATCATCTGGTCAACAGATGGGAAAATCTGGAAAGAGTTTTGCAGTGGGATTTACTTTCTGGTCAAACAGCAAAGGCTGAACTCATCATAACCTTCCCCTAAGAAGACGAACACAATCAAAACCCAGAACTCAATGGCAACTTGTCTCGAAACTGAATGTCTTTTGACCTTATTTGTTTTACATTGGCCAGAGGGGACACAGGAACAGGCAAAGAAGGATTCTTCTACACGCAATGGGAAAGAAGTGTCCAAGAGATGTGAGTAAGTGATTGTACTGCATATCCAATTGAAACAGGCCAGTACCTCCCTTCCATCAGTTCAACAAAAAAATGTGGTATTTAATATCCTCCTTAGCCCCTAAAAATGACCTCATTCAGAAACAGCAGTGGATTCCAGACTGAACCAAAACACATCACACCCTCACTCAAAAGACCTAACTTTCCCAGTGTGGGCCTGGCATTAATAAAAAGAAACAAATGTGATTTGTTCAGGAATTTGAAACAATAATGATTCAAATTAATAATAGTGAGATTTGTTGGACTGTCATAAGTATAGTAAAGCCGTTCTTACCGAAGGCAAACAATGCCTTAACTAGCCTTTATAGCTTAGCCTAATCATGAACTCCACTTGCAGTGAATTTACAAAACATCTATCGACTTTCTTTTAATCACAGTAGTGAGCTAAACTCTTTCTGTAAAACTTCTGTAAATGATTTATAAGCTTTGATTGTCATGTCACTGACCCTGAGCCAGACCTTTTACTGGTTGAACCTAATATTGCGAAACTCTAATATTGCAAGACAGAGTGTGATGTGTGTGGTTTAATTTCTGAGGAACCGTCTGCTGTTTTGGTATGAGACTTTTCTCTGTAGGGGCAGATGGAAGATTAACTTCAACAAGACAGAAACAGCCTTCCAAATTTTCACTCAACTCTAATACATTGGAAAAATACAGTGGAAGCAGAAAAAAAATATACTTTTTTTCACTTTTACAGAGCGCATTCTGCTGTCCACTGCTTTGAATTAAGTGTGGAGTAAAGACAACAGAAGCAACAGGATGAGATAACACAGCACATAGGAGACAAATCACATGGAATCCTTTGGTATGTTTTGTCTAGGACCAACACATCCTGCTTCCAGACACTAAGAAGTCCTTTTCCCACAGTTCACACTCTCAAGTTAGTCTGCTACTGTGCTTTGCTCAGTCCATGTAAAAAAAATCGAAGAAGCAGCAATTCATTACATACCACTGAAGAGGCCTGGAGACTTGCAAAGTGAGAAACATATCTCTACTGAATGCTCAGACGTAAAACTGTCAGACTGCACACTCAGCTCAGCTAAAAGTTAAAACAGGCGCTGATTTATAAGAGGAGAGCCATGGCACTACATTAATATTTTAACGGACAAAAATAAGAAAAAAACAAAATTACAATTTAAGGATAATTATGGATTATTAAAACTTGTGAACTAGCTGTGAATATTTCACACTTCTTGGCATAGGCAAGGAAAAGTGTTGGAGCTCCAAAAAAGATGCAAGTCGAAAGGGGGGCCGGTGAGAATTCGTTTTCCCAGTTATAAGCTTGAGTTGAGCTGATATCAGATAATAATGTTTATACAGTGTAGTGAAGTGTAAAGCCATGACCAAGCCTGTAAGGGTTTGCTCTCTCCTTCCTCTAAACCTTTCCTAAATGCTCTTCAAGTGATTTTCCACCAAATTAGGTCTATTTCAAGACTGAGAACTTGCAGTCGCGGACATGTTTTCAATCTCTATTTCCATTTTCTTATAAACAAATAAAAGATAAAGAAAATGGTTTCACAGCAGTCTTCAGATCATTTCTACCTATGCAAGAGAAACAACTGTCTTCCTTACTTATATGTGCCTTTTTGGCACCAGTATAATTAAACATTACTGAAACGCAATGGTGCCTTCATTAATAAATATATTATCAGACCATATCCATGTCAGCTGAACAGGCCTTCAACATAAACGTTTCATGCAGAATCACAGCAAATCGATGTAGTTTCTAGGAAACAGGGTTGGCTGAGGTGATTTATATGAGGCTTACAGTCGTGCTAGGCAGACACAGTGCTCGGACCCATCAACAGATTCATTGTTCTGTTGCTGCTGATGACTTCAGCACACACTCACTGCTTCACAGATAGATGGGTTACTCATTTAGAAAGAATCAAAGACGTGTTTGCAGCGGTTGGGTAGAAAACTCATAGCCACAATGTCAAGATAGCTTATGTCCTGTTCTTGATATGTTCTTACATTTTCTGGAAACTAGTATAATTACTTTATATTAAATAGGGGGAAAATATGTCTGAAATGGTTCTCCTGACATTTCTAAAACTCTCTCAATGAACAGTGGGTGTGAAACATCAACCAGAAGAAAAAGCAAAGACGCCCCTTTCACGTAATGCATGTTTCATGGTTGCTGTTGCTCAGACACCCAACTTTTAGTTTCTAGACAGAGACAGATGCAGTATAAATGTAGCTGATAGATAACTAAACTGCAGTAAAAAGCAAGATAGAGATAGCTTGATAGCAAGACTGCAAGATAGATAGGTAGAACACATTACATCTCTTCCTTACCCAACACAATCACCACGGTTTTCAGCAGAGACATCATGGTATCTCGGTTGCGTCGTGGTCCAGAACTGTGCCGTGACATCCTCATGGTCCTCTGCCGCACATACACAAAGATGTGGGCATACAGTGTCACCATGACAACAAAAGTCACCAGGTTAAACACTGCCCAGAAGACCAGGTAGGAGTTGCTGTACAGCGGTGCCATATTGGAACAAGTTCTAATACTACAGATACAGTTCCAGCCCACGCTCGGGATGGCCCCCATGACTATGGACATGGTCCAGATTATGACAATCACCACTACAACACGGCGGTTGCTCATACGAGTGTGTAGCTGCATGCGGAACACGGTGATGTGGCGCTCGATGGCGATGGCCAGCAAGTTGGCCACAGACGCCGTCAGGCTGGTATCAATCAGGCCTTGGCGTAGCAGCCACGTCGAAACAGTCAGCCGCCTCGTGTTCGGTCCCGTGTTGAACATCAAGTAGAAGTAGGCCAGTCCAGCAAAGAAGTCAGCAGCTGCCAGGTTGGCCATCAGGTAGTAGATGGGGAAGTGGAATCTCCTGTTGACGTAGATGGCGATCATCACCAGAAGGTTGGCGAGCATGATGAAGATGCACACGGTGATGCCCAGCCCCATCACCAGCCTGCTGACGGTGTTCCAGTCAGTAGCAAGGTACTTGCCACTGCGGTTGTAGAAGAAGGCGATGGTCTCATTGTAGTAGCACTGTTCCTCATCCATGGTGGTAGTGGTGCTTTCTGAAAGGAGAAAATATACAACATTAAAAAAAAGATCTGAAAGATTTATGTGAGGGTTTTTTTGCATTTTCATTAAAAAAGGTGTTTCTCTCACAAGAGCAGTGTTCTTCCTGTAATCTGTTGGCAAATGGAGGGACACTGGAGATTTTATATAAAAAGCAGGGTTTATTATTTAAGTGCACTGATCTGCATCACTGCTTATCGTCTCAAAACAACACCCACATAAAAATACAAAGAAAAATCCAGATTCCGTCGGTCTCACCTTCTTGTTTTCCTCAACTGAATCATACTGTATGAGTCAAACTTGTGATGTTTACAAGATCTGACCAGAATTAAATACCAGGTAGTTCAGTCAAAGAGCTTGGCATACAGCCATAAATGGGAATTTCAATCTGATTCTATTATTGTGTAAATGAAACCCAAAACCCAAAGAGATTGGCTCAAAATCTACCCAAAAGGGTCAAGCTTACTGTGATGCTTTGGGGTTTTCTTAGGAATTGTACCAATATCAGTGAAGGTGATCTTTACTCTGTGTGTGTGTGTGTGTGTGTGTGTGTGTGTGTGTGTGTGTGTGTGTGTGTGTGTGTATGTGTATAAGCATGTTGGTGCCTTTGCATTTATTATTTAAAGGTAACTCATTAAAAATGATAATTGAAACATTTAGCAATGACAAATTTTGTCATTATATGGCAAAAAGTGTACTTAAGCTCCTATTTAATAAGTAGTATTTAGTAAACTCAAAACCAAACCTGGCTATCCTAAACAGTGTGGCCTCCGTGTTACCTGTCATGAGCACATGTTCTGTTTTATCCTTTACACATGAGTTAATCTCTGTTTCAGGAAAACACACACACTCTTCTTTCATAATGTTCAACACAAAGCAGTGCTTTAGGAAACATGTGGACTTAAGCCTGTTTCTGAAACATGGAAAAACAAAAATCCGCTTTGGATTTAGACTCAACTTGTTCATTAGTCATTTGTGCGTGTGTGTGTGTGTATATGTGTTTGGTGCTCTGAGCAGCAATCATTAAGACAGGAACAGCAGCTTTATAAGAGCAAAAGGTCTAAAAACGATGGTTAGAAACAAAACCTGTATTGTGTACAGGTCAGTTTACAGCAACCCTACACAAAGGTGGTGTGTTTTGTGTGCCTGCAAGCTTTCTTGCCATGTGTGAGCAGCAGTGTGTCTGTGTGTGTTTATGTATCTGTGCGCCGTGTGATATGAACTTAAAAACATGTTTTTTCCATCTGGCCAAGTTTTACAAGTGTTCCTGCTTTAAAAAAAACAAAATTTATCGGAGGAAACTAAGAAAACTAAGCAGCAACATGATGCTGAAGACTCAACTCACGCACACAAACAATGCTCACAGGAAAACTGTGTGTGTGTAATAAGCTCCAGTCCCACACAGATGGTTGCTGGTTGGTCTCTCTCATACACCCCAGACCGGAAACAGGACCTCGGGGCTAGAGTGTATTGTGTGTGTCTGTGTGTGTGTGTAAGTCATCCAGAGACAAAGAGAGAGAAGGGGGGGAAGCAACTGAAGAAACAAGAGGGTCGAGGAATGAAAGAACTGGTATTAGAAGTTCTGGGTCAAAGGCCAGTGTTTTTGTGGAAATCCTTCTCTTTTGATTTACCTTCTAATATGACTGTTCCAATCCTTTAAACCTTCTGTTAGCTCTGCAGTGACACAGATACAATCCCCACTCTGCCAAAACTGAACTGCAAACATGAAGGATATTTTCTTTTCTTTTTTTTTCTCTTGGACTAATCTGCAATGTTGGGAAAACGATCACAACCTTCACCTCTCAAAAATTCACATGAAAAATAAGGGATACTCCAGGGGAAATGAGGCAGTGTTGAAAGCTACTGTATGAAAGCTGAAGATTGCCAGAAATATTTTTCAACCCCTGCACCTTAACAGCAAAGGAGCACTAAATCTCTTTGCTAAAATATACTGTTTTGATAGCTGTAATTTACAAGACATGTTACATAATGTAGATGGTTAGTTTTGCGAATAGCTGTAACCCATAATTCAGTTCCTCACTGTGCTTTTGTTCCACAGCACACCGTGTTGTAAATTCTATATTTAGCCCATTTTGAATAGTAATCCAAGCCAAAAGCAACACTGCCCATCAAGTATACAGTAGGCTGGCTCAGAATGTTGGCAGTGTACCATATCCTTATATTCCTCAGCCAAAACGGGTGTGTATTAGGTCAATAATAGCATAAAGGAAGTTCTAATCAATTAAATAAACGGTTTTCTGGACTCTGTTTATATCTCAAATTTCCTGAGGTGGCCCGATAAGAGCTCCATCTGCAGCCATGTGTGCTTGGAGTGACTCTAAATGTTATTTAATTCACCGAAACAGCAATGGTACATTCTATTAGCTATATTGAATTACTGTTAATACTGCACTGCATCAGACAAGCCGGATGCATCTGCTTAATTTCTGCACATCTATGTCTGTGAGACACGTCACAAAATAAACACCGGCCAGCAATCATTTTAATAGGGCCCTGTTTTTTCATTACATGTTTTAGTGTGTGTTTATATTTGATTTATGAGCAGAGTTTCCGAGTTATGAGTCCATCTTTTTTTTTTTTTTAACTTTAAAGACCACTCAAAATATTAAGCCTAATTTAAAGAATATGTTTAAACAATAGTCAAGTGAGCATATGTACTGACGCAGGTTTTGTTTGCTGTGATTATTCCTCCTGTTTAGTCAGCCATTAGAAGCAGTAAAGGGAGCAGCTGAGTGACAGCAGCAACACTAATGCAGGATAAATCCACGGTGAGGCAGCCTCTACGACAGCTACCGCAGCAGATGAAAGCCCATTGATTCTGCTTGTCATCTGCGGTTTATGGCCATTAAACGTCTGGAGGGAGCAGTCACCGGGGCATTAGATGCCTGAGGCGAGTCATCAGTACTAGAAAGTGGAGGAAGTGTCAGTGGCCTCTCAGTACACATTCCCGACACTTTCATCAGACTCTTGGAGCCTGCAGAGGGAGATCCTGTCATTGTGTGTGTGTGTGTGTGTGTGTGTGTGTGTGTGTGTTTGCTTGCAACAGCCGGTGGGTGGGTCTTGTAAAAGGGAAAAATTGAGCAAGAAAGAGGACACAGAATGAGGGGATTTTGGATTTCTGTGTTCCTGCACCTGGGTGTGTATATAAAAGAGAACATATTACTATGTTGTTAAAGCATTTTAGTGTGTGTGTGTGTGTGTGTGTGTGTTTGTACAATGTCTTGAACCCTGGGTGTTAAAGATTGAGAACAAAATGCTCGCTGTGCCTGAGTGTGTGTTGACGCGCTCTCTTCATGCTTGTTATTAATGTGTGACAAAGTCAGGCTGTGTGGAGAGAGAGAAGAAAGTGTGTTTTCTCTCTCTCTCTCTGTGTGTGTGTGTGTAAGTGTCTAACGGGCCATGAAAGGACCACCCTGGAATCCACACAAATGAGGTCATAACTCACACACATCAGCACCAGGGCCGCATCAGTATATTCATTACACACAGCTAATTAACACACACACGCTCAGCAATTTTTGTGTTCTCTGCTCTCTTCACTTTTACATTCATACACACGTTATGAGTTAATGAGCAAACACACAAACCTTAATATACTATGAAATAAACATTAAATGATACAAGCAGGATGAGATATATCTACAGGCCCTCAGAGATTCAACAAGACCAAACGTCCAAGCTCCACTTGTAGCTGCTTGGAAGCACAATATTCATGGAGAAGATGGAGTTAGATAAATGAAAGTGTCACTTCTCATTTTGGATTTAGGAAAGCTGGAGTGCCCTAAATGGAATGGATTCATGTGGTGACAATCCATCTTGTTAAATAGATTTTAACAGTGGTGCAAAAGAGGCTACAGAAATGTCCATATGAAGCTTTGACTCTGATCGGAAGATTTGTTGAAAGGTGGCAAGAGATGGTTAGACAGGTGCACGAACGGATCGACAAGAACATCAAACATCTGAGACTGTCCTCCCAAGAAAAACAACAGAGACACTTGTTTCACCCCAAAACAACATACAGTATATTCAAGCTACGAAGACTTTAAGCGGCCGTAGTAATTATGACGGGAACAAAGGAGGAAACGGTGTGATTTTATTGTAGAAGGTCAAAGGCTATTGCAAAGGAGACCCATATTCGCTTCCTATTTACTACCCATGACCTCCAGTCGTTCCCTGCAGGTAATCATACGGTTATTGCTGTGACCATGACAATAAACGTTCCTCAGCAGACCATGTCCTATCACTCCGACTATCACAACATAGTTTATGGTCACTGCCACTTTAAATTTAAATAAAAATAAATGTGACTTGTTTTAGGAAAATATGTTTAGGAGTGAATGTACTCTGGGTCTGTGTGCCCTTTGTGTTTTCTTATCATTGCTCTAACACCTACTGAGATAAACTGACTTATTCCAGTCCAGTTAGATAAACTTTAACAAAGCCAAGTCTGTTCCCAGTCTCTAAACATTTCATCATCCAGTCTTGCTTTCGCTTTGCTTTTGCTTGTACAGTCTTGAGAGGAATAAAGCTTTACGAGGAACTTCAGGTTTGACAAGTTACTCCTACAGCCAGAGAGTGTTTAGTCTGCATTAGTGTACATCACATCTAATGTCTATACTGACACTTACTCCACAGGGAATTACTCACAAAGATGGATAATTAAAAGGTAAGTTCGGACACATCCTACAAAATTTTCCAAGGATAACGTTTTTCCTCCCTTCTCTGGAACTGATAAGATACTGATTCTACACAACTCAGTCTTACTGGAACTATTTTTGTTCACAGATCGATTTTTCTGCTAAATGAAAGCACTCAAGGCCATCACGCTGGTGTGCAGTTTCACAGGATATTGTCATGATGAATCTATGATTTTCCTTTTATGGAGAAAATGATATATCTCCTGGCTTTGGAACTTTGAACTCTTTGGAAAATAATTACCATATGAAGCTCAGCTGGATGTTAATGTTCAGATGAAAAATGTTTTATTATGCAGGAAATGGAGCTGAACTGCAGTTCATCAGCATGGCATTACAGACTGAATTACTGGATCTGTGGTTTATAGCTTTGAGAGACTTATTCATTATCATAAAAAGTCACAAAACATCAAAGAGTGCTTACAGTTATAACATCATGCATACATTTTCATATTGCATAACAATTCCACTGTACACATCTGGGCCAAGATCATTGATTTTTAATGGTGTAAAACTGAGTTGTGCTGCACAGACTGTGATGAATGAGTTTTTGAGGTGGCCAGGTCTAGGTGACAGTCCTAGATCAAGGTTTGCCATTTGTTTGGAGGTGTCAGGGCTATTAACTCTGCTTAAAAAGCCTGATTTTCTTTGCATCGGTTCTGTTGCAGACAAGGTATTATAAGATTTCACATGAGTGTTAGTGTGATCCACAAATTCCTACTTGGCAGTGTTATGGCAGCAAGGATACCTCATGTATGACACGTGAAACTAAGAAGACTTAACTTTCCATACTTCTTCCACCTCTTTCTTCTTCTTCCCTTCACAGTCTCCTTTCCACATTGGTGATTTCCAACTTTTTTCTTATTCCTTTCATCTTTTCATCTGATTTCTCTTCTCTGCTCTATTACCACTCCTCCTTACCTTTCTCTTTATGGTGTTGCTCCTCTCTACCTCACCTATTTCTGTCTTCCATCCATTTTTCCTCTTCCACACTGACCCATGATTCTCTTTCCTCTATTTCTCCTGCTTTGTTACTCCTCTCACCCCAACTTTACTCCACATGCGCTCTCCCTTTTCATCTTCTGTCATCTCTCTTTTCCTCAGCTTTCCCCTCCTGTCTCCTCCTCTCTTCCCCACCTCACTCCACCTCCTCCTTCTCCACCACCTCCCCTTCTCCTCTTTGCCAACTCTCCGCACAATGTGCCCATTGTTTCCATTCTCCCACCCCAGAAAGCGGAGAAACAGGACTTCTACAACCCAGAGTACAGACAAACACACACACACACACACACACACACACATATAGGCTTTCATTCTTTAACATCATGGGCAAGTGCACACAAACTCCACACACACACCCTCACACTGACACATACTCTCAAACAGTTACTGTGGACCGGCAGAGCTTAGGACAAGGGCTGGATTGAGTCATGTGGGACTGCAGCCGTGACAGGATGATTCAAGGCTTGTCAGTGGATGATATCCCTCCAAACACCTAAGTGCTTCCATCGCAGCACATGAAGTCGCAAACTGACACATGTTCAGTCATTAAATTTGATGGCTAAGAACAGAATAGAACAGATTAGGGTAAAATAAGGAATCTGTCTGGAATATTATTGTAGAAAAAGCAAAAGACAAGTAACCATCAAGTGACCTGAACTGTAAAGAAAAAAGATTTCTGTACCTCACACAAACACCATCACACCACCAACAGAAGCGCTTCTACAGTATTTACTCTTGGCCGTACCCTGACAAAATAATGTTTTATTTCCCAGGGAGAAGGAGTTAACTTGTTGCTGCTAAATTACACACAGCTCTGTAGAGACAGGCTGAGTGGCTTTCACAGTGGCTTCTGGTTAGTCCAAAGCCACTGAAAGCAATGTTTTATTTCAAAATAACAGCCAGAATCATAAATAACATATAAAAACCATTTTAATTTGACTATAAATTCTTCCAGGGATCATAGCTTGGGAAAGCCTAGTGACAACCGAAATCCAACTCAGGGGTTATTATCTGCGGAGCAGCGAACAACACTCTTTCATTTTGCAAATGTCCACCTAATAAGCTTCTTTGCTTTAAGGTCTTTCTGCTATGATCTGTTCCACATGTTTTGGTACTGCAGGTTTTCAGGCTGAATGTCAGGAACAAGAAAAAAATATATATATAACCATGAAATTAATCCTTGAAAAGCCCTAAGAAATGTAGTTTAGACCAGTTTAAGCTTTATGACACAAACACACGTGTGTACACATATGTCACTTCACACCTCAACTTAGTGGCATTTGTGCAGCTTTTCTGAACAAGCAGTGGCTTAGAGGAATATTTTAATGAGTGTCTCACAGTTTTTTTTGTATCTAGTGCTCTATTTGCACTTGTAAACACATGGTCAGTCAAACCATGGTATATGGTTGTCTCCTATAAAAAGGGAGAGATCATTGTGACTGGTTTTCACCTCATTCAGTGTAATTTCAGGGCGAAGTGGTTTTTGCAGCGTTTCCTGGGAATTTTAGAAATGCATCAGCTGTTGGATATAGAATAAAAATAGTCAGCAAAGGACTGTGTTACACAAATTTACTTTCTGAAATATGAGACTCTTTTACTTTCACACATGAACATGCACACATATACCAACACACAAACGTAACCCACACTTGAAATGCAGAAAGTAAGGGAAATACCTGAAATCAAGGAACTGAAAATCATAACTTGAACTGTACCTGCTTGAAGTGTGGCTGTTGTTTAGGGGTTTTTAGAAAGAAAAGCCGCAGTGTGACGCAAGACAAGAGGAATTGGGGGAACTTGATGCGTTTTTGACACAGAAAGATGCTGTAGATGACAGTTACTTTGGTGCATTTACAGTTTGGTAATGAGAACCAACTATTTAATAACAAGGACTGGATAAACAGCTAAACAGCCTCTGCCATATGTGTCAGGTCTCTCTGCAGTTTATTGTTGGGTGTGTTCAGCCGTGCTCTAATGAAATCACACTATTGGAGACAGATTCCACAGATTACATCACTGGAGCTCAGATGCAATATGGAGTTGCGTCAGTGCGGTCTGCAGAGATTTCAGGGCCTGACTCAAAAGCCTTCTTCAAATTCATCTCTGAACGCTCTGGAATGTCACTCGTCAAAATCGCTAATGCTAATAATGAGCTCTGAATGAAAACAACTGCTAGCATGTGGCACGGACATACGTATTCTGCAAGGTTTGTGTACAATATGAATAAGACCTCTTCCAACAAAAATAAATAAAATAAAAAAATAAAATAAAATCAATGTTTCATATTTATCACTCATAATCTAAAATCCCTGACTAAGCAAATAGCAAACCCAAGGACACAGTCAGGTAGTCTTATGACCAATGCAGTCTGTAAATATTTGGAAAGTGGCACATTTTCTGCTGTTTTGACTCTATTTCAGCTCATTGCATTTGAAATTAAACTGAGATTCTGACTTTAAAGTCCTGAATTTTAGCTTTAATTTTAGGTCAAGGGTCTTCATAAAGTACCTGTGGCCCTTTAGCACACAGACAAGACAACCAAGGAGCTTTTATGGCCAAGCACTGGAATGTTCTTAACCAGCCAACCCAGTCACCTGACCTCAGTCCAACTGAGCATGTTTCACTTGCTGGAGACTGAAGACAAAAAGCAAGCAAGCAAGCAAGCTTTACTGGCATTGCACTTTGGAGGACAGGAGTTACAGAGAAACTGTCAGGGAGGAGAACAAACTGGGTCAAAAACACAAGGAGTAACACAAGGAAACAAATGCCGGAACCCTTGACACTACAGACTAAGACGATCTGGGACAGACAAAGGGGCAGGCAAGACTTAAATAGACTAGGGGGCGGGAAGAACAATTAAACACAGGTGAAAACCATAAAGGAGGAACATGTAATCAGAATTGGAGGGAAAACACCAGAGGGCAGGAAGTGAATCTAGAACTAAACAGGCAGAGACAGATTTCAAAATAAGACATGAGTCAAACATGAAAGACAACACAAGGAAATAGTCATCAGACCAGGCTTAGGGACTAGATACGACAGAAACACTTAACTGTGGTGTAGAATTGATTTAAAATGGATTCAGTTCTTGCTTTTGATGACTCAAGAGATTATATGACTGAAAAAACTAGTTAAATACATGTTAAGGAAAGTCTCTACCAAAAGAGTTTAAAGATTTTAGAAGCCAATATAAATACATCACATTGATTTTTCTCTGATCTTCTTATTGAGATGAGAACATCATTTAGAACATTACTTAAAGTGTGAGATACAGTATCCAGAAATACTTTAGTCAAGAATTTATTTCTGCGTACAAAAATAGTTTTCTCATTCTTGCAGATTTTGGTTCCTCTTTTTGTTTTTCCCTTGACTGACTTGAGACACCCTTTACATGGTTTTAACTCCCACAGATACACACAAAACAGAATTAAAACTTGAGGAACAAAGGGTTCGGGGGCATGGAGGCAAGAGGGTTTTTTCACCAGCTGATGTGGTCTAATGCCTGCCAGCACAAGTGTCTGGTGTTGCACCACTGAGGCTGCGCGTGGCTTGTGCTCTCGAAATTTTAAACATCGCGGTCTGACTGCATGTGCCTCATAGACGTCTAGCTCACAGTGTGACCATCAGCTGATTAGAACACTTGGTCACTCTGACCAATATCCTTTTTTCTAACTTGCAGGCGTATGTAGTCTCTATATTTCTTTACCTACTTCGTCAATAGGTGGAAATTTGGAGGTCCACTGCTGAACATATTTGCTAAGAGAATCTCTGGGACGTTACACAGTAAAGACGCTCTATAGTAAACCCTGGTTTGG
Organism: Toxotes jaculatrix; assembly: GCF_017976425.1. NCBI lineage: Eukaryota > Metazoa > Chordata > Actinopteri > Toxotidae > Toxotes > Toxotes jaculatrix. Next base: position 10,415,461 of record NC_054409.1, on the reverse strand, counting down.
TCATTTTAACTGAACAAAAAAACAACTGTCAGAATTCTTCAAAAAGTGTTTCATGGATTCATCTACTTTTACATGAACTTTCAGGGTAGCTTTCTAGCATGCTTGCTGTATATGTGTCTACAGTGCTACAGTGCTGTGTACAGTACAGTATGGTGCTCAATTGCAGAAACAGCATGTGCACGCCTGCTTTTTCTTTTCTTTCTGTTTTATTTCCTTCTCATCTTCTTCTTTTGTCTCGGCGTCTTCCTCCATTTCTCTGAGCCATCTGGATATGTTAAATGCATTTGCACGTGTTGTCCTGCAGGGCATTCAAAGCTGCCATGACTGGCTGCCAACAACTCTCCTGCACATTCTCTAAGGATTAATGAAATAAAGCAACCTGGACAGGGAGATATGCAGCACCAGATGTAATCCGTAACGGGGGATGTAACTACTGCAACATACAAACAGTATGTTGCAGTTGCTTCCCTTGTAACTCACAGTGACCTCATTTAAAAGATGTTATTTTTAAAATACTGTAAAATATTAAAAATTACACACACACACACACATAATGGCAGTAATGTGGTCAAACTAGCAAAGACAGCTTCCTGTCAAAACCACTGTTTATTTATACATTAGCTGACAGTGAAATGACAGATAGGGGGTTTGAAGAGAATTTTTTTTCTTTTTGTATTTCCTTGCAGAGCATACAACCATCTTGGAACTCGGCCTTCATTTTGATCTCAACTATACACCTGTAAAATACACACGTGTCTGTTGCACGGTTGTGACGCTATCATGATGACAGAATCTTAGACTCATAAACACCTGCCAAAGTACTCAAAACTTTCCTGCTACAGTCGGGACTTCATTTTGCCATGATCACACACCCACACCCACACACCCACACACCCACACACACACACACACACACACACACAAGGTGAAAACAATACCAACCCCACTGTCATAGCTGGTGAACACAAATGCTAGAACAGATAGGTTTAGAGGCTGTCTGCCAAAACCATCCATTAAAATCAGTCAACCAACTTTGGACTGACAGCCAGAAGGAACCGCAGTACTTTATCATGAGATTTGTCAGGGCCACCAATGAAATCATTCAGCAGGAAACCTCAAACAGTTTGGTGGCAAATGGCCATGATATACATGTGATAATACACTCCAAGCTGGTCCCGACAGAGAAATAATAGACTAAGTGGTAGAAATTAAACTCCACTTTTGTGCCACATGTTACTTGCATACACTTTATACCTATACACAGATACTCAAGTACAAATATTTGAGTAATACTTAACAAAACAAAAAAAAAATCAAGATGGAAATGGCCACTATTCCCACCCACTGAGCCATTTTAATAGGTACATATGAATGTGTGAATGTCTCAGCACTATACACAATAACTATTTAAGCATGTTTTTAACCTTTCAGTCTCCTGGTACAACAATGTGTGCTCTGCTCTGGTCTCTTTAGGCTGTGATTGCACAGGATGCACTTTAGCAGAGGAGGTTTGTATTTTCTAATTGATTCCAATAGGTTTGAAGCATTTGTGGACTGTGTGTGCACTCTGGGAACCTCATGTTTTATCCACCTGTTTTTTATAGTGTTCAAAGCAGCTTAAGTTGAAAGAAGTCCAGTTCTAAGTGAATCGATTTTTTTTTTTACACCGCTTCATCTTTTCCTTATGTGTTCAGTCTAAAGAGTGCAAGGGTGAACCTTCCAAGCCGAATTACTGAAAACAAAAATGAGGACAGCCTCACAATAGCTGCTGCCGACCACCCAGAGGTATCTGATTTCACAGAACATGATGTCTTTACTATGATGTAAACAAAAAATGTCAGACATTAGTGGGGCAGTTACAGACAAGTTGGTTTGGGTTTTTTTTTAGGTCTGTCCATTACTGGTTTTGACTGTGACCTAATGCCAGCAAACACTTCTCACTGCACACCGAAAGGATGATCAATCGCAGAGGTGCATGGAGATGTTGCATTGCAGTGCATCACATTTTGAGGGCATCAGTGTGATTATCAACTCATGATCTGCACTTGAAGAAGAGGTAGTGGTCTGTGGTCCACAGACTCAAATGAGCTGGCACAGGCATTGAAGAGGAAATGTAACAGTCCCCACAGAAGGCAATGGTTGTACTGAGAAGCCCCACAAAACAAGCATGTGTATTAATGTAAAGAGCACAAGAAATAATAGAGATTACACAACTATTTCTATCATTTGTTGCATCTGTGAGATTTTTAAAGCTGTTTGAACAGCGAGAATTCTAATTTCCTTGTTCACATGAACTTGAAAGAATTTTATTTCTGCCATAACAGCTTAGAAAATGTGACTCTGTTACCTGCATGAATGTGGAAGCGATCTGGAAGTTGGGAGGAGGAATGGGTGGAATGCGAGTCCTTAGACAAGGGGGGAGGAGAAATTGTGCTTTCAGCAATCACAACACAGATGTTTCAAGGACTCTCTCTTTTGATGGCTGTCAGAGCTCACGTAGGGAAACATAAAACAAGCGTCTTCATGGGAGACGATGAGACTTTGCTGTGGGAGTTTTGTTTAGTTTGAACAGTAAGGCCACAAGTCAGACGCATTAACTTACCCCTGCAAATTTTCTTTTTAGTTTTAAGTTGTGGATTAGTTTTTGGATAAAATCTATCAATCAGAACTTTATGGACTGATAGTCTGCGTTGCTCCCCTGGTTACTAAGGAAACCACTAAGCTCTTGAGAACTATCCTGTTCTCATAATTGGAGCGCTGCTGTGTCATATCCATGGTGACATGGTTTGATTATCTACTGAGAAATCCCATGGCTAAATTTAAAGATAAAGGAGACTGTGATTGATAAAGAAAGGTTTATCTATAAACAACAAAACTGGCCTTGGTTCAGCCCCATTGCCCCCATCTGAGGAATTTCCCAACCAAGAGTAATTATAATTCTTCAAGTCCAAAGTGGAAAGGGTAAATGTCTTATTTCCAGAAGACCCTTTGTTCTAGTTACCCCACCCCACCTCCAGCTGTATCTGGAGGTGTGTCTCAGCCTATTTCATAGCCAATATACATTTGATTCCATAGTGGAATGTAGTCAGATGAAAATAGGCTCTAAAATTTAAATCGTTCAAAAGTTCTAATTTACACCACAAAAAAAGTCAGCAAATGAGACTCATTTAGGGAAAAAAAAATTAAAGTAAGTCTTTAAAGAAACATTATTCTAAGAACGTGGATTCCATAATTCAAATGGTGTGAAAGTCACAGACCTAATCTATCTACAGAAGTGTAAATGCTCCTCACACTCCCCTATAGCATCAAAAACCCCCTGAGGTTTGTGGCTGTGGGTGGTAGGTAAACAGTGTTCTCGCTCTCTGTTGTGAATACACAAACACACAGACACACACACACAAGCACACCCAAAAGCTTACCATTTGAACCCAGGATTAATTAGGTGACATCAAAAGAGTGAGGATGGCTTTTTTTTTTTTTTACAGTAGACCTTTTACAGTCAGTTAAAAACAGACTACAAAAAGATCACCAACAATCCTGTGGGGATAATGAAGATTCAGAGCAACATTTGTGTTTGTTCGCTTGTTTTGTGTTTGCAAACAAGGATGACATTTTTTCCTGTGGGTGGCAATAAAGAAAAGACCATATAACTGTAATATTCTAGCAATAATTGTTCCAGTGTTTTTTTTTTTTAAATCACAATTTTGAGTGATCAGTTCCCTGTGTTGCAGTCTGTCACTGCTGACTCTACATAGTGAGGGTGCAGAGAAGCTGATGGGAACTTTACCCAAGCTTCACTTCTGCACCGCCTGTGTGAAATCTTCTAGGAGGCGTATAAATGAAGGCGACAAACACACACAACAAATTCTGTAGTGATCAGACTGTTAGTTCCATTCTACCGCATTACGTTGTTGGTCAAATGAAACTTTTGAACTGGCCTGCTCTGAATGAAATGTTAAGAGCCTCCAGAGAGATTAGAAATTCTCCTCTGTGGGCACAAATAACACGTTTCACTACAGCCTGGTCAGCGGTAATTGAGGTATTCTGATTTGGAGCAAAAATGTTGGATGGCTTCGATGAGCATCACTAGTTAGGCAGAAAAGGAAAAAAATGGCTTTTAAGATGTGGTTCTTCGGAAAGAGTCACCATGCACCCCACAAGAGCCAATCGGAGCTTTTGTGGCCTCTGAATCCACTTCCTGAACTGCACAAGACTTTTTTCTTATCCATAATGCACAGTTTCGGTTTCATTCACACCACTCCATAAACTTTACAGCGATGCATTTGATTACTGCACTTTTCTGGGCAGGCTAAACTCCACTGGAGATAATTCTCTTTGTATGCACCTTTGAGGAGACTAAAAAAAAAAAAAGAATCATCACCTGTTTGCATGATTGATCATGGCTCTGATCATTCATAAACAACAGAAAGCACCTGACCAGAACTTGAACTAGAGGTAGGGACCAGTCATCCCAGATAAAAGGATGATAAGCTAACTGATGTTAGATGTGATAAATATTGTTGCCAATTATTGAGACACATCAAATTACGTTTTGGTTTTTATTTTATTTATCTGCATGCTCAGTGAAGGCTAGGTTAACCTTGACTCAGAATCACACATCTAGAATTTCTGATCAAGGACCAAACCACACATCTACTTTTGCCAGTGTCACATCTTAAACACAGTTCAGTGAGAAGTTCAGTTAGTTCATGAAACTGCTGTTGCATTTCATGGCCGGAGTGGCAGGACACAGTGCGGTGTATTGACCCCTCCCGGTAGGAGACAGCATCAAGGCGTATACTTTGGGAAGATGCCAACACCACCAGTAATGTGTGAGGACTATCAGTATGCTGCTGGCCTGCGCATCGTGTTTTAGTAAGTACTGAAAATGACAACACACGTGTTTCCTCTTGGATAACTCATGCTGGACGCTGGGTAAGTTGTTTTTACACAGCAGAGGACGGGGGGCAACATTTGGGAGATTCAATGAAGAGAACTTAAAAAAAAAAAAAATCCAAACACATTCTTTGAATGCAGATCAGCGTGGAAAATCAAGACAGATGTCAGACTTTTACTCTCAGACCCAACGCCCGCTTGTTGTTTTTTTTTTCTTTTTCGCTCACTCCCTTCCACAAATATTGTTCCAATCCCAGAGTTTGATAAAGAGCCCAACTCTGGCGCAACATGTCCTTCAATCCCGCCGCGTCCTCGTTCTCAGCCTCTATAGGCGCACAACCGAGCGTCTCCTATCGAAATAACGGTGCGCTCAGCGGATTCAGGCATCTGCTAATGCCATCAAAGCCTTTATCTGAACCTAATGCTTTCTCGCCACGTCTACGTGGCAGGTATACTTTGATTATATAAAGATGCCCACATCTCGCATTCATAAGAGGACGCGCTAAAGTAATCCAAAGGAAAAAGAAACTTTTTTATATGGATCAAATTGTAATGTATAAGGATTCGATCAGTGAGCAGGGTAGGAAAGTAAATACTTACAAAGTTTTCTTTTCCAGTGAGAGCAGTAGGTAGGTAGTTAAGCTTACTCCCTGGATGTCCAAATCAAGTTAGATCCGTGGTGCCCGAAATTCCTCCCAACAAACGACTCTTAGAGACTCAGCCTGCGCAGCTGTTGTGTCAAAGTCGCAGCGGTGTAAGGCAAGACTCCAAATCCAATATACAGCCAGGTAACCCTTTCATTTTATGTCTGTGCAGTAAAGCTATATGTCCACCGATTGTTTCCCACCAGTATGTCGCTGTTTTTTGTTGTTGTTGTTGTTTTATTTTTCTTTTTTCTTTTTCCCAGATGAAGACGCCCTGATGCTCTGCTGCGTCCCCGTGCCTCTTAGCGCTGGCGCGGCTGCTCCACAAGGCTCCCCTCTCTCTCTTTCTCTCTCTCTCTCTCTCCCTCACTCACTCACTGGCCGACCGACCGACTGCCACACACACTCCTCAGGAGAGGACCTTTGTCTGCACATGACGTCACTCTGTCTCTCTCTCTCTCTCTCTCTCTCTCTCTCTCTCTCTCTCTCACACACACACACACACACACACACACACACTGCAAAAAAATGTCCAATTAAATAAAGAGTAGCAACGTATTTGGTTTGTATTCTGCAAAAGTTGAATTTCACTTAAACCAAAACTATGAGTTAACTGCGAATTATAAAGCTGTGGGCCTTTTTCTTTTTACATGACAGGTGAAGCTTTGTTATCACTTTCCCACTTGGTTTATGAAAATATATAGCATGTAAGTGCCGTGTTGCTGAAGACATTTCTTGTAGTGTTCGGAGAATTGAGAGTTTTTCCCTCAGCACCTAATTGGAAACACATTTTTTTTTCAGTAACTTGTTAAGAGAGAGACAGGAAGGGAGAGAGGGGTGGAGTGAAGCAGAGAGAAAAAGAGAGCGTGAGACTGACACTGAGGGACTCAAAGACATATTGTATTCCTTACCAATTAACCTTCCACATAATATATTAGAAATATTTCCTCCCGTCTGCCTGTGCTGCTGTCCAAGTGAAGTTCAAACCCCTCTCGAATGAAGTTCTCAGGTTGTGAGAAAGTATTTGGTAGGGACAGTTATGTCTGCCAGCTTCGCACCATCTGTGAACACTTACTGAGGTGTTTGTAGTAAACCAGCCACTGCGGCTGTGGAATGAAATGGGGTGTTAAAGCCACTATATGTTGTGAACAATATAACATTCTCTCATTTGTCTCATTAAGTCGAATATGTCACTTACATTTAATTCTAGTTAGGATCAGTCTCAGAGCAATATAACGTTGCATCAGTGTCTTCAAAAGAGTCCACAGTCAGGCACCACCTTCCAAAGCCAGGGTTAAACTACATAATTTTGGCCTGAGAGTGTTAACAGTTAGTTGTTGTATCCCATCACACCGGAGGATGTCCAGGTCCTCATCTTGGATGCCTCATGAGCCACAGATGCAAAGGCTAGCATCACAGGATTTTTTTGCCCTCTTTCACCTAACATCTGTGATGCCATGGTGGTTGACATTCAAGGCCCTGGAAGACATGTCTCTGGCACCACCTGCCTGGCCACCCTGGTGCTTCACGCACGTCTTCCAAAGTAAATGATAAAAAAAAGGTAGAACACGTCCAGGCCGCAGGCTTTGTGGTCCCCCTTGTGATCCACCTCTCATCTAAGGTCACTGATGCACCTCATGTCATCATCACATGTTCAAAGTAATTTGCTTGTGCACGACCAATGACATTAATGCTACGCATCTGAGATGCAACTTAGCACATGACCGCTCGGGGGAAGTATCAGAAAGTAAGGTCAGCAGCATTTTTGGATCTCCACAACAATGGCGTAAACTTTTGCTGAGAAAGAGTTTGTCTTCCTGATGTGTTTTCAATCAACATGTCACTTTCAAAGCGACATGTTTCTTAACATAAAATCTAAACCACGATCTTACCCTAACCTTAAACAAGCTGTTTTGCTGTTCAGACCTAACCACAGGCAGGAGCTATGATGCAAAAACCAGGTCCTGGTGTCACAATCCTTCTCTTTGTGCACCTTCTATCCACCCCAACAACCTCACTGTGACTCTGGTATATTAAATAAATGTAGCTCTTCATTCATTCAACAAAAAAAAGTCACCTCTGAATATAATCCAGGCAGTGACTGAATTTGTCACCGCAACATGACAAATGTTATACTGTACTTTACAAAGATAGTTTCTAGGAGACAGTTGCAGAGGACTGTGAGAATATTCTAAAAGTTATTGCAAAAGGGCACCACGATTACCTAATCTGACCCAGTGACAATCTCAAAAGACATAAATGTCATGTAGCCTGATCCCAGCTTTATGGGAATTCAAACATCTCTAACAACTCTGTAACTACCACAAATGTCAGTACATCCACAGTATTTTGTTCTGAGTTTCTCTGCCACCCACATTGATTTTCATAGTTATTAGTTACCACACATCCTTGTGGTTCTCCTCTGCCTCTTAAAGTTGAGCGCATAACAAAATAATTTGGAGGAAAAGAAGGAAAAAGGGAAAATACAAGTTCACTTTTCATGATTTTGATCTTGATGAAGATCTGAAATGTGCCTTGCACACTCGTGGATGGGAGAAGAATGAGTGGAACCACACAGAACCCAGCGATGGGGAAATCTGTTTGCTTTGAGCGATTTGTCAAAAATACTTGCACAACCGCTGTGCTACATTTGCGCTCTTGTCGTGATAGAAGTGCCTCTATTTCACACAAATCTAACAGACCAAATTTAAACCGTGGTGTCCCACAATGGAAAGCAAACATCTGCCCGTCAGCCAAAGGAGAATCCCACCTACTGTACAAGGGGGAGCCTCAGGCTTACATGGCTGCAGGCAGATGTAAGCTTGTTTGCAAAGATGTTGTTAATTTGTAATATTCCTAAACTGTTCACTACTTTGAAGAAGAATCTAAACAAGTAAAATTACTTTTCAGTCGTGTGTTAATATCAAAATAGAAGAAAATAGGAGGCTGCTAATATGCGAGTGCTGCTAGGAAGCATGTTCTTCTGCTTGGCAATCAGACTTTATTTTTTTCACCCTGTTCAGCCTCCCTGCTCATCCAAATGTCTGTGTACAGGAAGTAACAGCTCAGAAGGTTGTCGGCAAGGTCCTTGCATAAGGTTCCCGTCACTGTTTTGGCATGGGTCAAAGTTTGGACTGGACTGTGTCCTGAAAAGCGCCTCTTATGATTGTGCAGTGGGTCAAAAACTGTAGGGTACATGATGTGCAGGCAAATTCAGATGCTTTCTCCTGTCAGCCTGGCATACACACTGCTTATATTCTCATATGAGGTAACCTTGCTATAATGTGTGCTCTTTACCTGTGTCTTCAAGATTCTACCATTAGTCAAACAACAAAAAACAGTCATATCACCTCAATAACTTTAGATACATGTATCCTTGTCACCAGGTAGTTCAGTAAGCACAGTCCACAAAAGTTGTTTTTCATGTGTCACACCCACAGACTTGTGCAGCATCTGGAAGTATTTACTGAGGTGTTTGTAGTAAACAAACCAACATAATTGTAGGAATGGAAGGGAAGAGCTGAGATCACAAAACTACCCAGTTCTCAAATACTGGAAGTCGCTGGACGCCTGAACATCTCGTGAACTCCGCAATCATTTCTCAGTTGATGCATCAAATAATTTGAAACAGAAAATGAAAATGTCTGTAAGTCTGTAAAGCGGCTTTCACGTGACTGATCTTATCTCTACCATCACCAGCAGGCTGACACTTTTGGCTTTTGCTGAGATGCCTTGAGGAGATTTGGATGGGTTGCCCTGATATGTGGTACAGGTATTCACAATGCTTAAAGGATCAATCCTAATGGCACTGAGTGGTGATCCTCTGTCTTTTCCTTTAGCACCATCATCAGGTCAAATTTCAGTTTGTCCATTACTTTGACTTATGACCAAATACCTGCAAACAGAAACGGTAAACATTATACCTGTTTAATTTCAGCATATCAGCATTGTCACTGTGAGCACATTAACATGCTCAAAGCTCCAAATGGTTAAAAACCTGACAGAGTGTGACTGCAGAAAAAAAAAACTAAAGTATAGTAAAGTAATACTAAAGTATAAGTATACATTTGTGGACAGTAATATGGTGAAGCTGTTCAAGACTGCAAGCCCCTAGATGAGCAATGCTACATGTGCAAACTCTGTGTGATAACACTGTGGTATATAGTCTCAATTAACTAAAAGGCACATACCCAGGTCCCTCTCCATGTGGTATTTAGCTATGAAGATAAGGGAGGCTTGACATTTCGAATTTGTGTATTTAAGGACACAAAGGCCCTTGAGCATGTGCTGCTCTACTGATCAACTCAAGCCCTAACTCCCAATACAAAAGTAATTTTAGACTTTTGAGGACTGACAGGTGAGTAAGAATCACTTTGACAGATTCAATGGAAGTTGATGGTGAGGGAATTAGACAATTGGGGAATTAAATTAGACAGAAAGCAAGAGTTGAGGGACAGGGGAAGAGAAGGAGAGGGAGGCGCACAGGTTTTAAAAAGGAGAGTTAAATTTCAGTTGTGGAGCCAGAGAGTGAAAGAGAACGAGGGGTTAGGTTGGGTGAAATAGAGGAAATGGAAGAAAAAAAGTGGAAGGTTGGGGGAGAGAGAGAGAATGGGCTACATAAACAGCCCGGGGGCAAGGAGATGAATGACATCACAAAGTAAACAAAACTCTTACGTAGAAGCGTGAAAAGAGGTGTTTATGAGCTCTATCATTGATACGGACGCAATACGCTTGGATATGAAAGGCCTCCACATATGAAAATAACAACAATAATAAAGAGATGGTCTTTAAGAGAATTCGCCTTAAATAAATGCCAGTCGGGCACTCTGAAAGAAAGTGCAGATGGACAGAGAGAACAAATATATTACCACTGTCAGCATCTCCGCTTCAAATTATTTATTTATTGAGCAATACACAGTTTCTGCAGTACATTGCTGTTCTTCATTATTTGGGTACCAAGCAACAAAATGCGTAATTTACAAATGTTGACAGAGAGTACTTCCTGCCTGTGGGGGAGACTTTGACCCTTGAGTAAAATAAATAAATTCCTTTTTCTTTCTGAATTCAGCATTGCATCTTAGTAAACTCCAGGTTCTCCAAACCTCCACCTTTTCTTTCCTCTCTTCACTCCCTTATTTTGCTTCTGCGACTCAGACATTTTATAATCACAATTACTATCTGACAGCGTTAATTACACGGATCAAATGCACTTGACGACAGCCAGGCTGCCTGCGTAGCAGCATTATTTCCCACTCAGCATCTCTCTCTCTCTCTCATCTCTATCTCTTGTTGTCAGAGCAGAAAACATCTATGAGATGGAGATGACAGATTAGCCATGGTGACTTCCTTTCTCTCAAGTGGTGATACGCGCTAATGGCTTCTCTCTGTCGATGACTGTACCAGTGATGAAGTGTTCCTTTTGAAATGGGCTCTTGTATACTGGTTTACTGGGTCCTAAACCGCAGAGTGTTGTCGTCATTGCCAGGCTGTCATTGTAAAAGGAGTAAAAAAAAAAATTCTCCACGATGTCCAGTTAAGTGAAACTATATTAAAAGATGAATTGAGGATGTTAAAAGACAAAAAACATAGTAATTAACACACCCAGATTCACAGCCAGGTGAGCATGGGAAACATACAGTGGATCGGAAAAGACACAAAGAGCTTTTTTTATGTGCTGCTGTTCAGTTTAACGGACACACACACACACACACACACAGTATCTAAAGCATCACCATATCATCACCTGTTTACTGTAATTACAGTATGCTCATAATGGCCCTGATGTATTTTTTATCAGCAGAAAAGACAACATGGCCAGATGAACAATTTTCTTTTTCTCCCACCAGTGGACCGCATCTTCAACCCTAATCCATCATGTGTTCAACGAGTGAATGCAGACACACACACATAGACGCACAAATAAATGCTGTCATGCAACCAGGTAAACAAACATGCAGTCACACAGTCACTTTCACAGATAAAGAGGCAATCAGGCAAATAGGCATGCTTAAATGCATATATACACACACACTCTCTCTCTCAAACACACACACACACCGGGCTGTTATGTGAAAGCTGTTTGTTATTGAGTCGGTGAGGTCAGTGAGGTCTGGTGTTTGTAGTGGCTCAGACTCTCACTAAGAACATGTCCCCACTAATGTAGATGAATTTGATACTTTTTTTTCCCTCTTCCTTGGACCCACATCAGCACAAAGCCAGCAGTTTCTATTCTTGAAAACTGATTTCAATCATCAATCCAAACAAAAAACAAAACCTAAAACAGAAACGAGTTGTGATTTTAGAGGGTTTACGTCCTGGACTATTTCTTGCCCTAGAGCAGCGACTTCCTGGAGTCTCTGCTGGTTGTCTGGCAACTTAATTAATGCTAAGGTAACCATCCAAACCTGGGATGAAATGTGAAGTAATGTGGCAACATGCTGTCGGACAATACTTGTTTGACAGGTATCATTCATCCATTTACCAATGCCCTGATTATGCTTTGATGCCACTATAATTCCAAACAGCATAAGTGCAGTGCCACGCTGTCCACAATCCACACTGTGTTGTATATCGTGGCACAGCTCACAGTCTGCAGTTTTATGCCAGGATTCTTATCTGGCCTCCCATAGATTAGATTGCTTTGTCGCAGAAACCCTCTGATCTATGATGCTAATCAGGCCATCACAGTTGGTACACTTGTATTATTGCATACCTTCTAATTCAAAGCAGGTCACGAGCAATGCTAGGATGCTAACATAGCCCCCACCAGAGCAGTGCAGCATGGAAAAGCCATTACAGCTGACAGAAAGGCCTTTTATTTGAAGAACTAAGCTCAGGTTCACATCAGGAACCAATTACCTTCAACTGCTCTCCTCAGAAAGCAGCTGGAGAACCCCCCCCCCACCACCACCTCTACCTTCTTCCCTGTCCATCCCCCACACTTTTCTCCCCCCTTCTTTCTCCCTCCATCCCCTCCCTGGCCAGTACCTACCTTTCTCTTTGGCTTGATCCCTCCCTTTCCTTCCTTTATTCTTCCCTCTCTCTTTCTCCTCCCTTGCTGGCACCTCACCCTTCAGCTAACCCTCCTTTTCCTTCCTGTCTCTCTTTTTCTCTCTCTGCTTTCACTCTTTCTCCTCCACTCTTTCCTGCCAGCTTAGCTTGCTTTTAAATATTTTCCCCCTAATTTTCTCACTTTTTCAAAATTTCTCACTGCTTCATTCCTCTCATAACCTTTCCTTGCCCCCTTGCCCAGCCCTTCCTGCACTCCACTTCTGTTTCTCTTTCCAGTCCGTCGCCATGTTATCATCCCTACCGCTCATAAAGTTCCCTCTGTCTCTTTACCCTCTTCTCAATGCAAGAAAAAGAGGGATTAGAGTTTACTAATAATTCTCTCGTGGATACATGAGAAATTCCTGAGTGGTTCAGACCTGTCATATGAGTCAGGTACAGACAAAATCTGTTCAACAAAACTCATTTGACTCTGATCACAGTGACTTTGCGTGAGTGAATTTGATGAGTTTAGATATGATACCGTTATCAATCAAAGTTCACTTCAGCTGTGATGACATGTTTTTGGCAGCTGTATTAATAATACTTGTTTCAGGTCCCCTCATACCATTAGTAGCACTGCTGTGTTTTCTACTTTTTCATCAGCGGATTTCTTACAGCAGGATTCGAAACTCTTCTTTTTCCTCTTTGGTAATATTTTTTGTGAACTTAACTTGAACAGATGGCATTCATCAAGTTGAAAAGATCATTTTATGAAACATTTGTGCAGTTCAGACAGCGTGGTGAATCCAGCTCGTACAAGTAAGCCTCACGCACGAGGCTGATTGTGACATGAAACTAGTCACAAATGTCCAGGATTTCATCCAGAAACACATGAAATAAACACAAATAAAAATAACGTTTTCCCTTGTAGCGTCTCAGACTGGCAGGGTCTTTTGTGATTCATTCCTCTCTGTTATAATACGATTGTGATTTGTTCCTCTGTTCTAAACAAGTTATTCTGACGTAGGCTACAGTTTTGAAACATAATCATAACTGTCCTGCTGTGTGGTGTATAAAAACCTTGGCTTTGTGTTTGCTGAGGTAGTGGAAATTTCAACCTAAAATTGAATGTTGTAGAGAAAACAGAATTAAAAGTTGAAAGCAGTGAGGGGATTGTGTAATCCTGTGGGTACTGACACAGAGGCACAAGGGATTTTGGTCTGAATTTCACCTGTCTGTAAATCTAAATTAGTTTTTGATTTCATTAAAACTATGTTTGCAGTTTAAAATCACAGGTTTCATATTTAAAACCATTGAATCTCTACCCGCAGGCATGCATGTGGTCTGCGTTTCAGTAACGGAGGATACACATGCACACAGCTGCATGCACACACACACACACACACATATGAACACACACATGCCCTGTCTGTGGTTAAAAACCTAGTGGTGTGGTACCATGTAAACACACCACTCAGTGGCATGGTTGTGGTAACCCTCACATGGTCTCTCTGTCTTGGTCTTATTTTTCTTTCTCTCTTTCTGTTTTGTCTTTTTTTTCCTCTTTCCCACCTTGTTTTTCCTGTTCCTCTCTCCCTCTCTATCTCATGCTTTCATCTTCTGTTTCCTGTTCTGTTCATCCAGTTCTTCCTTACAGTTGATTTTATCTGTATGTTTCAGTTGGATTTTGCAGATGTCTATCAACATCCTAGACAGAGCTGTGTTCAGTGTGTTGTCTGTACTGTACTTGTCGATGCAATACATTTGTTTCTTTGTTTCATGCCTGCATTTGTTTGAATATTTTAATACAGTTTACCACAATTTAGAATATTTACAGCAACTGATTTATCACAAGCAGTAATAATAATGATTTTTGGTCAAAGTCATTATTTAGAGCCGTGTTTGTGTCTACCTGAGGAATGCAAGTCCAATATTCAATCCCCCTCTCTCTCTACAGAGGAAAATATCAGGTTCATTAGCAGCTAAATGAACCACTGTGTTCACCAGCTCGTTGCTGACTTTGCCTGTTTACTGTTCTTGGCACGTAGCGCAGAGTCAGTTTCCAGAACTTATTTTTATGTGAAAAACAGCTGACTGTTGCTTGAAACAATGATGAAGACAGTGAGGAGATAATAATCTGTGCATTTCTATCTGAAATCAACCCTTTTCACGTTAAATGTTACATTTTTATCCCTTCTTAATATATAAATATTGATTGTAGTAGCTTCAATGATTTGTTAATTGTGTTTCTTAATCTTATTATAATTTCTTTATATATTGGTGGATTACTAGTGAGTGTATAAATCACAAAGTAAGTAGAAATGGGATTCCTTGTCAGCTGACATGGTTACAATTAACTTCAGAATTACATTCAAATGTATACACAGGTAAATGCATGCTTGTCTGCTCTTATTCATATGCACACACAGTCTCTCCTGTAGACACAGACGCACACACACACATTCTTGGATAAAGAGCTATTTGTTTTAATGGCTGAAGGGAGGATGTCGATCTACCACCCATTGTGCTGCTGTGCTGACTGCTGCGGTTCTCAGGCATTGTGAGAAGAAAATCAGCCCCTAAAACTCCAAGTTAAAGGCAGTCGGCTCTAAAAACTCCATGTTCGAGCCACAGCAGCAGCTGGAGATCTGTCAGTCTGCACAAGACCAAGATAAAATTGCCCAAACAAAATTCCAGGTCAAGTTGTTCATAGTAATTTAAATAAGGAACAGAATATTGAGCCAAATGTCAACAGTCATGTTGCTGTCAGCAGCTTAGGTTGGCTTCATATTATTATATTATTCAAAATGTACTGAATACTAGTCCAACTAAAACAGCTCAAGTCAAGCAAACCTGCAGATCAGAACTGAATATGGACAAGTTTTCAGATTATTTGATAACTTGTCCATTTTTCTGTCAAAACCCTTTTTGTGGTTATTGGACAGAGCAACAGAAAGGCTAGAATATGCAACAGGCTCCATCAGAGGCACGTGCTGGGGTGTTGACTCTGTCCGAATGTATGTGTTATTTGGATTAAGAAAACCAACAAAAGTCATTTTCTTTAGATCGAGACCACATGGAGCAACCTTGTTAAAATAGAAGCAAGTTTTACAAATAATTCCTAAAGATATACAGGTAAACATTGTACATGTTTTAGCTCAATCTTATTTGAAACTGTTTTAATTATGATTTTCTGTTGCTATTAGAGAGTACTATAACAAAAATCTTCTAAGTGTTAAACTTATTCTTTCCTCCAAACTTTTTAAAAACAAGTATGAACTCATATATTTTCAAATTTATTGGGAAAAGACTCAAAAAACAGATGTTACACTGTCACCATGTGTCCTCAGGCAGGGCATGTGACTTGTTTTTTTTTTTTTTTTTGGAAAACGTATTTAATTGTTGCTACCCCAGTATGTCAGAGCAAGTCTAGTTCAATAATTTACATTTCACATGACTGGGCTGCTGCATGTCAGAGTAGGCACTCAGAGCAAAGATCACTGAGGTTATCTTCTAAGTGTCAAAGACTTTACAATTGGAGACCTTTGACCTCCTGACAGTTTGAGACCCACCTGGATTTGGCAGCATTTGGAACAAAGTGTTTCATTTTTACAAAAGCCGGTGACAGCTAAGTTACAAGGGGCAGAGAAAAATACGTTTGAGTAGGAAGAATTTCACCTATGTAAGAATTCAATATAGACAGAGATTCTTTACTGTCTGAACCTCTGTCCAAATCACCTTATCATTTCAAAACCTTCTTCATAGTATGAGAATGATTTTGTAAAAGACATAAGACAAATTTGAAATTTGTGGGTTTGGTGAATTTTCTTTCCTGTGCATGCTTACTGTTTTAATGAACAGACACGTGGGGCATGAATCGAAAAGAGAAGCAAGGCGTTACTGTGAAAGACAAGCAGATGAAACACTTTTCACAGACAAAAATTCAAACAAAACAAAAATGAAGCAAAAACAAAGCAAAACAATGTAAAAAACCACTCTGCTTTCTGTTTCTCTCCTATGGACATAGTGATTCAATCTTTGGTTGAAGTTCACAAGGGAAATTATTTTATTCAACTGCACAGATGTATATATAACAGGAGAGAGAATCTAGTTACAAAAATAAGTTCGCTAAGGGCTCGGCTGGCAACACCCTGTTTATTCTATGTCAAATTCAATGTAAGACTGGCCTTTTTCTGCTGTTACTCAATTCTTTCTACTCCATCTTTGCCAAAATCCACTTTGACCCTCTCTTGCACTGTCACATTAAGTCATCTTTCATTCTTTCCACTTCCTTTGATTTGTACCTGCTAATATTTTATCTGATATACTTTTTCATTAATGTTTCACTCTCACTTCTATCTCCCATCTCTCTCTCTGTTGTGGCTGTGTATACATATGTGTGTTCCCCTGCAGTATGATTAGTGTGATTTATAGGGAAGCTGCAGACTGTGGAGAGACTCTGGTTTCAGCTTTGAAGTCCCAGCGACCACAGGACCTCTGGCTAACACACACATACACACACAGAGGACCTGTGGATTAAACACACACTCTCAGTTCCTATGCCAGAATCCCAAAAGAGGGAGTCAGCATGGGAGAGACGCGACACAGGGAGAAAGAGAGTGAGTAAGAGAAGGGTGAAGAGAAGTAATGGAGGAAGGAGAAGAAAGATATAAAGACCTTAAAAAAGAGAAATTGAGGAAAGGAGGGAGAGGGGAAAGAAGGAGGGTGGGTGGGGGAGGAAATGGTCCCTGCCCATAGAGGTAAAAGAAGCCCTTGTCTGTTTCAACAAAGTCACATTTCAGCTCTCTTTAATTCAGGCTCTTTAGTTTAGTCCAGCTTGTTACTTATTCCAGGTTCCCAGACCTTCCATATCTGCAAAAACTCCAGTGAGTGTTATTCCTTAAGTATATATGCCCTGGGCTTAGATAAGCTTTTTTATATATATGTGAAAATTAAAATATGACAAATCGAATGGCACACATACGTATATGACATGACACATGACATGAGATGAGATTGAGATTAAGTACAAGAAATATGAGACATCATGAGAGAAAAGATTAAGTGACAGGACATGAGATGAAGATTAGATGAGAGATGAGATGATAAGAAACATGGAATTAGGTTATATGGAAGAAATGTGCAATTATATGGGTATGAGATGAGAACACATCTCACAACATCACTTCTTGGACCTTTAATCATCCCAAAATTTTAGAGTGAAGAGGCATTTTCTTTCCTCTCTTTGTCATCTGTCAATGTTAGTAACCAGCAGTTTACGAGAAAAAAAAAAACACTGCAAGGTGCCTCAGTGCTGAAACTGGTCCAAGTCTAGTCCCAAGCCAAGCCAACATTTACGCCAAGCAAATTTTCTTGTGTAAATTAAATGATTAAAGTCTGACACGATGCCTTCATTAAAGTAATCTGTTCAGTGGAATTGTCTGCAAGCATGACGTCACACAGGCGCAGTAAACAAAGAGTATATGGTAAGACTGGTCATATCAGAGGAAAATGTCTAGACAGGTGTGTGTGTGTGTGTGTTCTCGTAGTGGAGGTTTGGTGCTTGTCTTAATATGTGGTTTACAAGGGAGGGGGCATGTATGTAACTCAGTGGTGTGACATTCTTTGTGGCATGTTAAGAATGTGTAAGAGCACACATCTGCACAGATGAACACAATCTCTTTCTCTCTCTCTCTCTCTCTCTCACACACACACACACACACACACACACACACACACACACACACACACACACACACACACACACACACACACACACACACACACACACACACCCAACACACACACACACAGGAGCTGCTGTGCTTTTACATCAAAGTGGTGACATTTAGCACCAGACTTCAATAAGGGGTCAACCACAGCAGATCACCTACCGTCAAAGTGGTGATGAGAATGACACTCATTCTTGTGTGAGCATGTGTGAGGCAGAGACAGAGAGAGAGAAAGGGAGAGCTCCAGTGGCGGAGAGAGAATGAATGAGAAGCAGAGAGGGCATATGTCTCAATGTTTGTGTGTCACAAGGTCAAATGAGTCTGTTAGCTCTTTCTGTCAGTGGGTTTTCCGATGCTCTTTGAGGCGAGTCAACGACTTTACCTGCTGACTTGTCCCCATTCACACGTACAGACTCAGGAGAAGCAACAGGGGGAGTTCAGAGAGTTCAAACTTTATTTACAGTAAATATTCTTTGAGACATGGGACCAACAACAAATAATGCTTGCTTCTAGACTCCAAGAGAAATATGTCAGCTTTGAGAAAAAAAAAAAAACCCAAAAAAAACCTCAGGAACCCAATGGTTAGAGCAAAATTAAGTAGATGACCAGATGGGCCTTGGGTCCCCTATCAAGAGCATTTCCAGAAGGTCGAATTTCTTTCAAATTCCAAAAGCAAAGAGGACACAGATCTCCTGGTTATTAACAATGCTCAAAGGGATATTTACACAGCATTCAGGTGGTTAGACGAGAAACAGAATACTTTGATTCTTTACCTTACATTTGCAAAAATAGCCGACCTGGAGCCTAACATCACCTGGACCACTGTGCAGTTCAAGTATACAGAGAAAGCTTTAGCTCCAGACAATGGGCACATTTGCCTGATCACTGTTCATGATAAGGTCATATTCAGGTTTGGGTCATTACGTTCTGCAGGTGTGACTCTCCTCACTACATTTAAACAAAACACAAGAAAGATAATTTCAAAAAGGTACTTTCATCAGATTTTCTGAGTATTTTTATTCTTATCTGTATGACTTAAGCCTTTTGTTGCACGTTCTAGTGGCACTGACTGTGGCCAAGAACCCATTGACAACACTGTCTGCGGGCCATTCCATTTTCCTGGAATACTGGTCTAGTTTGTAGTTCGTACAATGAGCTCGAAAAGATATCAAAACTAGTGTAACTCAAAACAGGATGCAATACACAAAAGAGTCTTTGTGTCAGAATCTGTAAAGCATTGGCCAAACATAATGAAATGAAAATGACGAAGAAACATTTCTGTTGAACTTCCGATGTACTGAAATAACATTAACCTCCTTCAAAACAGAGGTTGCAAAACTGTATTTGTTTGAAGTCATCACATAAGTGAAAGTAAAACAGAGAAAAGGTAATCAAAGTGGAATGCATCATAGAAATTATGCAACACTAACGGAGTCCTTCACTGGAAATGAATCATGGGGAATTGGCAAGTCACCCACCATGTTCCTCAGCTCTGATGTCATGTCTTTTTGGAAAAGCTACTTTGTCCTAAAACGAATCCAAAGTGCAACTGAAATGAACCAAATGATATAGTTAAAGCCAAACATGGGCTTAAACAAACCCTGCTTTTATATGCACTGAAACACAGAAATAACTTTTAGATCACTTGCAGAAGTTGTCTCTGTTAATCTGTCAGGTATCTTGTTCTTGCTCTGAGAGAAAAGCACTGTTTCAATTCCTCAGAGAGGAAACTAATACAATAGTTTTTAAACCCCTTTCAAACGGGGTTACTCTAGCGATTTTGGTTTATACTTGGAAGTTGGGGGACTTGCGAGACACAG
This sequence comes from Toxotes jaculatrix, assembly GCF_017976425.1. NCBI lineage: Eukaryota > Metazoa > Chordata > Actinopteri > Toxotidae > Toxotes > Toxotes jaculatrix. The sequence goes on along the minus strand of NC_054409.1, from coordinate 10,395,379 downwards.
ATGAAGAAAACAGAATAGTCACAATCAAACAGCCCAGACCTTGAATCTTGCTATCTAGCTCCACTTGTTGTACATCTGGAAAAAAAAAAGCCAGTTTAGTTACACAAGAGTATTTGTCCCTGGGCTACTCAATCCTAACTGTCACAGGAGTTTGTTTTATTAGAAGTGAAGTATTTCTAGGTCAGCAAAACTCAGTGTTTGGGAAGAGTATCTGGCCTGGATGTCTGTTTGACCCAAACAGTTCTTGTTGGCTACAACAATAGATTTCTGTATTACTAATGTAATTATTTACAGAGGAAAACCATTGCCAGTGCCTTATTTTAGTTTCTGCATGCACATTTGTTTATTTAGATTGTGAATGTTTGCGTCTTACTGTCTGTCAGTCTGTCCTAATGTGTGTGCGCTGTACGTACATGTTAATGATTGTGTATAAGTAGTGCTGTCTATTAAACCATCAAGCTATTTTAGAATTGTTCTTTCCTTCACAACCAAATTTTTTATCTTTTTTGACTGAATCAATATGGAATCAGTACAGTTGAATGTTACTGCATGACTCTTTTAGTACCTAGATTTTACATTTAAGTCAGGGCACATGATATGTAGTAATACTGGTGGTCTTTAGTATGGAATGTACAGTATGTCTTGTGAAAATATGCTGCAAGTTATTGTACACTATTGACACTGTGTACATTACAAATGAAATGTGTTCAGAGTGTTAGGGGCTGCCTCTTGTAGTGAAGAAATGCGTGACTATACATTACACTGTATAAAATCAGTATCCTGTGCGAAGGGTGCAAGGGAGGAGCGGAACAAAGGGAACAAAAACTGAGCAGGGGTTTTAAAAATGGAGAAAAAGTGAATCAAAATGAAAGCACTGTGACAAAGATTCAAAATGGGACAGAGATGCATATGTGAACTCACAGACTGTATGCACAGGAAGAAAGCTGAGTCGAGCAAAGAGATCCTATAAAAACATGTATTTCGGCCAAGGCAAACACAGAGGAACTGATCAGGGAGGAAGAGAAAGTAACGTGTCTCTGATTTTCCCTCTTTAAAAACATTGACTACAACCACAACACCGCACTGTCCTTTCAATCCCCTTTGGGTGTTCCTGTTATGTCATGTCATTTCTCACTAAATTTTTATGTATGAACCACAATTTAATGATATCTAATTCAGGTTGGCACATGTTGGCTAAACAAGGAAAACAAACAAACAAACAAAAAAAAAAACAACAAAAAAAACAACCCATCCAACAAAACAGACTGCTGCAGACATGCTGAGAGGAGATACAAAAACAAGGGTGGTCAAAAGATAAAATGGAGAACGATATGGGAGTGCATATCTTCAGTTTAGTTCAGTTTTTCCAGCTGTTTTATGGCCTGCTTTGCTCATCTGGAAAGTCCTTGATTTTTATTTCAGATTAATTGCAGAAATAGAATACCCTGAAGCTAAACAGGAACACACCAAAAACGGATTATTAGTATCAGGGTATTAGGCTATTAGTAAAAATCAGGGATCTCAAAGGCTAATCTGCAGATGAGCTGCAGATGAGCTGCAGGCCAGCAGTAAGACATACCGTAAACCTGCCAGGTTATTAGGCTACCTAGTTACATAACCATGACACAAATGATATTAAAGCCTGACAGCGAGAAGGGTCCAACACATTGACTCACGTCTGAGGACCCTTGACAGTCCACAGTTGAACCGTCTTGGACCACTAGCAGGAACAGTAAAGCTAGTTGGGAGCTAACACAGCTGACTTAAAGGTTTATTGAATTAACCAGCCTCTAAAGTTACTATCCCAGACAACGTTTCAAAGAATGTTGTCTGAAAGTTGTCTGAAAAAATGTTTAAGTGATCTCCATCCCTCTCACACTCTCATCACATTTTCTTCACAATTGGAATGGGAAAAGCAAATAATGGACAAATTGAAAATAAAATACAGAACAGCTTATTTTGTATTGTATTTGGAGTTATGACATAAAATGAAGGCTGATCTGTGCTTCAGAATTGTCCTTAAAGATCACGTCTTTATTTCCTAAAATCGTTGTTTTGATGCAGAAGTAAAGTCATAGTCATGTGCAATGTTTTGGCAGTCAGGCCTTCATCGCTTTCATCACCGGTTCAGTCTGAGGTCAGGGGGAAAACACACTGTGTTCCCTTCTGTCAAAGTCATCTCTCACTGTTTTTCTCTCCCTGTCTCTGAGCTTGTCTCTCCCTCTGTGTCTGACTATTATCTACCCAAAAGATCTCTGTTGTAAAAAAGGTACAGAATCTTTCCTCACAGATTTTCACAGGACAACATACCTGCTAAAGGTTTCTGTCCTGTCAGAGCGATTTCCGTGTTATACTCCTCTGAGATAAAAGAAAGACACAGTCACAATTGTGTCTTCACCGAGCCCTTCAACCTAAGAAACTATATAGGTCGCTATTCCCTACTCTCAGACATGACCCATAGGAGCGTACCAGTGGCAGGCATACTGGACCTTAATCATCATGGTAACAGTGATAAACACCCAGTCGGTCCCTTGATCTGGCCAACAGAGATAGACTTCATAAATATGGCTACGCATTAATGAAAGCATGGAAAATCTGGATTTTATCCAGAAAGGAGACATTCAAAATATAAAAAAACAAAAACGAGCTTTGTTTCAGAAGGTTAGGAAAAAGGTTGTTGGCTGTTGGGAGGAGATGCAACTTATTTTATTACTGAAAGCACAGAGGATGCATAAGGGGGCAACAACACAACTATAAATGCCCTAAATAAAATCTATAATATGTCAGTGAAAGGCTACAAACAGCAAGCCTGTCCTCAGACTGATGTTTCTAATAATAACTGCAACTTTGTGGCAGTATAGCACAAATATTATAACCACTTTTTCCCTGAATGAGCCAAGATGAACTGGGAATGGAAAAGAAGTACGGGAGGAGAAAACGTTCTTTTGTCAGATGATGAAAAACGAGACAAAGTTATGTTTTTATGATTCATTCATGATTTGAATTTGGACTGTATGAATAAACATGAGTCGTTGTTAGAGCTGTTATTCCTAAATCTAGAGCTCTGTAGTCATGCAAGAATATCAAAATTTACAATTTCCACAGCGGCCTAGGCGTTCCTTTTAGATCAGCTGACAAATCATTAAACAGGGGGTTAGGGTGTTGCTGCCCATTAAAAAACTTCCACATAGGATACACCTGTGGTTCCCTGCTCCAGGCTTCTCTGAGAACCTCCTCACTACTCTCTGACAGATGTGTTTTAAGGTTTGGAGCATTCTCGATGAGGGCGTACCTCTATCGATTTCCAGGTCACAGGCTGGAGGATGGAGGAGCAAGGACGGGAGGAAGCATAATTAGCTGACTTTAAAGGAGCCACTGTTCCCTCATTCCCTCCTTTGCTCTCCTCTCTTTTATTTTCCACTGTCACCTGCCCTCTCTCACTCACAGCCTCTCTTTCTATTTGAATCTGCAAAATGGCACAGTAATTGCATATTACCCAAGTACCACCATGATACACTAACCGCCCATTACACAGTGCAGTGATTGCAGGTCTGGCTAAGCTCTGCTTTGATTTTGCATATCGACTTTGCTCACACATCACAGAGATCTAGGATTTTTTTTCTTTCTCCATCTGCAAATGTTTGGATCTGAATATTTACACAGTATCTTCTATCACTTCTGAGTGATTGTATGTCTGATTGTGCCTGCAGTGTGCGCATGCATGACATGAAGTAACTGCAACACTGTAGAAGACAGAGGTTAGCATATGTGGAAGTGTACAATCAAGCTAAACTAGAAGAGTGCATGAAGGGTGTGTGCAGGTGTGTGTTTTTTCGTGTAGGCCGATCTGTGTGCCTCAGGCTGCATCTGTGTTTTTCCATCATCGTGATCATATCAGTCACTCTAAAACTACTTCCCTCTCTGTCCTTCTCTTTCTCCACTTTCCCTTCATATCTTACCTTCCTGTTTTCATCTTTTTCTCCACTCCTTGTTCTGTTTCCCTGAACTGACCCAATCCCAGCACAGATCACTTTAAATAATGACTACCTATTAATTAGATCCAGTATGAATTTGTTTTCTGCTCTGTCTGGATTTCAGTGGTAGTGAATGAGTGGCCTAATTAATACGTCATCCCGGAAATTCCAGTTTCACACAACTTGATTGTTTTTGCAGTCACACTCACTGTTGTCTGTATTTTCCCAGATCCCAGTGCGTACTTGGAGACTACAGTGTTATCATAACTGATCAGAATGATGGCCAAAATCATGAAAATGAGACCCAACTTGTAATAAACTATGATTTTCCCTTAAATCATCAACCATACGCGTAAAAACAAAACGACGTCACCCTTTCTGCTGCTGGGTACTACAACACCGAGAGACATAATTAAAGTGATTTAGTTCACTGCTGTTACTATGCAGTATCATGTGTTGGACAGCGAGATGCAGAGAAACTGAGTGAGAGAATTGAGTTGTGTATGAGGTAGGCCCCGGAGTGGAAAACCAAGGTTTTGGAAACATGATTTCCTGTGGAAACAGTGATGTCATGATGGTCTGTCTTTCAGTCTCACACACACACACACACACAGAAGCATTGTCTGTGTAAATCACTTTCTCTTGCAGTCACTCTGTTAATGTCATTAAAGCTGTCTGTGTCAACCGTGCTGTGTACTGAATCATTTTATAGTGTTTTTTACGACAGCGGTTGTGGAACAAAATTTGTCAGTGCAGTTCATCTGAGCTGTTAAATCACAGCAGCAAAACTTACGAGTCATTTGATTTGTCTTGGTGCTATTCTGATTGATCGCTGTTTAAATGATGATGCTGATGATCTTAAGTAGACACAGCAAAATTCATTTGTGCGTCCTCACAGATTTTTTTTAAGCTGAAATGTCATGTTGTTGGTTACATAGATTCAGAAGAGGGTTTGGTAGCTCGGGCCAGTATCAAAATCACAAGGCAAAGGCAGGGTCCAAAAAACACCAAGATTGGTCAAATATCAAGGAAAACACACTAGGAGAAAGAGCAGGAAAGCAAGACTCAAAAAAGTGGCACAAAGGAACGGGAACACAGAGACTATATGGAGGGAGAGACAATGAGACACAGGTGTATCTCATTAGGGCGGGGCAGGTAATCACACAGGTGGGCGGACATGAGGGCAGGAAGTGAAGATGTCTGAAACGAATCAAGAGGTGGGTATTTCAAAACAAAACAGGAAATCACTAAAAAAAAAAAAAAAGGCTGAAAACAACAAACATAACCTAGACCATGCAGCTGGATGAGACACGATTACCATGGGAAACTACAAAAATGTCACAGAAAACCATCACGGAAGCTTACACAGCTGTGGATATTTAAAGAAAAACACTGTGGGACCATGTTTTAATGTGACAGGGAAAAATATTAACAGCCATGCAACACCTACGCTGACATCACACAGGTGCTCCCCTGGTTTGCTAAAGTAGAGAAGAGCTGATGGGGAAATAAATAACTCGCTCTCTCTGTTGTGTTTATGCAGCATCTCAGTGCTGGTTCAGAGAGACACAAAACAGCAACCAAACCTTGAGCTTGTCTTCTCATATTTACCTCAGTAATTCCTAAGATCTGTGAAGAATCACAAAGCAGAACTGAAAACAAATTGACCAACACAGACTCACAAACCTCCGAGACCACTGAAATCTGTCTGTGTGACTGCCCACTACATTTTGGCAATGGACAAGCTCAATATTACAAATGCAGACCCTCTATGAGAACCACACAGTGGTGTAGGGATAAATGCAATAGCAGCCCAACGCCGTGATCCAGACAATGTACATAAAAAACATTGTGAGTGCTATTAAAGACGTAACTGGATTCCAGCCACAGTCTGGATTCTTTGTGCATGTTCTCAGTCAGGAAGGCAGTCTCACTCAACCAGGTATCCTGCCTCCTGGGGCGGGTTGGAAAAGTGGTGACATTTTTCCATAAATGCGCCACAGCTGCTTATGTAGTGAAAACTAAGTGGGAGAGTGCAGATACACATCTTCACATGTTAGGTCATTGCGTCAGAACTGGAGGGCTAGACTGTCCATAAAAACGATAAGGCTAGCGTACTTTATTTTACTGTGCCATCTCTGAATACAGCCTCTCTAACCTGTCAATGACCCTCACCAATTTCATCATATACACCAATGCACTGTAAAAATGGGTTTATTCTTTCAAACCATGGGGCACTGTAGGCTTTAGCAAATGTTACTCAAACAGAAGTTTTTAATGCTTTAATTGAGGACTATTTTCAGTCGTGGATGAACACATGCTTGGTGTTGGAGTGAGTTTTACAGCAGCCATGCAAGGTGCTCTGTGCTCAAAATGCACTGTTAAAATGCTGATGTTTAGAAGACAAAATGTTTAGCTTCTTCACAATCTTAGCTTAGAATTTCACTTGAACTTCAGAGTAATAATTCCACATTTTATTGCAATATGTTTTGTAGTTTCCCTTTGCTAACTTGCCAACCTTTCACCAGTGAAACCACATTACTGTTTTTTAAATCTCACATCATTTATTTATGCCTGATAAGTAGTTCTGATTTAAAAAAAAAAAACAGTTTGATGTTAGTATGTGTTGTTAATCTGTTCCTCCCCTTGTAGTAGGCACCCCAACTGGATCTCATTTTCTATTCTGCCTCTCTGGCATAAATTCAGCTTACACTTTATGACCACTCAATCTTTTTTTTCCCCCTCTGAACACTGTTTCTGTGTATAACTTTCCTTTTTTTTCTCAAGCTACAATAACTACAGAGCAGGAGTGGAAGTGTTGAAGCCTGGTAAAGCAGAGAGGATAGGAGATGATTAGCAGCTTACACCTGCCCACCTGATCCCACTCTTGTAATCAGAGCCCAACACAGATGGTGAGAGAGAGAAGCTCTTGGCTAGGAGGCCAGGGGGCAGGAGCAGAGGGAGTGACAATGCTTTATCTTAATTCAGGAGATTTTTCTCTTAACACTTTTCTTTCTCTGCTTTTTCCTTTTTGTAGTTCTCAAATTTCTTCTCTGCTGTTTTCATATTTCATCTCTTACTCTGGTCCATCTCTCTCCTCACGCCTTAGCCTCAGCTATCCATCTCAGCTTTTATTTTCTTGATGTCTCACTGTTCCCAAAGCACACACGCACACACGCGCGTGCACACACACGGGAAAGTAAAGAATGTGAACTCTGCAGTGTTGCTGACTGAGTTTATTACATTCATACTTTATTATTACACTCGGCATCTCCCAGCTGAGGACAGGATCGCATTGCTGTATTTCAGCTGACTTGGCGCACACACACACACAGACACACACACACAAAATTATGAATACACTTTCAGCCTATGAAAATATATGCAAAACTGGTATTTACGTGAAAGAAGTCAACTAAATGTATATGTACGCACATATTGAAACATGGGAGGCGAATGTCTTCGGAGAGTAATACTGGGTCACTCTCACTTACACCTCATCTGAGAACAACACACACTAACTGCTTTGTAAGCATGTGTGTTTGTGAGCATGTGTTTTTTAAGTGTTTATGGCTTGCATGCTGACCTTATATGCGACTGTGACCGCTTGTGTTTGTGCACAGTGTGTGTGTGTGCATGTGTTCAGAGGGTACAGACAACGATTGTTCTCTCTGGGTGTTAGCTTTCGGAGCAGGAAGTGCACGTTCAGGTCAGGGGGGGATCTAGGCACGCTCAGTCTACCCACATCTGTTAAAATACCGGAGACCCTCAAAGTCATACAGGAAATGTGTGTGAGTATGTGCATGTGTGTGTGCATGAGTGCTACAGAAGCCTCTCTTTGTGAGCACAATTTATAAAAATATTTGACCTTTCGCTTGATATAACATGTTCCCACAATAAGTAACAGAGGGAAATTTGTCATGTACCTGCTGCAGTGTTACTCCAAAATGGCACAGACGCTGAATAAACACATTAGTTTCACAATTCCAAAGTTTTTCTTTGCACATGTACAGTGAAGTGATGCTGGGAGTCAGAAATAATACAGTGGAGCTTTATATTGCTGATGCATGACAGAGCCATTAATATTGCTGGCCTTGTACAGTTGAATAGCAACTTTCACATCATCTCCTTTATATTTCAGTGTTTTGAGACACTATGTGTAGAATATGTTAATGAAAATGGTTGTTTTGTGGCTTAATCTGAAAACCCAGGAACATTTGTTACATTTCTTCAAAAAACTCATCTTTCTCAATGCACAGGGCCATTATAGAAATCACTCACACGACTAAGGTTAAACTGGATAAGGTTATGGACAGATCAAGGTCATTTTTAAAAGAAAACAACATCAACTCTTGTTTGGAAAAAAGGTACAAACAGCAGTCTTTGATGCTAAATCAGGAGATTTCAGCTTGTCTTCAACAAGAAGACAACAATCAAAAAGCAAAAAAAAAGAGGCCAAGATATCCTGACTTTTAGTCCCTAGTATGGGTCTCACTACAAACACCCACATCTTTCAAACTCTACACCTGCTGGCCTGCAACATAGGCAACATATCTTCTCATGCTATGGAAAGCTCCTTCACAGAACCACAGAGGACTTTAAACAATGGTTTTAACAGGCTGAGTCGTTCTCTCCATTGAAAATTAACTGAACTTACATTGCGCACATAGTGTGTGCAATGTAAAGATTTGATATTCATGTAAATGCTTGATTGGCTACAGCTTTGCTGACTACAGAATTAAATAAAACTTAACACAGTAAACACTTGTACACCCGGAAAGTTTATATTTCAACAACATTTATATTGTTCATATAGCATTGTCTGCAGCACATACATACTGACATTTTTATTAGGTGTTAGGTTGGTCGTTAAAAGGGAAAGGACTGGCGGCAGAAACTGTGTGTTCTGTGTGTTTTCCTCTGTGGCTCCTGTAGGTTTAGGTACAATCCGACCTTTGTATGTGCGTCAGAAAAACACAACTTTATTACAATTCAACAAAATTGTAAAATTCCTGAGCAGAACCTTGAAAAAAAGGAGTGTTCGAGGAGCTGAAACTTTTAATAGTGGAATGCTAATTTTATTTGTTGAATCAGTTCCCACTTTTTTCACTTTTAATAAGGCTCCACATTGCCTTCATCCTACATGGCATCTTTTCACCATAAACAGATGCAGACAGCCACACACATTCACACACAAGACTGACTCATGAGCTTTTGTAATGGCTATAAAAACTGTCTTCTTCAAACACACCCTGTTGATTAAGAGTCAGTTAAAGTGTCTGAGACGATGGGGAAACGAGTGGAAGGGTTGGGAGGGGGAGAAAATGTGGCTTGAGTGAATGTGAGGAAGGGCGGGAAATGAAGAGAAAAAGTAAATAGGGAAGATTTTGGTAAAGAAGGCGAAGGATGATAGGGGGAGGGGATGGGATGGGAAATGGGCCTGGAGGAAAGAAGAAATAAAAGAGTCAGTAAATGTTCCCATGTGTTGCTGGCGTCAAAATGAAACTCCACATCTTGCAGGAGAAGCGAGGAGATGAAAGCAAAGGATACTGAGTAAAGGGGATGTCACGGCAATGCCCAGCCTAACGGTCACTGAGGGAGTGTAGAGGATTGAGAGGAGAGGAAAGAAGGAGAGTTAATGGGATGGCAGTAGCAAGGAGAGAAGAGGCGAAGAAGACAAGAAAAGAGGAAACAATGTGATTTGAAAGGAGATGATAGGAGATGAAAGGAAGACTCCAAAGGCAGACAGGGAGAGATGGAGGAATGAGGTAGAGAAGCGAACAACACCTACAGTATTTAAATACATACAGTATTTAAAGAGCCAGCGAATAAGCATTCTGTCAGCACTGCCCTGAAAAACAAAGGGCAGCTCCACAAATAGACATAAAACAAAAGTCGAGTGAGTCCCCAAAGGAGGTTTCTCTCCTCCTCCGCCCCTGTGCTGCCACGTTTATGGAACAATCTGTCTTTTCTTGAGAAAGTAAAGGCCTGACAGCCAGACAGGAGCCAGGGGGAGACCAAGCACCCATGGTAATAGCTGACATTAACTTGTAAACAACATAGGCGAAGAAAAAGAAAAACATGGGTGGGCAAGGTCACTAATGCAGCTTCATTCTACAATGTTAGGCTAATAATGTTTTCTTTTTTTTTTAACTTGGTGAAGACTGTGTCCCAGGAGAGTTGACTTTTATTTACGGTTTAACTTGAGTCACGGTTTTAGAAGCTTGAAAAAGTAAAACAGCTTTTCATGCAAACTTTAAAATTCAAACATCATCTCTTTGCAGGGGAGTTTTGTACTGTAAAGCACCTGCTCACCAGGTGATAAGTTTTTATGTGATACCACAAACAAAATCCCTATCATTATAACGATGATGATGATGATTATTATTATTATGTGCTCCTGGTGAACTCAAATATATAGGTAATACATTTTCTCCATATAATCAAAATCATCACAAATGGTTCTGTCTTGCACGTTCTCTAAAATAGGAAATATCCTTAAAAGCAATATCCTATTACAAGTGATGGACTTGTTATTTTGAGAGCCCTGTCATCACAGCAAACCGTGGTCTTATTCATCATCAAAGAGAGCAAGACTTTTGTTTACCCATGCTTTGAGGCTTCTCACAGTAATCATAAAGTAGCTGCCCCAGGAAAAGACGCTCACTCATCACAGAGGTATACTGACTATGCTACATGCTACATGCGACATCTAGTGGACGTTCGTTGGCTACTGCACTCTTTGTTCGATCTCCTCAATGCTTGTGTTTTTTTCATTCAAAGTTCAAAATCCACTTTAGGTAAATGACAAGAAAAAGAAAATTTCAAAATGTCTCTTTTATTTCCATTTGATTGTGAATGAAAAGTTTCTCTCAAAAACAATGCTCATAACTAATGTCATGATGTCGTGAAAATTTTCTGGTTTCAATGCCTCTAATTTTGAGAAGATAAAATAGTATAACCACACCGATACTAAAATCAGTTTCAAATAAGAATAAAGGAAACTTTTTTTGAGTGATGGATTAAAGGTTTAAACATTTTTCATTTAGAAACATGTTTGCTATGTTATTATAATATTTTCTGAAACTTGTCATAAAAACACTAGAAACTATGGTTAAGTTGTGAAAATTTATTTATCTTCTTCAATCATAAAAACAGGCTACAAAAGCAGACATCATCATCATCATCATTTAACACTTGTACAAAAACTCTTCCTGTAAAATCACACAGCAACACTGTGATCAGTCCATGTGTTCAGGTTTGTCCTGTGTGCTGTTGTGTGTCTCTGTGCTGCTGCTGCTGCCTTCTGTGTGTGAACACACACTCTGCTGTGTTTTCTCCTCCAGGCTCCTCTTGATAGTCAGCTCTCTCTCAGCCTCCTCAGCACATGGACCTTTGGCTGCCTGGATGTGGAGCTTCCCGTCTGGAGCCAGGCAGCAGGTGACGGCTTCAGGGTTCAGTCCTTCAGGCAGATCAAACTCCTGTCTGAACTCCTGCAGTCTGTAAGAGTAGGAGCCTTTCCCGTCCTCCTGCTTCTTCTCTGTCTTGCCACTGACTCTCAGCTTCCTGCCCACCTGCCTGACAGACAGCTCCTCTGGGGAAAAGCCTTGAGTGTCCAGAGTCAGGCCAAAGTGCTGTCCCTCTTTGTCCAGCTGGTAGGAAACTGGCTGCACGGCCACACTGCTTTGGAAAGGCTCCGTCTCTTCCGGGATCTTGTGTTGAAGTTTGTCCATCAGCTCCAGACTGCTGCACAGCTCCTGCAGGTTTCTGTGCAGCAGATCCTGCTGGTAGAGCAGAGGTTTGACCTCTGGCCACAGACTGCGGACAGGACCGTAGAAGTCCATGAATGAACTGAGGGCAGACTGGAATCCATGAGAGCACAGCATCTTCAGTGTGTGTTTAGTGTCCTCTTCTTGTGAGATGAAACGCTGTTCAAGTGTCTGTTCTCTTCTGTGTGTCTCAGCAGTGGGACTGTCCCAGCTTTTATACTCTAACTGGAGGAGGTCCAGAGTCTTCAGGAACTTTCCTGTCATTACCACAGCTCTCCACTGGGTGGAGCTGTTACTCAGGGCTGACTCAGGACTGTGGACTTCACTGGATCATTCCTGTTTTTTCATGAGGCTTTATCACATCGGAGGTTGGAGCTACGGGAGAATACAGTTCTCTGAATGTGCAAGTGATCCTTGTGTGTTCTATCACTCCTCAAGGATTATTTACACCAATATCATGTAAAACATTTTGTGTTTTTATTCATAATCAATATGTTTTACCTGCACTAGAACCCACAAACATGCAGTCATCTCTGTGGGTAAAGACAGAAAACATTTGAGTAACCAGAGCAGGCTTACCAACCACTATACCGTCACCCCCCTCAATAATTGAAACAGATCTCATCTATAGGAACACAAGCTGAGGTTATAAACATCCATCTTGGGACAAATCCCATCAAGCCGGAGTTTCTTTTGGGACTGAATTCTATCAGACTGGGTTTCACTGGTTTGATGTGGATGTGGATCCTTGATACCTGATCCATTACCAATAGCTGCGCCATGAACGTCTGTGTGAAATAGCCTGCAAAAACTAACCTCCCTTCCCTTTTTTTATGAATGAATGTTGAGTCCCCCGTGATCCAGTCAGCCAATGAGCAGCTCGCACCTGCAGCCGTTTCCAGCTCTGCAGCAACAACAGGAGGTCACTACACTTCACAGCGTGGAGGAGTCCACAGCAGCGGCAGCCTGCAGCAGCCTCAGTCGCATCAGTCAGGCCTTCTTGCGCACTTATAAACAGATATTACAGAGAGGCTTTGTTATTTATACAACATATTACAATGTCGCTGAAAAATAGCAACACCGTGGCTCTGGAGAGACGCATGGATCTGGCTTCGCTCTTCTGCATGATCGGACGGCACGGACCCGCCGTGGCTCTGGCTGTAATAGCGATGGTATCAGTGCTAGCGGGTTTCATCATCTACCGGACCGTGAAGGGAAAGCGGAGGAAGGCCACAGCCGCTGCCTCCGCCGCTGTTTCCGCCGACAGTGACAGCAAAAGCCCCGGAGCGAAGAGAGACGCATCGGTGACCCTACCGGGACCGGAGCCCAGCAGCCCGGAGGAATCGCACAGCTCCGTGGAGTCAACAGGTAACGTTTTCACGAGCTGAAGGCTGCTTCGGGTTACAGGTGTGGGAATTCACAAGTCATTATAGTAATATTAACCTATGGGTATTTGCCTTAATCTAATGTGAATACAGAGAACCCCAGTTAAGTGCAGAGGAAGATCACAAAAATATGATATCCCTGTAGGAAATACTATATCATAAAGACCACATGAATTACAGGATACTGGAAATAATGTTAGTATTAATATTTAGGCTGGATACTGTGATACTGTTGAAGATATGAATAGACTATCATAACGTGCTGTAAAGCCATTATTAACTCTGGGCCGTTAGCAAAAGCTGACCTCATTCTAATCCAAATAGGCATTTTAAAGAATAGAGATTACCATAGTACTAAAATGTTGTTGGAAAATGTTGATAGTGATGGGATAACTTTTAATTACATGCCTGTACATAAGTCTTCTTCTCTTGAGCATTCCCATATTCTACTCCCACACATTAATGTCCTTTTTTACTTTAAGTTAATTTATCTGACGGTTGGAGTTCCTCCTCTGGCTCCTCTCCAAATTAAGATTTTACAAACTAAACATAGGATGAGCTCATGAAATACAGTGTTATAAATCAAACTACCCAATAGCATGTAATAGCAAGAGTTAAAATTGGGTCAGGTCAAACTTTCCAACTACAGTAAAAGTGCTGCTCAACTATTAATGTATCTATAATAAAGTAATATACCATTTGTAATTACATAAAACCCCCACAGGGGATATTTTTCCTGTACTGTGTAAATACTGTGGTACTCTAAATACAGTTTCCCATTCATAAAAAACTACATAAGTAAAATTTTGAATGCAGAACTTTCCCTTTATATTGAAAACATAATATACATTTTTAACTTTGGCATGTGGCAACATTGACATCATTTAGATTCAGCTGTAGACGCAGTGAGATAAAACTGAATGATAAAGACACGCTAGGGAGATGGTGGCCAGGTCAAATAAGGCTTTAAATGGAGGAGGCATACAACCAGCAAATCACAGCACAGACTGTACTGATGACTTTTCCTGTGATCAAATCTTCTGCTGTTCTGTTGTTTTGCAAAGGTGTGAAAATAGATAAGATAAAGCCTTGAAAAAAATGTTACCTGGTTTTTGTGTCTGTTCTTTGTAAACCAGTGAATCTTCCTATCAAATATTAATTTTGAATTTTAATTGAATGTCTGTAGGTAAGCTAACAATAAATTAAAAGGAATACAACCAAGAAAATAATCAAACAGAAAACTCACAGTATTATATTGTGAAGAATATTACTTTATAGTGTGAATTTTTTTTGGGAACATTTTTCTTTTATAGATGCGAGCGATGAAGGTTTATCAGATATGAAGGAGGATGCTGATCTACTTCAAACAGATCTAAAAATCAGGCATCGCCGTGCCACTGCTGCTGCTGCTGCTGAGAAGAAACTTCCATCTTTTTCTCCTCCAAACAAACACACCACTTCAGATAACACAGAGGACATGACAGATGAGCAGGACTCTTACAAAGCAGCAGAGAGGTATACAGAGGAGGCCAGTCACAACCTGCAATCTGATTCTTACACCGTTGCTGGAAAGGAGGTGGAGCGTGCTGGTGATTGCCACCTTGGTGTGACAGATGACACCGTTAAGGATGTGATAGAAGAGGTCAGTGGTAACGATAGCTGCTTGAAGGAGCCTGAGCTGATTAATGATCAGAGCCACAAGGAGGAGGAGGAGAAGGTAAGCAGCCATGTTATAGATCAAGCTATAGAGAAATTAAAGTTACAGTTGGTCTGTATATTAACAATAAATTACATTTAATATCTGTAGCTTTATGCCAAATATCAGATGGACAAAGTTAGCAATAAAAGTTAGCAATAAGATCCCATCTAACACTCAGTGTATTTCCCAATTTGACTGAACTATTTCTTTAACGATTTGGAGCACCAAACCAGTGGGGATATTTCTCTCTCACCTACATATCCATTTCTCTCAGATCTCATTCTTACTGGAGTTTCAGGCTAGCGCAGGCTGGGAGATCAACCACAGCCATTTTGTCAAGTACAAACTTTGTGTACTTTATATTTTTTAATTATATTAACTTTCTTTTCATGTGTCTTTTCAGGTGTTTAAAGCAGAAGATCAGGGAGATGTGATCGTAGAAAAGGATGTTTTAGATGAGAATACCAGACAAGAGAAAGAGAACTTTCAGTCTGCTTCAAACCCTCAAGTGTGCTCCGACCAGATCTCTCTTATGAGTGAAAATGATGACAGACGACAAGTTAACAAAACCACACCAGAGACAATCCATAAAGATGCACCTGCCACTTGCATCAGTAATGGCAAAGATGAGGAGTTTAAGGAAGAGAATCACCATCCAGATAGTACTGACTACAGTAATTACCCCAGCAATAACCTCTCTCCAGAAGAAGAAGAGAAAAATGAGTGTGAAGAGGCAGAAGAAGAGTGTGTAGACCAACAGCTAATTCTTCAACAAGATGAGACCTGGTCCTCAACATCTGAACAAGAACCAAACCTGCAACCTTCACAGCAGGAACAGTGTGATTACGCGACAGGCAAGGTGAAGTCAACAGTTCAGGATAGTGATATGGATGATGACGTGGTCAAAGAAATTATAGATGAAGACCACGTTCTTACGGCTGCAAAATTCGATACCCACCCACCACAGTCTGACAAGCAACAACTTCAGACTGAACAAAAAGAAGAAAATGGTCTTCCATGCTATCAGGAGGACGGTGTTCTTCCCACTGTGGCTGATCAAGCGAAAGAGGAAGTGCTGACTAGTGATGATACTGTTGCATGTGGTGAGGAATGTATCAGCTCAAGTGTGGAACTCGGCCCTAATCTGCATTGTTTGAACGAGCCTGTAAATGACGATCTGTCCGGTGTCACAGCTGATGCAAACACTCAAATCTCAGGCATTGAAGATTTCGCTGACTTGTCATTTTATGGTAAACAGCCACAAAGTGAAGTGAAAGATGAACAAATCGCCGCACCTTTGGAAAAAGACACAGGTCTTACTATTCTCGGCTCCCACTTGCCATCTCTCGAGGAAGAAAATCAGTGCAATAAGAACGAAACTAGTGCAGTTGTTGTGTTGGTAGATGGAAGTGTTGATGTTGATAATAAGGCTGGTGTTGCTGCTGCTCCTGATATGATTACATGTGATGCTCAGAACATTATTGCCCCTAGAATGGATGAAGAAATATCTCATCCTCATGTGCTGTCTTGCAACAAAGACCAACAAACGATAAACAATGAAGCTTTGGACAAAGCTAGTGCTGATGCTGTTCCTGATACTATTGAAAATGGAACTGCTTCTGTAACAGGAGCAGAAATGTCTTGTTCTCACTTGCCATCCACCTGTGAAAGCAAAATACGTGACCATGTGGAAATCAGTGAAACTTTTGAGGTAACGGGGGTTATTTCTGCTTCAGATGCAGCTGTTTGTGATAATGCTAGCATCACTACACCTGTAATGTCTGAAGCAATATCTCGTCCAGACATGTTGTCTTTCTCCCAAGACCAACTGAGTGACCAAATGCGAAATGATGACGATTTTTCTGAATTTACCACTGGGGCTGCTCCTGTCATGACTGAGGACCTTAACCCTCCGATGTGTCAAATTCACTTAACATCTTTTGAGCAAAGTGGCCTGAGGGATATTGACAAGGACAGCATGTCATCTCCTGGTGCTGGAGAAGAGAGCGGGATTTCGAGCATGACGATCAGCCCTGATTTGCATGATGCTGGTAATGAGTTTGGCATGACCGTTGAAAATAGGGGGCCTCCTCTCACAGATAGTGATCCACGGTATGAAGAAAGGACAGAGGCTCAAATCAGCCTCTTTGCTGATGATGTAGCTATACCTGTCATCAATCAAAACACAGCAGGTAGGGTGTTTGGGGCTTACCCATCACTTCTCTCCCAGCAACCCCACAGTGAGCACACAGATGGGGCCAAGTATGAGTCATTTGCAGCCAATGAGGACATGTTTGGCCATGAGATTGAGGACAGTTACCACAGAGCAATGGAGCAGTTTATGGCACAGATTGCAGCAAGTCCAGTGAGCTTAACTGATGAGCTGAAAAAGCAAACAGATGTGAAAGATGTTGTTGAGGTTGCAGAGATAAAGGTGTACAAGGAAAAAGCAAGTGTTGCAAAGAAAGTGGAAACAGAAGAAGAGAAGGCGAAAGAAGATGACTTTGAAAGGACTGAAATCAGTATCATGGAGGCGACAATGGACAATAACGAATGGATCACGGATAGTAACTACCAAGTCCTTCCCTGGATGAACATTTCTGTCCCATCTCTGGCCCAAGACCACACAAAACCCGAGCAGCTTCCCACTGAAGAGCGCCAGCACATCTCTCCTCT
Organism: Toxotes jaculatrix; assembly: GCF_017976425.1. NCBI lineage: Eukaryota > Metazoa > Chordata > Actinopteri > Toxotidae > Toxotes > Toxotes jaculatrix. Next base: position 10,377,876 of record NC_054409.1, on the reverse strand, counting down.
CACAGATGCCACCTGTATAAATACAGATACCACACCTTCCACTGAAGTCAAACAAACCAGCACTCTCTCCCTTGTTGACGAAAACGCTGAGAATAACAAAAAGGTTGCGGCTGTCCAACCCATGTCCCAGAACGTCAATGTGACCTTCCGCATCCACTATCTCACCCACTCACCATACCAGACGGTAGCTGTCACAGGGAACCAGCAGGAGCTGGGGAATTGGAAGGAATTCATCCCGCTAGAGAGGACCAAGGATGGGCACTGGGCCACGGTGGTCAGCCTGCCCGCAGAGAGCCATGTGGAGTGGAAGTTTGTGGTGGTGGATAAAGGTGAGGTGTGTCGCTGGGAGGAATGTGGCAACCGACTCCTTGATACAGGCTTTGGAGATGACCTGATTGTGCACAAATGGTGGGGATTCTTGTAAGGGGAGTTTGAGAGGAGCTGCGGAGGTGAGAGGAAGAATGAGAGTGACATGTATAGTAAGCTTTGGTACTGAATACTGGACCAGATAAAGTGCAAATTTAAACTGTACATCCCATCACAAGACTCGAATGATGATGCAGTAGAGTTAAATATGATATAGTAAAATATGATGTACTATATCAATACATTAAAAGATGTCTGCAGGTCTATGTTAAAACTGGGCTAAGTTTGGGTTTTTTTAGTATTACAACAGAAAATTAATTAACATCAACTCTAATAATTGATTAATCATTAAATTATTTTTTGCAAAAAGGCCAAAAATGTATTTCCAGCCTCTGAAATGTGAGATTTTTTTTTCTTTTTCCCAAATCCCTCAAAAATAAATAAATGTACTTTAATCAGTACTGAAATAAATTTTTGCTACCGTCCAGTGTACATAGCTAGTTTCACACTGAAAGAGTTTGCTGAAACAACAGCTATAGACATGTAAAATTTGAACCATATTTCGCCCAGTTTTAACTTGGATGCCTGATGTTTTTCAACCTGCAACTTTCCATGATTATTGAGATAAATCAGTCAGTCAGTAATCTAAATGGAAAGTTCCTGAGAGGATTGCCCTCTAATAACCAGAGATTAAGCAGATCTTTCAGTGAACTGAAAAAAATTGCCATCAAAAGACAGACGCATTGCATAAATGTCTTTTTTTTCTGGGGCAATATCTTTGATTATGCAAATTGCACCTCTTTAAAAGGTGGGTGATCTAATGCAAGTGTTAATTTGTATAAATGGAAACTTTATTATACTGTCCATATGCTGCTTGAATACTCCCCAGCAATCTATGATACTAAATGCACATAGTTCACTTTTACTACAGCAATAATCAAAGCAATAATTGTTCTGTATACTGTATTGCTGGTGTTACACCAGGTATTCTAATGTGTTTACCACTAAACTGTGATATAGTTGTAACTTTGATGCTGCTTTTATCCTGTGGGACTCTGTGCATGCGAGATTGTCCCATTGTTGTTCTTTGACTGTGCCTTTTAAAAATGGTTTTTCTATTAATGTGTCGCAATGCATCGAAAAGTGAGTCTATGACAGCCACTATTTTCTTTGTTTCACTACAACTTTTACTGAATTAATTACAGTCCGTTCATTATTTCTCAAACTTATACTGTCAGTTTAAGTTCTTTATCAGTGTAAACTATAGCCTCAATATCTCAGATCATGTCCGAGTATCTTAATATGCAATAATCTGAAGATAATATTGTTCTTGAATGTCATGAAGATGGAGTTGGTTACCAAATAAATAAATCTTCCAAGTCCATCATAGTTGGGAATGTGTTTCCTATACAGGTTACTGGTCACTGAAAGAAGTGTAACATACATAAATATATGTTTAAATTCTAAAGATATTATTTAATATGTGCAACATGTTTGGATAAGAGGGGTTGAACTCCATTGCTTTACTCATTATTTTTGAAAATGAATAGATTCACAACTCAATATGGCAGATTTTATAATTTTTCAACCAAGCGCGAGCATGTGCAAATGTGCTGTTGCTGTCTAAATTTCTGTGAATCATTTACTGCTGTTGCAACAAACAAATAAACTTAACACTGACAGACTCAGTCTTGTGAGGTAATGCACTGAAAAAAAATATTTAAAAAAAGCTTTTTAAGCTGATATGTAGATCTTCTTCGTTTAGAAATTTTATCTAAAAAGTTCTGCAATTCAAACCAGAAACCAAGACCTTGTTTTGAGGCCAGCTGGCTCAGAGGTGGCTCATGCAGGCGAAAGCGTCATTAACAGGCATATTTTCATGCCAGCTTGTCAGCTCCACTCAGCTCAGTGCTGAAGGTGACTCTGCTGTGAATAGTGTTCATGCACAAATCCAATTTTAACCATCAGAGGATAAAACCAAACATAAGCAGTACTGAAAGAGGGAGGGAAGATGCGCTATAGAAAGAAAGAGGGATTTGTTTTCATCTGTAAATTAGATGTTAATGGTTCACTGGCAGTTCAGTGAATAGAAGAGTTCAAGTCATGCACAGTAATGACTTGCAAAGGACAACAATCAACAAACACAAATAAATTATTTAATGTGAATGAGCAAGAAGGATTTAGAAGAATAAAACAGGTGAACACCACAGCAACAACGATCTATAAATAAAAAAAATGTAGATCAAATTTTTTAAAAGTAATAAAAGACACACACATTTTGCCAGCTTAATAGTACTACTAAGAAGTTTCCCATGTTGACCAGCCGCTGTGTGCCATCTACATGTTAATGTGACTGTCTGTGAAATGTGATCCCTGCTCCATATTTGGGAGACCCCTCCATCCAAAGTGACTAATACTTGCAGGAGCCTCCCCTTGGATATTGAACCCTGAACCTTTGGAGGATTAACTCCATGCACCTCTTAGCCAAACAAGTCCTTTGGGGGGACTCATCTGACCCACTTTAAATGGGGTCAGTAGAACTCGGCCCCATCTGTAAGGCACGTGATTTCTAGTGTCTTTTCTGTTTCAAAACGCAAGTTCAGGGATCTTTTGCTTGTTTGCCCAAGTGCAGAGAGCCAAATATAACAAAACATGATGTTATGTAGAGGCTCTGTTTACTCTGAAAGCACACTAACTAACTAACTGACTAACTCACATAACCTTCTGCGTCATGCGTGTTGGTTTTGCGGAGTGTAAATGCAGCACTCTCCCTCACTCCTGCACTGCTAATGTGGAAGCTGGGAGTGTGTGCACTTTCTAAGGTTGAAGGTAATCCTTTATTTAGACACAAGGCTTACAACTGACACCACTTACATTCCACTTACACATCTATCTCTCTTTCTTTCTTTGTATGTCACTCTCTATCTCACACACATATACACACCATTTGTCGAACATCTAAACAGTTAAGCCACAGTTGGGGCAAAGTTTGATCTCTGTTAAGGCAAAAGTCTTAACACTGAGTCCATGGTCTAATTTGGAAACAGCCCTCTGTCTGGCTCTTCACAAACACTGCTTGTTTGGAGTGAACAAAGCCTTCCCATCAACACCCTAAAATGATCTGTGACAGCTAATCATGTGCTATTGGTAGTAAATGTGGGTGTGGTTACTTGCAGTTGGGGTCAGATCATTGGCTCCACTCAGCTTTACAGGGCTTATAGAGAATTTCTACACACTGTTCCGCTGTTTGGTTTTATCCTCTGGAGAGACAGAGCGTGCTCATTTCAGAACAATCTGCCCATTCGATTTTGATTAATTTGTCTTTAATTGTAGAATTTGAGCAAACTAAAAAAAATGGAGTCATCCACAGACACTGTTAATGTTCCAGAGTTAATTGAAAATATGATCATTAAATTTCAAGATCCCTTGTCATGGATCAAAATGCTAGTCGTGGGGAAATTTTTGATGTGACAGGATGGCAGCAATAGACAAAAAGCCAGAGAGTAAACCATGAAGAGCTATCCAGAGGGCAACTAAGTAGTTTTATCTGGAGCTTGGTGTTTTCTTCAGAAATGCGCTCTATTACTGTGAAAATGCTTATTACACCTGTTTGTTTCGTTTGAAAATGTGTTCAGACTCTTGCTCCACAGAGCAGAAGACCGTTGCCTGGTAAATTGAAACACACCCGTGATCCTCAGTCCAAGCTGGACGGCCAAGTGTGAAATTCTCTTTCTCTTGAAGTTCAGTCTGCTGTCTCCTCTTACAGAGGCTGACAGTGTCAAACCAGGCTACTGCTGAACTTTGACCTAAGAGGACTGTATGATGATATCAGACGGTGTAGGCATGTGTCTATTCATATTTGCTTTCGTGTGTCTTTGCCACAATGCTTAAAGCACGTCACTCACTGTGCTTTTAGTCCCAACCATCTTCTCCTTTCTTTGTCCCTGATTCATTCTAGTTTCTGTGTCTTATATGAGCAGAAAAAAAAAAACATTCATTCTGAATCAAACTGCTGTTTGTTCTTGGCACAATAAATGTATAAGTGTGTTTTAGCATAAAGGATTTAACAGTTGTTCTTTTTTCACTGCTCCTTGTAGTTGATCTTTTTCAGTTATAATGGACTTTGGTTGTTAATCTGAAACACAATCTTACGTTGTTTCATGAAATCCCGAGGAAGTTCATGGTAACAGTGTCGGTATACTATGCAATGATTGCGGTTAGGGTGTGCCACACAGGCAGGCTATTTATACAGCATGCCAGTCCTCATTCCTGTTCCATACTGTGGGATCATGCAGTGACCTTCACTGTGGAGCTTGCTGACTGTGCTGCATGGCCATAAGGGGAGGAGCAGTGGGCTAGGGTTAAACTGGATGGCAAAGAAGCTATATTAGCTTGGTTTTATTATTATCATTTTTTTAACCTTCATGCTGAGCCTATACAGTATTCAGGTGCATAATGTTAGATGTACATGGATATTTGTCAATCTGCAAGCAAGGAGATTAGATCAGCAAACTCTAAGATTTGTAAAAACTGTTTTTTGATTTTATATCAATTTTGATATATTTTTGGAAGAAATTTATTCTTCTGCTTCATCTCTTCAGGCATTGGCTTTTCTGCAAACCTGTTACTGACCCTTTCTTTTTGGGAACATTATATAGTTTTGTTTTTTTTTTATCTGCAAAGCACATTCTCATTCAAAGAACACACAAACCCATAAACTGCAATATACACCAACATGTTTCTTGTGGATCAGAAAGCAAACTGAAAGCTCTTCTGGATACATGCCATACAGGGGCATCCCTCTGCCAGTGATGTTATCACTCACCGTCCCAGAGGACACTGCAGTTGTGGGCTGAATGCAGTATATGCGTGCGTGTCTGCAGATGTACAGTCTGCATGTAAGGGGAGTGTGAGTGTGAGGAAACACAAGCAAGAAGAGAGTGAAAGCGCACACAGCTGCATACATAATGCAAACAGATCTGGAAGAGGTTTGGGTTGAAGCATCTTAAAAGAGGGCAGGTTATGAAATATTTACACTGATTTTTAGATTCTGACAACTCTGTGCACCATGACCCAATGTGTATGTATGCAGGTTTGTACTGTATGGATGTTTCTATCAGCCTGTCGTTTTTCTGCCTGTCAATCTGCCTTGTTTTACCTGTGGTGAAATGACAAAGGTTATCTGGTGTCTGAAACTAAGCTAACATCAAAACAAAAACCAGCAGATCTTAACAATTTCTAGAACGCTGTGTGATGACATTCCCATGATGTTTAGTCAGGTTCTTTAAAGGGTCCAAAATGCAGAATTTGGGCCAGAAACAGACACTGAGCTCACAGGGAAGAAATAAATAATGAATCCCAGGGTGCAGACAAGGTAAATTCAACACAGAGAGGGTTTCTAAAGAGAGTCGGCCACATGTTACCACCACTGTGGGCGAGCTGACAAACTGGCAGAGAATGAAGTAAAGAGCAGTTCCTTAAGTACAGCAGATTGGAGGTGGAGGTTGATGATGTGATGACTGTCAGGTGTGTAGGTGAGCCGGCGGGAAGAATCTAGGTCACCACACTCAGGCTGGAACACACACACAGCACACACAATCAGGCCAAGAGTGCAAAATGGGGACAAATGAGGTACACAAGGGAGTCTACTTACAATGTGTATTTCTGTTTCTTTACATCCTGTTCTAATTCATCTCCAGTTTTTGTGATCTGTTGTACCTTTGAAACTTTCCATGAATGTGGACCTTGGAAACCACAATTGTGAACTGCACTTCCCATGTGTGCTTGCATGGAAAAGCACAGGTGTGTCCTATCTGATGTAATAACGATATTGGTCTAGTGAATGAAAGATCCCTTCTTTTTTTTTAAGTATGATATTTAAAGAAAAGAATTGAATTTCCAAAGTAACTAAAGAAATGACTACACAAGTCAACCAAGTTATTTGTTTTATTCACGATCACCTGTGAAGAAATTTGAACAATTCAGTCAAAACTTCTATCAGGCAACAAACAAATCTCATGTTGACCTTCATTATCGTGATAAAATGAAGGTCACAACAGCAAAATATGTGCCAGGACTGAAAAAAAAAAAGTATTTTATGTGCTGATACGCGCCGTCTGCTGGTCCATGCTCTGTCTCTAGTATGACACTTTAACCACTACACGATCTTCATTATACTGGTTCTGGAAAGTTGAAAACACTGCAACACTGACCCCTAGCTGTACGTCAAAAACAGTGATGAAGTGGTAGCTGGTGAGGTTTTTACCTTCATGAACGACTGAATATTAAAACAACAAACAGATTATCGACACAGAGCATAACTGTAATAAGACAGTGTTTAGAAATCTTTATGTAAACATCAGAGTGGCAATAGATAGTGAAATTAATGTTTTATCCTTTCTGAGAATGACACCCTGAGCATTGACAATTCACTTGCGGGGAAAAAAAAAATCAAAAGGTACAAAATGCAACTTCATGTCGCAGGCACTGTGGTAATCCGGTTTTCTCCAGATCAGCCAGTGGCAACTTTTAAAAACATTTAACTTAACAATCTCTTAAGAATAACAATATTGTAAAATTTTGATGTGCATGACACAGTGTTAATCTTATTGCTAGTTTAAAATGTGCTTTTTATTCTGACTGTACTTCTCAGACTGCTGTTACTTTCTGTTTATTTATCTACCAATATTAAATCATGCCTGAGATAGAAGATCCGTCACAGTGAATGACAGTTGAACTTATTGAGGTGGAAGAACCACCAGTGTAGTCCTTTAAGGCTGTCTGTGTTGAGATAAGAACATTCATCCATTAGAAAAAAAAGTCTTAAGTTAAAGTCAGACTCAGTTTTAAGTGTAAAACTTTGGCCTGGAAACAATCCAGGTAGTGAACAATACCCTGTGAATCCTCTCATGAGCATGAGCTGAGCTCCAAAATAAAAGCTTTTTATGTTGGTCCCACGCACTCTCTGCAGTGGTTCCTGCACAGCTCCTGTCTAAGGGCTCTGCGACTCCTCTGGCTCCTCTGTGATGGTGCGGTAGTGCTGTGGCTGATTCTGAGCCAGAGGAGAGTCTGTTTGGGTGAACAGGACCGGTCGACTCCTCACGGGTCTTTTCAGCAGGAACCTTCGAGATGTCACCAGGTCGCCGTAGCCCTGGGAGTGAGAGAAGGCGTAGCCCGACCGACGGGTGCTGACACGCCTGGTTGGTGGGCGGCGAGGTGCAGGAGCCGGCAACCCCTCCTTTCGCACCTTATACCTCACCTAAAGGGGAGACACAGGGGACAAGTCTCTCACGTAAACTTCTTAATATGAGTACATTTATTAAGTCAGAACACTTTTTTTTTTTTTATATTTTTATAATGATGTGAATTGATGGATTGCATAAAGGACATGATGGTTTTATATAGTCTCTGTCATGTCTCCACTCACCTTGTCGTTAATGGTGGGCCGAAGCTGAATGAGGATGAAGCGGAAAGCCACCACAGGCAGTATACAAAGGAGGGAAGTCAGGAATATGGTCAGCCAAACGTTAGGCTGGTTCAGAGAGTTTCTTGCGGTGCCTGGATGCCCAAAAACATCAGAGCAGTAGTTAGAATCAGATAGATGAGAAGTGGGCGCCAACAAGCTCACAGCTCACGAGCTGAAGCTACTCACCAATGAAGGGGAAAGCGGAGGTGAAGATGAGGAACATGCCGTTGCTGAACATGGTGAAAGTGACGGCGAAGTAGGCGGCCAGGCTGCCCCACACAAAAAACTGGTTCACTGCTGTCCAGTAATGGGTGTCCAGACACAGCTGAAAAGTATAAGTAAAAAGTTTGTTTAGATCCTGGTGCACATTTTCATCCATGGTGTCGTATTTCATCACATTGGTACAAACATCCTGCAACCATAGCTTATTGTGATGCTTCTGGTGACAGGGGTTGTATTCTTCACCTGTGTGTTCACCACAAAAAGCAGACACGTCTGCGCCAGTAAAGCGAAGGACTGATAGTCAGCAATGTCTTTGCCGTCATCACGGACCGTGTCACGCATGGCGGCCCATGGGACAAAGAAGAGGACGAGGGAGCTGTAGCAACTGTGCACCATACAGCGCACAAAGGCTTTCTTACTGAAGTAGAGGTTCTGCTGTCCTGGAGAGTAGAGCTGAGGATACTGGAAGCTCCAGCGGTCATTCACATCCTGCAGTAGCAGACGATTAGAGGGAGAGAGAAGAGATAATACAGAGGGATACAGATGCCAGGGTGTGAGCCAAATATAAATTATATGACATTAAACTCAAAAAATATTGAATGTAGAATTGAGTGTCTGAGTGCTTTCAGAATATTGACTATTTCAGTAACATACCTGGTCAAAGAGGCTCATGCCAAGGACGGGAAGAGCTGTGTAAACCAGGTTGTACAAGGTGATGAACCACTCATCATACACAGTCTATGAACAACAACAACAAATATCAGTATCAATACCTTTGTGACTTCACTTATTTCTTTCACATTGCATGTGACTGATTAAATTATATGACACACTGTGAGTAAAATACGTGTTCCTCACCTGTGCAGAGAAGCCACAGAAGAAGGCATACCAGAAATGCACGAAGGTGAAGGTGAAGTTTTTGTAAAAGAAATATCGGAGGAACTTGCACATGCGTAGGTAGGACCAGCGACCATGCACCAGGAGGAGGCGCTGAAGGTAACGGAACTGGGCAAAGGAGTAGTCACTGGAGAGGACTGCCTGCATGCCCTCCTGCCCACTGATACCCACACCGATATGAGCAGCTGAAGGACAGACAGGAAAATAAGAATTTGAATTTACACAACGAGTAATGCTAACTATTTTCCAGCTGGCTGGTTTTGCAGCAAATCCAGCTCGGCTCTCATTCACCTCCATCTGAGTGGAATGAGCTTACCCTTGATCATGCTAACATCATTGGCCCCGTCCCCAATGGCCAGAGTGACGGCCTGCTTGTATTTCTTGACCAGCTGAACCACCTGGGCCTTCTGTAGAGGGGTGACCCTGCAGCAAATCACCGTCTGACACATGCATGCTGTCCTCAGCAGCTCCAGCTGCAGGTTCTTCTCCAGAGCAAAGGCCTGAGGACGAAAGGACAGAGGGGATTACCATAGTGAGGTATGAATCAAGTCCCCTCAACAAAAGCCTATGTTTGTTTTAGCTGTACAATCCATCCCCCAACAATGCGGTGACTTTGCAGCTATTGATTTATTTTTGTGCCCGGTTAGGTAACTCAAATAAAAACTGGGACATCCACCGTGAATTTTTTCTGGATCGAGGACATTTAGAGACAAAAAAGGACACACAGCTTGGTAATGTGCCCAGAAAAAACAAAAAACAAAACATCCTTCTTACCAGACTGTGCCCATTTATAACTAGGCCATAATCTCCATCCACCTTCTCATCCAGCACAGTCTCTGTTGTCTTAAGCCAAAACAGGCCTGCACGGGCCTTTATCACCGATGGCTCCTCCGATGCCTCAGGACACATTTTCCTTCTTGCATTCCTGAAAAAAGTAGGACATGGAGGTGGTTGGGTGAGTTGATAAAAAGCTCTGAAATTTTGTATGAGCAGGGCTTAAGTATCACATGCCAGTGTTGAGTTTAATTATAAACTTTTATCAGCCGTTCCACCTCTTAATGCTAGTAAACATAATGTCTCCTTCACTGGCTCTGTAAAAGGCCTCCTCCTTTTGAAAGAGTGTCAGTAATGTGGAAAATCTTAATCCTTAATCCACTTTAATCCTAATAATTATTAAGGGAAACATGAGTGTGTTTCGTGAAAGGTCAATTCACTATTTGTTAAACCCCACCCTTAAAAAGCGACTGTCCAATAATAGCATCACAACTGTAACTTGGCAAAGCCGGCCTGTTGAGCTTTGGATTTCTCCATGTGGCAAACTGGTGCACATGGAGCTGTAATAAAAGCAATACTTGGTATCAAGAGTCGGGATGTAGCCATCGTGTGCATATTTGAAATACAAACACAGTTTTTTGTTTTAAAGCCAATCACCTGGAAACATTAAAAGGCAGGTACAGAGCAAAGCTTTCAGCCAACTTGCAGGATTTTAGCATTAACTTACACAAGCTTACAGCTGGTAAAACCTGCCAGCATCAGTTGTCAGTTTAGCCTACGTAATCCAAGGTCAGTAGGTAGAAGTGAAAATCCTGCTTTTGTTTACTTATGTATCAAATTTGTGTTGGATTGTGTTTCGTGTATTACTGGTCATTTTTACCCCACTTATTTGAAGTATGTTGAGTTTGGAAAATGATCTGTTAAATATGTCTGTGAATGTTCTCATTCATCCAGGTCATAGTTCTCTCTTTGAACTTGAATTTTCAAAGAGATCTGTTAAATAAAACTTCTCCAAATTTTCAACAGACACTGCATTTGTTACAGTCTTTTGTATCTGTCTGACTTACTGTAGCTCCTCTTTGACTCCTTCAGCCGTGTTAGCTGCCACAATGAAAATCTCCTTCATCTCCTCTCTCAGCATGTTGCAGGAATAGCCGATATTCTCAGCTGTCTCTGTTTCAAAATGTCAATATTTTCAGTCAAAGTGGTGCAATTCATCTGTCAAACATGCTAAATGTCCACTAACTCGGACCCTGAATTTACACAAGCAGTGTGTTTAGATGTGTCATGTGAACTTTTTGAAACTGGCCACCCTGAGTTCCTGACACACAGAGATTAACAATGAGAGAATATGAGAATATATTTCGCATTAAATCACTGTGTAAAATCACCCATATGTTACTACACTAACCTTGTTTATCTCCAGTTAACACCCAGATTTTGATGTCAGCTTTAGCCAGTTGCTCTATGGTTTGTGGCACACCGTCCTGCAGCTTGTCCTCCACAGCTGTCGCTCCCAACAGCTAAAAAACAACAGTGTGGTAATGTGACAAGGATTTTTTTTAAATTATTATTCTGTGATAATTATTCCAATACTGTATATTTAAAGCAAAATAAATCTGAGGCATCCCGACACATTGTTGCTAATGTTATACCTCTGTTTGCACAGTAGATCTTTCTGTTGAGGCATTATTTCTTCATTTCTTGGTGTTTCATCATTATTCTTTTCACGTATTATGCGGCAAGATAAAAAAAGTATATATAATTTTTTTCTTCAAATAAGTACACAGCCAAACTACCAACCAAGAAGTGAACCAGCCATAAACTATCTAGCAATGTGTCTAAGGACTAACCAGAAGGTCTTTCTCTATCTCTTCATAAAGCTCATCAAGTCTCTCCTCTCGTCCTTCCATGGCGGTGCTGGCGTCATGGTGGCGCTTTCTCCAGTCAGCCATGTAGACCTCATCCAAGTCCTTGTAGGCCAGAACCAGCGTGCGGAGGCCATCGCCTGCGTACTCCTGGAGAATTCAAAGCAGTTACGAAACACAAATCCTGACATCTTTTACACAGTTTTATATCAGAATACACACTAACAATGCAATCACATCACTCACGTTGAGGTGTCCAGTGGTGACTTCCATCAGTTTGCTACAGGTCGGGTGCAGTCTTTCATAGATGATGGTGTCTGCGCCTTTGCAGTAGAGAGTCAACTTGCCCTCAGGGCTGCAGACTGGAAATCATAGTGAAAGCCATTTAGCAGGGACAGAGGCATGGGGCCTCACATAAAAACTTGGTAATGTTGCTATGATTATTGCTATGATAGATTTCATCTTATGTCATTTCCACAAACATAGGAACCATCTACTTTCTCTCACCTATGACTGACATCCTCTTGCGGACATTATTGAAGTCAAGAACAGCCAGAAGTTCATAGATGACTTGTTTTCCCATCTCCACGACCGTGATGGTCTCTGGTGTGCGTGAGCGGAACACGAACCCAAAATTTCTTGCTGCCGTCACCAGAGCGCCTTCATCTGGAGACTGAGCCTGGTAGATGAGCTCCCCTGCCCGGAGACGAGGATGATAAGAGAGAGGGGGTGAATGGATGAGAGGAAAGGGAGACAGAGAAGTTAAAATAAGGACATTTGTGTGATGGGGTGCATTGCTGTCTGACATTTTCAAATCACACATTATGGCTTTAATACTTCTTGGAAGCACAGTTAGTAAGATAATAAATAAAGAATAAAAGTATTTGCATTATTCAGGACTGAGCACTGTTAGGAACCGTGCTACCCCCATTTGGTTAACACAAGAGATGTAATACGCTTGTTTAAAGCCTTTGCAGACACTTGCCATGCAGTAATAAAGGTGTCCATTAGAGGATGCTCACCCTCTTTCTTCTCCTCTGGCATGACAGTGTGGCAGAGAGCCAGCAAGCGGAAGAAGGCCTGAGCCTCCGGGTTTCCCTGCCTCACCAGCTCCACCAGACTGTGGTCGTGAAAGATGAACTTTGGATCAGCCAGATGGTTCCAGGTGAAGTCCACTCTCTCTGTCTTCTGCAATGAAAAAGAAGCAGAAGAAGTGTTGGAGCAGTTACACATAATTCAACAAAAGTCTGTGATCATGTATCAGTGTGCTTCTCTCACCTCTGTTATTTCCACTCTTTGTCCAGAAAAGTCAAACAGCTCCCCTGAACAACAGAGAAATATGCTCTGAAATCAGTCTTTTGCCCTATGCTGGTGTGTCCATTCAACACTGTAGTGTTTTTTTTTTTTATATATATATGAGCAGAGCAGCTCACCGTAACTTTTCCCATTGATTGAGCACTTGTTGAAAGTCATGATGTTCTGCGTCAGGGTTCCAGTCTTGTCGCTGAAGATGTATTTGATCTGTCCGAGCTCCTCGTTGAGGGTGGTGGTCCTCGCCTGGGCAGGGGTGTCATTCTTTGGGTAATACATCTTCCTGTCCCAGTCTATGTAGAAGCTGTTCCCCAGGCGGATGATCTCCACGCTGACATCCAAGCACGGGAGGGGTAAGAGACGTCGAAACGAGAGGCATGCAGGAACACACGAAGAAAAGAACAGATCTGATACTTGTCACGGTAACTTTAGCTTCTCTGTGATTCTGTCACCTTTCCGGGCTTGAACATACCTGACATAGAGAGAAATGGGCACCACGGTGTTGAGTACGATGACGTAGGACCAGAAGGAGAGGAAGGATGAGAGAGCAGCATCAGTCCCCGGCTCACGAGGGAGGAAAGCTGTGAACACCGAGCCCTCCCTCACCTCCCAGATTGCATTGCCGATGGCCAGAATGGAGCACATGGCCGCCAGGAAACCAAAGATCTGATAGATTAAAGACATGACACATCTCCATGATTCAATTCAAAAATATTCAATTGATAATATTGATCAGGTGAAAAATCGAACTGAACTTCAAAAGTGAATGCTTTTATGAAGGTAATGGGGCCGTAATCGATGACTGTTAGCGGCTTGTGCTGGATTAGGAATGAGTGAGGGGATGAGATTTATTTCTTGATCTTGTAAGTGGAAGAAATGCCTGGATGTCAAACTCACACACAAAACCAGAACATTCATCAGGTGATCGATGCTCGTCCGTTTGAATGTTGTCTTTCCACTGTTCTGCATCAGCTTGGTGTCGGGACCTGGAGATATTCAACAATCGTGCAGACAGAGGAAAGTCTTCAGTATCTGCTGTGACTGTTTTGAAGGGAAAATCTGCCTAAAATGGATTAATATCCAATGTTCAGTGAAGCTTTGTATTTGTTTAGCATTGTGAGTTACACATTTTGTCTCAACATCACATAATGTGATTTCCTAACAATGCACAGGGGCTTATAGGTTAAACGCTGGAGTTTACAATGCTTCTCTGAGCCTGAGGCATTGCCCCTTAATTAAAACATGCCTGTCTGTACCATATAGCTGCTTACACAGTTTCTCGTTTTGTTTCTTTAGTTTCATTTAATGATTTTCTTTACTCGGTTGAACAGGCTGATGGATTCTGGATTTAACTCATCAAAGCAAAGTCTTTGACTCTTGACTTTCATTCCCTTGTAACCAGAATAAATGGCTGTTTGGAGCCAAAAGTGACAATTTGTGGGTCATTCATTACACTATGCATAACACAGCTGCTATACTAACAGCTACTGTAGTGAGAGAGGTTACCTCCGAAGATCACCAGACCGAAGCACCACTCAGTGTTCCTCAGAGTACATCCTCTGAGCAGCACCTTGTCGTTGTCCAAGGCGTAGGTCTGTCCGTTCAGAGTCAGGGTCCCTTTGAATTTGTCCAGACGGTTGTTGGGAGGCTCACATCGCACTTCACCTGAGAGACAGGGGTGAGATGTCAGCGTCCCATTCAGAGAAACAGCTTTTATTTTTTTCTACTTTGGCAGAAACGGGCTTCCATATATTATCATCAGAAGAGCACAAACACAGAAAAGTTTATTTGGTTTCTCTTTTCATCTTTGAAAAGTTTAGCTGGGGTCATAGATGTAGATATATTATTGTTGGGAAGTTTTCCTTTTGCTTCAGATGTTCATGCCGTTGGTTTCTGTGTTGTGCTGCACATAAAAAGTCAATATCCTAATAGAAAATTTTCTTTACTCAGTAAAGAAGCCAGACTGCAATTCTAAAAATCAGGGGGTGTGTTTATCTTTCAGTCTCTCACCAGTGAAACCAGCCAGCGCGTCGATGCTGTCCCCCATTTCTCCAGTTACGGTCAGGGCCTGTTTCACCTTCAGATTGGTTTCACTGGGGGAGACCAAGAGCACACGAGAAGGATGTGACCGCAGGGAAATCCAAGACAGTGTGAGACATACAAATACTCTGCACACTCACCCGTCTAATTCCGCTGTTTCTACATACACCAGATTGAGAGGCTCACTGCTGGACAGCAACAGGAGATCTGCCTAAGAGATGAAAGCATCAAAGGCAGCTGAGAATACGGAAGATGTCACTTATGGGAACTTACTTACAATTAATATTGTAATATCTTGCATTTACATAAATAAATAATCTTCATCATAAAACCTCTGTACTCACTGTGACAAACTGATTATTCTCCAGTTTGATTATGTCTCCAACCTGAACGTTCATCCATTTTTCATTTCTCAGTCTGCCACAAAAATATAAACAAACCATAAAACCTCAACACTGCACAACAGTTCATATAAAACAGGACTTTTTACTGCCCAGAGCTGATGGACTTCTGAGCTATGTATTTGTGCTTTTATCACATATAATTTACAAATATTCTGAATATAATGTGATATTTGTATCTTAAATGACTCACTCTCCATCGATGAGGACGTCCACCCTGCGGTTGTTCACTTGGTTGTCACTTTTGTGTCTGTTCTACTCAGTTGACATAACAAGAAAGCAGTGTTTGTTTACATGCACGGGTTCACTTTCGCATTTTCTGTCTTAAAATTGAGTGTGATTCCACTTCAGTTATTTAACAAATCATTGTTTTTCTATTTTTTTTCCCTTCAAAAGATTGCTACAATTTCAAGGTCACAATTTCAATTTCTACAGTTTCAAGGTTTTACCAGGTCATCATTGGCATCCTTGACTCCTGTTATAGACAGCACCAGAATCAGGGGGACAGCCGTGGTAAACCAGGAAAGAGAGGAGATTTGTGGGACTAGCTGTCAAGACAACACAAACACACATTTGAACTGCTCCAGGATCTTGCACCTGTTGGATTCAGCAATGCACTGTTTAAACAGGAACTCTGGACAATTTGTCAATAACATTTGCAAAAAATATTTACACCAACATTAGTCAGCAAAAATAAGCCTTGATAAGTGGATCAACTTGCTAAGTTTGTGGGAAATTCAAAAAAAAAAAAAAAAAGGACATTGAATTTATGCACTTGTAAGCAGACATGTGCCTTTCAATCAACAAAAACTGTAAAGCCTGAGAACCCCAGTATGGTCCATGTTAACATGTACAGTGATATTAGAAAAGAGAAAAAATGTCTACCTGAAGGATGAAGAGGAAGAGGAAGTAAGCATTGGCGAGCCTCCTGAACTGCTCAAAGAGGTTAAGTGGCAGGAAGGTGAAAATGTTGTACTTGGAGGTCTTGATGGCGTTGTTCTGAAGAAGAGGAAAGTGACATGTGACTGTTACACTGCTTTGTATTCTAATATGAATCAACATGATTTGTGATATTTGATTGAATTCTTTTTTTTTCTTTAAGCACAGCACACAACAACACTCCACATTTTTAACTATATCTAGTTTAGGTTCTACACTTACGGCATAGTGGTAAGACAAGTTGAAAGGCCTGTCATTAGCTCGCAAGTGTCTCTCCTCCTCTGTGACAGAATAAAAAAATTCAGAACAAGAGATGCTGTTACTAAGGATTGATGCTATTAGTCCATTGTCTATTGTTTATCACAGACATGATGTAAGAACAAGAAAATCTCAGCTACAGTTACGCAGCACTTAGTGTAAAGTTTGTGTGCACAGGCGTCAGATCTCACCTTCCTTCTTCTCTTTGCCGCACAGCTGGCGAACGTATGACGCTACGGATCCCATCTTCAGCTCAGATTCTCCATGTTTCACACCTACAGAAAGCGCATGTAAATGACATGTTGTGACAGAGTAGAGTCGGTGAGGCCAAGGTTAGTTCAATGTAGTTAGGCCATTTACCGACACAGGAAGTGAAACTGTGGCAAATGAGAGGGGGAACCAAAAACGTCAATGTGCACATACAGTTATAATGTGCTTCCTGATATTTTGGTGATCAAAGAGACTACTGCGACAGCAGAGGACTTTCTATCAGGACACTTGAGATACAACTCTAGAGTATTTTTACTTACTTTTTCTTCTAATTTTACTAATTGTTTAATCGGGTCGTCACTCAAATTATCACAAACAAAACATTAAAGGTATATTTCTGTGCATTTTTATAAACATTTCAAGGTAACATGACTTTTGAGTTAGATAACGTGTCAGACATGCATGGGACTTTCTTCATGGTAACATCATTTAGAAAATCCTTTATCGGTGCTGCAGAGCTGTAAAAACATCTGCCCACTCCCTTCCCAACCCTTTGAACCAGCGTAAACTTTATGGCACAACCACAAAGATTAAGATGATATGATATGGGCCATGGACGTTTGACTTGATCACCATTTTAAGTTCACATTATAACACATGAAATGAAAACAGAACGAGGCAAGAATTCAAAGTTATTGTTCTACTGTCACACTCACACAACTATGAAATCGATCTGACTTATTGTGAACCAGACGTTATTGAGCGACTAAGCCTGAACTTTGATTAGTTATTGTTTCTCACATTTCAAAGAGTTCAGAACGTGAACCGCTTCGTGATCTTTGTCCACAAAAGTACCAAAGTCTAAAAACAAAAGAAAATCAGCCACATACCTCAAACAAAAATGTGATTTCTTGTGTCCTTCACCCACATAGGGCCTAGAAAGAGAGAGGGAAAATGCTGCGAGTTTCAATGTTCCTTTGGCTTCCGGCTCAGATGAAGCAAATCCAAGCCCTCGTCTGGGCTCCGTCTGGACATCCAGGCACCAATCTTGTCCCAGACAGAGGAAGGGTGGTTCGAATGGGGCCTCTGGCTGGATGAAAGACGCCCAGATTGGACGACAGGTGAAATGGTGCAGTGGTGAGAGAGGCACTTATAGTACAGGTTTCAGGTTCATGCAGGAAGAGCTGGGATCTCCCTGCGCCTAACAGCTCAGGGCTTGAACAAACAGTGCTGCGATCTTTGGACCTGCAGATCTCGGGCAGGAGTGGAGGGGCAGTAAAACAACAGTACAGGTGAATGGCTCCAGCCAATCAGGGCCAACGTAAAGGTTGTGATCTGGGCGGTCAGGTATGTAACACACCTTTTTGGTGGGTGCGCATGCTCAGACTGAGGACTTCACATTTTGCCTCTATCATAGGAGCAAAATAAAGTATTCATTTAATGTAATTTTTGAAGTATAAACATTTTTTTTGCAATAACGTGAGTTATGGCAGTGTTGTGACTGAATATTGTGACTTCATGACATGTTATTCAACATGCTTTCAGAAATGGAATTTAATACCTGGGCTCGAACACAAAGGAACGCTGTGTCGTCCAGGGGACCTCTACATGAGCGGCTTGCTAAATTAGTTATTGTGTTTATGTGTGTGTGCAGGTGTGTGTGCTCTCTGCCAGTTAACAGCCAGATATGAATGCAAAGTTTGCACAGATGTGAGAGGACACACACTAATATAATGTTTTCAAAGGAGTAAAACAGATATGTGGGAAGATCCAACAGGAAACACATGCAGGACAAATGTTAACAAAAGAATAACTTGCTTTGTAAAATGATGTTGATGTTTGTGAACTGTTGAAAAAGCTGTGAGAAAATCAGGTTTTATAGAAAAAACAAATTAGTTGTAGAAAAAAAAGTTAAGTGTCTAAATTAAATTGTGCACAAGCCATCATTGTGAAATAACAAGTGCTTTTTGTGAAAATTGAGTACAGATTCAAAGCAGAAAAATTCCCCCCACCACTTGTGATGCTCATGTTACACAAACACATTCACACACTAGTTAAGTTTACAACAAGAACATTTGGAATTATTTGATGTTATTAGAATTGTTTTTGTTGTGTTAAACACTGAAAGAAAAACTTCAATAAAGGCACATTTATAGATACCTCTCAAATACTTTATACAAAATTTATTAATTGGAATGTTTATGTGATGACAACATTTCAGAATAGTGACAATACAAAGAAAACACCACAAAAATGCAGTTACTTTGACTGATATACTGGACTCGTTAACTATTGCAGTGATTGAGTGATAGTGCAAGGGTTAACAAATTTACAAAATACAGAAATTAGAAAAAAAAAAGCGAACACTTGTAACTTGGCACAAAGGAACGTGTATATTACAGAATGGCTATGAAAGATTTGCCCACATAAACGAGTAACATAAATTATTCACAGGGTTTAGTGTACTGTAACAAAGAGGAGTCTGATTTTGTGGTTTCTACATAGTGTGACTGGTTTTAAAAATGTGCACACACTGAGCTTCTCACATCATAGCAATATCCATCCTTCACTGAGTGTAACATTTTAATATTTCTCCATCAGTTATGAACAAATTCACTGGCACACACCTCACTGCATATTATTTCTGTCCATAAAAATCTTACAATACAGCATCATTGACATCATCCCAAACTATTAAAGAGGAATAAGGGAAATATTTACAAAACATGACAAAAAGTATAACAGACCGCAAAGAAAACTAAGCCTACAATGTTTGCTATATAATCAAAGATAAAAAGTACAAAAATGATAAGGAGGATCACTTGGAAAACTTATTTGACATCATTGTGGGCAAAAAGAAAGTGGCCAATATACTCATTGCTGAGAGCCAAAGGAAATACATGGATTAAAAAAAAAGGTTCAAAACATATTCAGTTTGTTTTTTTTCTTTTCACCAAAGTAAGGCCACTCATAGGAAGAGTAGAAGAAAACAGAGCACGAAAATATATGTAAACCATAAATAACTCTAGACTCCTTATCAACTCAGCAGCTGAGGAGCTTGGGTCCAAATGTTGAGATATTGTTTTCTTTGTTTTGTTTTTTAGGAAGAAAAAGTTGTTACCTGAAGGTTTTTTTTCTATGAATGAAAAACTCCAAAAGATATCTCTTATGTTAGTCAAGGAAACAGCTTTGTTTCCACTTCTATAACAAACACTAGGTTGTCACTTTATTCTGATGGTGTTTAACTCATCTTGTAGAGAAATTGCTGTTTTACGTGTACAACGCTACAGGAGCAACTCATTCAGACAAATGTGCAAATTCTCACAACACACTGTTCTGGCAAACACGTCTGTTCCCAGCAGTAAACAACATTTTAAAATCACGAGCTTTGAAAAGCACATACATCAATAAATATGTATTAAAAAAAATAAATAAAATGGCTGCACTGTCATGGTTCCACTAGGCCACATGAGCCAAGAGTTGTTAATTGAGCTTATAAATAAATATGGGCAAAACAGGACTCGCCTTGAACATACACAGTGAATGCCCACACTGTTGGTTTTGATTTAAATCATACTGTTGTTAATTTCACTTCTAAAGTTTTATACTGATCATATCACTGTTGTTTCTCCCGGGTAAGAAAAAAAAAAACAGGAATGGAAACTTAACATGACAAGGCACAAATTTAATTGATCAATCCTTTAAAATAAGGGACAAAATCATGGGTTATTACTTCTAGTACCTTCTCTTGGAACATTAGCTGTACATGATTAGGACTGGGGCTGTCTCCTAGCTACCAGTCATCCATTCACTGAGCTCAAGACCTTTCATGAGATAAACGATACAGTATTTTCACATTTACTCAGACCATCACAGTGGAGCTACAGAACAGGGCATTCAAAAGACTTCTTTACTTCACACATTCACAGTTTGCAGAGTGTAAGGCATCGAAAAACACATGGCCACAGTTTGAAGGGGGTTTAGGTGGGGTTATTGCACTTGCACAACAACACTTGGAAGGTGTAGGAACTTGGTTGGCCCTCCAGCGGGGCCTGGCATCCTCTGTTCCTTTGAGGCTATGGCGTGCACACTGTCCCACTCCAGCTGATGAGGAGAGGGGGTAAAAAAAAAACAGACAGGTTAAATGACTGAGTGAGTGGTCACTGCCAGGAATGGAAACTTGGTGAAACAGCTGGTGAGTGTGAAGGTTGAGTGAGCCGGTGTCTACGTGGTTGCGTGCTCTACAGTAGCTCTGTCAATAACGTGAGTGTTTGAGGAACACGGAAAGTGAGTGTTTGTCCAAAAAACCCAGAGTGTGAACGTGACAGTGAGTCAGTGAGCTTGGCAAAGCACCACCAAACAGTCAACAGCAGCTAAGACACATCGAAGGTCTAAGAAAGAGTCCACATGGCAAGCTACGGAAAAGAATTCCCTGCTTTTTAGACAAGACTAAAATTAGGAGACCTTCCTTCCTTTCTGTCTTTCTCTCTCCGTCTCCAGCTCTCCTTATCTGCCCTCCTCGGCGGATCGCGTTTCTGATTTCAACCTCACAAACTCCTTGGCAACGTCGTCGTTGGAGCGCTGGGAGAGGATTCGCATGGCGGTGAGGCCGGTGTCGTCCATGTGGATGCGCTGTCCCAGCGGGCACCAGCAGGCGCAGTTGCCCTTCTCCATGATGTCTCTTAATTGTATCACAGCCAAACCCACCACTCGGTCGGCACGGCCAAAGCAGTAGTCTTTGACGCAGACTTGCAGCTCGTAGCACTCGAAGCCATCCTGGTTACCCAGAACACTGTGCAGAGAGAACACAGAGGTTTGTACTTTCAGTCATTCGACAACAAAGCAGCATGTTAACTTTAAGTACATCCTCTGAAAGAAACAGCAGCAACAACAAAAGAGCAGCCCAACTACAACTTAATGTAGATGCTCTAGATTTACTTTAAGTATGAAACCCAAACTCTGAGCCTCCAGAAAAACATCACAGATTAACCAGGTTGGCGAACATTAACATTAGTGATGGGACATTAAATCGCCCTGAGTACTGAAGGTCAGATTCTTCAAATATCTGCCTCTTACTTACTGATGTTCCAGTTACCAAGCTGCCTACTGTCGCTGTAAATGTGGAAAATGTGCTATACAGGTAAATAGATATGATATGCAGTTACACAGCTAATGATGCTGTTGCATAACAAAAAAAAGGAAACAAAAACATAATAAATAAAATAATACTAAAGCAGGTACAACTGTTACAGTACTTACAAGTGGAAGGTCTCATTGAACTTGGGCGACCAGCTGTTGTTCTTAGATTTGGTCTGGAATTTGCGTTTCTTGTCGCTCAGGTGAGGTCCGATCATGGTGATCTCCACGAAGGGCCGGAACATGCCGGACGTCTGCCATTTTAAATCACTGGCTCCCATGACTGTAGTAACACGTGCAAACACATAGGAGAAGGATGATGCCATCAGATCAGTGAGCGTTCTTTAAAATGCCTAATAAATAGAGATCCTTTTATGAAAGCTCAAACTGACCTTTCACAGTAACTTTCCGCTCCCCGTTCCCAGGATGAGTGTACAGCTCAATCTGGACAGACACCTCGCCTATCGGCTTGTCCACGCCCGAGCCTAGTTTAACGCACACCCACATACGTACAACAGTGAGCTTTCACTTGGCCCCATGAAGGCGAAAAAAGAAACTTTGATTCACAATGCAGATTCACAGTCAGTATGGGAAGGGGGTGCAGGTGGAGAGGCTGGGTTAGGGTTGACCTACCCACCTTTAGAGGCACAGAGTGACAAAATGTACAAAGGGAGAGCGAGCGGGGAAGAAGAGGAAGGCTGGTGGATGATTTCAATGAAACCTACCCCTGCTGGGCTGTATTTTTTCATTGGGGGTTAACCTAATACCCTTTCCATTGTGCACTGGCACAGAGGCAGCACGGGAGATAAGAGAAGACAGCAATAACATGTCAACAAATTCCAGCATCAAGAACATGTTAAAAACACAAAACACAGGTGCAGACCTAAAAGAGAGAATCTTCAGGGAAAGGCCTTGTTCTACAAACACACACTGGTCAGCTGGCACCCTCTGCTGGTCTATTATGGGAAAGTTGTTTTACCCTTCAGATGTATCATTAGGCAGTGGTCTAAACTACCTTGTGCATGCTGGGTGGTGACAAAGGTCTTGATGAGTGTGTCTGTTGTTTGAGTGTATAGGGACAGAGCGTGGCGGAGGGAGGACAGCTCAGGACTCTTCTCCAGGAATGCTTTCTTCAGCCCATTGCCTCCTGCGTGGAAGTATTGCTGCAAGGGAGACAGAGGATGAGACCATGCAAACATCTGGAGGAACAACTGGAGGTTTACTACACTTTGGGCAAAAGTATTAGGGATTATTTTTAAAAAAAGCTGGTCTGATTTACATCCACTTAATCCTCTACACACATTCTCCTGACCAGTTAAAATCAGGCTTCGACATAAGCTTTCAGGGTACCTGATTAATGGATGAATAGTTGATGAAGCTAATTCGACCCGTCTACCCTGCATCCCAATGAAACCAAAGCCCGCCGTATAAACTGACCTTGATAGTGTCCAGTGCCACGTCCATGACAGCACACTGCCTGGGAGACAGGCTTTTAGCCTCCCCTGCCATGTGATCCTGCACATCCCAATAATGAGAAAAGAGATGAGTTAGTGCCATAAAAAGAGATTCATTTACTCTCAACGAGTAATTTTATGGTCAGTTCTACAGAGTCTGGTAACACTGAGCTCCATTTAATGTGGATTGAAATATATGAACGTATTATGATACCTTGAGTTTGGAGAGCTGACCGAGTTCTTTTGCAGCTGAGAGGATCTGTGCTCCCTGAAAGAGGAAAAAAAAAAAAACAGAAGTGAGTTGATCATTTCAGTTGTATTTCTGCACCTAAAAGTCAAATTAATCTGCAACATCAACAAATGCTGAAGCAAAGAAAGAAACAATTACTGGACTTACAAAGGTGTCGTTGCCCTGCGGCAGGACAATAGTCTTCTCCAGGCTGCTCATTACGATCCTCCAAAGCTCCTTGAGCACACGCTTCAGTACAGTCTTCTCACATACAGTGGCAAACAGTGTCAGCCTGCAAAAACATGCAAACACACGCAAATACATATACACACAGGTTAATGAGATTCATGGACCACAGAAAGAGATGAGGTGTGTTGACCTCTAAGTGGTGCTGGTATTGTTGAAAATTCCAATTTAAGATTTTTACCATTCAGTTTTAGTGTGACCTTAAGAAGGTGTATACATTCAGATTATAGTAGGACAAAAAAATGAGTACACTGTAGAAAAAGAAAAAAACAAACTGGACAGAAAAGAGTCTCAAATCTTAATTAATCCACTCACTTTCCATCCAGGAAATCCATGAGTGGCCTTAGCATGTTATCAGAGTCGCCCTCCACCTGGTTCTTGTTGTTGGCGTTGAGTGGCCCTTTGATCTGGTACAGCAGAGACGCCATCTGTCGCATGCAGTCGTTGATACGGCTCTGGAAACTGATGAGAAGGAGGATGCTCAATCAACACAAATGCATGTGAGGTTACTGAATTAACTGTACGTATATGCGAGAACGGTATATGTACCTGTTTCCAAATGTACTGCTGAGCTCATCCAGCACGCTGTTCAGCTTCACCTGCAGGTCGTTCAGTAAGTCGCTGGCCTCAGTGTCCATCTGAAGAAAGACAGGCAGACAGAAGTCCAGGAGGTGTTAGTTTAAAACTGACTGAGGGCCTGTCCCTGTACATGTGTAATGACAATAAAGTTGAATCTAAAAATCGAATCTTTATTTTATATACTGCGGCAGAGTCAAAAAGGAAGTCTGAAATATGTTGACAGAAAAAAAAGTCACAAAAACTTTCACACAAACTTCCCATAGCTTTCACAAACTTTTAAAAGACAGAGAAGGGAGAAAGAAAATGTGTGCCAGATTCCTCCCAAACATGGAGGACCAGAAACTCTTTCAATGCAGTTAATAAAAGGGAAGAAGAAAAATAAGAGTAGAAAAAAAAATGATTAAAATTTAACATATACGTCTGCTAAAACCCACCTTTTTCTCAGCAGTCTCCAACTTTTGATGGGAGCACGTTGAAAAAATAAAAAGTTTAATATTGCAAGAGAAGTGTGTCTTACAAGTAGTGAGTCTCACAATCACAGGGTGAGGGAACAAGTAGGAAAGATCTATGAATGCACCTAACCCAGGTACACTGTGGCATCTTCTAAATAAACACTGCCCGGAGGGGAGCTAAGCCACATGGATGAAGCCATGGTGTGGCTCATTAAGTCAATGATCCGAAGGTCTTTTGATTCATGGCCTGTCAGGGTTACATGGTGCCATTAGTGGGGGAAGGGGACTGATAAGTTTCTGCAAAACAGCACAGAGGGAAGGCTTCAGGGGAGAAAAGGGCAGCTAGAAATTATTATGTTGTGTTTGTAATGTGCTGTATGTGGTTCGGTTTTTTTGTTTTTGCCTCAGAGTTTTGTGTGTGTGGATATATTGATATGCGTGAGTCTGTTCACCTACACTCACCTTCTTTTCTTCAAATACATTTTCAGTCTATGGCAGCACAGAAAGGTGAAGGACAACCTCGGTTAACTGTCATTTCCCATTTGGAATTTGATTTTCATTTATATTGAGTGGGAAACTACAGAAGATCAATCGCCATTATACAAAGTGCTGTGGCAGCACATACATACACTGGTATGCATGTAACCTACCTGTTCTACTGGTGCATCCATCTTTGAGTGGTGGGAATGTATTGAGATGTTTAAAAGAGAAATAAAAAAGGACAAACCATCAAAAAAAAACACAGTTTAAAGAAAAGGTTCAACAGAAAACTGTTGTTTAAGGGGAATGAGTGGCCACCTTTGAGGAGAGACCAGGGAAAATGTCACTGAAAGAAAGTGAAAACTCGAGGTATAAAAATCACCACGAATGACGATAAAGACTAGACAATAAACTCCACCATGGTAACCACAGGGGCGTCCTGTTTCAGTGGGAATGAGTCTCACTGTGGTGTTGCTGGGAGTGGGACGAACAGGGAAAGGGTGAAGAAGAATGACTTGGAGTCCAAGCACGATGTTATAGGTTAAAACCACTTCAGACTGCAACAAACCTCAGCCTCAATTTTCTCCCCTTCCTCCCCTACTTCTTCCTCCTCCTCCTCCTCCTCACTCTCCTCAAACTAGGAGTGGCAGTGAAAAGACAACACACAATGTTAACGTTTTAATTCTAATTGCCGCTGATACCACAATCATACTGATTAAAACTTGTCCTTTAAGCTAAGTTTGGTGCCTATGTTTCCAGAAAATATTACAAGTAATGCAATTTTCATTTGCACAAGTGGTGAGATGAACGTGAATATATGCAGTCATGTATCTCAAAACATGCATGCATATACAGTGAACTTGCCTGCCATGCTAGCATTCTATTGTTGCACTAGAAAAGAGAGGGAAAACATGACCGAGCAAATTACAAGATTTTATATTTTGGGTACAACAGTTTATTTTGCTTAATAAATAAAATCATTCAAATAATTGATGGAAGCACTTTGTGAACTGCTTCCCGTCACAGAGAAACTGGGGATTTATTTTCATTTATACACACAAACTCAACTGATTTCTCAAAGGAGCCCCCATGTTGCAGCCACTCACCTCCAACACGCCACCGCACGACGCCTAACCAATCACATCAGTGAGAAACTTGCAAAATAATATGACTTCCGCAAAACATAAGTTCACGCATATCAATAGAGAAAGAAAATGAAAGTTCAACTCAGTTACTGAAGCATGTGTAAGTCACCACCAAAGGAAAACTCCACTGTGTGTTGGTGCAGTCACATTATCTGAAGGAGCGAGACTTTTTTAGTGCAACAGTAAGAATCTTGCTGCTCTTACTCACAAAGCTGTGAATCTAAAAAGAAGCCCTCATGTGCCTGGTGCTACTATTGTAGATTTATAGATGGATGGCTAATTATCCAATGGTATAGCACAAAATAAAACAGGGCCAAGCATCCAAGCTACTTCAGCAGCAGAGTAACTCTTCTTACCATTGTTCAAGTGTTTTCTTTCTCATGAACACAGGACTTTTTGGAGGGCTCTGGAATGGTTAAGCTACTGTTTGCTAAAGAGGGACTCAAGATTCTATATCTACTAGTTTAAAGTTTAGTAAATATTCCACAATATTACTTATCGACTAATAGCAAAGTAGTCACTATGCTAAGTTTTGTTATGAGTTAGTTAAAGTCTAGCATCTACTGAATCTACACTGCTACCATCCACAGTACCCACCGGAGCCTTTGCTTCCTTATCCTCAGTTACGACCTGCTGTCCAAGTCAGAGGAAGAGGGAAATAATGAATACAGTGTCATACTGCACCATTAAGCTATTTAAAGATGAACTTTCATATGGTCAAATATCTGCCTGTTTCAGCCCCAGCTCAGACTACGATGAACCTACCTCCTCCTCTCCTGCCTCCTCCTCCTCTTCTTCTTCCACAATTTCATTTTGCTTTAAATGTAAAGTGAACACACTGGTTGAAACTCTAGCTATAGTGTCCCAACAGCTACAGTCCTACAACCAATGAAACATCACTAAAAAATAAAAATTACTACACTACAGCTAAAATTAATATGATAAAGCACTATAAGGAACAGCGTGGGAGGGATTGAAAGCTAAGAGACGTCACAGCTGACAGAGAGGCTATTGATTGTCCTAACTACAGATACACTTAGGACACAGACACAGAGGACATGATTAAATTAAGTCTCTGTCTCAATATTCTCTAGTCTAAGACAGAGTATGATCTCTGTCTTTATCGATCTGCTTTCATTGACAGTGTAACATCAGACACCAGGACGGCCTATAGACCTTTCTATACAACCTGCCTGTAACATTCACGGCATAAACAACATCCACTATGGCTTTGTTAAGAGCCAAGACTGAGTCCTAATCAAGCTCTACCAGTCTTCTACTTCACATGGTCCTTAAACTACCACTACTGTACATACCCGCGCTTCCTCTGTTGCAATCTGACACAAAAGAGACACAAATACAGCTGATGTAGAAGTAGCCACCACTGAAATGCTACCTCTCATGGCTGGCTAAGAAATATTTGGTTGATAAGTGATTTCGGGTTTTTTTTCCCTTAATGGGGCAGAAGCTATTAAGTTATTAACAGTATCATACTGGATACTGTCAGTCATCCAGTGTGATACTGACAGCACATTAAAACGGTCTCGTCTTCACATCCACACCTTCGTCTCCAGACTTACCTGTTTGGCTCCCATTGACTCAAACATCTTCTCAAGCTGGATTCTTAGCTGCTGCACATTATTCATCAGGACGCAAGGCTATGAGAGGACACAGGAAAAGAGACAGTTAGATCACACTAATGTAGGAGGGAATTATTTAACTCTGAACTTACCATTTAAAATAAAATTCTAACAGACTGAACAACATTAATGTGACGATGCATCCACCGGTGGCTCTGTCAAGTGTCAAAACAATTCCCAAATGTCTTATTGTTGTACAGAACACAGAAAACTAGGGAAACAACTCACAATCTTCTCCTTGTCAATGTAAGAGGGAAAACTCTTGGTCAGAATGGCACTGTACTGCAGAAGAACTTTGGCAATTGTCTGTAAAAAGGAAGAGGAACAAAGTCATTAAAACTGGATGTGGAACAAAAAAAATAGACATAGTTTCATTTCAGACGGTTTCAAATCCAATTACTTAGTTTTAATAAAACTGCTCATAGTGTTTACAGAGTGGAATGTACTACACTTTTGAGGAGAATGTCCAAAAGATTATTATCACCTGAATATTAGAAACATTCCCAAATGTCTCTTAATATATTCTCTGATATACAGGAAAACAAAACACAAAACTGTGCTGTGCCCCCTTCCCCCAGGAAGGGAGCATTCAGTCCAATGATTTCTATTTAATGAAGTAATATCAAATTCCCTTTACAAAAAAGTGAATGTCCTCCCAGACAATGCCGTAATTGTGGCAATATCCCTAATAGGTTACTGTGTTTCTGAGAGAGGAAATAGTCATAGTTAGATGCTGCTTTTGAAAGTAAAAGGTCAAAATGACTGAAAACCAATTTATTATTAAATATGAAAATTCAGGACCCATATCTAGAACGTGATTCAATTATCTCCAGCAGCTATGAAATTTATAAACAATAGCTTTGGTGTTGTTTTCTTCGTTCAAATCATTTTACAGTGTGTTGTACTTGAGAGCGGGCTTTGGCTGCACCATCCAGTGAAGTGGGTTTACCTTGGAGAAGCGACGACTGTACTGAGCCATGACGTTAGGGTCAGGACATTCCAGTTTCTTGATGATCTCAAAACTCTGGTTGAGCTGGGTGAAAATGTCCACCACAGAGCAGGAGAACAGAGCGTGCTCAGACGTCTGCTGGAACTGAGTGGGGGACGACAAGGAGGACTTCAGTAATCTCAATTGAATCTTTATGTTAATGAAAAATTCACCTTATTAACAGAGGTAACAACATATCAAAGTCAATTTAAATTTTCTTACTCCATCTTTTTTGTCTCTCTCCAGGGCTCCATGCATAAACTCAACAGATACGTCCTCATTTTCATCCAACCACTGCAGCACAAATTGTAGGAACCATCTACAAGGGAAAATAAAGATTAACGAGAATAAAGTTTTACTTGCATTATATCCCTAACCAATATCTGAGTAATCAATTAACTGTGTAAATCAAAAATAAGTCATTAAAAACAAAAAAAAAGGTCATGTTTCCCTGTGGCTATGAGTGAATATGTCACATGCACTTACGATGGGTAGTCAGGAACAACATCCTTAAATGTTGGCAGCTCCTTGACATATTCATTGTAGAGCCACTTGACCTTAAAGTGCAGGTTCATGTAGTCGGTGCTCTTACACAGTCTGTGCTTCTCGTGCTCTGCAGATACAGAAAAGACATAAAAAACCTGTGAGAGAATCTAAAACTCCTAATTAAGTGAAAATTCACAAATTTAGGTGTTGCTCCCCTAAGCTAATTGCTGCTAGCTTTAGTTTCACACAGTATTTAATGCACAGTCAACATAAGAATGGTATCAATCTTCTGATCTAACTTGTGCCAAGCAACCAAATAAGCTTATTTCCAAAAATGTTGAACTAATCCTTTAATCTCTGCTAAAGTTAATCTAATCAAAGTTTGAGTCATTCTGTAAGTCAGTCATTAATTTATTACAAGTGTTTACAGATACTTTTGACTTTAAAGAAGACCTTTGGGGGGAAATCACAGACACAGATAAAACACAAACACAAACTGTAAATGTAAATTGCAAATGAATGTAATACTCTGGATCAGTCCTATTTCAGGGTAATAGACAATTAACTGTAGTTGTGTGCATATAATCTCAAACAGACTCATAGAAAGCAATGTGCTTTTTTTTTTTGCATGTGCAACAATAATTCTGTCAAATTTAACCAGAAACTTGAGTGTATTATTAGTGACCTATTAAAAACAACTGCTACTCTTAAATTTTAAATTCTTTTAAGTACAAACTCTGTCAGGATTCATTCCGTCTTTGAACACATTTACCATCCCCTTTTATATTAATTCAGACTGAAAATGAAAGGGCCACCACTTTGTGAGACATACATTTCACAGTGACAGTCTGTGTAGGGGATTCATCTTGGGGACAGGGGCTGGGATAAAGGATGACTGGCTCTGGGGACCGGTGGGGCTGTACAGTACATCGCAGCAGACAAAAAGTGCAGAGAGGCTACTGGGAGACATAAGCAGCTTTCAAACCCTGCACAGTTATCCCTTCGATCTTTAACTTCATCTGTGCCATTGTGTCATTTTCACTGCAGAATTTCTCTTCTCCTCTGGACATTTCCAGTTTCGCCAGAGATTTTCTCCTTACTTGCTTTTAGCCTATGATGCTTCGAGTTTCCAACACAGCAGAATATTACTATCAAAAGTCAAGGTTATGGCTCTGCAGGATACTACAGAAACATAATGTGTGAAATATAATGTGGAAAAAGATACAGGATGACGGCACTGAGGGATATAATGCATGAGGAAAATTAACATGCCATACTGATGAGTTTCATTCTAAAGAGTAATGTGCTTCTTTTGAAGCGATCACATTGGTTCTGAAGAAGGTGATGACGATAACTTACCGTTTGTTACTGATTCAGAAAAGAAAGAGACCTTGAGGGCATAACAGACTGGGGCTTACCTTCCATAGCATACTTCATGTCTTGAGCAAACAATGTCCACATGACCTCTGCTGACACCTTCCCTACATTTAGTTCTTGAGGGAACCTGGGAAAAGGGTGACACACATATAAATAATTCTACTTCAGAATATCATTACATTAATCCTAATGAATTCTAAGACTGAAAAAGGCAAAATAAGTGTTAAAGAAAATCCCCTCTACTCTCAATTTAGTAAAAACTGCCAATGAAAAAAAAACATTCAGGCTTTATTCAAGCGATATTTTTACAGAGTAAAGATTTAGTGAATGTGCGCCAACTACTAACTGGTTGAGCACGGGTGTGTAGGAGTTTCTGTCCTCTTCAATGATGGAGACGATGAGCATGATGAGCTTGGGCCAGAAGTCCAAGTTCTTGATGCTCGGACCCTGCTCCTCCAAGGGGAGCTCCTCCTTGTTCTGGATTAGGAAAGAAACACACAGTCAGTCACTAAAAACAGACCTGACAGAAGTTAAGTACATTCAGTGTAATGGATTTTGTGTCTGCTTTAGCAGGCTTGAGCTGGATAAACAGTATGTGACTCACTGTATCCACAGGTTGGTACTGTCTGTTGTACAGCTCGTGGCAGTTATTGAAGATGTAGTCATACGTCGAGTTCAGACAGGCCTTGACACAGTCCCTCACAACCTGGCTGGCTCTGGGTGGAGACTGTAACTCCTGGACCTGAACACCAGATGGAGATAGCAACACTAGCAGTGAATGACTGTAAACAATCACTGACACCTAGTCCACTTATACACAAACTGACAACCACGTCATTATCAAAAAACAAGTAAAAAAAAAAAAAAACTACTGAGATTCTATAAAGGGCAACTACAGTAAAAAGAAAGATAATGTATATGACACACTGTTAGCTACCTTCATCCTGAAGAAGGTGATGCTGGTTAGAAGATCCACAGTGGATTTCAAATCCTGCAGACGATCCTTGTCGCTGGCAGGGAAGTGGTTCTACAGAACAAAAAATAATAAATAATTAAGTTCAATTCACAAGTCATGTCAAAATAATTAATCATTGCAGGCATATAGTACATATCAGTGAGGGAAGAATGGGGAACTTATGCTTCACACTCTAAATTAAACTTCTGTTGCAGAAGCAGACAGATGCTCAGTTACACTGAAAATATTAAAAATGTGACATGGCAGAAAATATTTTTATTCACTACATCAATAATTTTTCTTTTGTGAAAATATGTGCCCTAAATGAGAACAAGTGATTATGGAAGAACATTCAACTTTTCATATCAGGTAAAAATAAATAAACTGCTGAAGCAGTATCTCAATGTCAAGGCCACAATGTAATGAGTGAGAACTACATCAGTCATTAATGGCCGTGATATTTATTTAGTGCAATCAAAATCTTACCCTGTATGTTGAGAGGTCAATGCGCAAGGAGTTGTGTAACTGGTCTAAGAGCTTGACAAAGCGTTCTTTCTGTATGGGGAAGAGAAAAGAAATAATGAGAGAGAGCAAAAAGGACAGATATGCACACAAAATACAAGGAGAAAGACAGAGGGTTGTGTGTGTGTGTGTGTACAGGCAGTAAACAGACAACAAGAAACACAGAGACATTTTTTATTGTCTGTGTGTTTGTGTGCTACAGTAATACAAACCCCAAAATTGGAGGCAGCAAAGCGGTCGGAGGCGGACACATTGGTGGAGGCGGTTGTGTGGGCGTAGAAGGCATTGATATTGGCCAGCAGGGTGCTCATCACTGCAGGGACCCCGGGATACATGTACTTAGACGACAGACATGCAAAGTGCCTGGGAAGAGAAGCACAAACAAAGCTTGGTAAAGACCTGGGCAGCAGGCCTCGTCTTCCTCCCATTTATACCTTCCTCACACTTACAAAGATATTTCCCCCACCATGTAGAAGAGGTTTTGTTAAAGCATTTTAGGCATACAGAGAGAATAGTTGTGCCTTTATTTGGTCAGCCTGTGTCCTCTCAAGGGTCTTGTTTTCACCTAATGATCCCTATTAGGAACGGTCGTTTTCATTCACGTTTAGGCTGAAGGATGGCCCATTGGAGTGCGTTTTCTGTGAATGATGGGCCCGGCTAACAGGCGTCTGTGTGGAGCATGATATTTCATGGAGACAAATCCATCCTCAGCCCATTTGTAATTGACTTTCCTTCATTTGGAGGCCAACAGGGAACGACAATGGTACTGAGAGGCACTTTGGGACGAGAGAAAAAAAGGCAGAGCGAAAGGAAGGCGAAGAACAATGGAGATGAAGAGGTGACAAACACATGGACAGTTAGACAGAGAGATAGGGAGACAATGTCCACTGTGATATCTCAGACTCACGTCATGGCCTGATAGATGGACTCAATGCCGTAGCGCATGGCAAACTCGTCCACTATTTCCTGCGCTACATCATCGTAGTAGACTTTCCACGCATCGTCTCCACGAGCCTCTGGGATTTTCACCGCACCTTGGCCAAGCACGTCAGTCGAATGGTGGAACAGGTTCTGTGATGGACAGAAGCACTGTGTTAATATCATCTCAAGAGGTTACAACAGGAAAGACGAGAGAAAAAGATGACAAAGAGACATTTATAGATCTGAGCTGATTGTAATGCTTATGTGGGATAAGTGCAGTGAAGAAAATGAGAGTTTAAAACCTTCTGGCCTTTCTGAATATGGGACTGATTGTTTTATAAGCACATGTTATGCGCTGTAAGCCTTATTCAATTCATTCGATTTGGATAGGTTTTCAAGGAAGAGGTGGGATTACGTAATTATTACAAGAGTATCTCTCTTATTTTAATCCTGCCTAAATCAGACAGGAAATCTGCAAAGAAATATTCCAGCATTTTCTGTTAAATTCCCAGAAAAAAAAATAAACCCGCTGGACAGTGAAACTACCACGTGACCCACTTCCCACGTGATCCACTAAGGTGTATATGCATTTCAGATTCCCAAATATCAAATCAGCCAAAGGTAAACATCCCCAGGTACTTACGAGAGGAGAAAGGTTTTAGTGACATGAGTACATGTAGTGGACAATCTCTTCTTTATCTTTTATACTGACTGATGACAGGTCATTAAGAATACAGATACAGAATCTAGTACACCGAACTTGCATAATAACCACTGTTTTCAGTTTATCATGTCAAGCACAACTGATTGTTTCAGTAGAATCCAATACCTCATGCAAACATGTGTACTGCACATGATATGGAGCCACTTTCTCCTCTCCCTTGATCTCCACGTTGATTTGGAGGCGGATGGCACCTGACACAGCTGACTTGTCTGTCCTCTTCTCTGTAATGAAAACAGAAACACAGTCATGCGGTTACACGGCCACACAAACACTCACATATCTGCACATTCCTGATTCATAAGTCCAATCCAATTCTGTGACACAGAAGGCACATGAAACCAGGTCTGTTAACACAACACTAATTACAGACTATTAACATGGCAGTTCTATTGTAGGGGGTTCTGTTTCTCCTGTTTGAGGGCAGTGCCGAGCCGGCAACGCTAATAGTTCTCCAGCTGATAGTGAGGGAGACAATGGCAGTGGGCTGTATGGATCTGTGCCTGATCACCCAAGACACTTGAGCTGGAGCTTCTCTGAAGGTGGAGTGCTTGGCGGCTCACCCCTGCTATTTGCCCTGACAGGCACATCATTAGGGGTAATTTGTACATGTCGGCGGAGCGGTCGATTTCCGACTGGAGAGCTGCTACTTGATAATCACACATCAGGAGGAGAAAGGGGGGAAGAGAGAGGAGGGCATGGGAGGGGTGCTTTGGAGAGGAAGGAGATAGAGGCAGAGAAAAGAAAATGTTGTCTGAAATGCATGGGGTGTTATTACATGACTTCTTCAAATTCTAATTCCTAATGCCAAAGGAATATTTTGTTAATGTAATTATCAGAGATCAAGGATTTTAAATTGACCAGTTCATATTTTCCAGTTGGGAAAAACAAAAAACAAAACAACAGTGAATTTATAGGCTCATTCGTATTCAGAACCACTCTGTTCCATTAGAAGATCTATTGTTGCCACAGTGAAGTAAATTCCTGCTTTAATCAAGCCGGAACAAGAGATGCTTTGTGCTTAAGAAATCAATGCCTTACTCTTAGAGATAACATGGATTTAGAGATAAGGAGTGTGGGGAGTGTTTATGGACCAACAGTGAGCTGATGACTGACAACACAGGAGACAGACTGTAAAAGAAAACAGGCAGCGACACAGAGACAGCAATTCAGAAATATAATTCAAGTGAAAGATGCAGTTTGTCTGTGCATCCTGAGAGGCACCCAAACTACCTCTATTCATGCTGTACAACCACTGCTCTTACAAAACAGAATAAGGGGACTGAGAGGCAGCTCCTGTGTACTTATAAGCAACTGTATTTAGGCCTCATCCTATTTATAATATCTCTATACAAAAGGGAACAGTACTGGGGATTATTATGAAACAAGTTTAGTTCTCTTTATTTCCTAAAATGTGCACAATTTTCAGCGATTGCATTGGGACTCATTTAAATTCTGATAAAATAATCTTGCCAGGGAAAGCCAGTATGGGCCTTAGGGCTGCTGCTTGTCTAAAAAAAAAATATATATATATATATATAAATAAATAAATAAATTTGTTGCTGCAGGCGAAGGAGACGTGGGTAATGAGGTTCGAACAAACCACTGACTGGGCTTACTGAAAACAAAACTCTCTTAGCAGCAAACAGAAACATACAGATGTGGTGAGACTGCACATCTCATCAGAAGTAGATCAATCCTTCAGTAAGACAAAGCAATGTAACCAGCTAATGAAATCCAAGTTGTTGTAGGTGATTCCTTTGCAGGCCAGGGAGAAAAAGCCTGGGGTGGAACTAAGCAAAAGAGACATGGTAAATGAGGAACAATACACAGCATCTAATAATCCAGTGGCCTCAGGATAGAATATGTTTCTACTATAATCTTTTCTTGAGAGTCCCAGGTGTTATACAGCATTTCTCCGAAGTTTTCACCTCCAAGAGAAAAGAAAATGGAGTTGTAACGGTCACTGAAAGCTGGTGCCACAAGAATCAAATTGTAAAAGTTATTTCTTTCTTTGCCTACATACGGTGACATCGAAATGTCCGCTGCACATCTCCACATATAAACCGCTGCTATTGCTATGCTTTCGTACAGGCCGTGCAGGGCCCAGTATCTGCTATACAGTTCTGCACCCTCAAAACCCGTTTGATCAGATGCTTTTCGTCTAAAAATATACCAATAAAACAGACCATGTTTCCCCGCTCTCATTATGTTCTTCATAGAGTCGATAAACAGGACAGCATACTGACCCAGGTTGTACCAGACGTCCATTTCTCCACTCAGCGTTCGAACTTCAATAATACTCTGGCCGAGGAAATCATCAGATTCCCTCTTGAGACGCTGCTTCACCCTCGACTTGATGTCATCATCCTCATCCCACACACGCACTTTGATTCGGTCAGAGGAATTGTGGCACTCACTAACATAAAACAGGAAATGAGGGAAAAAAATAGGTCCATATAAAGCGAAGAATAATATAATACAGAATACAGTTTCCTAAAAAATAACCACGGCAAATGAAGAGAAAGAATGAAGACAATGAATGAACGAAGATGCATTTTATAACCAACAAATTGTGGTGACTCACAAGTGGAACTTCTCCTCCCAGACAGGATTCAGGTTGCCATAAATGGTCTTGGTTCTCTTCTTGGTCTTGCCCACCTGCACAGTGACATATGGATCACTGGATCCTGTCTTGTCCTTTGCTTGGAGTCCTTGGGCACACACGACTATTGCGAGGATGATGGTGGAAGAACAAAGACACAAGGAGCAAACATTAGCATTACCAAGAATCAAAATTTGTACTGCTAAGATTGATGCTCAGCTGCTGAAGAATTGGTTATGGCTCCAGTTTTTGTCAGTTTTGATCTGTGGGATACCTGTGATGGTGATCTTGGCTGACCACTTTGAGGTCCCGTCCAGTACGCTCTGTTTAATGGTCTTCATCTGCTGCGCGTGGATGGCTTTGCTGATGACAAACACTTCCCTGATAAGTTCAAAGATTTCTGGCTTGTTCCTTTCCCGGATCTTCATCCTGTCCTTCATGGCCATGATGATATTCTGAGTCCTGTCTTCAGCTCCATGCTTAGAGCTCTTCTCCGCAGCACCTAAACGCAATAACAATAACATGGTGAAACTGCACAAAACAAATTATTCCTGAACTTTCTAATCGACATAGCATTATTGATAATTCATTTTAAATCACTTCTGAGCACATCCTTTGAATGTTTTGTAGGCAGTACTCACGCTGCAGACAGTCAGCATTCAGCAGCTCTTGGCACTTCTCATGGCACTTGACGCCACACTCGGAGCAACGCATGCCTTGGCGAGCAATCCCCCACAGAAGCCCCTCACACTCATAGCAGTATGTGGGCGTAGTGGCGGTCCACACTTCAAAGTTATGCGGTGTAGTGCAAGATATGGGGTAGATGAGAGCCTGCAGGGTCTTCTTGTACACATGGTTTTTCTGTAGAAGGGACAATGTTTATTTTCAGTGCAGGGACACCAATCTGCCTTGTGAAACCGATGATATTATCAGTCTATAATGATGGTAGAGAAAGTTTTAAGTGTCATACTCACCAGCTCCTCATCCTTGATTGAGGACCGTGCAGCCATAGCAGATGCGATCCCCGCCTTCCTGGCTTGGACGAGGGACTGCACAACAGGTTACAAAGGAAAATTTACTTACATTAGCATTTAACATAAATGTATACAATCCCCCACCCCCAAATATTACTATGACTATGACGGTCAGTATGGTTGTGGCCAGGGTGATTGTAAGGGTGGTGAGTAGGGTTAATATATTTTTTCTCCATTGGTGAATCCTTACCAGATGATGAGAAAACGCATGTGAGTATTATTAGTTTCACGCAACTAGTGAATAGGAAATTACTACAAAGGATTACGCTATACCAGTGTCAACACTATCAATCAATAACAGGATCAATTGCCACAATTCTTTGTGGAGGGTTAGTAGTATATTCTACCCATGTGCTTTCATGATTGTGATGGCAAACCAAAAGGTGGGGGAAGGATTTCGTGATTATGTATTTTCATGATAATATCAAGTAGGGAGAAAAGCTACCCAAGAGGATGCATGCAAAAGTTTTAATTTGTTTTAAACATGAGGTCTGCGATCAAAGTGATCAACATGCTACAGACAAACAAATTTGAGGCAGCTACCGTGTACTATTTGTCCTACTTGATATTTTGCATTTTAGTAGAAAAGGGAGTGGCAGCTGGGTTCCATTAACTTACCATAGCCTGACCAAGGAGAGTGAATGCATTCAAGAGAGTTGTGGGGAATAGTTTCAGGTTTAAGAGAGGAGGGAGAGAGAAATTAGCAGTCTGATTTCATATTTGTCTCGCTGATAACAACCTCACCCCCAAACTGTAACTTCTGTGGAGGTCTCACACATAGAAAGACATGCACTCACAAAGAAAGAACAAAACAAACAGGGAGACATGACATACAGTATATACAGCAAAGGAACGATAGGTTAGTACTGACCACATCGCTGACCAAGGGGATAGGCTTCTTTTTACGCAGGTCTGGCATGCTGTCAATTCCATACAGACCCGATCCGCCACTAGGTACCAACAAAAATAGTGCAGAAGGATAATATAAAGGTTTCACATGCAATAACACAGCAGTGCACAACAGGGTCACGACTATAGTCACACTAGTATTAAAATGCTAACTTAGTGCTGCTTATCCAGTTATTCATTAAAAATACACAAAAATAACCAAACCAAACGTAGATATTAACTATACATCACTTACCCTGGTTTGACCCAGGCCTGTCTGGCATTGGGTTCTTCATCTCGAACCTACAAGATTTCAAATGTAAGAACTTAGGCTGACACGTAGCAGTATATTATGAGAAAAAAAACAGGTAATGGAAAGTTACATTTGGTTGAGTTTCACCTCTCTGATGTTACAGAACATGCAATGTAAAAATTAAAAAAAAAAAAAGTTTTTAAACACAAGCTCACACAGACATTGCTGAATTCTTTAATTGTACAAGATACTATGTGAAATGCAGCGATGCAATGATGGGCCGGCATTATGCAGATACAAAACCACAGAGTAAGTTGTAATTCACAGGTCAAGATGCACACAAAATCAGTTTAAATAACTTATTTTGCCTGTATACTGTTTTCTAAGACACCCCAGATAACTTAGCAGAAGTTGATAAGAGCAAGCCTTTGCAAGGGTGTCACAAAATCACCAAAATTATGACAAACATTTCTCAAAGGTGAAGTCTTTCATCAGTGTCTGTACATTTGTCTCTCAGATGACAGAAGCTGAGTACAGAGATCCCTCTAGGATTCTCTCTCCAAGTATATGTTTCTGATAACATTTGAAAAACTTTCGGAACTGGGGAAAACTTAAAACAGCTGAATTAACATTAGCACTAGGAACAGAACTAGGGAATCATGCACTAAAGGTACA
Organism: Toxotes jaculatrix; assembly: GCF_017976425.1. Lineage (NCBI taxonomy): Eukaryota > Metazoa > Chordata > Actinopteri > Toxotidae > Toxotes > Toxotes jaculatrix. The sequence continues at coordinate 10,338,339 of NC_054409.1, read as the reverse complement.
GCATTATTCAAACCCTTTATAAACTATTTATTATACAGAATAAGTGTTGGGAAAGAGTTTCACAGAATAACAAGATGACGATTTCAATAAATATTACATATCTACCCAAACAATGACCTGTAGTGTGTGCAAACTGTGCATTATGCTTTGGAGTGCACAAAAGCCTTCCCAAATCGAATTACTGATTTTCAGTTAGATTCAGTGAACTGCTTAGACAAAGACGGGCAAAACAAATAATCAGGTAAAAAAAAAAAAAAAAAAAGCGAAAAAAAAGAAAGCTGACAATTAAAATAAACAGAAAAAAACTGTAGATGATCTGTAGTATATAGCCAAGGTTAAATGAGTAACCTGATTATCTTCTCTCCAAAACTCTGCAAGGAAAAAATATTACAATATTAGAAATAATGTGGAGAAAGTGTTGCTGAGAAAACTAATTTGAGCACATCTGCAAGACTGTGATTTCAAAAGAGACAAAAAAGGAACAAAAAAAACTAATGATTCTTAAATTGTTTATAAAGGATACTTGTATAATACTATATTTAATCTCTATATACACAGATTAATTAGATCATTACATGATTTATATTTTTTGCCGTTATTACTGGGCTTGCAAGAGATTAAAGTCAGACAAAACATCCCTAAGAGTACCTGGGATGAATTCATCCTGAGACTGGGATCCCTGAGACCCTTGAGAGCCATGGGACCCTTGGGAACCGTGAGCAGATCTGGATAGTCTATGACGGGTTTGCCTCTTTTCCCTCAGAATACGCTGGAAATTAGCAATACGCTCCCTGTGACTGGGATCAGTTGGCTTTCCTTCGTTGACCTCGTCAAGAACATGGTTTTCCCTAATTGGACTTAACCGCACCTCATCTGTACTGAGCACTGGTCCCAGTGGACTTTCAGCCACCCTTGCTGGACAATGGTCTGGTGTTAGGTCAGGATTGGACAGTTCCCCATCTGTTGGACACTCCCCTTTACATTGTGAAATTTCTACAGAGTGATACTCAGTAGGCGTACAGGGAGAGTGGCTTTCTTCAGGGGGGGATGGCTGAAGATTGCATGACAGGTTCTCAGGTGTCTCACCACAGTCCACATAGAATGACGCCTCACTGTCCTCCTTTGGAGTGCCAAATTGAGCGTGATTCTCAGTCAGACTAATGTCTCCCTCTGTAAACTCTGTACTGCTCTGCTCTTCCTTGGGATCACTGGCTTGCCTGACAGGTGACGGAGATGCCTCAGACCCACTGCCATCTTTCACACCTTCAGGACTGGATCCTTCCAACTTTCTTAAAGCACCTTTCAAAGCTGACCTGAAGGTCAGTACAGCCTTGCTAAATGTTGTCACATCAAAACCTACATTAGGAGTCCTGGGTGTGCCCTCAGAACCAATTTCAGAAGACTCCTGTGACAAAGATTCGCCTGCTTCATCCCTGGATATGCTGGGATCTGTCCACTCCTTGTCCAAACTCTCGGCAGACCCCAGATCAAGAGTGTGACCAGATGATGGACAGTCGTCACACGGTGAATGTGGCTCCAGGTAACCATCATCACAGTCTGTTAACAGCACAGTGGAGCAACTCAGGCTCCTGGAAGGCCCACTGTCCAGTTCATTTGCACAGGCATCCATGGTGTGGTAACCTGAACTGCGTGAGTATGGACAATTTGCAGTACAGTTGCAGTCCAGGTTTTCTTCCTCAGTTTGGAGTCTAGGGGGCCTCCAGTCCACCATACTAGAAGAGCTGGAAGGAGAGTTGTAATGAAGTCCAAACAGCAATGACAGATGCTCAGAGCTGTTGTCTGAAGAATGACCCGGAGTGCTGCTTTGTGTCTCCTCTGTGGCACACCTGTCCCAAACACTGAGACAACTGTCTAGCTCTTCTCTACTGTTTGCACAAGAGCAGATGTCCTCTTCACTCCAACCTCCTTCTCCACTTATACTGTGCTGCATATCAGCAGAAAGCCACCTGTCATAATCTGTGTCACCAGAAAGAAAGCCAGCTTCTGGACAGTTGGAACTGTGACAAGATGACAAAGAGCTGGTGCTTTGGTAGTCATTGCCATGATGGAGATCCAGGAAGCAGAGGTCAGGTTTTGTAGGTCCTAGCATGCGCATTTTGGAACTCTGCTCTTGGTTCTCTTGGTGGGTTTGCTGGTCTGAATGACCGACTCTATCAACGTGCCATTGTTCGGATGATCTGTGAGATGCTATAAATCCTAAATCTTTTCCACAGACTTTGCGATCCAACACTGGACTAGTGTCTCTGCAATGAAGAGATGTGATGGCATTCTGTCTACCTAAGCTTCCTCGCCTGATGCGGGGAGTCTGAGAAAGTGGACTAGGATGAGGTGCAGCTGATGCCCCAGAGTACAGCTCACCAATTTCACTAAGCACTGCATCGACACAACAAGATACTTCATCCACTGAGCCTCGCACAGATGTTAGATACAGCCTCAAGTCAGAAATTTCTTCCTGGATCTTATTGATGCCTTTGAGCTCTTTCAGAATATGTTCTACTATGTTACTAGAACCTTGCTCTGCTTTCTCATCCTCCATCTCCTCCTTCTTTTCTTCATATTTGGTCCTTTCAATGAGCCTGGGTATCATAACCTCCAAACCCCCAGTGCTATCCTGGAATTCAGAACCGCTGTTTTTTCCAGACGGGATGAGGTCAGCTTTGCTGCCGGTAGTGTCCACTGATGACAGGTCATGAAGGGAGTTATCTTCTGGCCCGTGTAAGCACTTCTGCAGCGTTTTGCGCAGGCTTTGTCCCACTTTGGGGCTCTGTGACCTCTTCTTCTGCAGGTCTCGCCTCTTGGGCGAGAGGGGAAGTTGCTCTGATTTATAGGGTTCATCCTGACCACTGAGGTGTCCTCTGGGGAACATCCCTGAGAAGTGGCACTCTTAATCAGTTGTTCCCACACATGGACAAACCACTGCCTCAGTAACTCCTCCTTTGAGTGATGTAAGCATAAGATAGGATCTTAAACTTCCAACCATGAATAACAGGAAAAAACTGAATAGTAAGTTATTTTCTCAAAGCAGTGAAAGCTCCAAGCACTGATCTGTATTTGTTGTATGTCAACTAAATTAACTATAGGAATCTCATTAGTAGCCACTTTGGTTGGTGTTCTGCCTTCTCTGTTGTTAAAAACAAAACAAAACAAAACAAAACAAAACAAAACAAAACAAAACAAAACAAAACAAAACAAAAAAAGCAAAAAAAAGCAATCAAACATAATCATTAAACCACCAAAAACTGAAGAAATGTCTTCTGATCTTTCCTCCTGGCAATCAGCTGGAGCACAGCTGCATTCGATGATCAAAAACAGAAGAAAAGTATCAGACAACAAAGCAAAAAATGCATTTTGAAACTATCCATTACTGTAAACATTTAGAAATTTTGGTATTCACAACCCAAAAACAGAAATGTATTTTCTCACCTACCAAATTCACGTCTGATGTCAATTAAACTTGCATAAGTGGAATAAACACTGAGAAAATAAATTAAATATGTTGATTGTTATTCTTGCTAAATGTTAATTTATTAAAATTGTATATTAAGACCACAAGACGAGTCAGTACAGAGAGAAAAGCAAGAAGGAAATCTAACTTCTGACACTGGGATTACAAGGTAGATTTGTTTCAGTCGGTAATCAGCAAACTATGGCCATGTACTTTATATATTTGCTTTAAAAATGTGACAGAATGCTTACTTATTTTAAGACAAAACAGTAAATTTAATATATTTTAGCACACAAGGAATCCTACATATATATTTGAGGCCAGTGTGCGAGAATACACTTTTCTGTACAGTACAGACATGTGATAGACAGTATTGCTTTATCCAGTCTCCTCTGAGTCAGAGTGGCAACTTGCAGAATGAACACCATGCAGCTGCTTAGATCTCTGTAATTAGGATGCTTTGGAAAGACAGCACGGTAATTAGATGACAGGTCAATTCTCTCCTCTAAGGCCATGTCACTCTTTTAGACCCATACCAGCTGCACGGCTTGATAGCTCTGACCCATTGCCTACAGTGTAAACACCACAGGGATTATTGAATAGCTCAAAAATGCAACATAAATATATCTGATGGCATTACATAATCTGGGAAAGTACGCAGTTTGATTGTAAACACAGTCTTGTTTACAAAACAGAAAGGGCAGAGGTTGAGCAATTATATAGATATGTCTCTTAACCTCCCTCCATTTAGTCTTAGTAAATAATCACCACACATTTTTTTGTCCACTCTGAGTCACCGTTGAGATAATCTTATTAGGAATTTGGAAAATCGAATTGAATTTACAGTCAAAATTATTTTGAAACTTTTCACACTTTAACTCAATTGACTATATCTCATATCTCTGTTTCTTTAATTACAATATTTCTGTAACCTCTGTAACAATATGGTCCTATAGACTTGGCAATGTGTCCTAATTTGTTTTTTTAAAAACCTGCATATAAGTTTTAATTACAGCCTTAAACAAACTAACCCTAAACACACAACATCATGTTTTTAAACTGTCTGGCCCAAGAATGATCCATGCTAATTTCTGCTAGTTTTCTCCACAGTTTGATGTGATGACAATTATTTAGTAAATTTATTTTATAAGATAACATAATAAATTAGATAACTGCAATGTTCCTTCTTTTTAGTTTTGGTAAGAGGATATCCTGTTCAACTGAGTTATCTCAGAGAATGAATAGCTGCTAACTATGTTAACCCACCCCTGCAAAGGAGGTCTCCAATAAGCATTTGAGAATTGAAGGTGTGTGTCAGCATTATGCTTCTCATTAAAATATCATTTCTACATGTTCTGTCATTTCTGACGACTTATTTAATAAATAAACATGAACAGGAATATGTGGCTTTAACACATTTGTTGCGTAACACATTACATACCAAATAATGTTAAAAAGCCTATTCAGATACACTTCTGAGGACCACTGGAACAGCCATGATCCACTGTATGTGCACTCTAATAGTCAGAATAGTTATTTGTTAACTGTCCAGGATAAAGACAGGTTGAGGGGCTGGTTGGGGTCAAAACCATTTTCCAGGCCAGTCGTAGCAATGGCCTGCAGCAGTCTCTTTTCTCTCCTTACTAAATGGTTTGTGGCCTGTATTAAAAAAAAAAAAAAAAAGACTTCTTGCTTTTGAAGTTTTTAAGTTGACTCCTTGTCAAAGGATGGCATTTGGTATTAAAATTTAGAACAACTGAGAACTGAAACAAGATGAAGTTAAGTGGAAGTACTAAGATTACTAAGATCTTTTCTACGTAAACCGACCAAAGGAAAGTTAGGTGTGTTACTAAGCGTTATTTAATCAGAGTCTACACAAACTTCAGACTATGTGCATAAAATAGAAATATATATAAAAATGTAAGCCTTACCTTACAGGAAAAAATTATAATCATAAACAACCTGTAGATATCATCTTTCAAGATCAATTAAATCCACATAGATGGTCCGTGATGGTAAAGTGAGTTTTGTCAAAAATGTATCCTCAGGTATATTACTGAATGTCTTGCTCTGTCTCAATCAAACCAACAGATCTTCTTTAACTGACAGAGACCCAGAGTTGCTGAATCCTTCATTTCTACCAGTAGAACGGCAAAGACGACAGCGGTATACCACAGTCACACAGCAGTTCACCCTCAGTTAAGTAGCCATCTGTACTTCCCTCCCACCCTCTTACATGCTTTCTCTGCTCTCTCTCCTTCTGTCCTCTGGCAATATATTCCAGCACAAGGCTAATCTGAGGCTGTAAGAGTGCCAGCTCTCAATTTCATTCACTCTTTTTTTCTGTTTCCACATCTGCCTGCTGCTGCAATTCCCGATATTTCTCTTTCAATTCATAAAATTCCTTGTTTGTAACTAAAACCATGTAACTACAACCATCCTTAATAAACATACCAGCACCACTGCTTTTCCTGATTTCTTTGCTTATCTATCTTACTGATGCAAAAATGTAAAAAGAAAAGAGTTTCTATTTAAAGCTTGAACTCAGTCATATCAAATATAGCTATTGAAACTGATACTGGAAATGGGTCTGGCAGCCAGTTCTAATTCCTGCTCTGGGTTTGCCTGTGTGTCCCTCTGCCAAAAATTCTCGAGGAAACTATAAACACGCTGCACATCTCGTCTCTTTGTTTTCTGAATGCACACAAGCATGTGAAGATGTTTTACAGTGTCACGTCTATCATCCTTATTATGCTGGTCACTGTGACACTGCTTGACAGATTAACAGCCAATTCTAATTCATTACAGTTTTTTCAGCATTTTGCCTTGTGTCGTGTTTCCCTAAGTCCTGTAATAAATGGCACTTAGGCAGCTTTCACCTTGCTTTCCATTTATACTCATGCCTTCAATCAGCCATCATTTATTGTACATGTTCTTCTCAACCAGTCCATGAAAACCAATCATTATAATGGAGCCAAGCGATGGCTACCAGAGCTACTCCTTTACTGCCACGCCATAAAACGATTAATCAAGGGGATGAGTCCCAGTTAGCTGAGGGATTGTGATGTTTTCATTCTGACCACCCCCTAAAGATTTCCAATTGGACGTGATGCAGGATTACATTCAGCATTTGTTTACATGTGCTAGATACACATTCTTCAGACATCTCCTCACCACTTACATCCTTCCCTGTCACTATATTGTTCAAACACTGGCACAAGTCACTTGCCAATTATTTTTTGTCATGCCCAAGAAATAAAGAAGGTTAGATCATGGTTTAATCCTAAATTTCATTTAAAAAAAAGGCACTGCTTTAACAGATTCTGATAAAATGCAGTAATGATCTTTAACTAGATATGACACAAACTGACCAATTAGTCAAACATTGTGGACATCATTCGCAGTGGAACATGAAAGGGATTCCCATGAGTGAACCATCCATTAATGCAAATTATAGTTCCCTGAAGCAATGATTGACAGACCTAACTCAACAGAGGGACTGTGCGCTTTAGCCTCACAATTACAGTGCTGTGAGAAGAGATCAAGTTAACCACTGAAGACTGAGACAGAGAGAGGGAGAGAAGGAAGAGACTGAGTATCTAAAATGAGCTGCAAATATTACAAAGATTGGGCTGCATCATCTCACCTCTCTATTTAAGCAGCATGTGTTTGTTGGACAGTTGTAGCACAGAAGAGGAAGCTTATAACCAGATAGATACAATTAAAATATGCGTGGCAGGAAATGTATGGGTGGGCGAAACTAAATCAGAGTCACTCCCTTAACCTGACTATGATTTATGGGGTGTCTTGGATGAGGCATTGAATACTGAGTAGTTCCACTGGTGGTGATCAGAGGCTATGAGAGGTCTGTCTGTTTAATCATAAGTTATTATTGCGTGTAACCATGAGGGCACACAGGAGCACAGGCTTTGTTGCAAAATTCAAATGACAGAGACATTGCAGTTATTATTTGATTCTAATACATCTGAGTGCATCTTCTTAAACAACCAGAGAGGTTCAACTCAACCACTTTCAAAGAATTGGAAGTGTCTGTACATGTCTGTGTATGCATATGTGTATTGTTTGTGTGTTAGGAAGGAAGAAGATGGCAAGAAAGATTAAAGCGTTATGAGAGGTCAGACATTGGTAGAGGAACTGAAGTGGACCAGTGCATACCTCCCGGAGCTGAACCCTGACTTTGTTGATAGCCTTCAACCATCGAACGCGGGATGGGGAAAAGGGTAATGGCGGCCCGTCATCATGGAACCTGGGTAACATGAATTTACAAGTTAGTGGCAGAAACAGATGGAGAAAATCTCTCAATTCCTATGCATTTTCACGATAGCAAACACAAAGCTAAGTTGAATTCTGAACAAAAACAGTACCTTAGAAGTTTAGAGGACCCTCTCCCTGCTGGGGTGTCATTTTTCAGACTCCGTCCTACTTCAGGGGACAGCCTATGTATCTCCTGCTCACCAACCGTAGAGTGTCCATTGGTGGGAAGATGTCCGTTTGTGCGCGACTGTCCATTGGTGGAGGGGTGAAAGCCAGTACTGTGGTAGGAGTGGAATGACTCCTCCAATTCTGAGCCTCCAGTGCTCTCCTGGCCTGTCTCACTAAGCTGGGAGCTGGTCTGGCTCAGGTTTCCTGATGACCCAAAACGACTACTTTCCACTGGACTAAAATGGTGAGAGAGGAAAGTTTTCAGTGTCAAGATACTTTTGTTTAGATCAGATCTGGCTGAAAAAAACTATTTCTAAATATTTTTGTTGTTTGTATTTTTCCTCTAGCAAAGGCTAGACGAGTGGAGTTTGTTACATAAAACTGTCTTTAACTATTGTGATTTTAAAAATAGTTTCAATGTTTTTTTATACTGCTGAAAAAAATCAATACAAATAATAGTTTCTGGGCTGTAATAAACCCCACTCATCTATTAAGAATAATTTACAAACACTGTTTAACTATTTAGCAAAGGTCTACATTTATCAATGTTCTCTCTAAAGAATTAATTGGTATAGTATATGGACACCACATCATTCCCAAAAAAGACAGCCAACCTTGCAGGGAGGCATTGCATGTTGAAAAATAATGACAATGTAAATTTAAAACATATGAGTAAACTCAAGATTGTGGTGTGAAGTATAAAATGCCCCTGTAACTTCTAGTCTTTACTAAATGATGTACTTCTGCACACAATTACATCTGCATATCTCATTGTCATTTCCTGTCATATTGCTTTCCTTTCACCTGTCCACATGACAAAACACATAAGCTTATTAAGCTTATAAAGACAGCGGGCTAAAGTACAGATGTATGTGAACAATAAAATATGCAGAGATAATCTGTGTTTGAAATTTTACCTTTTATAAAGTGGCATTTCATAACTCATTTCATTTTTATGGGATAAGTGCAGGTATTTGGTTAAATGGATTTTAAATTTTTATTTTACTTTATCAGATAAAATAATGTTTACCACATAAAATAATACACAACACAAATTAGAATTCCATGGTCAAACAAAATTTACATTATTTGTAATGTCGCAGACAGTTATGATTATATTTGATATAAAAACATACCTCTTAACAAACTAAAGAGGCAATAAAATTTGTTGCCACACAGATGCCAACACATTTGCATTTGTTGTGGATATTATTCCAGCTGTGCATAAATATGACTACAATAAAAATTAACATAATTTGAGTATAGAAGTTCAGGCAAACCATAATCACTCTCCATCAGAGGAGTGGCACAGAAAACAATTTCTCTTAAATAAACTAACTAATGATTATGTTCATTTATTTGTGAATTGCCCATTATTGTAAAAATATGCAAATTTTGTTTTGGAATTCTGTTTTGAATGATGCATGACATTATGGAGATGCTACACACTAAATACGCATATCAAAGAGTAAACACAGGCAAACACATACATTTTTCAAACTAAAAATTAAATAAGGAGAATGGATTGCAGAGCTGGACAGGGAATGCATTTTTTCCAAAATGTCAATGAGGTAATGCCATTTATTATGCTTTTACTAGCCTTTTTGCATTCAATAGATCCTTCTCGGACTGGTTGTCCAGTTGCACTCCAGAGGTAGGACCTGCAGAGGGGTCTGTTTCTACAAGATTTTCCTTCTCCTTTGGGGTCAGGGATGCTGAAGGATCTACTTCAGGAGTGGAGATGCAAATCTGGGGGTTTGCTACATCATCTGTGTAACCTACCAATTCAGGTTTTTGGGCATCAGATGTTGGAACCTTTTGATCAGTATGTGTTTGACCACTTGTTGGTGTGCTGATAGGTTTAGGTTGTGATGTTACAGCTGGGACAGTTTGTGGCTTAGGTGGCTCTGCCTGCCAAGGAAAACTTATCTTTGTCCCAAATAATGAAGTGGTGGGTGGCTCTTGTTTTCCAGCGACAGGTTTATCCTCTTGAAATAGCCCTCCAGAAAGCGTCTTTAATCCTGACAATAGACTACTGCCTGCTTCTGTTTGAGGCACTGATGGAGCACCAGATGGCATAGTTGGTGAAAACAGGGATCCAAGTGATTTTCCTGCATCACTTTGTGTTGAAATAAACCCAAACAGAGACTTGGCCTGAGGTGGTTCTGCATTAGTGGGCAATTGATTAAGTTGAGGCGCTGTATTAGTTTCTGCTTGTTGGTTATTAGGTGGGACTGATTTGTCACTTTCTTTACTCTCAGGGTCGCCCTTAATGACCATTGGCTTCTCATGTATCACTTCTCCCTCAACAGTTGACCTTTCTTTTTCAGTGTTATCCACCTGATGGGTGAGGCCACATGTAGCGCTTACTGAAGCACTTGTGACAGAACAGGTTTCTGGACAAGCTGCCTCAGATGCCACAGCACTACTACTTGATAGGCAGCCAGATTTTACTTGATTGTTATCTGGTAAGGCTGAGTCCACCATTTGATCTGTACCAGTGTCAGTGGTAGATGAAGTGACTTTTGGTGTCACACTTTCATTCTTAATATGTGGCTGTGGAGTAGTGCTAGTGGTTGGCTTGGGCTCAGTAGACACTGGCTCAGATGACTTAGGTGGCTGTCCCATAGCCCCAAATAAAGATCCGCCTATGCCCCCAAGAATTGAAGATCCAGTCTGTGACCCTGCAGATGGGGCAGTAACTCCTCCAAATACTCCTCCAAGTATAGAACCACCTGGCTGTGCTGTTGCTGCAGATCCTCCAAACATCCCACCCAGCAAGGATCCACCAGTTGGGGGACCTGCAGACTTGGCAGTGGATCCTCCTCCAAACATCCCACCTAATATTGACCCTCCAGTGGTGGGGGCGGTGGTTTGAGGAGCAGACTGTGGAGCAGACCCTTTGAATAAACCTCCAAGTAATGATCCTCCTGTCTGGGGAGCTGCTGTTTGAGTGTTGGAACCTCCAAAAATCCCCCCCAATAGTGATGCTCCAGTCTGACCAGAAGCAGCTTGAGGTCCAGCTCCTCCCAGTCCAAAAAGTGAGTTCTTCTGCTGTTGCTGAGAGCCTTCAGTGGGAGCAGCTGTTGGTTTGAAAAGGGAGGACACAAAACCTGTAACCGTATCTGCTGATGAGTCACCAACCAGCTTCTCTGGCTCTGGAGGTTTTTGTTGTCCCTGAACCACAGGACTTACTGACTGAGTGGCTGGTGTTTCCTTGTCAACTTTAGATAGAACTGTATCTTGACTTGATTGACCAACCACAAGCTCTGGTCTTGCAGGATGTTGTTCTGGAGCACAGATTTCAGATTCTTTAGGCTGATTATCTTTGGCTAAAGTAGTTGGCTTGTCTGCATCTTGGCATTTAACTTCTTCAGTGACACTGCCATCAGATTTGCTCAAGCTTTCCTCAAGACACTGGACCGTAGCATCAGGGTGTTGTAGTGTTTCTACCTCCTCTTTGCTTTTGGTATTAGCATCAATTACAGACATTTGAGGACCAGCTGGAGCTGAATCAGGTTTAGTGTCATCAGTGGGTTTTGGTAGAACAGTTACAGCTGAGGTAGTGTCTGCAGTTAACATTTTATTGTTGTCATTAGATGTTGGTGTAGCAGTTGGCTTGTCAGCAGTGGGTGTTGCAGGTGTAACAGATCCTCCAAACACTGAAAGCAAACTTTTACCAGGCATCTCATTAGGAACAGAGGCTCCAGGTAAGATACCTCCCAGAGGAGATGTACCAGTAGCTGCTTGAGAAGATGACCCTCCCAACATACCTCCCAATATAGAGCTACTATTTTGGGGTGTTGAAGTTTGAGTGGCAGCCCCACCAAAGATTGAACTGATGGACCCACTAGTCTGAGATGATGTAGTTGAAGCTGCAGATCCTCCAAAAATCCCTCCCAAAATAGACCCTCCAGTCTGAGATCCAACAGCCTGGGGAGCTGATCCGCCAAATAAGCCACCAAGTAAGGATGACCCTGGCTGAGGTCCTCCTGTCTGAGAAGTAGAGCCTCCAGTCTTAGTAGGACTAACTTGAGGAGCAGTCTGAGGTGCAGACCCTCCAAATAAACCACCTAGTAATGATCCTCCTGTTTGAGAAGCTGGTGTTTGGGGTGAAGAGCCTCCAAACATTGCCCCCAGTAGAGAACTTCCAGGCTGTGAAGGGGGCTGGGGGACCGGACCCCCAAACACAGAGAACAAACCTTTGGCTGGTGGCTCCTTAGGTCCTGATGATCCAGGTGCAGACCCAGGCGCAGTAGGTAAAGGTCCTGTTGGTCTAGCACTAGGCTCAGTGCTGGGCCCTGAAAATAATGAAAGTAAACCTTTTCCTGGACCATCGCAAATGAAGGATGAAGCCTGTGGCCCAGATCCACTCATCATAGACAACAGACCAGAAGATGGTGGTTCTTTATGAGGAGCAGGATCCTGGGATGCACTTTCTGTGCTTGATTCCTTTCGCACAGTGACACATTCTGACTTTGTTTCCACAGATGCAATATCAGAGCCTTTAGTTGTGGTGTCCACTTTATATGAATTTGTGTTATCTACAGTAATATCAGTGGATGGGCTAGCATTCATTTCACTGGAGTTAGTACTAACACTGCTCTTTGAGACTTCACTTGATGTTCCACTGATAGTTGCTGCCACAGGTGCATGGCTACTGGAAACAGATGAAATTTGGGAAGAACCTTGTTGCAAATTAATAGCTGATGGCTCTTTGGTAGTAGTTACAACAGCAGATGAATTAGGAATTTGTTGTGGAGGTGTCATAACATCATTAAAAACAGAGAGTATGCTCTTTGCAGGTTCTTTGGGTGCTGCAGTCCCTGGTGTAGATGACACATTTGTACTTGCACCAGCTCCAGGTGTTTGAGGAGTACTGGGGCTGCCAAACATGGAGAACAGAGCTTTTCTTGGACTTTCAGAGGTAGACAAGCCACCCAATATCCCCCCAAGAACAGAATTGGCTGGTTGCCCTTGTGCTTGAGGTTGTGCCTGAGGTTCACCTTGTTGAGTTTGTGATTGTGCTACTCTTTGTTGAGATGATGTTGCTGGCGACTGAGGTTGTGGAGGACTGGGTTCACTAAACATTGACAACAATCCCTTCATTGGGCTTTCAGTTGAACTTGATGACCCAGGCAGAATTCCCCCTAGAATAGAACCTGTTTGAGTTTGGGACTGTTGGGTACTGGGGCCACCAAACATGGAGAGGAATCCTGTAGATGGGGGGTCTTTTGGAGGAACAGTTTCCTGTTGAGGTGCCTCAGCAGTAGGCTTGGTTTGAGGAGGAGCCTGAGGAGGACTTGATCCCCCAAACAATGTTAATAAACTTTTGCCAAGTGATTCCTGCTGAGGTGGTTGTGGAGCTGGACCTGGAGGATGTGATCTAGGCAAGGGCCCAGTTTTAGGTGCAGCTTGTGGAGGATTTGGCCCACTAAAGATTGATAATATGCTTTTACCAAGGGATTCTTCTTGTGGAGCTGTAGCTGATGCAGGTGTTTGAGGTGCGGGTCCAGACTGAGCAGTTGCTGCTGATCCTGTCAGCATTTCTCCAATCGAAAATCCAAAAAGTCCACCAGATGGTTTAGTTCCTGCTTCCTGTTTTGTCTGTTCTGTAGGTGGCATCGTTTCTGATCGGCTTGTAGCAGGGCCTGTGGAAGAATTGGGAGAAAATACTTGGGATATACTTTTGTTTGGGGTTTGGGTCTGTGGGCGAGAGGTACCACTTTGGTCCATTGTTTGTTGTCTTTGTATACCCTTAGGTTTAGATGCTGATGTCAGAGAACCTTCGGTTACACTAGGTTTCATTTGCTGGTTTTGTGGTGGAGAGGGCTCAGTACTAAACAGGCTGCTAATTGATCCAAACAGATTTGACACTCCTGTAGCCTCTTTATTTGTTGGAGCAGTGCCTGGTAAGGAAGCAGTGCTGCCAGTTTTGCTCTGCTGATTGGGAGATGTCTGAGAAGATTTCTGGGGATCTGGCTTGGTTTCCTCTATGCGTACTGCAGATTTCAGAAAGTTCATGAAGCCTACTTGTGGTTGTTCAGACGGTTTCTCCACCGGTATATCTGCTGGTTTATCAGTTGCAAGCTCACCATGAGGTACAGGTTTAAAAAGAGACTCTTTTGATCCTGCAGGCAACGTGACATTGGACTGCGTTGATGGGGCCGCTTGATGTACCATGGTAGTCTGACGTGAAAGTCTAGGTTTCTGTGAAGTTATATGTGATTGTGTAGGGGGAGTCACTTGAGCAGTTGTTGGTACTGAGGGTAAAATTCTTCCCTGTTTGCTAGCTGGCATTTGCATTTGTTGTTTAACATTTTCTGGCTGAGTCACAGCAGCAGTAGACTCATCTTTAATGATCTTGGACTTCAGGCTTTGGAAACCTGATGAAACAATGTTCTTAGAATGTTTGTCAGGAGCTTGATCAGAGGATGATTTGCTAGTTTTGTTCAGTTCCACTTGTGATGTTTTGCCCACAAAAGATGATATGAGGGAAGAAATCTTTTTGACTTGACGATTAGGTTGTTCTTCTCCTGGAGACACTCTCCTTCTCCATTCCTCCTCAGATACATCATCTGCATGCTTCACTGTAACCCCAGTGGATGAGCGCCGTCGTTGGCAAGGTTGGTAACAGTTGTAAAGTAGCTGCTGATTGGAATTTGCCGTAGGTGTAGAGTTCAGGGAAACAGCAACCTTTTGAGCAAGAAATGTCTTAATTTCCTGGTTGTTCCAATAAGGTCCAAAATGGTCTTTATTACGACAAGAAAGGTCAATAACATCTTTGCATTGGTCGTCATAGACATTACTGGACTGTCTTGGATCCATCCTAATTTTGTTTAATCTGTAAGATGTGAAATCTACTCCTTGTTGCCCTTGTGACAGAAAGGAATTTTCAAACATCTGAGAGAACTGCTCAAGATTTAAATTCATTATCTGATTTCCTTTTCTATAGGCAGCAGACAAATCCAGGGGGGCATTAAGAAGTTGAAAATCACTGTGATCTTGACCAGGTAGCCAAAGAAGCTCATCCTCATTGTAAAGTGGAATTTTAAAGCCACAGACTGAAACCATTTCATTGTGTAGCCAAGCACTGGGAAAACTATCTAGTTTCAGTGCATTTTCCCAAGACTCGCCTTCAGGGGCACACGCATACACATATTCACCTGCAATATCTGTAAGCAAAGCATAAATGTACTCATGATCTGTGTAAACAAAGTAACCACAGTCACCATCATCTGCTGGCCACCACATTCCTTGCTCCAAAAGCGCAAGCCACTGCTGATACCATTCAGTGTCTTTAAGGTAAAGGGAGTCTTCTGTCTCAGGATTGAAATTTGGAGGGCAGTCTGAATCTGTTGGTTGGTTCAAATTAAACTGACTCCGATGGACCATGCCATCAGTATGAAAGTTTTGTAGGACTGCATTATCCATTCCATACTGCCAGTTAGCTGAATAAGATAAACTTGGTGCAGTCTCCTCATAATATCCTTCGTGATATGAAACCCCGTTCAAGCTGTAAGTGCTACCATCATTAAATGAGTGACATCTCCCAAATTTTGCAGTACCCTGTTTAGTAGTCAAATTCAATACCCCCTCCTCATTAGGCGAATATACTGGATTTCCCAGGTCCTCATAACTGTTCCATAATTTCCTTTTGGGATATGGATCACCATTCCTGTGTCCATCAAACTCATATGGTCCTGTTTGCCCTTGGTGACAAACAAATCCTTGCCATGGTGTAAGGGAGTTAAATGGCTGACTGATATTTGAAGAGCTGTACCGAAGAGAAGATGCCTGTAATGATGCTCTTTCACAGCTCTGGCTATACCCTTGATCTTCTCCCTGGAACTGATAATTCAGTGACTCATTCTGAAACTGCTGCCACAGAGCACTTTCACGGATCCACTGGTTTTCATCATAGGAACTTCCATAAGGGGACAACTGACCTTGGTAAAGACTTTGTCTTGTAGCTCCATACAAAGAGGGAGTGCTTCCGCCAATATATGGCTGCATATTCATGACTGAAGAACTTGTATGGTTTTGTAAAAGGGAATGAATATTTCCTGTACTATAAGCCATTGGGTGAACTAATTGAAGAGAGCCAGAAGAATATGACTGAGATAAATTACCTGTGCTAACTGAGGAGTACATTGCCTGACTCTGAAGAGATCGTGCAAAAGTAGCTGATGTTCTTAAGTCTAAACTCTCAGTGTCAATTGAGACAGGTGCACTGATTAAAGCGTGTCTGCTCTGTCCTGGATTGAAAGCATGTGGAACAACTTTTTGACAACTGTCCCTTCCAAAGTCTGAGGTAGTACTTTTTAATATGCCTGAATGTAGACCTGTGAACTCAGTTGAAGATGTCTGTTCTGTAATCTGACTTGATGTTTTAACTTGTTTCTGTGTGCAAGGGTCCTCAGTTACATTTTTGCTAAATAGTCCTGATAAAAACCCTTGTTGGGCAGTTTGTGGAATCCTCTTCTCTTTCTCTGCATGTTCTTGTGAGGACTGTTGTGTTACATTAGTACGTGACTGTGTTTGCAGTGGGGTTTTCATTGTGACTGAATAATTATTGCCTTTCTGATGCAGCAATTGTGCAGTCGATGTCTGGCAGGTTGTCTCAATGTTTTCAGATGATTTTGTTAACTTGTTAAATAACCCTGAGAGCACTCCAGATTGACTTGATGTCTCCAACTGAGCCTGTGCAGTCTGGCTGTGTGGCACTTTGCTTTGTTGCTGTGCCTCGTGTATGATTCCAGGCTGAGGTTGCTGAGCCATATTTTCTGAGGAGGATTTGAATAATCCAGAAAGCAGACCTCTTTCTTGAGTTGTTTTTTGTGTTGAGCTATTTTGCGGTTGATTTTGGTTGAACACTGGGATATTCCTTGCCCTTGTTTGCTCATGGCTGGATTTACTTGGAGTAATTCCATGCTGCTGAGCTGGTGGGTGCTGTTGTGTGTTTATGTTGTCCGCTGAAGCAAACTTAAAAAGACCAGATAAAAGACCACCTTGCTCCGATTGTGGCTGCTGGAGTGGAACCGTCTGTTGTCGAGTAAAGCCTGGTTTACTAGTGTTCTGTTGGATAACTTGCTGATTTGGTAATCTATTCCTGATATGTGGCCCTTGGTCTGGACCTTGAGTATTCTGTCGGTTGAAATTCTGTCGGTTATGTTCAACACTGCTTTGCCGGTGCTGAACTGTTTGGTTGCTTGTAATATTCTCAGAGGAAGTAAATTTAAGCAAGCCAGACAACAGCCCTTTTTGCTGAGGTTGCGTTTGTTGAGATTCATCTGACGTCTGCTGCTGACCAGAGTAATTGCTGCGGATGTTGCTCTGGTTTTCAGCTTCCGATAGCTGTACGTTTTGTGGTATATTTTCTGTTGATGAAAACTTCAAAAGCCCCGAGAGAATTCCCCCCTTCTGGGGAGCTGAAGAAGTTTGTTGTGGGGGAGGGTGATGAGAAAACTGTGGGGGATTGCTGCTCCTGGGTGGTTGATTGCTGTGGGAAGCCTGCTGTGGCAAACTACTTGATAGGTCACTGGTAGAGCCAAATTTAAGAAGACCAGATAGCAGCCCTCCTTGTTTTGGTTGATTAGAACCCACATGAGAGACGTCCTCGGTTGAGGTCCCTTTAAAAAGACCTGTCAAGAAACTTTGAGATTCAGGCTGATTCGGTGCTTGATGCTGCATTCCATGAGAAGTTGCTGTTGGTTTCTGATTTGATGTGTGTTGTGCATTTGAACCTGATGGCACTTTGCTGTTCTGAGATTGCTGATTACTGGTATAATTCTGGTTTGAACCTGAGGGAGCAGTAGGGTTAAAGATGCTGGAAAACCATCCTTTCTCAGTGCTTTCCTGGGGCACAGCGGAATTTTTTGAAAAGGTGGTGGAGGCTGTTGAAGTTGAATCCTGATATGATTGCACTGGATTTTGCGTGTTCGTGGAGGCACTGACATCCTCACTGGATGCAAACTTTAAAAAACCAGAGAGCATGCTTCCTTCTGCTTTGGGACGTTGAGCGGAGACATTTTCAGAAGAGAGGAAAGGCAGTTTAGGCTTACTAAATGATGGGTCCTCCACTGGTTTTTCTAGCCGGGGATCCTCTGTGGATCTAAACACTGGATAAACTGCCACAGGTGGAGCTCCCTGAGGTGGAATGGGGACAGCAGGTGTGATCAGTGAACTTAATGACTTCTTCAGAGGGCTAAAGAATCCAGTGTTTGCTGGTTGTGTTTGGCTAGTTGGCCTTGCTGGCCCTGAAACAGGCACATTTTGTTGTTTGTAAAACACTGGATTTTGTCTCCCATTCATATTTTCATCTTGATTTTGTCCAAAATGTTTCTCTTGTGATGAACTTCTAAATTTTTCAAATTTCCTTCCTCCTTCTATGGTCATTGACTGTTTACCCTGAAGGACACATTTGTCATCCCACTGTGTATGACCTTGAGAATATGTGGTTTCTGGTTCCTGTTTGCATTCAGCTGAGTTCTCATTTACTCCTGACGAAAAAAGCTTTAAAGGATTCAATTTCCCTAAGACTGAGTTTCCTGGAGCACTTTGTGGTTTGGTTACAAACTCATGCACATTTTCTTTTGTACTTGTTTGAGTCTGACTCCATGTGGGAGCTTTTGTTTCCTGATTTTGACACTGTGTCTTGGCATCATGTGGTTGCTGAGAAGATAAAGAACTGAATGATTTTTCAGGAGAAGTTTCTACTGGAGATACAACAGCTATAGGCGCTGAGCTATTTGATTTAGGAATAAAGGAAAAGAGCTTTGTTAGTCCAGACTGTGCTGGTGGTGCTTGTGGAGGTGGGACAGGCTGTTTGGGGCCTCCTCCCACTCTGTCAGTGAGAGAACTAAATAAAGAGCTCATGGCATTTTTCACCCCTGAGACGCCTTGGTCAGAAGAAGTGTGTGATTGAGTTTCTGCTTTTGGATCCTTTGATGAACTATTCTGGTCCTCTCCAAAAGAATCAGTTCTGTAGCTACCCTGAGATGATAGCCGAGATTTACTTGATTTAGGAAGGGAACCATACTTGCTAATTTCCTCCTCTTTTTCAGCAAGGTATTCAGAAACTGTTTCAACAAGACACTGGAGCTCATCCATAGGATCTACATATTCATCACTTGGTTCCTCTACAGGAGAGAGCATTGCCTCCGGAGTCCATCCTCCAATTTTAGATTTTCCACACTTCTTTTCTCGAAAACTTTGAGAATTTTCTGTGTGGCCCTCATAGGAGAAAGTGTACCTGTCTTTGTAATGTCTTGCATTCTCTGGATGAAAGTCTTCTGCTACAAGGGCAATATCATCAATATCCTCCTCTGCTCCTATGGAGCAGTGCAGATCTTCAGAACTCTCTAAATCAAAATCAAACCGTGCCCTCATTCTTGCATCTTGTTCTTTTTTGTATGCCACATAATTCTCTAAAGTGTGGTCCAGCTCATTTTTAGCCCACATCCTTGTCTTGTAGAGAAGTCCATTCTTGTATGGCCTGAGGCATGATGTCATACGCTCCTCCTCTTCCTGCATCTCTACTACCTGCCGCATAAACAGCTCCCCTCT
The DNA here is from genome assembly GCF_017976425.1 of Toxotes jaculatrix. NCBI lineage: Eukaryota > Metazoa > Chordata > Actinopteri > Toxotidae > Toxotes > Toxotes jaculatrix. The sequence continues at coordinate 10,318,862 of NC_054409.1, read as the reverse complement.
CTTCTCACGGAGCAACGCAAGGTCAGAGGGAAAAGCCTCTTCCCTCATTTTGTCTGCCTCTGAACTAAGCAACCCTCCCGGGCTCCTTATCGTTTTCTTTCGCCGTCGATCAATAGTGTCATATCCCTCAGGGTAGGTGGCAGGCAGAAAACCACTACGTTGAGTATTTTGACGGATAGAAGTGTGTGATGGCTCAGGGTAGGATCTTCCCATTCGAAGGATAACGTTATCTTCCTCATCATCTAAGAAATCACTCAGCTGAGGCTTGCCCTGCCCTTTGTATTTGTTTTCCCAATCTTCGACCCCCATGCCAGAATCTACAGGTATAATTCTAACCCTTCCTTTCTGGTTTAATGATCTAATGTAGGTTAAAGAAAAAGATTTAGTGGAATGGGAAAAGGATACAGGGAAAGAAAAGAAGAACCAAACAAACGAAGAAAAATGCAAACAAAAACAAGTTAAGCAGTATGATAAATGGAGAAATTAAGACAAGAACAGTTTCATGCAAATGTCAAGACACAAAAATGCTTCTTAGCTTAGTAGTCACTTTTGAAATAATACTGCACTCACATGCTTAACAGAGATCACAGGAAATGTTATATAGGTAATAAAACTATATGTATATACAAGTGTGTGTGTGCGCCTATGTTTGCATGTGCCTCTCTGAATTTAGATCTTTGTAAATCCCCACAGCAACTGTCATGCTTATCAGCACTTCAACACTCTGCCTGCAACAGCATTCATGAGAAATGCGCGCTAGATCACCACCATATGGCACACATTGGATAAAGTTTTTAATCACCAAAGAAATGCGTGTGTATGTCACTGACACTCTCCCTCCATGTATGACAGAGGGATTTCCTCTGTGATATGGCTAAACCAAGTTCAGAGCCTTTGAAACTACCAGGAACTTTAACTAACACAACAGACCCTCAAGACAAAAAGAAACACTAACAATGAGCTTTCCCTGGCTGTAATCCCATTTTTTTTTCTGATCTAGAATTATCCGGATCAACTCCCTATCAGTCCACACAGGCATATTTGCAGCAGTCTCACTGGTGCACCATGACAAGCCACGAGTGCACAAAAGTAGATTCCATGCACCGAAACTGTTTGTCTTATGGACGAAATCTGGCTGTGTGAAAAGAGCTGTGTGGTATTACTAATTATAATAATAATGATGATAATAGTAATGATTTTTGTATTGCAGTAGTATAACAAATGCTGTCTTTTCCTCTAATATTCTTGCTATTTTAATGTTAATACATAATTAACAATCACCACACACTTTTGGCCATCTCAGTTTCTGACTTCAGTCACACTAAACAAATAGTGTGTATGCCTCCTGATGTGCAAGTCAGTGGACAGCCACGATAATATGAATTAAAAAGCTGGAGAGAGAGCTGAATTCGCTCTGGCACTTAGGCTGAGAAAACAGGGTCTGACAAAATCCATTTCGCCTCTGGAGTACAAATCCCTCCTGTTCTACTGAGGCAGCTGAATGAACCATCAACTACGGCAAAAAAAAAGGAAAGCCAGCTCACAGACAAAAGAACAGCACAAAGCTCCAGCTATGTTGGATTTTTGGTCAGGCAAACTATCCGACAGAGAAAAATTTAAGGAGCATGATGATTAAAATGACTCCTTCTGTCACTGTAACTGAAATGTCTCCAGCTCTGTATTTTATGGAGAGAGAAATCAGAAGACTCTGTATGAGTAAAGACAGTACACAGGAAATGAAAGTTGCTCTGCTGTTACAAGTAAATTGAAGAAATAATGGAATACGTAGAGTAATAATTTTATTACTGAGGGTGCACTTGTTTATTCTAATGCAAACAGAACAACAGTCTTTAAATATGTCTTGTGTTGTCTCTAATCTGACCATTACAGTGACCACAAGCTTGAATACCAACTTTGTGTAAGAAAGTGAGGGTTTCACCTTGAGTGACAGAGAGAGTGAAGGTGTGTATGGGTGACTGTGAGTGTATACTCAGTCTACCTGCTTCCTCTCTGGTCCCTGTAGTCCAGGTCAAAACTGTGGACAGAGTCTGTGCAAGAGTCCGGGTGGTGCTGCATCCGAGGCCCCATGGGGTACTGGTGCATGGAGGAGTTGGGCTGAGCCGTTGTGTGGTAACGCGGAGGCAGGCTGTTACTCGTCTCACTGCGGTAATCACTGTCCCGGTCATCTACAGCACTGTCCTGGTCATCTAGAGCTGCAACAGGAGACACGATGAGCTGAGTAAATCAAGCTTGCCTGAAACATCAATAAGTATGTATTATATGACAACAAGCATTAAAAAAATCCTTGCTTATTATCAAATGTGAAAATGGACAATGCATCCCATTTTGTCTAACTGGAAAAAAATGTTAAGAGCTGAGGAAACAAAGAAATGGACTAGGGTCAGTGGATGCCAGGTTAATAGGGAGGTTGAAGAGAGCAAAGGTCATGCACTTTTAGAAGACTGCAGCCCTTACACATGCAACCTCTTCAGCTAAATGTAAGATAATGAGTTGCGTCTTTGTCTGTACTATCCTTTAGACTGATCTGCAATTGTATATAATTGTATACATTTGTTTGTTTTATATCAATTATTATTTTTATTATAACATGATCCATGGTTGCATATAAAAAGTGCACCAAGACCACATCTTGAAAGTGACCTTGCCAACCCCAAGAGTGACCTTAGAAAATGATGGCAAGGTTGGAGTCTGCTGGAGGGAAGCATTGAGGTGGAGTTTTATCTTTTCAGAGCGATAAAGTGAGAGGGTGGAGGATAAACTGATTCTGTTGATATCTCTAAGAGTGAAGTGGGAGGACAAAGAAATGTCAAGGTGATGTATAAATACATCTGAGCAAAAACTGCCACCTCCCGGTTTAGTGCTGCAACTGCACTTTACACTAAGATTTGATGAGGGCTTTTCTATAGCTATTACTAATAATTTTCACATGTTTCATCCCATTACTATTATTAAATTCAAATGAACTCTCTCTAAAGTGGTGTGTAGAGCACAATTTAGGAGAGAGGGAGAAAAACATATCAGTGTTTTTGATGGTGTGTGTGCTAAACCAATCATTTAAGGATTAGGTATAGATGATTTAGGAAAATTATGTGACATCAGCACAGAGCATAGATAACAGGAAAACAACAGCGGAAAGAAATTTAGTAAAAAAGGCCAAAGGGGATTGAGGAAAACAGAGAGGAAAAACAAATCTTGGAGTGCCATCATGAGAATAAAATGCACAGAAGCTTTATAGATTACATGTCACTGGGGGATGTGGGGCATTAGGACATGCAGAGGGCACTGAGGATTGGCCGGGGGGAAAATTTCATCAAAGTGTGTTTTACATACTCAGTGGGTCAGCCCATCCGAAATAGTTGCCTGGTGAAAGTGCAGATGTTACAAGTGAGAGGTAGAGTCAGAGAAGGTGAGAGGGGTGAAAACAAAAAAAACAAAACAAAACAAAACAAAAAAAATAGTGTAATAGTGGGAGGATAAGGGAACCCCATCAGTGGTTCTGGAGTGGAAAACAAACTGTCACAGCAGTAAGAAAAGGTTTAACATGCATAACATGGGCTCCTTGTTAAGTTTATAAAAATATTTACAGAAGTGTACAGTTGTAATTTCCTACTCTGATTAAAATGGCTCAGCTGTTACTATATTGGGCAGTGCAACAGGGTCAAGGAAGGGGAAAGAGATCATTTCAAAGCCTGAGAGTCAGAAGTGTGGATAATTGGCCCCATCTAGAGGCTGAGAGCAGTATGGGCAGACACACTCACAGCACTGGGAAGCCGCAAATGGAAGTGGGCGACTCTGAACGTCATCCTGAAGAGGGTACTACAAAGGAGAGAGAGAAAAACAGCAGGCATCAAGTCTGTTTTTCATGTCCTCATATTGTTATTATTACCACAGCAATTTACATGCACCACTCCTTCAGCATGAACAACAAAAAATAAATAAATATAGAAGTGAGTCATTAGCAGTAAAGTAGTGAACAGGAACATACGTTATTTTTAGACACCAAAACATAGAAAAACACTTGTTGATACAAATAAATACAAACACATACATACAAATAAAAGTAATAAAACCTTATTAAACTGTACTTTACCTCATCATGGATTCTCATGGTATTGATGCGTTCCAGCTTGCCTGTCCAGTATTGTGCCTCATCATCTGGGATGTCTGGTTCCAAAATATGCATAAAACATACATGTGAACCTGTGTTTGACGTTAACATCCTGTTCCTTCTGACTTCAGGCATCATATTCCAGGATGCCATCATAATACATTTATGCCTGCTGAATTTCCTATGAGCTTCTTTGGAACGAGGAAATAAAAACAGTTAGTTAGAAATGGCCACAAGCTGTTAAGGGAGGAGAATCACAAATGTCAGGACCATTTTCATCACGGTAGAAAGGATCCAACAGCCTAAGATGCTACAGAAGAGTCTTGACAAAATATATTACATGCTTATACATGTATGTTTATCTAGGGGACAGCTGATATGAAATTAAGTCAACATTTTCCTCACAACTGAAGTGCCCATGAGCAGGACAGGAGTGTTTTGTCCTCATTTTTGTGCCACTTAACCCTGCCTCTCCAACCATATACTAGATCACTGTTCTGTCTAAGATCAGGCACTCTCACCGATCCCACTTTTCGGGGGGATTTGCGCTACACTGCAGACAGAAGCACATTAAAGGCCACACACACAAAGGCCAGGGCTTCAAAGACACACCGACCCACGGCTTTAATGAATGGCTCTGGTGGCGCAGAGAGTCATGATGGCGTCCTGCAACCTTGAAAGGTCTCCTCTTGAAACAGAAAAAGAGGCTGTCTCCCACTCAACAGACAGACACCCTGCTTTAACTTTGATGCCTTTTGATCATATGAGTTCGAGCTGTACGCAGCGCCGGTAACTTGGATCCTGCAGGTAGAATGGTGGTCAAGGTAGAGTGCAAGAGGAGGACATTTCATTTCTGAAATCCTTTTTGTCATTTTAATCAGGCAAATTATAGGGTCTAGCATACTAGTTGATCAATTAGATTGGACAAGGTGTTGTGAGTGGCTTGTGGACACCACCATGGAAAACATTGTAACCCCTTTCTAAACTGTCTCTACTTTGTAAAGTGATGATTTAAAATAAATAAATAAATAAATAAAAGAAAAGAAAATCATTAAATGTGGCTTTAATTAAATGTGTATGCAAATGTTTCTGTGGATAATTCCAGCAAACAGTCACTTTTAGCTGATGGACCCAAACTGTCTCACAGTCAAACTTTCCTCTTCATCATGTTAGCAATATATATAAAAGCATTCTTAATGGTTCCTTAATCCTGTCGGCCACAATGGAACAACCTGGAAAGACAAAATTATATTTGCTGAACCTAAGTTAATAAAGGAAGATCTGCCATTGGTGAGTCAGTGTCCCCAATTTATACAGGACAGAAACAGGCCCCTCATCCGCACTGGAACCAGACAGAGGACATTAGACACTAAGACGAATATCTATTACAAATATCTAAGACTTTCCTGTTTCTAGCCATTAGTTGTTCAACATCAGTGTCCTTCACATCATGCAATAAGATAACAGTATGGATGTTATGACTTAACTTGATTCAGGAAAAAAGTGACCTCATACTTATAACTGAGTAGGTTTTTTGTTTATGTGATCCATATAGTTCCTCTACAGGAGAAATCAATGCTTGCATAAAACCACCAGGTTATACTACGTCATCAGTTTGTTACACAGTGCCCCAGGCTGGATAGTTTTTCCCGTCTAGCCTCAAAAGCCGACTGCTGACATTTCAGCAGGAAGCATTCGTGGCCTTTGTGTAACTCAGCGGATCAAGGTTTGATTTGCCCAGAGGTAACCTGGATCACTAATGTACTCTCTATATCACTCGTGCATCCACTGTGGTCAGACCAGATACTTGAGGTGACAGGATTACATAACCACCTGAACTTTACAAAAAGTGTGGTTCATTTATCAGAAATTTGCCTCATTCTGGAAGTGTAACATCCAGCTAAAATAAAAAAAAGGGATTGGCAGGTCTCACCAAAAGGCAGCTCGAAGCGAGTATCCAGCAGGACTCGGTGAGGTGTTGGGTTCTTGGTGCCATATATCTCATCTGCTTTCATCAGAACCTCTGCATCCAGGAAAATCCACTCACCTGAGCCCTCCTGAAATTAGTACATTTCAGGTATTTTTATTAGTTTACCTGCAAAACTTCTTTTGTGTATTTGTACTACTTCAAACATAATTAACAATGAAGCCACACTGTGTCTGTGGTGTTAAAATAAATTACAAAAGCTAAATACCTCATCTTGTTACTAATGAGAAACTTAGTTACGTCAGTAGGAAAGAATTATTGTGGAATTAAATTCTTCCTGTATCTTTCTTCTGTATTATGTAATTTGTGTGGGTGCGTATTCCGACCTCCGACTGGCGGACACTCTTCAGAGGAATCCAGGCGGTCCCCACCATGGTGTCCCAGATGAGGCCTTTGTTCCACACCTCAACAATAAGGCCGAGGTCCAGCCGGTTGATCTCACTGAGGAGAAAAGGCAAATAAGAAAAAATCATATCAGGTATCAAGCAATGTCAGTCTTCAATAATAAAAGGTGTTTCCTGATAATCAGCCTAGAGAATGTCAGTGGATAAAGGAGCTAAACAATAGCTACATAATTTGAGTCTTTGTTATAAGAATAGAACATAAAAACACTGAAAACACTTCCAATGTTATTCAATTCACATTCAATGAGCCAGAAATTTCTACATAATTACTGCCAGGCCTACCACTGGCTGATAACAAAGGCTGCTTCCTCTTTCTGTTGTGTATTAGCTGTCATAATCCATTCCAGCCTTGTTTTGTGCTATTCAAAGGGCCCAAAAACAGCTTGATGACAGCAATAAAACAGCATATCAATTCTGAAAGGGGTCACGTGATAAGGGCATTTGCATATTTTCATCTGTGGCAGTTTACAACTATCAACAGGCCAAACAAAAGGAAGATGAGAGAAAAGATAATCAAAGAGAACAGCCAATTGAGAGAAGTGCAGGGGAGGGCGTTGAGTATCCAGGGCATCCAGGTGCACAGACAAAGGCTTTCTAAATCATCTGCTCATACAGAATGGCACAGAATAAATAAATCTATCAAGGTATTAATATCAAACTGTTGCTAATTTTAGCTGGGAGACTTCTTTTGTTCAGGATGTCATTTAGATTCTGTTATCCAAACTTGTAGTTTTTCTTTTTTTTTTTTAATGATTATGGATCATCCATTTTTAAAAAATTCAAACGCTAATGAACACCTGGAATGAACTTGCAGAGGCCCACCTGAAAGTAAGTAAGTGAAAGTTTCCACATCCTTTCACAACCACTTTATGTAGTTCAGATAATTATTAAGTTTAATTAGAGGCTCCCATTCTGACACAAAACAACAGTTTTATTGCACAGTTCCCAAAACAAACAGGGTGGACCTACAGCAAATATAAATCACAGCGGAACTGGAACAAGAAATGTGGAAACCTTATATTATAAAAGCATAACATTTTTGCTAACTTTCTGTTTTCTAAAGCCTTTCATTGTAGTGGTGGTTTTAACTCATTACAAACTGCATATTCATTTTATTATTGATGACAATTTTGCCCACCTTCTATTGCACTATCCTCAAATTAAAGCAGAACAGTGCTGGTTTTTAAATTCCATATATTTTTGGTCAGAGCTATGGCAACATTAAAGGAATACTTCATTTTTACTTCATTCACTTTCTTGCTGGAACTTGATACTGTTCTTATGCCTGTATGGTAAATATATATATGATTACCATAGCTTAGCATAAGGACTGAAAACAGGCTAAACTAAGCTGTGTTAATTGGCAGCCGGTGGTAGGTTCATATTTATGGTGGAGACATGAGAGTGGTCACGATCTTCTCATCTGACTCTTGGCAAGAAAGCTAATGCATATTTTTCCCAAAATGTTGAACTATTCCTTCAATTTGAAACACTCTTCCAAGCTGATACATTAAAGTGCACCACCATCCAAATATAAATCTACTCCTGAAAAAACTATTGGTAGTGTGATGCTGATGTTCACAGTTATGAAATTTGCAGCTCTCATTTTTAGAATTTACTTGAGCTAAGTCATCATTTCTAATGTTTAATAAAGATATTAGGTTGTAACAGGTGGTGCTGAGCATTTACTGAAAACCCTGACGAATGATTATGCTTTACTTTGAATTACACCTAGCCAACACATCATTAATGGACAGTAGAAGGATGAAGGTCTGGAAAAACAAACACTGTTGCAATGAGGGAGTTAACAAAAGACAAACAATGACACACATGCAACAACGTGCTGTCTCTCTCGTCACCATGGATACCTTTCACAGGGAAAGTAAAATGAGGAAATTAAACCAATGAATTACAGGGAGGAAATGAACAGCAGCTGTTTGACAAGAAGCTTTCGTAGGAACGAGCTGCTCAACTTGAAAAACTATATATATAACTATTTCCTGTAGCTATAAGCACTACGTAGGTTTCAAATTAGAGTAACGGGAAATGGCACTCCATGGACGATGTGGGAACACTGTATGTGTCTGAATCAGAAGGATGCATCCTGTACTGTTTCTCATAGATTAATATCTTTTAAGATAATCAGCAAAGAGAGCCTTGCCAGTTGAGGAGTAATTTCACTAAACCATAAAATTTGTTTTGTCAATATAGAAAGATGCCCATTGTCAGTGATTTTATGATAATACAGGACACAGAGAGTAAACATATCAAGTCAAACATATTAACAGTCTTGAATAATGTGCAAAGCTTGCACTGAGATGTTCCTTTATATTTAGTATATTATGTGACGTCCTTGCAGCATTTTCTCTTGTCTACTATGAAGTTTTTATTTATTATAGTTGGTAATTAAAGTGATCAAAATTTAATTAGTTCAGTAAATCTTGATGCATGACCCTGTGTGTCTGTGTTTAATAACTTACAACATAAAATCCTGTTCCCAGCAGGGCTGGTCCCCCCGCACAGTGATAGTTGTGCTTTTGACATTCTGCACTTTCAGCGTCACGTAGGTGTTGAACTTGTCTGAAACAAAAGAAAAGGAGATTATAGTTTAAATTAAACTGAGGTGGCAGCAATGCACTGAGAGCATATATAGGGGTTGTATAAGGGAGAATATAATGCATGGTTATTAAAAAAAACATTGGGGAGTCAATGAGCAGTAGAGAAGATATGGTGTGGTGAAAGTGTCAGCCGATCTGCAGAAGTCTGCAGGGTCATTTATCCAGCACAACTGTACCAAAACACACACTTTCAAAGGGTGTTACATATTGACAGTTCACAAGCTCAAACTAATACAGGTAATACTGACCAGGCCAGTTCTACTTCAGCTTTGTGTGGGACAAAAAGACATCAAGAGCTCCAGTGAGAGTGAAAGCAGATAAGTCCTGCACCCTCCCCCCGGGAGCCTAGCCAAGCCAAGCCAAGCCAGGGCAGGGCAGCAAACTGACCCTGTTAATCTCCAATGAGAGCCAACCCCACACGGCAGATACAACTACAGGATCCAACCGCCTGGTATGTCTCTCCTGCACTGTAAATTACAGCTTCTCCTGATTTTCTATTCTTTATAATGGCCTTCAACACATATAGTATGTGACAGAGGATGCAGGTCTGCTGATGATGTAATAAAGTGGAAGTCTCTCCTGACCTGTTATTACTGCAGAAAAGGTCTCTGTCAGTCCTGATACCATCAAGACTAAAACCGAATTTCACTTGGGTCAAAGGTGACCAGTAATTTTCCTGTGTAAGGCATCTATTGGAAGCTATGTGATCTACAGATAAAGTCTACATATGACAGCCGGCCATATTTGTAGTAAACGATCAATGCTGGAACTCTGCGACAGGGATTCACATGCCTATTTTTCGGTTTGTGTAAACTTTCACACCCAGTGATCTCCATCAGCCTCCTCTCAGCCAGTAGTACTGAAGTAACAACAACCATCTGTGCCAGCTGTCAGCGCTGGGCGGGGTGAGGGGGGTGGAAGGGGATTAAACAGCCCGTAACACAACCACCACTTTTCATTTCCCGCAGTAGGCCGAGGGAGAGTCAAACCCGTGCCTGTGGTAGTGCTCAGTTTCGCTCTGGTCGTTACTAGCCCTGCAACACCTCCTTCTAGCTGCATAAATCTGACACCTACCTGTGCACAAAAGCAGCTATAGGAGCAGCTTAGATTGAAATGCTTTGAAATGCTTTAGAATAGGTGGTATGACTGACAAAGAGTGGGCAATACGGAAAAAATCTTCTATCACATTATGTAACTTCACATTATGATATGATGATATGATGTATGTTTTTAAATACATCTGATACGTGAAATATAGTTAAGTAATTACATAAAAAACACGAGTTAAATGCATTTCTCTTGACAATTCACCATACAATATCAAAAATAATTTAACTGATACAGACAGCACTGTGATACCCAAGATTTCCAGGGCAAAACCCTGGTGTTGGCCCCCCTGCATGCACACACACACACACTCCACTTTTTTTTGGTCCATGGGAAATAAAAGCAAAGCATCAGCTGTTCCTTTGTAAACTGATCACCTGACCACACTAAACAAAGATTTTCCTGGTTACCCCAGCAACATATTGAAACATTTACTCTGCACATAGTCTTTAACACAACAGCCAGATAAGTAAACGCAACTCTGACACAATGAGACAGTTAACAGTTGACACAGGTGGATTTTTACAACATTCCACTGACACACAATGTAAATAAATGTTTAAGATTAAATTAGGCCCCAAAACAAAAAAGTTGTGCTGCAAGCACCTGGCGAACCCCTTGATGTGACACCGTCTGAAAGCATCGTCCGTCCTGCAAGTACCATGAGTGACAGGACACAAACCTAATTAGTGTCTCGAGAGGGCAGCGGCGACAAAACACAGGCATTATTACAAAGGAGCCTGGGGGATGCTCAAGCCATTCCCTAATTAGATAGTCCATGCTTTGTGCCACACTTGGGCCGCCTCCCATGAATAGAAGAGATGAGATAAGGGAAGAGGATGTTGGATTAGATAAGAGCCACTTAGTGGCTGTGGGCCCTTTACAGCAGGCGCTGTCCACTATACGGCTGATACAATCTGCGCTGTTGAGGAGGAAGCAGCGGTAACTGCCTGAAAAAACACAAACTATGTGCATGCACACTAGAGCCTGACTGATAATGGATTTATGAGGCCAATACCAGTATCGGTGTTTGAGAATAATTTAAATATGCTGACAAGATATTGGCCAGTATTCCCTTTTTTTTTTTTACTTTTGGATATGCATAATATGAACACTAGACCTAGACTGCTTTGCAGGTATATTGATATTGTGTATATTTTGGCCGATAAGTAAGTAAGGAATTGCTGTACAAAATTGCTGACCAAGGTTTGAGGTAATTTAGGAACAGTGTCACCCTGGCAAGTAGATTGGTCAACTAATCTGTCAATTGACAATCTGTCAATTAATCTGTCAATAAAAAAAAAAAAAAAGAAAAATACAATAAATAAAAATCTAAAGGATCAGTAGCAAGATTGGTTGGTTCCATGTTTTAAAACAGTTTTTTTTTTAAAGATTTAATTCACAAAGTTGACAGAAATCAACGTAAACATTTTTGTTAAGGATGCCTCAAATGTAGTTTTATAAAGAGTTGTGATAAACATGTGTTTAACTTTTTTTATTATGAAAAGAAGATGTCATTCATTCATTTAAGAGGAAGCTTTACGCTTCACTGTATGCATATAGTACATATTTGTACAGCCATGACAAGATGCTAGTAAATGATAATATCATCCCTGCCTGTATATTAGTCGGGGTCAAGCATTCACACCCAAACATGCAAGATATGTAAATCCACATAAATCAAGCTTGTACCTAACTAATCTAAAGTGACAATGTAAAATCTTATCCTAACCAGAGCGCACATACTCCCATTCTCTCTCTCTCTCTCTCTCTCTCTCTCTCTCCATTACGCACACACATATGCACACACAGTAACACAGAGAAAGCACACTGAGCACACCTGTCAGAGGAGGGATCAGGAGGAATCAGATGTGATGAATTGTGGGATGATACAGCCTAACTGTCATATCGCTGTTTTAAGACAATACTCGCTGCCACAGCCTGTGAACCGCCCACTCACTCCTGAGCTGTAAGTGTCTTCATCCATTATTGACTGATGATGAGTTTTTCAATCAGTCAGGAAAACGCAGGCAGTTGGAAGGCTGACATTTCAAATTCAGACCACTCATCAATGTTGCATGCGACAGGAGACATAAACCTATTGGAGGCTTTTTTTTTTTCACCATTGCTGGGACCCCCTCATGTGAAGTCTATATCTGTACAGAGTTTTAGACTGAACATAATGTGACTTGAACACGCATCCTGAGCAACTCAGAATAGTACTTGTAAAAATAAAAATACTAAAATTTGTGGGCGAGCACACACACAGACTGAACACACACACACACACGCACACACAAATCCAGCAACACACAGCCCTTATCAAGCCCCAGTTTCCTGTGGCAATCAGTGGAAAATAAGACAGCTGGCCACAGGCCCATCCAAGGTCACCTTCAACTCTACATGTACAGTATTCTCCAGAAATAACTTAATCCAAGGCCTCCAAAAGTAAGGCCTAAAAACTATCCATCTAAAGGTGTGGTGAAAGCACAGCGCAAACACAGATCCCAGACCAGCCTTATGTAAACTTTGTGCGTTCTTCCAACAAGTTACACATCTTCCTTTACAGAGCGACTTAGGGTTATCACGAGGACTAGTAAATAACAATGACACGTTAAGTCATTTCTTAAGCCTGAATAAACAGACATAGAGCCTGTTATTTCCGAGAATTCCCAAAACAATGGGAAGTACGGTGACATAATGGCCCAAAAGGAAAAAAAAAAAAAAAGACCTACAATGCAATTGCAAAACATGGCTTTCCTATATATTAGCTGATATGGCACAATGAGTTAGGTGTGGAAGAGGATATTTTTTGCATGATGACATTTCCATGAAAACCTGATCGAAAAGGTTGCTACTACTAATCCTACAATATCAATCTCACAGTATTAATTTGAATGTTTTTCACCATTTGCTTAAAAGTGATATCATTTACAGCATCAACATAACCTTTGATCTTCTAAATCTCCTGCAGGACTGTGCCTATCAAATCCGTCTTTGCCCTGTAGCATAAAAAAGTGACTGATGTTTAAATTTCACCAAGGGCTGACGACAAGCTTAAGTCAATTATCCCTGATGTTTGCTCTTGGGTAGGTGTAACGCGGTGTGGTGCAGAGGAGGGAGGAGGGCACAGGCAGACATAGAAGGCCAGCACAGGCCGACAATTTTAAACCAATAGCTCAGTGCAGCTACAATGCAGACACCTCAAAAAATCATTATGCTTAAAGGTGAAGGAGGGGATGGGGGGTTAAGAAAAATACACACAAAACGAACGTAGAGACCTGCTGGATAATTGACTTTACAGGGGTCAGGTGCGAACTGAGAGTGAGAGTAAAATGTCAGCAGCAGATCCAAAGCCACAGCGACTCTGTGTCAGTGCTGATGGCTGCTCTTGACAGAAACGTCACAAGGCTTAAAGGAAGGCGTGAGGCTGAATGCTGGAGGGATTTGCTTAGGTGAAGACCGTGGGGATTTGGACTTAGCGGCCACCGATCTAAGCTCACCTGTGCACGGCGTGGCGCAGAAGGACACAGGATTACACAATGCAAAATCAAACCTGGCTTTCAGTGACTTGCCAGAATTTGTGTGATTAACCTACATGAGAAACTGAGTGCATGTGGCATATTTCCAACAAGAACTGCATTAAGAGAATTAGCATTAATAGGAAAGCTTTCAAATCAGGAAGTTTTAAGTGATATATTGCAAGTGACTAGTTTATTGGGGATTCTCCTACAGTTCGACCCTGGGTGAGGTTGATGTAACACATCATGAACAGTCCCACAAGTACCACAGACCAGGATTCAGCTCTTAAGAGACTGAAAGAACCACCGCTTCTACAGATAAAAGAGGACTGAGCGAGTCAAAGTGCTAAAAACATGAAACATCTTCAAGATGGAAGGAAAGTGTGAACAGAGTGAACAAATACATTCATAAAATGTAAAAGATTTGTGAATACAACAGTACTCACCTGGAGGTCCTTGGAGCTTGGCTTTCTTTACTGAAAAGAGAAAAAACAAAAACAATGATTAGCATGTGATGTAATTCTTCATAAGGACTTTATTAAGTTGATGAAAAGAAACAAAAAAAATTTCAATTAAGATCTTGAGTGCACTGGTGAGGAAAAACAAGTCAGAAATGTAAACAAGTCGAGGCACGAGTAATGAAAAACGGACAGGATCTCGTATTACTGAAGCCTGATAAATTCATTGATATGCAGAGAAGTGAGCCATGAGCTGACGACTCGTGACACCTGAATAACAGCCTCACGATGTTGTCGCCTGCAAGAGGAAGACCACTTAACGTGCCGCTTGATCAAAACAGATGAGCCATTTGTTTTGGTGGCTCAGCTTTGGGTCAAAATGTTATTAGAGGAAAAAAAAACACACACAATGTTTTTGTTAAATTCATGCGTCACCCTGCCTGACTGGGTGGCTTTATAACAAAAACACACATTATTATTCAAATTGCCTGATTTACATTTTCCCATTACCCTAAAAAAAACTTTTTTTTTCCACAATAACTACCAATGAAGAACTCATCTTTGTTTGCTCTCCTGATACAGAGTGAATTTTTTGATGAATGCAGCTCACTGAGTAAACCTTCTGACACGAGCAATAATCCTAAACTTTGCTGAATCTTAGAAGTTAAATAGATTTCCATGACCATTTTTATGTCTGTATTAGTAATGTTTGTCATTTGTTCTCTCTTATTAATACTATACCTCCTTCGAAATAGCTTTGGGAAGTTTATATTTTGATACGACTTCTGAAAAATATAATCTGTATATTAGAATATTTGTGATCAGGTTATATTGGCACATAATATATACCTTGATTATAGAAAGTAAAAAAAAACAATTAAATGACACAAACGGACAACAACATTCTAAAGACTGCCACCTAACTTTTATCAAAGCTGACAAATGCCTTTATTTGATTGCGGAATACCAACTTCAATACAATCACAAAGCGTAAGCCCTGACAGCTGTATAACAAAACTCAGCAGCTGGTAAACAACACACAAATAACAATGACAAAAGTGGACTGGGGCAGATGGGTATTAAGATAACAAAAAAAAAAAAAAGAAGGCAAAATGTCTGGCACCGGCAGCCGTTTTCTAAAATCTCAAAGCAATTATTTAAGGGGGAATTTTGGTGTGTATTTTCGTGTATTTTGGTTTATTTTTAGAACCCACCATCTTTAGCCCCTTGATGCATCTATACAATAACGTTTATGGGATTGTGAAGCGCTTTGGAGGGGATTAATTGTGATTGCTGTGGCAGAGTTATGTGTTCAGGCATGTAACCTACTAAACCTCTGGAGCCTGTGATGGCAGATGGGCAGGACGGGATGATGAAGGCACAAATGACACTTTCATATTTTCATGTAACATCAAACCGTCCTCTCTGTGTGCACATTTCCCTTCAGTATGAAGCATCATTCTTGACTATGTCAATTAAACCACAGCAACAAACAGACACTAACTTTAATTAAAACTCAGAAAATCTAGAGGTTTTTTTTTCCCAGTGTTGTGTTTTAGGATAACAATGGAGGAAAATGAACTTTGTTATCACAAGGCAGGAAAAAAAAGAAAAAGAACTAGTCACTTCTTCCGAAGCACTTCCTGTCCTCTACATACCTCTGTGTGAAGCGGAAAGGGAGCAGTGGAAATGTGGAGACAAACCAGGAGTGTGAATTTTTTTTTTTGGCTTTCCACTAAGGCTTTTCAGCCAGGGACCTATCTCTTTGTCAGTGGCACAAATGAGCTGGCACAGTGGCCTTATGTCTTAATTTGCATGATGTTATTTAGGGCTGTGACACACAGAGCAGAGGGCAATAAACAGGGGGCCATTATGGTGGAAACTGATGCTTATCATTTTCTGTCCTGGGCCCTCCATGGCTTTAGAGGCCATTTAGCTCATTGCAGGGCTGGTTGCAGAATTACCCCCATCAACCTGCTGTTTCCCTCGTTCCCTCCTTACACTTCATACAGTATCACAAAATGGTCTGTTTTTAAAAACTGATGGTGCAAAATTTTGAATTTTTGACACAGGACAGTTTTATTAAGAAATTTTACGCTTTTCCCCGTAACTGTGTATTCCTTTGTTGTTAGCCATCTGACTAACTAAACTGGACACTTGCTTGGCTTTTTTCTAATGCAGCTGCCATCAGTCCAAAACCAAACAGTATTTGTATTTCTATCACAAAGAAATAAGAATATTTTTTCTTGTAAATTTTTTTAAGAAAATAAGCAAATCTGCACATTCAAGAACGATGGGCTTTCTTTTTTGCTTGAAAAGGTGACTACACTTTTATGAAAATAGTTGCAAATTCACTTTCTGCAGACTGACTGATCAATTCATTAACTTGTTGATGCAGATCTTATGCTGCTCACTTTAACACTGTGGATTTGTTCCTATTTAAACAGGATTTAATAATCGTGTGGTATTAATCTTATTTGTGTCAGATATGCAGCCCTATTCAATATCTACTCATGTCCATACTACTAAAGGCTATTGGGCAAATGATACAACCCTTTCCCAAAAGTGTTGATGTTCCTTATACAGAGGAAATCATCACTGGGAGTTGAGGAAGAAAACAGGAGGGCAGGAACAGGAAGTGACACCAGAATCTAATACTGTGGCAGGCAGTGGTGTACTTCCGCTTTGTACTGGCTTTTGGATCTGGTCAGGTGGAGCCACTGTAAGGAGGGGGGGAGAGAGAGAGAGAGAGAAAGACAGACAGAGAGACAGAGAGAGAGAGAGAGAGAGAGAGAGAGGGAAAGAGGGAGAGAGAGAGCAACAGATGGCCAGGGGATTACCCCCACAATCTCTGAGCACTCTCTCTGTCTCACTCTGCCTCTTTCTCTCATAATTCCACTACTCTCTACTCGCTACACTCAAACACTCTGCCTGCAGCTCTGTCACGTTTAGTCCTGCAGGGCCTCTGTTTCTCATCCTACAGAAAATTATTTTCTTGTAATACCTCCTCACCTACTCATCCTGCTGCAGTGCCAACATCGACCCAGCAGGCCCCAAACAAATGGCGTCAATGCGGTTGTGATAAAGGGTGCGATGTGGTTTTCGTAACTCGCATGTTTTTAATTCATGGCCGTGACAAAGATCTGCTCTGTCGCTGTTTTCAATTGACGAGTAAAACAAATTTGACCATGTGTCAACAGAAGAATCAGCATACAAAAGGCGCGTTGATGCATGAAACAAGCTCAACATCCTGTGTGGACACTGTTCAACAGGCAATAAAAAACAGAGGTACCAACGGAGGAAGCATGAAGCCACTTCACCAGCACCGAACAATCATATCTGATGCAGCTGAGTAGCTTTTCGCTGATGATTAGTGCCTCGACAATTAGTCAGTTAATTGGCTGATCAACAGAAACTTGATGACAGAAATCTCTTATTTCTGCTTCTCAAGTATTTTCTGATTTACTTCTTTTGTCTGATATTACGTATGAGCCCAATACATACATTGAGTTACAAAGTGTTATAACTTTAGTTGTTTACATATCTCACATCCTAACACCCTCCAGCACAGTTTTGTTATTCTCTGCCTCTTCATATTCCAACTGTAACCTCCAGGACATTGTCCGGTCTGAGTAGATCATCGTCTGTCAGCCGTCCTCCACCAAAGCACAGTAAGCAATATTGGCTGATGCACAGCAAAGGAAATACTGCCATCAACCTCGTCCACAACCACTTCCCTTTTAAAACTTTAAAACTTTTAGGAGACCATATTATGGGTCCACTGAGACCATGACCGACCGTTCCCACAAAAGCTTCCTTCCAATTGCTGCTTATTAGCTCTCACTTAGCTTTCTGGACTCTTTAAAAGCAAAGAAGATCTGTTTGTACTGAGGAGCGGTGGCAATTCTCTTTCAGGAGAAAAAAATAAATTAAAAAATCACATGTCTGTAACAGCATCTTTACACCCCCAGTGCTGCAGCATCCATGTGAGCCATGTGTCCACTCAGCCCTGTCCTGATCCACAGCAGGAGTCTCTTCCAAATGTCCACTTGTTGTGTAAAAACCACTTAGCTGTTGTGTAAAGACATCGCCATGGAGATGAAGCTTCTCAACTAGCAATCAATAAGCAACATTGCCAAGCTGTGCTATCAGTGGATGAGTCACACAACCCCTGCCCGAGCACCTTTTTCTCTTTTATCTATGGGCTGCATAATTCCCACCAGCTTTCATCTGCCATAACTCTAATCAATAAATAGACAGTGTGTGAGCTCTATAGAGAAAAGCCCCATTTGGTACAATTACTCTCTACTGCTAGAACCACTGGGCTGAACTTTCTGAAGTAAATGGGACAAAACTGATTTGACTGATTGTAACCTTTTCCCTGCCAGGAGCTTCTCTCTTTCCTAGTTTGGTGTATTAATTTCCGGATCACTTGAAGGGATCATTGCATCGGATTTCACAGAAAAATACATTGATTTTTGTTCATTTATGTTTTCTTTAATAGGGCAGACTGGTTTGAACTGATTTTCTTTTGGATTTTATTTTCCCTACACATCCAAAACCTGCTGTGCTTCCTGCTGCCAAGAAGGTGCCGATCACCACAGCTTCTTTTTTTGATATGAGAGATAGTGATGATGTGATGATCTGAAATTGCCCATCATTAATCTGCAGTGGTTTTTGTGCCATATGTGAATAGGCAGATGTATGGTCAGTCTTCATATAAGAGAGTTTCCCATAACATGTTATAGTGGCAGCGTCACACCTAGCCTAAAATAAGGAGTGCCTCATCTACTGTCACAAGAAATTATTACATTAACATTAGGCATGTACAGAGTTTCAGGGAAAACAAGCACTGGCAGTAACACCACACTGCACCACAAGTCAGACAGAAATCTGAAGTCTGATAATCTCCAGTGACTTGGATAATATTTGGAAAGGTATTAAAGTGGCTTAAGATCATCATGCTTGATTCTGTAATCAGGTATGAGTGGAATGATCTGAAGGATATTTTAACAGAATCAGGTGTCAATGATGAGACATGACACCTAAATCAGTGGCTTGTGTCCAGCTTGTGGTTACTGCCTGCAGGTACAAATATGCTGGTGACAATAATATAAAAGAAAACAAGACAAAATGCAAAAATGATTTCCTATGTTCACCATCTCCTTCTTTGACCAGACTTAAAGAAAGTGCAAAGTGAATGTTGCTTCAATGAATACTGAACATCAAGCTGCATGATAAATGATGGGATGGAAAACAGCTAGAGGGAGGAATACACTATACTTCCTGCTTTAAGAGAAAAACAACTATTTGTAAACCCTACTATGGCTTTAGTTGCAGTTTCAGATTGAAGTCAGCTTTGATCCCAACTCCTCCAAGAAACCAAGAAAAGTTTAAAGTTCACTTTCTGACCCAAATGCTCAATGATATTTCACGCGTCATTTCTGTAAAAGGACGCCATCAATTTGACACATGGCCACCAAGGAGACACATGGTAATCAAACCACCACTGGAAAGGGTACTATAGGTCAGAGATGGGACTTGCAGGTATAAATACACTGTTATTGTGTTATTTATATTACTGGACTTTCTTTGATAAATGAGCACACAACTTATTCATTTGAAATAATGCCTGAAAATGCATTTGTTAATGTATTTTAGTGTATGAAATAATATTTTACTCTTAAAAGGGATGCAACATGTCAATATGATGCTTTTATTAAGATCAGTATACCCTTTCTAAATTATCAGGGAGAACATAACAATAAACCAACAATAAAAGCACATTTTACTAAAATAAAGTTTAATGCCAAACTCTATAAGAGGCACTGTTTAAAAATGAAATATGTGCTTAAAAGAAAAGAAGCCTGAGGCTCTGCTTTAAGCTTGGGATATGTTTTTATCTCTCTCCTTTTTATTTATTTATTTATTTTTTCCTCCTGGCAGCACTGGATCAAATTGCTGGGCATTGGATCACAGAATTGGGTATTGCATAATGTGCTTTGCTGCTGTGAAGGATGCTAAAGCAGACAAGGATTCTCCAACATGTTTTGGGTTAAACCAACCTCATGTTGATTTGCTTTAGTTCAGTTTTAGTCTTTAAATGTGTCTGTATAAAGCAGACAGTAACCTTGTTGTGAAAGGTTCTATAGTCCTAAAGTGTTTTATTATATTGTTATCATTTGGGTCTTTAAAAGATTTACATTCACGTCATTATTTATGTTTTACTTTTTTTTATTGAGGATAAAAATGTTACATATACGCAAAATAAATATTTCATTTCAATCTATGATAAAAAGGTCTGCATATATAACATAGTTGTTTTTGTCATCCACTGAATTTAACTGGATCCCAAAACCTTGAGGTCCAAAGAGAGGCCCTGCACCAGTTTAAGTACTATTATAGTACTATAGTACTTTATAGTTACCATAACCTTTGGTTTTCATTGACATTATTCTACAAGTGGTTTGTTTGATAATCCAAGTCCAAATTAACTCACAAAAACAAATGACTCTCTTTTGATTTTCATTATATATCACTTTATCATTTGTCTTCCAATCTAATTTTGAACTGGGATCAACGTAAAGTGATTTTAAATTATGTCCACAGCTACTGTTTGTTCATATTTTTGTAATATCTCAAAGTCAATATAAACCGCAGCCATGGTGGCTCTGTTAGGCTTAAAACGGTATGATGTGGGCGAACTGCTCCAATACAACAGAAGTGTGATATAATTTCCTAATTTAAAAAATATAATAATAGTTTCAAGCATGAGTCTGGTATTTCACTATCTTTAAGTCTGAGTTTTTAAAAGACGTAAAATCACAACAGGACAAACGCTCAAGCTACTTCTCTCGGTGCTGTGACTTGCCTGCGGGGGGTGATGCCTGCTGCGAGCAAACTCGTTCTGTAAGATTTAATTGTCCTTATCAGATTGAATCTAACAAACTGAGGTTGTACGTGTAAAACTATCGCTTACTGTGGTTTCTAACTTCATAAATAAATTTTAAAAAGCAGACGAAAACTTACCTCTGACACACAGTAACGACATGGCAAAGCGCTTCCAGCGAAAATCCAATAGTTTGACAGAGTTTGTAGAGCAGGGGAGATTTACTCCGCCCGGTTACATTATAACGTCCGTTAAATTACTTTATTCAATCGTTGAAAAGCTCCTCGCCGATGTTTACAGGTGGTTTTCTGATGCTGGACTCGGGCAGAGAGCCGATGCCCCCCGCCACGGCCACGCCATTATCAAAACTCTCATCCCAGGTTTTCAGACTGACGGACAACCTGAGGGCACCGAGAGAGAGAGAGACGGGGGGAAGGGCGGGGCGAAGCACCTGTTACTGGCGTCTGATGTGTTCAATGAAAAAGCAGTACAGCGCTGAAGGGCGGGGCTAATTAAAGTAATCTGACCAATCACTGAGAGGGACAGGTTGGCGGAAGAAACAGGTGACGCAGACAGATCCGAAGCAGACTGAACACCTGCAACTCTTTGAGTGACATTTGGAGACTGTGTTTTAGGATGACTGTTAATTTTCCTATTTTTTTTGTATTGTTTCTTGTGGATTTATATTTAGTCTCCTATATTTAAACGTAAACATACAATTTTTCAGACAAAATCTATTTTTAAGTATGTGAATGGTGACTAATTTATTATTTTATGGGTAGAGCACGGATTTCTTAGTCTTACAATTTTTTCCACGGTCCACGGTCCGCTTAGTCTTCACCACACCATATCAGTGGGATTTTCTTAGTCAGTTAGAAAAGTCAGTTTAAAAAACATAAGCTGATACACAAGTGTCTGTCCTTTGAGCAGCCATGACATAAAACAAGGGTCCCTTAACAACAATGAGGTTAGAGTTATTTAAATGAGTAGGATCTTTCTCTGGGGGACTACAGCTGCAGCAGAGCTAAATAAAAACCAAGAGCACCGCCCTGTGTATTCAGTGGGTCATTACATTTATTGACTGGAGAGTGGGACATTTACGGATCGGGGACAACACAAAAACTTAATTAACAACGGATATTTCAAAGCTATATGGGTGCAGAAGACCCCCCTTCTTACCAGGCTGTATGCTGTTTGTTGGTTTTGTTTACAGGACTTATGTACAAATCATCATTTTCTCCATCAGACTCTTTTACTCTTTGTTTAACTCGTGTTACGTTTGACACAACATTGTATAGTTTTACACAGTTTATCCCTGTGTGATTATAACACATTCATTTACAACAGCAGATACTATTGATGAGCCAGCGGAACCATAGTCGTTCGGTCTTTGTTCCTCGCACCGGCGGAGTTTTTCAGCGCTGCGCCAATGATGTAACTTTCATTTCCTGATCGGAAAGGGTCACTCACATGAGTGCGGAGTTTGGGGTAGAAGCCAGTTCAAGACGCTGAATCGTATTTGTACAATCACTTTACTGCATTTGAATGATGCTACGGACGCTGTGTCGGGCCGGAGGAGCCATTTTACAGGTAAATTAAAAGTGTTGTTTTGTCATTTCCGGCTCTTTAGCTAGTTAGTTGTCATTCAGCGCGCATCCGTGTGTTAATAATCCACGAAATGTCACATCCAGACCAGAAGTCTGCTTACCGCTGCATAACATGAAATTGTTTACATATATACGTTGTAAGTCAAAAGAAAGAACTACACTGAACAAAGCAGCTAAACTAAAAATAAGAAAATTGAACATCCTTAGTTTCGGTTGTTTGTAGGATAAGTCATAGCCATTGAGGATGTCAGATTTTGCTCAGTGGTATTTTGGGGGGCATCAAGAGACTAAACAATTATTTGATTAACAGAAAAGGACTCACTGAAAAATTGCTCGGTAATGTAAATGATTATTAGCTGCAACCTTATCTTTTTCAATTAAATGCAAGGGACAAAATCTTTGCAGTCAGGACTTGGGTATGAAAATCATGTTTTAACAACAGATTTATTCATTATTTTAAATTTTATTTTTTAATCTGACATTCTGCAAATCTGATGGCATTTTGTTGTAATTGTGTGTCTGTAGCAAACCCAGCGGACTGCACCGAGGTTGTGGGTGACACCAGCGCAGCAGAGATGGGCGTCCAACTTACCCATGAACACTTTGATCCTGTTTGTGCCCCAGCAGGAAGCCTGGGTTGTGGAGAGGATGGGTCGCTTCCACCGGATCTTAGAGCCGGTATCAGGCTTTATTTTTAATAGATACTGAAATCTAAATGGCAGGATAACCACAGGGCATTGTTCCAAAGGTTACTCTCAGTTATCATTTGAGTTACACCTACCTAAAATTAATGCAGTCCAATCTAACAGTTCTGTAATAAATTCTCCTTTGTGAAAGTTATAATATTCAATTTTTATTGAAACTGTTTTAGTGAAGTATTGCTTCAACTGTATGATCAATTTGTGGGATGTGTTTTGTAGTCATTAATTCAAATTGAGGGGACAAAATAATAGAAACACCTGTTGATTTAATATTTACCTACTTAAATCACAATTTTAACAATTTTAGACTGATTTTAAT
The DNA here is from genome assembly GCF_017976425.1 of Toxotes jaculatrix. Classification (NCBI taxonomy): domain Eukaryota; kingdom Metazoa; phylum Chordata; class Actinopteri; family Toxotidae; genus Toxotes; species Toxotes jaculatrix. Next base: position 10,295,122 of record NC_054409.1, on the reverse strand, counting down.
TTAGTCTTTTTACCCTAAAGCTTGTGTTTATTCAACAGCAGTATCATCAAATAATATCCAGCCCTACTAAGTCCTCATGTCACATATATTTGAAAGCTGTGGAAAGGAGTGAGCGCTCCTTAACATTTTTCCCTTTCACCTCTTTTAGGGTTTAAATTTCCTCATTCCCATACTTGACCGAGTTCGCTATGTGCAAAGTCTCAAAGAGATAGTGATTGATGTCCCAGAGCAGTCTGCAGTATCTCTAGGTAAGAAACACCATGCCCCTTTCTTCATAACTCATGGGAAGGATGAGTGTGAAGGCAATTTATCTTTGGTTGCTCATCCATTATTTTCTTGATGATTTTCAGATAATGTGACACTACAGATTGATGGAGTGCTTTACTTAAGGATCCTAGACCCTTTTAAGGTATGTTTGCAAAAATTAGAATTTCTTTTGAAGGGAGTTTTTTGTCCTGATGAATGGAGGGTTTTTTTTTTTTTGCTCTGCTGTATGTTATGTGTGACCTAGAGTCAGGTTTATAATGTAATATTCCATCAGCCTCTCTGTAACAAAATATGGACAGGGTTAGACCTAGGTTAGGTTCCATCATCCTGTTTGTTATGCCTGGGTTAATGTGTAATATCATGTATGGCCTTTGGTGATATGTTATGCTCATAGAAAAACATGTTTACTTTATGTAACAGTATTTATGTAACTTATACCTGTAACTTGTGGTGACCATGATTACTTCAATGTGTGTGTATCAATGTATATATATCTGTGCGCTAATGTACGTAAATTAGAATGACTCCTAGTAAACTTTATATATATTTTATAACCAGGTTGGGAAATAATGGTGTATTCCATGGTTACATAGAGCAGGATCCAGTTGATTAGCATAATTAGACACTATTAGGTTCAGATCCAGATGGGCAGCAGATATTCTGTAATTTGACCATTAGATCCTGGCTAATTTGGTACAGTGCACAAGAATTAAAAGTATTTGTAGAGTTAAAAGTGTTTGTTTTCTATTTGTTTTCAGGCCAGTTACGGTGTGGAAGATCCAGAATATGCCGTCACACAGCTGGCACAGACCACCATGCGTTCAGAACTGGGCAAACTCACACTGGACAAAGTGTTCAGGGTAACAGCAAACTACTTCTGTATCTCATTTTGGAATGTGAGACATAAAATGTGTGGTGGGGATTTTTAAATCTTATTTATCTATCTGTCTTTTCAAGGAAAGGGAGTCCCTGAATGCCAACATTGTCCACTCCATCAACCAAGCTTCAGATGAGTGGGGAATTCGTTGCCTCCGCTATGAAATCAAAGATATTCACGTTCCACCTCGTGTCAAAGAATCCATGCAGATGCAGGTGTGGTTAACATGTTGATGTTGTTGAAGAATGAAAAAGGATCAAAGAGATAAAGTTCCCTAGAAGTCTTTTACTTTGTTTGGATTTCATTTGCTGGTGACCTTAGCAAGAAGAATAAAGCCTCTGCAAAATTCAGCACTTCACTCGTGAAGCTAGAGAGACCTATTAATCACAGAAAAAGTTCAAACACACACATTTTATTCTCTCTGTGCAGGTAGAGGCTGAGCGTAAAAAGAGAGCCACAGTGCTGGAGTCTGAGGGGGCGAGGGAAGCGGCCATTAATGTCGCAGAGGGTCGTAAACAAGCTCAGATCCTGGCCTCGGAGGCTGAAAAAGCAGAGCAGATCAATAAAGCGGCTGGTAGGTGCATTTAGTCACCCAGTTCAGTTGTTTTATCTCTGTGGTTTTTACACAGTTACTGTGCTTGGAGGAATGGCTCTTATTTTCTCCTGTATCTGTTGCTCTCAGTGATGTTTTAAGTTGTAAGGCTAAAAATACTTGAATTACTGACATATTCCAGATGATAACACAAGTTATATATCAATAATTGATTACTGGTTTCTTTCCAGGTGAAGCCCAAGCTGTATTGGCCAAAGCTGAGGCAAAATCTAAGGCCATCCGTCTTCTGTCAGAGGCTCTGACTGAGCAGGTGAATAGTATTTTTTTGTTTTTTAACCACGGTTACAGTCTTCTTTATAAAAGAGGTTTTCTGGTTAATTCTAATAATGTTTTTTTGTGCAATGTACAGAATGGAAATGCAGCAGCCTCACTAAGTGTGGCCGAGCAGTATGTGTCTGCTTTCTCAAACCTCGCCAAAGAATCCAACACCATCCTTCTGCCCTCTAATACTGGGGACATCAGTGGAATGGTCACACAGGTATCTATTTGTGCATTATTATTCATATGTTCAGAACAGCATCATTGTAATACAATTGCTCATAAATATAGATGTTATCAGCATCTAAATAAAATATCTTTGATGCTTTTGTTGTTGTCAGTCATGATATTAAGGATTATTTTCCTGCCCCTCAGGCCATGACCATTTACAGCACGCTGGCAAAGACAAGCCCAGTAGTAGCAGCAGAAGTGGTGGAGGAGAAGACTGAAGAGCTTCAGAATCAATCGGCATCGACTCAATAGCAGAGGACTCAAAATGGACTCAGAGCAGTAAATGACACAGCACCAGAGGAAGCAGTTTAAGTTTCAGTTATCGGGGGCTCCAAGGCATCGCTGGGTGACGGAAGTTCACACACCTTTTACTGACAGAATGAGAAGAAAAAACTGCCAACTTCATGAACTCTTCCATTGTTGTGCCTTGGAGTCCTTGGAAAATCACATCTTTTGTATGAGGATTTCTAATCTTCACTGACTCTTGTTTATGTTCAGTTATTGTCAGATTGGGAAATAAACAACAGCCTCCAGCCAAGTATACTCATAGCAGTGACTTAAAGGATTTTGAATGTGACTGCACTACTACTTTGGTTAAAACATTTAGTCGTTTAATGCTTTCTTCTCTTTTCCAAGCTGTGTTCCAGTTCTGGCCCATTTTCAGGTTCTGTGGGTTCGTTAGTATTAATCACAGTAAGCTCAGGTGAAACATCTGCTTTCTTGTGGCTTGTTTACAGGAATCTGTGATAATTCTTCAACTGTCTTCGGCATCTTTTGGGACCAGCAGCTTTTAAGTTGCTACATGTGATGTCTGGCTGGATGCCTCAAAATGGTGGGAAGTGTAGTAAAAGTGTAGTTAATTCATAAAATTGGCCTTCTCTCCCTGAAAAGCGAAACCAATAGTTGCTTGAAAAATAGTCTGGAGAAAGTGTAAAATTATTCAGAAATAATTTTCTTCTTGCTAATTAATTAGTTTAAAAAGTCAGCCCCAGGAACAAATGTCCCCATTATCTTCATAGTTGTGTTCACCTATTATGTCTTGTGGGTTATATTTATTAAGTTTCATGGCTCTCTGCAAAGACAACAAGTTTGTAATTTCATGGGTTTCTTTAAAACTTAAAACAGGTTTATGGAACATGATGCAACATGAAATAGGCACATCTGAGTATGTGTCATTTGAGACTCTCAAGTGAAGTCTCTTCTTCACTTGAGGTTTATGGAGGTGGAAGAGGGATGATGTGAAGCACTTATGTTAGAGGAATATGGTGTGAAACAACTCATGAGAAACTACATGACTTCTTCAAATGAAATGTGTGGAAAATGTTAAAAAGAAAAACTCCCAGTGTAATAAAATAAAGAAACTTGTTACCTTGGTTTACTAGGTCTGTTTATTTAAACATATTTCAGTATTTGCCACTATGATTTTAAACCAGTGGAAAGGATTTAATTTAATACCATCATTTGACATGGTTTCACAGTACACCAACTGTAGCCTAAAATGATTTATAGAGACTGCTCAGGATTATTTGGCAGTATATGAGAAGTCAAAAAAGGACATAACTTACCACAATGGACATGGGACAGACTTTACAGAGAATGTACTTTATTCATTTATTTATTTAATAAAATACATGTATCTGCTCTGCTTTTGAATGATTTTCTGGTTTCTTGCAATATTGACAGAGTGACACATCTTCGCTTTCCCCGTCCTCTCTATGTCAGTGTTTCTGAATCCTCTGCTTAGCCTTACAGGCATGACTAGTCAAGCTGTATAATTTAGTTTTTCATTGCACTTTATTGCTTGTTTGACTTATGACATAAATTTTCACATATATTCAGAAAGTTTTCCAGTAAAATTTGATTCTAGTTCGCCAGTTTCAGAGAACTGCTAAATATTTTGGCTGCATTTTAATTTGTTTTTGTTATTCCGCCGACGGCTGCGAGGAAGGTGCGCCTGAATGCCAGTATTCAGGGCAAAAAAACACTCAATCAATCATGGTGTTACGCAGAAAAATGTCCGCCCCGAACTTCCGCCAGGTTCCACGCACACTGAAAGTTCCTACCGGCCATCTAATATCATTGCACCGGAGTCCCAATGAAGGTGAGGGTGGTGTCACGTCGTTCTCTGTTTACCTGAGACACCTGTACCCCTTGTGTTGTCGATACACACATTCACGTCCGCCCTGCGGCCAAGAGAGGACGAAAACCAGACTGTTACAAGGTCAGTGACCAGAGCGAGGCGAGCTAGCTGCGGCTAACAGCGTTAACTCACTAACGATAACCGTACGCTGCTTTTAACGTCAGCTAGTTAATATTACCAGTCACGTCTGAACACCGTGCGCCGCGTTCACTGGTTTAGGTGAAACTTGAGGTTTCTGTCAAGTTACACTTTGCCAGCTTTAGCATCTGTAGCAGGTGTCCCCTACAGACAGTTGTTCTCCTTTGACTTTTTACCTTGGAGTGGAACAAGTGTGCCTGAATCTTTACCTGTGCTGCTGTGTGTTTAGGATGAGGGGGCTCCCGGTGCTGTCCCTGCTCTTCTGCATGTGCGCGATGTACATTGTGGGCATTTACCTGTTCGTGGGTGGGTTCCTGCTGGTGAGGCTGGAGGTGAACAGGACCAGCACCTGCGGAGACGTGCTGCAGCCCGGAGAGGAGCCAGTGGACTTCTGCCGCGTCCAGCCGCGTTTCCGCAGGGTTGTCCTCCTCATCATCGACGCCCTGAAGATCGACTTCGCACGGTTTGACCCCAGCAACACGTCGCCCCGGCCTTATGAGAATAAGCTGCCTGTGCTGGAGGAGACCGTCTCATCCAGGCCTTCTCACAGCCGACTGTACCCCTTCCGTGCTGACCCACCTACGACCACCATGCAGAGGATCAAGGGCTTCACCACTGGATCCTTGCCCACGTTTGTAGATGTAGGTAATAACTTTGCGTCCAGCGCCATCTTGGAGGACAATCTCATCCACCAGTTTGGACAAACAGGTGAGTAGTTACGCACTGTTTCTATACTGCGGTATAACTACAACGCAGTGAATGACGCCAGGACAGGTATTTCCAGAACAGCTGTTGTATAAACTCTTTCTGGATTTTGGATGAACTACCAGAATACAGAGCAATCCAGGGCTTAGGGTAAAACAGGAATAATACACTGCACAAGAGAATCTGTTATGACAGTATATTGATAAGATTTCATTGAAATCTGATGTATCGTACTATTGAACAAAACAAACTTAAAACAAGACACTAAACTTCAAGATTTTCAGGGATTGAAAAGCTTTGTAATCAGGTAAAGTCAAGAAAAAAACAGTCACGGTAGGTGTTATCTCACATTTAATGTAATCATGTAATGTTTATAACAAAGCCGATTATGTTTATTTTTATATGTGTGTGTCCCATCGCAGGCAAACGGGTGGTGTTCATGGGCGATGACACTTGGGAGAGTCTTTTTCCTAAGAAGTTCTACCGCTCTTTGCCCTTCCCTTCTTTCAATGTCAAGGATCTGCACACAGTGGACAATGGGATCCTCCAGCACCTCTACTCCACCAGTATGTTATTATTTAATACGCTTTTATGAAACTATGTGAAACCAAAAGCACCTGACATGATATGCAAAGCAGAATTGCACACTTTGATACATCTGTCCCTTTCTGTTGCTTTTGACAGTGGTGGGTGGTGATTGGGATGTCCTGGTTGCTCATTTCCTTGGAGTGGATCACTGTGGTCACAGGTTTGGCCCCGACCATACGGCCATGGCTGACAAGCTCACACAGATGGATGGAGTCATTAGGTCAGACAACAGTAAAGCTGCTACAAGCATGTTTCACAGCGTCCTACAGCTGCTGTCCCCGTCATGTGCTGTTACTATAGTGTATCTGTAGTACTGCAGATGTTCAGGTCACTGATATTGTAAAATGCTGACCCAGACAGTCATGGACAGTGATGAAATATATCTTTTTGGATTTTACATTTTTAGAATTATTGTCCAAAACAAAACACACTGCAACATTTAAATCAGCTGCTTTGAGTTTGAGAATTCATGAATTTTATTTAAAAAAAAAATGTTCGGAAACCCAATTACTGTGTTTATTTACTTCCTCAGACCATATTGATCCTTCTCCTCCAGGTCTGTGATTGATCGTCTGCAGAACGACACCCTTCTGGTGGTGATGGGAGATCATGGGATGACGGACACTGGGGATCATGGTGGAGAGAGTCAGAAGGAGACTGATGCTGCTGTCTTCCTCTACAGTCCTGCCCCTCTGTTTCACGGACCCCCGTCACAGGTGGGTTAGACAAGCCAACTTTTCCACTGTCAGTTTTATCGTGATCCAAATAGTCATGCAAAGGAATGACATTCAAAAGTCTGAAGCCTCAAGAAAGGTGCTTGTGCATTTTAAATAAGGTTGTTGAAATGGGGGAAGGTTCAGGGACTAGTTTATTCACTATTTCAAATATAGGAACAATGAATTTGGTTTATGCTGCTGTGTAAGCCCACATAATTACAAGGACTTTCCACAAGGTTCATTAAAGCCTTTATATAGTATTTTCCCTTGTGGGCTACATCTAATTAACAGGGATTAAAGCAAGTGAATTAAAAAAGAAACATGTTGTAACATGTGCTTTGACATACTATGTACATGCAGTAAAAACACAGGGCTTTTTTAAAAAATACAAATAAGCCTGTTCTGGCCCATTTGTAATGCTAATAAAGAAATACACTCTTACACGACTGTTATGAATATATATAACTGAGGAATATGTGGTTTAGTACAGAAATAATAAAATTTAGTAACATAAAATAGTAGTTAATACTAGTTAGTTAATTTAAAAAACTAAAAAAAAACAAAAGAGGCCCAATCTAAAATGTCTTGCGTCAGACTAAATTTGTTCTTTGTCACACTAACATCATTTTTCCTCTGACTCTGTCAAATAACACATTCCAGTAACCAGTCACCTAAATCCAAATGCAATACAGAGTGAGAGAGAAGCAATGAAGAGTGATGCAAGTTAAATTCCATTCATGCTCGGTCACAACTGGCAGCAAAAATCTTGACTCCTGAACCTTTTCAGAGAACAGAACATTCGAAAAACAGCAACATATCAATCCAGTTCCCACATGAGCTAATAAGGAAGTAGAACAACATAGAAGATCCTGTAACTATTTGCCTGTATTTGTTTGTGTATCTGTCTTTATTTTATCAGCAAATACCCATTTACATCACGCTTATCTCCTCAAATCACCTCAACAACTGTTGCTGTCTTCCAAATACGAAACATCAGACTATTCCTCGCACAAACGTTTCTGTTCATGGACGGCTGTGCAGCTCCCCGAATCTGTAAAATTGATGCTGGCAGGTGGTCTCCACCTTTTCGGGGATAAAATTGGATCTCGCACTAGAAAAGCAAACTCCACCGCTGATTTCCATAATTGCAGCTTAATTGGAGCGTTACATAACACATTGTGGAAAATCGCAGGCTACATGAGCACATTGAAAATACCACTAGTATAATGAAATGGGACATTATTATCATCCCATTTTTTTTTAGTAAACTAGTAAGTAAACTAAAACCGCAGGCTTTTATTTTCTCATGTTTATAGAATGAACCGGATGTGGTGCCGCAGACTGACCTGGTGCCCACCCTGGCTCTGTTGCTGGGCGTTCCCATCCCGTACAGCAGCGTGGGGCAGGTTCTCTTGCCTTTATTCCCTCCTCATGGGAAGACTGAAGGTGCAGTTGGAGGCCTCAGCCAGCTGGAGGCACTGTGGATCAACGCAAAACAGGTAGTCGGCTCAGTTACGAGCTGTCTAGCAGCAACAGTTTTGTAATGCTTCTGCACGGAAAACACTTCAGACTTCACATATCCTGGAGCATGTTCTCTAACTGTGTGTTTTCGGTGTATCTAATCTCACCCCATGTCACCATTCTGTTTCTGAAGGTAAACCGTTTCCTGGAGACTTACTCTGGCATGGCCAAAGACATTCCACCAGAGAGCCTCTCTCAGCTGAAGGATGAATTTGCCCGCCTCTCCTCTGAGTATCTCACCACAGTTGGAGAGGGGCGGCCACCCTCCCCAGAGCTGGCTGCCTCACTGCAGGCTTACCTCACCTCTGTCAGAGACACCTGCCGAGCTACCTGGGCTCAATTCAACCCTCTCAAGATGGCAGTGGGTTTAGTCATCCTGGCGTTTGCCTGCCTGATGTGCTTCATCCTGTCTGAGCTGTCCCTTGTGCTGATCAGGGAGAATGGTCCCGGACTGAAGGCCCCAGTTGTCGTGGCTCTAACAGTGGGGGTTTGTGTGGCTGTGGGTCAGCTGCTCACACAGGGATATATCGAGGTAGCATGGTGCCTGGCAGCTGCTGCCCTCAGCTCTGAACTTCTGTTCCTCTGGAGAGTGTGTCGATCCAGAGCCACTGCTGTAGCAAAGAATGGATCTAAAGCTCCAAAGTATGCTAGCAGGCTAACTCCACGCCATCTCCTCATTCCCTCTCTCTTGGTTCCACTTCTTCGCTGTGCCTCCCTGCTGTCAGACAGCTATGTGATCGCTGAAGGCCGGGTAGTGACCTTCCTCATGTTCTCTCTGGCTCTCTGTATCCCCATCCATCTCAACTGGGATGGCCTGCTTCTGCCCCCCAGCCCTGATCCTCTGAAGTCTGCTGGGCTGCTACCTTCCCCTGCCTTGTCTCCATCAGCTGTGAGGAAAGAGAGCAGCACCCTCCTAACCTGTTTAGGACTCCTTGTTGGCAGCCTCTACCTCTCCCTGTCCTTTCACGGCTGTCGGGAAGAGCAGGGCTCCTGCCAGCCTTCGCCGTTCCTTTCTCCTCTTTCCCGGTTGCAGGACAGCCAGCTGAAGAACCTTCATTACGTCCTCTCTGTCTTCTCCCTGGGCTTGTGGACATATCTGCTGAGACGCTGCCTCCGTCACTATGGTAACCTCAACTCCTCGGGTGGGACGGTGTTCACGGCCCGCTGGATCTTACCACTGCTGTCTGTGTGCCTGGGGCTCCACTGGGCTGTTAGTGCCACTCCGGAGGACAGCTTCAGGAATCTGGCCGAGCTGATCAGCCTGGCCCAGCTGGCCCTCCCCAGGGCCGCCTTCTGTCTCTTGGGGCTGGGGCTGTTTCTTATCTGGCTAGACCCTCTCACTGTGTTTGTGAAGACCAGAGCTGTGGCTTCAGCGAGATGTTCTTCGCTACCCCCGCCCCGCTACCGAGCCAGCACCGGCATCAGCCCCCAAGCCGAGTTGCACCACCTCATTCCCCAGATCTACCAGCGCATGCGCCGTTCCCTGGACGACGGAGAGCTGAGCGGGGGCAGCGAGGTGGACAGCAGGCCAGCTGTGGAGGCCTATGGACTGGGAACTGTATACTCTGCCCCTCTGCTGCTGTTCTGTGGCCTGCTGGGAATTGGTATGCTGCTGCTGCACCCAGAGGGCATGGCTATGTCTTTCTTCCTGCTGCTGCTAGAAATGGGAGCTTTGCTGCACATTCACGCCTCCTCCACTACCCTCAGAGGCCTACATGGAACATATTCTGGTGAGATCTTCAAAATCACACATCTTTTCTTTTGTGCTTTCTTTGCCTCTTTTTGAATCACGCCAGTAATTACTTGTGACATGCTCTGTGTCCTTTAATAAAAGATAGATTTCACACTGTTCACCCACTTCTCGTTGGTTCCTCAGGTGGCTTTAACGTGCCCTGGACTCCAATAGTGATGTGGTCCCTGGCTGCCACCCAGTTCTTCCATGCCACAGGTCACCTTCCCACCTTCCCCTCCATCCAGTGGGGTGCCGCCTTTGTGGGTTTCCCCGATGGACACACAGGCACCATACTGCCCGCCTCACTGGTTACCCTCAATACCTTTGCCTCACACATTCTGTTTGCAGGTAGGTAAAAAGGAGCTGGTATTATCTTTTCCATGTGAGTCAGTCTGATGGCTGGTCCCCAAAAACCTATACAATGTCTGATTGTCTTCAGTGGGCTGTCCATTGCTACTGTTCTGGCCCCTGGTGTGCGAGGTACGTGGAAGCAGAGGAGGAAGAGTTTGTGGGGAAGAAGGAGAGGACGCCGTGATGGAGATGAGACTGAGAGAAAACCCCCAGCTGTTCAGCTCAGCTCTCCTACAACTCACAACACGCTACCTCTTTATTCACGGAGCGCAGGTGCGGCCATAGACCGAGAATCATCTCAGGCTGTGTGATTTCACACATCAGAGTAGCATAGTTGTTATCTGTGATTGATTGTTTGTTTGGTCATCAGTTTTATAAAATATGATCTATGATTGGGAACCAAATCCCCTTTTAGTGTGGTGTTCAGTTTTTATTGTATTTTTTATTTATTTATTTATTTATTTATTTTGCTCAGTTCCACATTTTGAAGATATATCACATGACACCACTAAGCACCTCCGCACTCTTCACAGGTCTTCGCATCAGTCTGTGCAGCTGCTATCCTCAGGAGACACCTAATGGTGTGGAAGGTTTTCGCACCCAAGTAAGTGCCTGAATGGATTTTCCAGTTCACGTAAACTCACTGACAGTAAAGGCCTCTGTGGATATGGACCCAGTGTAACTTCAGTTCAGTGTATGCACCTCAGTGAATACAGGTTTCTTTTACACGGTAACATAAATGTATTTACATCTGAAATTCATAGTTTTTGTTTTTAAATTAATGTTATTTTGCTTGTCATTCCCAGTCCAGTGAATACTGAAATGTCTATTTGCTGCCAATATAGTGTCATGTTTTTTCTGCTCAGATGAAAAAACACTGAGTTATAAACCATAGAAAACAATACAGATTTCTCAGATTTGAAAAAGTTGGAAATTTACAATATCCGTTTTCTCCCTCCAGGTTAATGTTTGAGGCCTCAGGGTTCTTGGTGAGCAGCGTGTTTCTGCTGATTGGGGTCACATTAGTGTTAAGAGTAGACGTAGCCGTGGGCCGCTGGTTTAAGAGAATCGTCCCCGACGCATCCAGGTAGCGACGGCACAGGTGCTGCTGCGTTATCCCGGAGGCCCACCAGAGCTCACTGTGCCACAGAGAAAACGGACACGGTGGTCCCTGTAAAGTTTTTACATGGAAACGTTGCCATCGGTGTCTAACACAAGGATCCCCACAGACATGTCATGTGAGGCTGCCTCTTACTGTAAATCTTTTTAGGGCTATGTTGTGCATCACTGACACTGAGGTTTGCCTCCTTTCCAGCCAGAGGGACTTTTAAGACATCAAATCCCGGACTTAAAAAACTCTGAGCACCTGTACTTCTTTTCTCTCTCTTTTTTTTTTTTTTATACACTGTTTTTGATTAAAGCTTGTAAACCACCTCACAAAGGTGATGGTGGTTAAAGGCCTTTCAGGGCCAGAGTTGAATGTGATTAAGGAGAGAATAGTCATTTCTGAATGTTTCTCCTAAACTTGTGGATAAAACCTTCCGAGCTCTTCAAGCCAGACAGTCTTGCAAGTGGTACATAGTGCAGCAGTTAAACAGCTTCACTAAATACATACAGTTTACACTACCTACACATCTGTCACAGCTGGCTAACAACCTCAGCATTTAAACAGAATTGGCCTTTTATTATCTGGGGGTTTTTTCCACCTCATAACTAAGGCAGCCAATGTTGTGCTTAGGTACGACCGAGTGGCCAAACTGACAATTTAATGTGATGGAAAAGCAGCTGTGGCAGGATGACGATTGACAATTAAATTTACTCTTCAGCCATTTAGCTGACTTTTCCACAGCGATGTACGACTAATGAGCAGGTAAAGGTTCACTGTCTTTCTTACTGCAGAAACTCAGCTGAGCAACTTTATCATCAGCTCACAAGCAGGTCAACTCCATGTGGCGAAATCCATCCAAGTGCATTACAGCATGTCATTTAAATGTCTGCTGGAGGAAGTTTTCCCTTTTTTTATGTTTTGTATTTTCAAGATGTTTGAAATACCCCGTGCATCTGATTACTGCCAATTCACAGAGTATTACTGTGCTGTTATTATACTTTTATTTAATTTTTTTTTTTACACAGTTTGTGGTTCTTAATCTTTTATTTTTGTGATTCCTAACTCTAATGCCTGTTTATAATTCTGATTTTTTTAAAATCAGTGATCAGTTTTCTAATCTCAAACTAAACTTTTGGCTTAATTGGGCCTCATACACCTTGTCCTTGGAATAGGTGCCTAGCTTTAACAAATGCCTTTTCTTTTTTTTTTTTTTTCCATATGATGTCATTAATTTGGCAGGGTCGTTAAACCCAGGACCTCCAGAAACACGGTCAGTTAATTTATTTCTGCGGCACATCTGAGTCAGTCTCTGGTGTAAGATCTGTTACTGTTCTGCAGCTGTAGTCAGCAGCTAAAGCTCATTAGCTAATGCATGATATCGAAGGAATCTTGAGCTCAGGTTGAATTAGCTATAATGCAATTGTACTGCATTCCTCAGGCTGTTATAAAGGAGTGATTGGTCATTTAGAGCAGCCCGCTCGAGTGACGTCAGCTCAAGTGATGGTTTGGCTTGGTTGTGTGATGACAAGGCACATTTTTTTTTCTGTTTTTAAAATGTTTAATATATAAATAACTGAATTAATTAAAATGATTTTACATTCTGTGAAAAACGTAATAAAACTTTTCTACATGACGTATTAGCCTCGCACAGATTAGAAGTAACCAGATTCTTTTAAATTCTTTCCTTATTTATGATCATGCATCCAGGTTTCAGCTTTAAGATTATTTATCGCTGCAGTGCAAACTAATGTTTATTGATCCAGTGACTATGTGAAGGAAGTGGGTGCTGCCATAAGTTTTTTCTACCCATCAGTCAAGGTGCTTCATTCATTATTCACGGAGGCTTTCCACATTTCCAGCTCACATAACTCTGTAAGTTGCTGAAACTCTCACTTGTACACAAATGTTAGTCAGTAAATTTTCTAACTTCCGTCACCTTGCCTGTATTTCTCTACTTGTGGCTCATTTTACATTTCTACATTACAGACGTACCTCCAGCACAGCATGTGTACGCTGTATTGCTGACATGTAAGAGGCAAACCCACTGCGGTCAAGTGGTAAGTTGTGTGGAGAATGGGATGGATGGATATGTGGGTGGGACACTTTTTAATGAGATGAGATTTATTAGTATATATAGTATATAATTTGAACACATTAGTATTCAAACGTCAATTTTCACATCTTGTATTTACAATCTATGCCAGAAGAGGGCGGAGCATTGAATCCAAATTTTCTGCTGGACAAATTCATGCCAAACATTTAGAAACAGAAATTCTTGGACTTGTGTTTTCACTCTATACAATTTCGAACAAGAATTCTGTCAAAGTCAACAGGGAAAGTGGAGAGCAACATAAATTGCTGCTGGCTGGCTGAACTGCACAAAAAATATATATAATTATAGATCTTGCAAAGTGTTGTACTAAGTGTCATCTTGTGCTTCACAAGGCTAAAGCTTCAGATGGGGAAATATATGAAATAGAAATAGACATGTAGGCAGAAATTGCTTTAACAATTTTGACCTTGGTCATGACAGCTTCACTCATCATGCTTAATGTTATATAATGTTACTAAACTGTTTTGTCACATAAAGCCAAGGTCAGTGATTCACTGAATACAATGTGCTTGAGTTTCATACTGTCTGGAGTATAAAAAAAAGTTGGAAAAAGTGCGCTTTTGCATCAGTGTAGTCTGACTGAATATGTGATTAGCATAAAGAATTCCTCTAGAATTATGGATATACCAGGAAGTGGTTCTAACCCTGAAAACAACTTAAAAAAAACATCACAGTAACATCCAGGAAAACAGTGCCATGGATGTCGCTGTTTGAAGCTTTGGATCTCTTATTATCTTGGATGCGAAACTCCATTATGGCTGTGAAGCTGCCAAGCTTTCTTTCAAAGCATCAGTATCTCTAATTGCTCATTATTATCAGATGAACAGCCATTTGGACAACAATTCCCACATTTCAGCTCGCGTCAACTATTAAAGTCAGACCAATTTGTATTACAGGGATGGAAAAATATGTGATATCTCTGATGTTTGCGCAAAGGGCCTGATCCTTACACAAGGGAACCCACTTAAATTTGTTTTGATGATATCCATCATCCCTTTCTGCTCTTCCGATGAGGCTGAATAGGATGCAGACTTTCTGGACTCAGAGTGAATTTATTAGGTGTAACGCTTTCAGCCATTATCACTAACTAAGGCTCAGTTACTGAATCTGTGCAGGCAAACTTGGCCTCTGAAAAAAATGGCAATCAGGTTAGCTGGGCTAAAAGAGGGAACAAGGCTTCTAATTTGATTTAGTGTTTTCCGAAAAGCTAACATTTGAAATATATGTATATATATAAAAAATTTAATAGCACATTCTTCCTCTCACAAATAAGAAGTAATTCATATATAATAAATCTCACCCTTGCCCAATTCAATACACTCAGGGGTTTTGATACTGCAGGCATGGTCTAGTGTGATCGGCTTATGCTGGCTATTTTTAATACATACTGTACTGTGTGCCTAACATTACAGATCAGTCCACTGACATCATTATTTTTTGTTGTCTCCTGTTTAGCAAAAGTTCGAGAGACTCGAACATTTGTCTGCAAAGTTGCAAGCAAGTAGTGGCTACTAAGAAATAAAATTACTCCCCAGAAAGGTAGAGGAAAAGTCTTTCAAAATAGAAGCACCAGTATCTCAAGTTTTTACTGAGGTAAATAAATTCTAGATTTTCAGATTTTAATTATCCTGAATGGTTTTAAAACACAGCAAAAAAATGGGTAATGTTAGACACACATCTGCTTCCTAAACAAATCACATTAATCAATCTGTAAATAATCAGATACACAGAGACCACCCATACATTCAATGTGTCAGCACTATGGTTACCACTTTGCAATTTGTTTTTCTGGGAAGAGAAGTACAGCATCATTCATATTGTTATTGTCCAAAATGATTCTGACAGTGGCAGAAACAGGCAATGGAGGATTTTACTTGTGGTTTGCAGTTAAGCTTTCAGAGTTTACCTTTTCAGTTTTCAGTCAGATTTCAGTCCTGGTTGATTTAGCAACACTGGTGGTTTAACAGCGAGTGTGGTTTAATATTGCAGGTCTCAGAATTCAGGGGTTACAAAGACTCCTTATGCAACTACTTTGTCAAAAACACAACAAAAGAGAAGCCAGACACTGCCAAACTGTGCAGCCAAACCAACCTTCACCAGTTTTATCATTTGGATACTTTCAACATGAAGCAGCAGCAGCAGTACGTCTCCTTAGAAACAACTTAATACAGAACCTTCAGGATTATTGTTTAAAAAATAATAAAATCTGTCTCTCTTTTAAATATGCCAATAAAAGCAGTAAGCCAGGCTGATATCTTGTAAAAGCTTTTGATTTGGTTTTAATGAAAAAGGAGAAATATTACACAATCAGAGTCTATTTATCTGAAAATAGTAAATTAATGGATTATTAATAAACATGCTCAAAGTCAGCATGGTGTTCAAATCATGTGATTAAGGACATAATTTAACATCATGAGTCATAAAGATGGAGATAGTGGCTGGATGGGGGATTACAGCACTGGTAAAATTGCAGCTAATTTGCATTAAAACATCACATCAGTCATCACAAAGGTGTTAAATGTTTTTGTATTTGCTTTTTCAGCAAAACCCGTCCTTAATACCAATCTATGCAACTGGGCAGATTAGTTTACACAGTATTTAATCATTAATCCACTTAATTTCTCTTCCAATCCATGTTTACCTGCATGTCTCATGTCTCTTCTTTTTTGTTTTTTCAATAAAGATTTTACCCATCAAGGATCAGAACCAGGAATAGGCTGCAGATCAAAGTAAGTTTGAGAGAGTCCCGTGTGAAAGAGAATACACAATGGTGGTAAATCATGTACATCACTTTAAAAAAGCTTTGTGGTGAGGGATGGTTTATCAGTTGCACAAGACCAGGTATGCAGTCTCACTTTATTTGATGGTTTGATCTAAAAACAGAATTTGAAATGAAAGTGAATGAAAAGAAAGCAATTCTATCAACACTGTTTCCGCTTCTGGATGAATCTGACATCAGCTACTTCCTGGGAACAGTTTTACATTATTTTGTATTCTGCATGAGCAATAATGTCATGTATACAGTGTATAATACTCTTGGCAATATTAAGAAAATCCTTAAATAATAATACATTTATGTAAATACCAGCTAAGTTTCTGCAAACTTCAGTTTAACGCTGTTATACCTGAATCTGATGCCACTAAAGTTTACCATGTCGGTGAACCTGCCAGAGGGCCCTACATGATCTTAAAAGGATCATGTTCAAAAGGAATATGTTCAAAGTAAAAGGCTGAGTGCTCCTGAAAGGGTCGGCTACAATGAGGCTTGAAATGCACAGTGAGGTCAGCAGGTTACAGGCTGTAATATAGTACACACTTCTATTTTTTTTTTTTTGTCAGGATATATTCACCATATTTCACTACCTGTATTTGCTACAGGACCAACCCCAACTCTAACCCCATTTTAATCAGTTTAATTATAACCTTAAAGGACCAGTGTGTTCGATTTAGTGGCATCTAGTGGCGAGGTTGCAGATTGCAGCTGAACTGAATGAATACCCCTCACCCCCTCAGTTTTTCTGATTCTGAAATTCAGGCGTTCATGCAGCTCCCACACAGGGACATATCATGAAACAAACTCTGGACCCATTCCAGTCGAAGGTTAATGGCTTTGACTCATACAAAATTGGTACCTGACGTTCAAAAAGAGTGCAATTTTTTGCTTGGAGGGATATACATCAGCAGGCCAGGACCTGACCAATCAGCTGGGTCACAGCATCTGCACACATAATCAACTGAAAGATATACATGGAGGAGCTGCTGTATAAGCCACGATGTGTTTGCACATGGCTGCACTTCTGTTGGCTTCATCCCTGTGGCACCTTTCTGATGGTAGGATCTGCTTGAGTGAGCTGTATCAAAGCCAAGGAAAGATTTCTTTTTAAAATGAGGGCAACTATTTGTTGCTTGAATTCTCTGAGTTAGCAGTGTTACTTTTTTTCTGAGACATGGATAATTACACCCTGTTAAATGTAAAAATTTTGCAATCGAAGCTCCTTAAGGTAGTTTAGGACCTTTGAGGAATATTTTAGGTAGTTCAGTCTTTCGATGAGAAAACAACTTTGTGGAAGTGAATATGTTTTGGAAAGACATTATTCAAATTCCAGTCCAGCCCAAGTCTAGGAAAAACTAGCACATAATTAATGTGAAAAATTAACCTATTAATTAACCTACTTTCAGTTCCTCTCTGCTGTACAGTGTTTTAGGGTCTTGCAGCTAATTGTTTTGGTTTTCCAGCCTGCAAGTTTACTGTTGTGTTTTCTGCTCACTGCTTGCATTAATGCCATGGAGCCAAAACAGGCAGCGGTTCTCATCTACCATAAACCCATTGCATGCTTCCAATCCAGCACCAAAAGGCAGACAGACAGTTAGTGACTAGCTGGTGAACATAGCTCAGCATTTAGCAGCTAAATAGCCAGATATTTCTATACTGTTGGTGGAAACAAATACACAGCTAAAAGGAGCGGGACACTGCAAGACAGCTCCCACTGTGAGATAAAGTATATCTAAGCAATATGAATGCAATCTGACATATTCTTACCTTTCTATTCAGCCAATTTTCCACAGGTCAGATATGTTTCTCTAAGTTTTACTTATGATTATGTTCATTGTGATCATGGATTGTGCTCTACAGTACATGGCACTGAGCTATATATTTAGTTTCCCCAGAGGATGATATTACTGGTGGAGACAAAAAACATAAAAACAACAGAAACACAACAGACAAAAGGTTTAAGTTTAGGTGAGTGGTTGTGTTTCAGTCCTTGGAGCAGAAATTGCTTGTAGGCGTTTGAAGTGTGAAAGAGAGGTATTGGCTGTGATAAGATAAGCGATCCCATCCAACATTTTGGTGTAAATATGAAAGAGGATTTCACTCCTGCTTTTTAAAAGCTGATAAAGGTTTCCATGCTTGTGGGAGACATCAGCTTGTCTCATGTCTGCGGCCTACTTTTTAAAGGTCACAGAACTGAGAAGATCTTACAGAGAGCTGCCGAACAGCTGTTAAATGAATCGGTGAGACTACTTTACTTTACTTCACCACTGATTCTCTGAAGCCGGAGAAAGACCAGATAGATCAGATGCTGACCATTTTCTATTGATCATCCTGAGGACAGACCGTTGGTCAAAGGTCAGGTTGCTGAGATTTGAACTCAGGTTCAGCCGCTGTAACATCAGCTCCCTCGAGCTCCTGCAAACAAACACATGTGCTGGTGAGACAATTCTTCTTGGGCAATATCAAGGTACCTCCACCTTAAAACAGACTCCAGTATTTTATCTGGATGATTCCGAACGCCTGACTTCTCACACCTTAGATAGAAATATTGACCCGCTTGCTTACTTGCTTTGGGGCATACAGACATTTCTAAATTTGGTCCTAGCATTGAGATACAGCTAGGATTTTTTTTTTTTTTTTTTTTTTGGTAAATAAATTATCAGTAGTTCTGTATGTCATTCAGTCAGTGACAGTGATGTATTTTTCCAGAAAGAAAAATCAGCATAAATATAAATATCACAGTTTCTTTCAAAGGGAGCCTTCATGCCCTGCAAGATTTACAAAATATTATTACATATGTAAATAAATGCATGTAATAACACAAATAGGGCATATAAAGATATACGTTTTTGATAGTAGGTTGGATGATCAGTGGGTGAACGTGAAAGCTTGTGTCTTTTGGACTTGAGACAATGTGTGTAAATTTGATTTGCAAGAAACGTGCAAAAATACCAGTAGCAAAGATTAGTTTGCTAATTTTGGGCTGGCACTAAAATTGCCCCGACTATTTGATGTGTGGGTGAGAGGAGGAACTTTTCAGTGCTTCTTTCTGTCTTCATGTCCACTTTTCACTGACTTGCTCTTTAGTAATTTTGACTTTTGCTTTTTTCATTAATGCAGAAAACAGCTCGATACAAGCGCACAGCAACAGGAGAGAAGACAATAACAGAAAAAGTAAAAGCAATCGGATGTGTAATGTCATAAACATTAAACTTCTCTAATACATGTAGATGCTTAGATTTCTCTGTACCGATGAATCTAACAGCCTTCGGCCTTCTGATCAGAGAAATAAATTAGCTGACCTAGATGTAACTAATGTTATACTACAGATGTTTTTGCATGTATGTCCAGGGACAGAATATCATATATATCGTATAATAAAAAATAGATTACATAATCTATTGTACAGTACAGTTTGTGTTTTTCTGAGAGCAGTCCATATCATTTGACTCCACTAAGCACAGCCATCATTACATGATCCAATCACGGCAGGAGAGAACAGATAATCAACAAGCAGCATTTCCTGCAGTTACAGGAGTGGCCCAGCACAACAAGCACTCTGAGGAAGTAGCAACCAGGCGCCAGCTGTTTGTGGCCATCAGTGATGCTGTGCTAATGTGGAGTTAGCTGTGTACCAGTTTGCCTTGGTCCCTTTCATCATCCTTCTGTTTTGTCTGCCTTTTGCACTGATATTAGCTTCTTAAGTTAAAAAAAAAAAAAAATCCCAAAATTGAACGTTTCGTCAGACAACTATAAACTTCCACACAGATTTCTTCAATACACTAGTTTGTGGCTGTTTTATGGCTCAGCTGAATGGAAAATATCAAGGCTTTTCTTATGCATGCTGATTGATAGTCCAGAAACTTTTTTTTTTTTGATGGAATTTGAAGGTTTACTCTACTGAAGAATCATTTAACATCTATGATTAGTTTAAACCAATTTCAGCCAGATTTTATGTCCTTGGTTAAAAAGATGCTGTTCATTATACTATTAACTTGCAACAAAAGAAAAATATGGATCAAATAAGCACCTGATTATGCTCAGGGAACGTTAAAATTTGATTCAGAAAATAAATTGTCTATCTATAGTTTTGAAATGTTGTTGTCTTCTAATCCAATTTTCTCTTGTTTCAAGAAGTCTTTTTGGAGGACTATCAAATGAATATCACCTTGCTGGTACAAGTGGCCTTGGTGCTGCTGCTTTTCTTCTTTTGGCAAAAACAATCTTTCATCTCATTCAGGTGCATGTTGTTGAATTTGCTTGATTTGACTGTGTGCCATCATGCTGGCAAGCAGAAAACTCCTGAGCTTGACAAAGTGAAGAGACGTGACCTGGGAGAAAAGCAGTCTTGTTTTTGCAACCAGCAACACCTGTGAAATAAACAGTCCCACACTAACACACACACACACACATATGAATTGCAAATGAAAGCAATTACGCAGCAAAACTCTTGGGTTATTTGGGGTGTTACTTTTTCCCCAGCTGCCAGGTAATCTGACGAATTAGTCTCAGCTGTTCCTTCTAATTCTCTGGGGGAATATTTTTCTTCTCTGCGGCTCCTGAGCGAGATCCCAGTTTCCCTACAGTGTGGTCTCACACACACACACACACACACACACTCTTATACCCACATGCACACACAAACACACTCCAGATGCCTCTCCACTGCCTGGAGCACATAAGACCATAAGCACATAAGCAATGTTTTTACTAAAATCCAGAATAACAGACCTGCTTTTAAAAAATCCAGATCACACAAAAACACATAAACATATATAATTTAATTAATTAATATATAAACAAACCAACAGATCCAGGGAGAATTTAGGGAGTAGTTTAAGTTGAATGTTGTTCTCCATGTTTTTGAAGACATTGTCTGCTGTGTGTTCTCTTTAGTTTTCCAGTTTTAATTGGGAAATGTTGTAAATAAAAATATTAACAAGACTAAAGACTCTTTTATACAGTGATCCCACTATATTGCCATTAAGAAGACCTCTCATTGTGCTAGCTTTGCTTGTTTACACTGAACCAAACAAAGCTGCTCTGGAATCAATTGGTGTGCAACCATCCCGCCATGCCGCCATGCTGCCTCCCCCTTTACACAGACTTTGATCCAGCTCTTCAAACTGAAGGAGAACATAAATATCTGTGTCGAGTGTCATGGCAATCCATCCAGTAGTTGAGATTTCAAGTGCCCGTGCTGCCCCACTTGTAAATTTTCATTTCATGTTTTTTTCTGTGCTCACAAAGTTATTGTTTCATTTCATATTAGCATCTCCAGTCATGGTTGGCAATTTGTCGTAGGATGCGGAAAGTAAACACCAGGAATACACATCATCTTTTCAGGGAGACCGATGAAAGAAATGCTTAATGAGAGATTGCATTGAATTACAGAGGCGAGTCAACCCTGTCTCCTAGAAATTACATTTATACAACTAATTAGCAACAGCAAATAAGTTTTGTGGGAAACGTAATTTTATAAATTCTTTTCCTATCTTTTTCTCATAAAGCCTTCTCATCTCGTCTGTTTTCATTGCCAGGCTTACAACCCATTCTGATGACGTTTTTGTCTAGCGTGATAGTACACATTTGATTACATTTATACAGCCCCTGATGTTCGTAACATTTGAATAGTCAGCAGGATATTCTCACAAATATCATTAAACGTGTGATGTCTCTCCCTTCCATGGCTAATCATCCCATGTTTGCATATTCACAACCTGGAGCACTGAGCTCTGGACTTTTCAGCTGCACTGACAGCTGTGAGGCATCTGCTGCTGTCGCTGCCGCAGATGCCAGCGAACGCCGTGACACATCCACTGGATGACAGTGGATGGTGAAGACACTTCTGCCGTCCAAATCAGCAAATGCAGGATCAGAATCTGGGCCATGATTTTGTTCCAGTAGAAATAAGACATACAGATATTACATTACTCATTGAAAACTAACTTGTGCAACAAATATGATTAAGAGCTTTAAAATGTTTTTTTTTCTGGTTTTAACATGCACCTCAGTGCCCTTGATTGGCTGTAATAAATAACAGCTCCAATTTTTTTTTCCATTCTCATTTACACATTCATTTTGGTGTCATTTGTGTGTAATGTTTGTGTCTCATTTTGGATTCTTCCAGCACCTGCCTCATTTCTACTCCTGTGGATTTCTGTCTGTCACTGATTACTGACTGTTTGCTGGGATTGTGTTTGCTATTTTGCCTTTAGATTAGTCTTATCTTTTTCCCAAAGCTTCTTTTCACAATTAGAAGAACTGTTTATCCACGATGCCAAAGTCACATCTGGGGAAATTATCAATTCGGTTGGTGTGGAAAGGTATATCTGTGCTGTAAGTAAGAGAATAAAAGGATCAAGTTAAACCTGCTGGAGATACAATATATGTATATCCACTTTCTAAGTACAATGAAACAGCAAGATTCAGTTTCTCAGTCTGCCTTGGATTCTTTCATCTTCCTTCTTTCATACAAAAGAATATGTGCCATTATTGGCTGTTTGAGGAGGCATAACTCCTGATAACAGTGTGATATTTTCTCTTTCATCTCCCCAAACACAACAGAGAGGTGAAAGGAGAAGAGCACATGACAAAGTAGTCATAGGGGCATAGAGAGGATTGGCTATTGAGTGGAAAAGAACACATTAAGCTAATGGATGAAGCCAGTGGACTGCTTTTCAACCCCCACAGCCTCCAAACTCCATCTACAAGCTCTGCGCACTAATGTATCATCCATCCAAGGCGTGTTGGACAACTGCTGTCCTCCCTAAGAGACTATATGGGATGCTTTTCATGGATGCATTTTGGAGAATACTCTCCTTAAGGAGCTCTAGTCTGAGGTCTGAGAAAGGTTAATATCAGCCACATATTGAAGCTTAAGTAGAAACACATTCTCAAATGTCAGTATCCTAGCACAATAAGGAATGCCTGTCAAAAAATTAACAAATAAGTGAAAAGTAACAGCCATTCTGACAAACCATTATTTCCAGACCCTTGTACTGTCACAATGTGCTCCAGACTGAATGTTTTCCCCTTTGAAAAACTCAGTTGTACAGAGCTGAAAGGACATTGTCACGACTTGAGCAAGGACTTGGACCAAATGCACGACCCCACAGACGAAATCAAAAATAATAGTTTTTATCCTAACAATGTAGCAAAATAAGGATCACCCATAAAGGGGAAAAAGTCACAAAAACAAAAATACAAAATGTGAACACAAAATCACTCCAGTGAGGCAACTGGATTGAACACGGAGCAAAAAATCAAACCAGAAACAAAGTAACAAATAATACACAACCTTATTTGAGATACCATGACAAGGTATCAAGGTAATGGGAAACAGGTGAAACAAATTAGGACGGGGCAGACAATCACAAAGGCAGGAAACAAGACAAAGACAGGAAGTAGAACAAGACAAGATACACAAGGGCTATGGTTTCAAAATAAAACAGGAACTACTAACAAAACTTAGCAAACTAAACAAGACTCTGAAAATGTCCACAAAGAGTTCTAAACGTAACAAAAACGGCTCAGAAAACAGTCCCCTTAAGGGCTAGTCATGACAGACAAAAGTTGTGGTCAGGCCATTTTTTGATGATTTTGCCCAGTCACTCAGCTAAGCATTAGATTTTCTTATAAATAAAAGACAGGATAATTTATACACCCAAAACTTTGTTCAACAAATCTTATCTAAATGTATTCCCTACAATCAGGCCCTTGGTGGCTGTTTTCTGATTCTTGTAGGACTGTTCAGGGCTTTGGTTGAACTTCCTGTGGCCTGTTTTTGGGCTTTCGGACTATTTGTGGACTGTTGTTGGTCTTTTGTTGAACTCATGGCCATGATCAACCCCTTAGTGACTATCTTGAACTCCTTTGAGATGGTGTTGGGCTTGATTGAAATCTTTATGGACTATCTGGACTATCTGTCTTGTGTATCTATTCGAAGTCTAATTCTTTTCTTTTCCTGTCCTTGTTGTTTGTCTGCCTTGTCCTAATTTGTATCACCTGTTGCCAATTAACCCCAGTGTATGTAAGTCTTGTCGCTCCCCTGTCTCTGTGTTAGTTTGTCTGTATTGGTACCTGTTGTCTAGCTTGAGTCAGTAGCTTTTATCCCAGTTTGCACCTGCTATTGTCATTCCTGTGTTCGTCCCTGTAGTCATGTTGGTTCCTGAGCTCCTGTCTGCACCTTTAATCGTGCCTGTGTTTGCCTCATGGTTTTGTCTTCTGTGTTTGACCCTGGCATTTCCCATACCTTCTCTCGTGTTTCTGGCCACGGCAGCTTATAATACACTTAGAATCCTCAGAGACCCTTCTAACCATCTGGGTGAAAAAAAAATATTGCATCCATCTAAAAAAAATGCATCATTACTTGCAGATAAATTGCTAAAAATAGCATGCTTACTTCAAAGCTACAAGGAGATCATAGAGAAACTAGATACTGAATGTAAGGATCAATGATGATTGAGGGAAAGTGGATAATGCTGCTGGAGTGGCTTGTTTCTACTGATGTTTCAGTGCTTTTTTTTTTTTTTTTTTTTTTTTTTTGGGTTGCCATTGAAAGTCGACTGTAGCTCCTGTCTATGTGAAGGAGCAATGTACAAACTTTTCAGACTCACCTTCAGTCCTCCAAATGGTTGTTTGATATTCAAGATAAAGATTTAAAACTTACTTGTCTTTAGGGGTATTTGATTAAACAAGATTAAACAGTACACCAAGAGGACAGAGAAACCTCCCTCTCAGTAAAGACAAGGTCAGAGACGGCCTCATGAGGTGTTGCATTTTTAGATTTTAGAGCTGAAATGTGACAGCAGAGTCCTTATGGGAAAGTAGATTCACCTTGATTCAAGGTGGGCTGATAGCAGATACTTTAATGAAGCAGTTTCTCTCAAAAGCTGTTGATTTGACCATGAAAATGCATTGTGAGTTCATGGAAGGCAAACAACATTTGCAGCCAGATTCTGATTTTGATGAGTTTTGTGTTGAACTCATTTTATGGCAGCTTTTTATACTTCCTGCAGGACTGTCTCATTTTGCTTCCAGACGCTAACTGGTTTGGGCAGGGGATGCAGAAAGGATAACATCCACACTGACATACTGAAATAGGATTCTGGATCAATGATAATGCTTGTCAGCTTTTGCTGATGACATGGAGGGTGTGTATATGGCCCACAGTTTGATAATGAATAATTAGCAAGGCCACAATTAGACAGAATCACCAGAAAAGGCTGCTTTTGTTGCCCAGAGTGATTAAGGGCTGGCGTCTCTTTTGTCAACCTTCCAAGTGTACTTTCCTCATCAAGCTGGCATGTGGTTCGCAGTAAGGCTTGTTGGCTTTTAGAGCGATGCTCCCCTCTAAGAACCACTGAATGCCTTACACTTAAGAGTCAAAGGTTACGAGGTAAAGGAAATTCTTTATCTTGTTGCCGGTCAGTAAATTACAGGTCTAGGTTGAGAAGAAAATGGATACTTAGTCCCTTATTTCCTTCTCCCTCCTTTAAGTGCTCTTGAGGAGTTGTGACACGGGAATTGGCAGCACTGATCTTAGTCTCTCATGTCCTCAGGGGACTATAATCATAATAAAGTCCATGTATTGAGGAATAGGGCCAACATGGCCAGGACCAGTCTATCACATTCATGTTGTTACTGCAGCTGTAGGGAGTCAAAAGACAACACAGACGGATGTAAGAGCAAAACAACATGGTGGAGGCTCTATCACCTCAGCCACTTACTTCCAGATGGAGAGAAGATCAATAGTTAGTGTGATTTACTAGGAGGAGAAGAGAGATCATTTACACTGAGCACAGGACGGAGTTGAGTGATTTTTTTTTTCTTTCAATCCTATTTCAAGTCTGTTGAATACATCTCTAAAACTGCAAGCCATTAAAATGCCCTGAGAAAGCTTTTCACTCCTTTATTTCATCTTTTGATGACCATTACCACAGCTACTCCAATATATTTTCTTATTGATATTTTAACACTATTTATTTTTTGATCAGCTCTGTAAATCTAAGTAATGTTTTGGGACTCAACAAAAGAAAATTCAATTCAATCCAATCAGGAAAAGCTCTTTGAAAGAACTGAAATGGAGCCAGAGACTGATAAAATGAATTTATTAATATACAGGTTGCAATATTCACAAAAAATGAACAAATTAAAATGAAAATATAAATGATCAAAAGAATATATGAAGGGACCTTGGCAAGTGTGAAGTGTGAAGATGAGGAGAAAAAGGAGAGAGACTGGAGGGAGATAAAGAACTGTAGTTTCACAACACAAACACACAGTAAAGCTCCCACAAATGGCTTTCCATTCTCAGAATCAGAAACTTTAGCTTACACTAGGCTACTGAAAGAAACATAACTGCAGCCCTACATAAATTACAGATGCTTTTTTTAGTGTAACAGGTTGAGCAACTGAATCAAATTCTGAAGACGAGAAAATTCAGGCGGAGGAGGACATATTTTACTAATAAGGAATTACAATGTGTGATTCTGCACATGTATGAAGGTCACTGAATGAGACATTGCATTAAATCAGTAGGCTAGTTAGTTCATTTTTCCATTTGTCCATCTTTCACATTAATTTCCTTGACAAAATATTGTAATACTTTAGTATGAGTGTGTGAAGTTTTTTTTTCTTTTTTTCTGACAACTTTAGCTTATTTTCTTCAAGAAATACAAAGTTTTGTAGAAAACCATATTTGTCTTTCTTAAAGCCAGTTAAGAGAAATCTGCCAGGAGCAGTCAAAACCGTATGGTGTATTTCTCCAGGCCACACTTTCTCATTTATGCCTGGCTTCATAAACAGGCTGTTATTAGACCAGATGTGTCACTGATATGTTAACACCCGGCATTAACCTTTCCCTCTGCAGATTGTCATGGTTGTCACATCCTCTGATTAACATTTCTAGTTAATCCTACATGTCTCTTGTTTTCCATTAAAAAGAATCCCGACCAACACTATTAGTGTCTTAACAGCTTGTTTGAGTAGCCCGGTAGTATGTGGGCTCGAGAAACAGCCCTTTTAAATTTTATTGTTAACATGGTCGAATGTGTCCCAGACCACGTCCGGAGGTGGTTTCGGTGGTTAGATTAGCCTCCAACCCAAATGTGTCTTGAGTGCATTTACACCTTTTGGTTAAGTGCTTTCTGGTTACAATCACACATGTTAAAACCAGGTAAAAGGGGTCAGAGTGCATTATAACACTCCTTGGCTGTTGGTTTCTGATAAACATTTATTTCAGGTATTCAGCTTTGGAAAAAAAAAAAAAAGCTTTTAATTTTCAAACTTCTGAGGACTGAAAGCATCTTTAGATGGAAGAGTCAGATGTGATAACAAAATCCTGGGCCTCAGGTCTACTAAGGTTTTGGAGCTGCCTGCAATCTTATACCCATAACACCGGCATCGTGCATCTGTCACCCAGACTTTCTAACATCAATAGGCTGTTTCATAATATCTTTTATGGATTTAACCTTAGTAGGAGTAAGGGAAAAATGAAAACTTTTTTCTCTGTGTTATTTGTAATAAACGATACAGAAAAATTAGAAAATAATGTCACATAAAAGTCATTATCTGCAGCAAGTACTGTTTATGTAAAATGCAAACTGCTGCAAGAACATGAAGTCAAGTTTGTTCTCCACCATCAAGCAGAATTTCACTGCTTTGTGTCTGTTTTTGGCCCGTGCATGACCTTCTGCCTGCCTGTTATTTCCTGCCTTATTCTCAGCCATACCTGACTCCCTGCCCAGTGCGACTGTGAACCTGTTTTTGACCATAGTTCTAAATAAGGTGCCTGTCAAGGCCAGGTCTTGTTTCTGTTTATTCAGAGCTGTGGTAGGAGAATCCGTTACATAACAGGCTTTTTTTCAGTGAAAGCTGAAAAAGCTGTTGTGCTACAAGATCCATGCATGATGCATAATTTAAAAGAATATGACTGTATATCTTTAAGCTGTCCATACACGGACAGAGGTGCTAACTCAAAAGGTGTGGATATCAAATCCCTGGACACATTGGAAGAATTGATTCCCAATTGCCACTGACTGATGTACTTGGTGTTTTTGTTGTGAAAATCCTAGCACAGAGAACGAGCAAGAACAGAAGCTAGACTCCCTCTGAGCCAGCTCCCTATCTGTGTGTTTGGATGCTCTCTTTGGTACACACTCATTTTTGGAAAAGTGTCGTTATACGCTCAGGACTTATGCTCACTTGAGTGCTAGTGAAGCTAAAAGACAGAGAGCTCAACAATGGTTGGAATTATCTGTGTCAAAACGTAGTTATAATATTTTTTTGTTGTTGTTTTTACATTTACACTGTTTATATGCTTAAAGACTAAAGTACATGGCACAAGCAAACTGGAAGCAAAAAATGAATAAGCTGCCTTGCGTGTCCTGCTGTGGGCACTCTACCTGGTGAGCATTTGAAGGCAGCGTGATACATACAAAAGATACAAAGGGTGGGAGGAATGGGAGGACCACAGGGGCTCATATTTTGCCTGAAGGCCACATAACAGCTGAATCTGGCCGCTGTTGCAAGATGTTAAGTGAAGTACAGGAACAGTGTTGTCACAAAAAAATCACTCTGCATCTATTTGGCAACAAACTATTTGAAGATCAGTCAGATCGGCGAGAAGTGAACAACAACAACAAAAACCATCACTGCTGTGAACAGAAGTCAACAGATGATGTCTTACTTTGGTTTGCAGCCCTTACTTTCATTTCATTTCATGAGAGAAACTGTTTTTTCCCCTAAGGATGGATGAATCTTCCATTCCCACTGTCACCAATGAAGGATAGAAATAAATAAAGGTACAGCAGCAGCTTTATTTTTTCTCCATTTCTTTGCCACCATGTTCAACACAAAAGCATCTGAGGAGGAAAATAAAAAAACTGAAAAATAAATAAATAAAATAATGTGGTGTGAAAAACTGTAGTTATCCCATCTTTTTGATGCTATTGAGAGGTTTTTTTTTTTTCCAAGTTGCTGTCTGTCTAACTTGCCTCCATGATCCATTTTGCAGCTTTATACAGACAGATTGAGTAGAGCTGGTGGGCACAGAAGATGACAGATTACACAGAGTAGCAATAAAACAGCCTCAATAAAATATCAAATGAAACTTTCAGGATGAAACCGAGACAGATGAACACTTCTGTACTGCTTTGTAGCCTCTTACCTTACACAAAACAGAAATTATGTCAATGACCGAGACATCACAAACTCAAAATGCCATAGGTGTTTTAGGTGTATTAAGCTGTGAGCATCATTAGAATACTGGATTCAAAGACAGTATACAGAGCTCTCCTTGTCTTGTTTGGTATTTTAAAACTGAGTGATGTACAACAGGCTGAGACAGAATGAGGAACGACATGCAGCCGAATTCAAATTCAAAAAGACTGCAGGAACAGGGCCCGTGCCCCGTGAGCACTCTTCTTAATCAAATGAAAGCTCAGATCTCCTGCATACATGCAGTCCTATTTATAAGTCCACTCTCTTAACCTTTTGACCATCGTGTATTCATTTTGACAACAGCCGGAGCAGCTTTGTCCAAGAACAAGACATCCATAACAGTGCATCTGTGATAAGTGGTAGTCCATTTCCTTTCACATTAGGGCCCAGCTAAAGGGAAATGTTTTTTTTGTTTTGTCTCTCATTGTGCACAACAGCATATCTGTCTTTCATCTAGCCCGGTGACTCGATCAATTATGCATGCAAGCTGAGCACGCCTTTCTTACTCAAGTACATGAGAGCCTCACGGCTGATATAGTGTGGCGCCAAGGTGTTTGCGTACAATGACGGGGTGTTGTCTTCATGCTTTAAAAACCCTTAAAACCTATTTCTTCAGTCAGCTTCTTACTACAAGCTGTGGTGGTTTCTGTATGTATACAATATTTTGCCAACTTTCCAAACATTTTTTTTCTGTGGTCCCCCCATTGAAGTGGGCCGGGCTCAGCTGTAAAAAAAATCTGATGAGACGGTCAAATCAAATCTGATTGAACCAGACACATAGTCCTGATGGAGCAGATTATTAGTTTTCTGCTGTTAAACCAGAACAGGGCATGAGGCAGATTTACTTTGAAATTAAAGTTTGATTGTTGCCTGTTCAGTCATGGTCATGTGGTAGTGAAATACTGAAAAAAAAAAAAAATAAATAAATCCAATTCACTGCAAAGGTGTTGGGCGGGGTTGACGTCATGGCTGTGTGCATTAAGATTTCCCCTGACTTGGAACTAAGTGGACTTTAATCATGAAACATAGCAGAGTGTCTTGAATCGTCTTTTCTGCTGACTGCAGATTAAACATTTTCCTGCTTGGAAAATGAAACACTGACACTTTCTATTTTGAAACTAAATACCTGACACAAATGGTAATAAACACCTGAGGACTACACATGGAGTTCCAATTATCCAGCCTGCTCAGCCAGCAACTTCTGTTTGCTTCGGTGTAATAGAGTTGTAGCATTAGATAGTTTACTTATTAACATACGCAGTGATTTGGGGAGACAGCTGTACTGTAATTGTGGAGGATGTGCGGAAGAAAGTAATTAGATCACTGCGACGCTGTGTTTCGCCTGCAGCTGTCTGTTTTTCATCAAGTTTTTCTAAATGGGTTTGTCAGATCCCTCCTCCTTTGTCCGTACAGAAGTCCAATTACATTTTTATTTGTGTATGATAATTCACCCAGCATCCAATGATGGCTGTTTAATATGCACTGGACGTAGTCATGGATTCCCACTAGCAGTTCCCACTGGCTGCTTTTGACTTTTATAAATACAGTTGTGTTCAAATTAAGGTGATGATTTCATGAGATTAAATATCTGTCTTTTTTCTTTTTTGTGCTTTAAAACATCACAACATTAGACATCACTTATTTGTTCACCCCAGAGAGCTGAATTTCACCCGCTAGCACACAAAAATGTATGTTGACCCAAGTAGATGACGTCTGATTTCTTTGTTTTTCCAGCTGATAACATCCAGACCGCTGTCCACAGCCTGTCTTGTGATTTTCTCCCATCAGGTGCATCTGAGACTTAAGGTTTCCATTACAGGGAAGGGGTCCCGTAAAATATTAAATTGTGCTAAAATGCTCTGTTGGGCTGCTGCCATGGAAATATGGACTGTCATTTGTACTCTAACTATTATCTGCTTCTGATTTCTTGATGATTGTCTGCTGGCAAAAGATGGAGGGAGGGAGGGAGGTGGTTTCTTATATGCACGGCTAATGGCTTTTCCTTTCATTACTGCCTTCCTCGGAGTGCACACAAATTAGCCTCCATATATTAAATGATGAGGATGTCATGTGTGGAAGTGATTCTGATAGTGTTTCTAAATAGACAAGGGACTGGAAGCCCTCTCAGAAAACTTCTCGCTATTCTTAGTTGAAATAATCGTCGGAGGCTGAAGTTGACTCTGCCTGTTGTCTGTGGTGGTCTCAGATGTTGTTGCTGTTTCTGTCACTTCATGTCTAATTAATTAACCCTGCCCGGGTCCTTTCAGAGCCCTCAGCGGCTGAAGCGGGTTACCTTGGTAGCCACTGATAACACTACATCTCTTCGTGTGCTGGCGTGAGCAGAAAGTACTCCAATGTGACAGCAGAGCAGATCTCAGTGCTACTGAGGTATTTATAGTCATTTCTCCCAAAAGACAGAATTAGGATGCAGTGACAGTTGCTCTATTTTACTTAACATCAGTAGAATGTAGATATCTGAACAACTTTACAAGCTGTAGAGATGTTTTTTTTTTTTTTCGATCTTTTTTTAAATAAATAAATGTCCTCACAGTGGTTTTATTGTATCTGAGGTTCAATGCAGTGATAACATAGTGTGCATACTCTCATCTTCATGAATAAGAAAACCCTACAGATCCCACGGATATTGTTCATATATCTGATTGCTTCTAAAACAGCATCAGCAAGCTTTTCATTCTGCACGACTTCAGGCAAACTGAAAAGTACACAACCTTCAAATGTTGGTCGTCAATACAAATCCAGGCTAAACTAGATTTACGACATGAAAGGATGACTAAGCACAAATGGTTATCTACAAAGCCCTTGGGGGCACAAAACATTGCAAGTGAAGCATGAAGTTGTTAATGTTCAGAGTGTGTTTGATCAGACTTGTTCAACACTGAAACATCCCGTTTTGCCCTTAGCTCAGATTCTTTTTTGTCAGAATGGGAGAAAATATGTTTAATATACATAATATACTAAATAATGTTTTAATATTTTTTCAGGTAACATCATTTTTAATACACTATGTGGTCAAATGTATGTATACATGGTCTTTTAACATAGTGTTTTTCATGGTTAGAGCAAATGAGTGTCTGCAGTTTTCAATAACTAATGCTTCCCCTGGATGATAGAAACTAAAGTTTTTAATTGCTCTGAAAGTTTCACCTGGGGCTAATTATCCCACACAGTTATAACTTTTCTCTCAGCCACCATTGTAGTTTCAGATCGCAGTGTGTCTAGGAAAATGTACAGCCAGAGGCTAGTGTTTATTACTAGTGGGTCACACATGTTGTTTGTAACAAAGGCCTTTCCCTATTTCAACATCACAATGTGCACAAAGGTCCATAAAGAAATGGTTTTTGCATTTGGGTGTGAAAGAACGTGCCTGCGCAGGTCCCTGAACCCAACCCCATTTAGGATGAACTGGTACACAGACTGAGAGCCAGGTCCTGTCACCCAACCCAATTAGTGGTCATCCTCACTAATACTTTTGTGGCTGAATGGGAGCAAATTCCTTCTGAAGTCTTACTGAAAGACTTCTGAGCAAAGTTGAGGATGTTACAGCAGCATATTAATACCTCTGGCTTTGGAATGGTGCTGTCGTGTTTGGGTGTCCACCATGTACAGTATTTTCTTTGGTTATTTTTGTTTACTTTCAGCCTTGTAATCATCACATGATAATGAAACTGACATTTTGCTCTAGAAAATGATTTGGACGTTTAGTGCTTGTATAGTGTAACAGTGCTGGTAAGATTTTGAAGAGGGCATTATACTTGAATCTGGTCTTTAATGGGCCGGCTGGTCCTTACTTAAATTCATTATGTTCAATTTGGTCATTGCTATTTATACATGACCGTAATTATTCCTGACACTTGATGGCCCGAGGGAAACTTTTATCTATTTGTGTCTTAACTTTGATGTGCAGCGGAATGTAATAAAAATAGATAAAGCACAACACATTTTACTATCAAATCACACTACTCTGGGTGTTGCATAATCTAAAAACAAGACGTGAATGATTATGAGTCCTCAAATTATTCTGTATGCCTTAGGACAGATCCATTTTTTTCGTTAGCAGAGACAAAAGCTCGAGCTGCTCCTGAATCTGCTCGGATAGCACGTACTCTTTTTCGGCGTAGATTGATTATCGCTGCCATTTCAGTGCAAATGCTCAGACAAATCTAATATGGACCCATAAAGTCTCCATCCGATTTATTACTGTCTGAGCAGCTTTATGGTACCATTTTAAGACATCACAAATGAGTGACTTGGCTCTGTGGATCTTAGTTGTTTTTATTCACAAATGTTGGAGATTTCAAGTTTAAAGGAACGTTTTATTTAAATCCTCAAAGCAAGCTGTATTTCTTTTAAGAATAACAATATTGTTATCAGGTGCTGACGGGCAATACTCATTTTTATATCTACCTTATCTCCTTAACAATTTATTTTACAAGTCTGGTATCTTGTTAAAGCTTCAGTTCCTTGTGCTTGCATTTCGAAAACATGTAGCTCTCTGTTCACAGTGGGAGATGAATGAGGTATATTTTCTTGCTGTGCTCATAGGAGTTGCAGCCTATCCCCACTGCTCCATCCGAGCCATAAATAGGCAGAAACCTGTGACACATTTAATTAAATTCAAAGGCTCAAGCTGTCAGACATCGTGTTTGGCCCTCCCTTCTTTTGGTCCTAATGGATGCTTGTGGTCCATAATGCCTCTGCGCCAGATCCACTGTGTCAGTTCTGGGGAGTGATGCTGAATAATGAGGCTTTGTCAGTTCTGGTAATAAATCTACATCGCCCGACGAAGACGTCAAATTGTCTGAGGAAAAGAAAGCATGTCCAAAGTATTAATCAACCCAGGGGATTGAGGAAATGACCGTATACGTGCACATTTTAAATTCAATTTAGAAAATGGCAAGATTGTGTAACACGTGACGGGTAATTTGCTGAACCAAAGGTAAACAATGCTCAGTCTGTCAGAGCAAATCCTCTGATCCGGCTTTGACGAGGAGGGGAAAGGACAGTGTTTTTTTTTTTTTTTTTTGCTTTATTTGATAGGAAGGCTCACGCGGCATCAGTTGGCGGGTAGCATCTGGATAAAATCACACCAACTTTGCTTTGTCAGGAGGTACGCCACATGGCGCTGAACGAGCTGCACAATGTGACAAAGAGCATCTGTGCTCCAGAAGTAGCGTTGCTACGAGATTAGTCAGTTGTTCTTCATCTCTGCTTTGTCATACTGTTCTGCAGTGATGGACAGGTAGATAAGAGATTAACATTTGGCAGCAGTCTATCGGATTTCAGTGTGAAGATGGAAATCCAATTACCACTTCATTCTATCATTCCATGCAGGGGTGTGCGAGTGTGGGATAAGCTACTCCAGAGGAGACACATTAAGAGCAGTCTCAAAGGGGAAAAACACTCAGTTTAAAGCTGTGCTATGCAGTCGCTTTCACATTTGAATAACAACAAATAAATATTAGGCCTATATATTGTTTGCACAGGCTGAAACATCCCCATTTTCCTGACCCTGGCTTTCAAAGGTGCTTTCATTGTGGTTGTCAACCTAAAGACAAAGCGAAATGGCAAAGTATCCTTAGCTTCTGTAATGGTACTTATGTCTAAGTGAAACAAATACGTGAACAGGATGTAATTTAAGGTGAGGTTTGATCAAATTGTTCAGGGATTTGATCTGATTGCATTAATGTGCATTATGTAGCAAGGATGGAGTCTAAGGACAACCACAGTAATTTGGAACTGGATACTGCCCCCCCCCCCCTCCTTTAGTTTCTGCTGGGATGACTGTACCTTTTAGTTGCCTACCAAGAGTAGTTTAAGACTTTGGAAACCATCTACATGATCAGGTGTACAATCAGCCAGCATGCCTGTTCCATGGTACTGTCTGTTATTACTTACAGCTAACAATCATCAACTGTGGAGTCCTGTTCCCCTCTACAAAATCACCTCTGACTAAATATAATTGTATGTCTACAATGCCGACTGCTGGATGAATCAGCAGAAATACTTTTTACAAAGTAAAATACTTAGACACTTCATTCACTCTCTTTTTGGGTCTATTTTAGTCTTCACCAACTCCTGAGGGAAATATCTGGCTCTTTAGCTGCTAAATGCTCCACCATGCTCACCAGTTAGTTGCTGCTTCATCTGCTTACCATTTGGTGCAGCACAGATAACGTCCAGTTCATTTAAACAGTCAATTTAGCGCACAGTCACTGATGAGGCTGGTGAGAGTGAACCAAAAAAATAAAGCTGTGGCTGGAAAATCAAAATGAGGAACTAAAAGATTCTACAAAGCTCTGTAAACTTGAGTAGAGTTGCAAATGCAGACCTGGGTGTCTACTATGAGGGACCCCTCTCAATTATTTTTTTTAAGGTTAGAGACCACAGTAAGGTAGCAACAAAACTAATGATGGAAAAATGCAACAAAATAAAGTGGAACAAAACTAAATTATAGTATATAAACTTTTGCAAATTCAAGTCCAGCTTCATCATTGTTTTGATTTATTACAGCCTTTCTGAGCTATGAGACTCTTCAACACATCTGGTTGTGCAACAGGCTAAAAGCCATTTATTATACACAATTTGGCGCCTAATCTGAACTAATTTGGCTCTGGTCAAATTTTTAAAGTCAGAAAAATCCCAGCTGAATGGTTTTAATTACATCTTCTGTGAATACCAAAAAAAAAAAAAAAAAAAAAAAAAAAAAATCGCAGAAATCTGGTATGAAGCATTAGAAAACTGGGAACTTTTAAATAACCTAGGGAGACCATACATCTGTGATCTGTACCGAAAATGCTTTCTTTTCCTATGAATCACCACCATTGTCAGGGTGGTGGTGTGTCTAATAATGTAAAATTTTACAATACACAAAAAGTTGTAGTTGTAGGAGCTGGCAATGTGTCTCTTCCTTCCCACTAAAATGGCTTGTAAATGTGGACTATTATCATGGAAACAGAATTCAAGAAACAAAATTTAGATATTCAGATATGGAGATGTGACATTTGGAATATATTATTTCTACTTGCAAATGGTGTTTAAAATTCTGAAGTGCCAAATTTTCAGAGGCCTGCTGAGCATCCCAAATGATTTCAGCATGTAAGCAAGTTAAATAAAAAAAAGTTCTTTGGTGAAAATGTGGCACAAGAGGGACGTTTAATCCACACCAACTGAAATGTCTACGACTTTAACTGGCTAACATGACTGCAGCACTAAACTTTGGAACAGAAAACTGGCTGAATTGGAGTGAATCTAAATCAGCAGTGAGAGTGATCAGTTGCCTGGCAACAGTGCTGGTATTGGCATCAACAGGTTTTTCTTTTTTTTTTTCCAGCCTGCAGCCTTTGAAGCCATGCTTAGGGATGCTACATGTGACAACAACAGGTGAGCTACATAGATTTCTGAAAGAAAAAAAAGATACTCCGTAGCAGCAAAAGGCTATTAAACATTTAATATTGTTTAAAGTTACAATACATGAAAAAAGAGAGTAAAATTTTAATAATGTTAAAAAAAAATTAGTCATGTTTCCCCATCCACAGTGAAGTTCTGAAACATCTTTTTTTCGTAATCCACACTGTGCTCAGATGCAGGGCTGAGTCGTCTTCCAGTTAATCTGATCATGCTGAGACATCACACAAAGCTTTCAAATGGAATTTCATCCCCAGCCTTCTCTCTGGCTGATCTTAAACCCCTCCAGTCGAGAGCTTTCTATATGATGTTGAAGAAATATTTAGACCTGATGTGACTTGAAATATTACTTATCATTCCCGACCAGGGTCCAGAAAACAATGGACTGAGTCCAGAAAGGAATGCAATAAAGGCTTTTTGAAAAACTTTTTCTACATTTGTCAAGTTCCACCGTCAGAGGTAGTTACAAAATCAGGCTAAATGTTTAACATTATCAGTGGACTTCTTTATATCAAGAACCCTGTCCATGGGTCAATTAACACTTGATGGCTACATAAATATTGTGCTGAAACACTGAAGCTAATTCTGCATGTCTTATGCAAAAGGTCGACATCCTCACCAGCTAGTGTAGGTAGACATGGAAGTAAGGAAACAGCATTGGCCTTGCATTGCAGTGCAAAGCTAGTTATGAGAGATGATTAATAAGTTTGTGTCCTAAGGTAGAGGGAGTCAATTTTATCACCCTCTTTGGGTGATAAGCTCTTGAGACCAAGGTAGCACCGATGTTGTCCATTTTCTCAAACAAACAAACCAGATTTATGCTTTATTGATCATTGTAACTTTTTGTTTCACATCACAAGAGAAATGGTATTTTTAGTGAGGAAGAACCAGTGTTTTTGGCAAATGTAAAACTATCTCAGGTAATAAGTTTGGCTGGAATAGCTGGGCTGTAAATTTCCCCAAATCCAATATAGAGCAGTACGCCAGGACTGGATCTGCGAGAAAAAGAATCACATGAAAAGGATCTTGAGTTCTTGCCTTATTCTCTTTAGGTGTCTGAAGGGATGTTTGTTCTTTGAGGGTCCAACAACATATTCAGCCTCTTTCATATCAAGAGACATAATCCAAGAGAATGTGTGAGGACCAAGCATTGTATAGAAAACCTGTTACAATTACTGAGGTCATAGTGCCAGGGACAAGTGCCCTGCTGAAGGGAAGGTTTTCCATGAGTCTGAAAGCCATAGTTGACTTCCTGAATGAGGCAAGGCAAAGGTAATACTGTGAAGAAATACAACCACAATACAGGAAGAGTACATGGTGTATGTACAAGCAGACAATAATTCATGAATAATCCATGAGAAAACTGAAAGAAACAGGAGTGTTTGGAATGAAATATGAGACTAGGGTATGCAAATCTATATTGATGGATGAAAAGCTAAGCGTGTGGAGCGAAACCTGAGAATGGAGAGTGAATCATGAGATGTGCTGATGTGTTAAAATTTTATATGCCATATGCTAATTTACTGGCCAAGCGTCATTGCACCTATGTAGATTTTCTTGTGGAATGTGGGATTAAGAAAAGTATGATGGTCTTATTTGTATTTTGTGACTGTACAGTCGTATCATCTGTGATCTGTATGTGATATTTAAAATTCCATTAAGTTTGGGGCTTGTGTTTAGTAGCCAGGCCCCACTTTGCCCCACAATAAGAATTAATACAAAATAAGCCAAAACACAGCTCTCAGCCTGGCTGCTTACCACAATAGGTTATATGTTGCTTGTTTAGTCTGTACAAAAAATGAACAGTAAAAACAACACTTAACATTTTTAACGGGGGGTAGTGTCCTGGCTTATTTCTTGGCCAGGTGCAGTGACTTACTGGAGAGATACAGTGTTTTAATGAGGAAACTTTTGGAACCTTCAAACAGAGCCAGGCTACCCATTTCCCTATGTTTCCAGTCTTTATGCTAAGCTAAGCTAAGCTAAGCCAAACTAATTGTCTCCTGGCTCCAGCTCCATATTTAATAGACAGATATGAGAGTTATATCAATATTCTTATCTCTGTAGTCTCTGCAAGAAAGCGACTAAATATTTCTGAAAGGGGCTTTAATGGCCCAGTAAACACTTATCTGCTGCAGAGTAAAGACATCCTGACTTTTTCTGTAGCTTTTGCTTGTTGTGCTTTCATAGTCAGCAAGAGGATTTAGTGATAAAGACTTTTTCTTTTCGTGCATGCTTAAATATACAGAAAGCATCTCTGAGTGCCCAGAAATATATTATTTGAATTTAAACAGAAGTCTATAGACTTTTCATCAACATTAATCTTTTGGTGTTGTTTCTTCTTGTTTCTAATTTATATGTATGTATGTATGTATGTATGTATAAATGAACATGTAGTGTATAGAGCTCCTGGCCTTGACTGCATAACGTAGAATGCAGGATTGCTTTCAGAAACCATGGTGACTTCACTGAAGCTACATCCATGTTTTGTCTATTACATTCTATGTTTCCAAAATACTCTCAGCCAATGCTTCAACCATATTTGAGATTATTAACATGACTATTGGAGCTGAACAAAAGGTCATTTCTCCAACTGGTCCTACTGCAGTGAAATTCCTGCACCACAGAAACAGAGCGAGTGGGGCACCATAAAGAGAAGGGTACAATTACTGCTCACTTGAACAGGCCAATCAGGTGCCATCGACTGTTCTCATTCCACAGGAAAAGTAATTCAGTAGTGAAAAGGCAGTGATTGCAGTGCTCCAAAATCCAGCCCCAAATCCATGGGAATGCTATTAAGAATGCAACTGGACTGTGAATGGACTGTTAATAGTGACAGACTGCTCCACTGGGACCATTACAGCTATTCTGAAAGGGGAACTGAGGCCATTGCTATTTGCTTTCCCAGCCCAATTCTTCTTTTAAAAATGGTCCAAGCTCGGCTTTTACTCTGCTGTTTTTCTTCATTTAAAGGCCATTTCTGTAAAAAAAAAAAAAAAAAAAAAGAGAAGAAAGAAAAAAGCAAAAGTTTAAATAATAAGCTTTATCACTCAATTAATTCAAGTTCACCTTAAAGTGCACAAGGTTTTTGATTTTTAATATAAAAGCAGAGAAAAAAATCAGAACAGATGTGATGCCTGTGTGAAATGTCAGCAAATACATCATATAGTAAATGAAACCAATTTCATTAAAATATTTAGTGTATTTTTTAAGGTTACTTGCTTGTTTCTGTTCATTGAGCAAGAAGCCTGTGGTAGCTTAACACAATCTATAGCCAACATGGAGCAAGAAGAATCCATATCCTGTTTGTTTTGTAAAGTGCAGAGGTGACCGCAGGGAAAAAAGGTGTCACAGGCAGGTAGGTGAGGGCTCAGGTTTCCTCTGTGACATGCTATAGATGACCATTTCTTCCTCCTGCCTCCTGCTGAGAAAAGAGGCCAAGCACCTCAAGACCCATGGGTCAGTGTGCACTTACCTCTTCATCAATAATGGATGGCCTTCCATTTGAACTGGAAGACTGTGGAACTGGTGAGACATAGTGCATACAGTTGTTCATACATTAACCATACACCCTGCGGTGGACAGGCAGGCACTGATGAACCTGCCTTTCAAACTGCTGTGGTGATACTGACTCAGTTTTTACCACTGTGGGCTGTCAAACACATACGTTACATGGGTATAATTTAATGCTTGAGCTTGGATCGTTATTTATGATGTACAAGCAGAAATATATCTATCCTGTAAATACTATGTGGGTGGATTTATAGATCACCATCATGTGCACATCTGCTTAAAACTTTCAACTGTACATCACGTTACCATCATAGTAGACTTTTTTTCATTGTTGAGTTTGTCATTTAATTTCATGGATCAATTCGTCAACTTCTTGATGAAACATGAGAGATGAACATGAACATGACGTAGATGCGGACTGACATCACTATTCCCAAGCCTTGGGAATTAACATCTACCCGACTGAGACATGTTGAGACATGTAGACCTTTGCGTTGATGAGAAAAATATAAATATTTTGTACTCTCTGTCCTTAATTCATTTACAGAATATGTTGAAACAAAAATATATATATATATAATTGTGGACAAATTAAATCCACTTGTACGTTAAGAGGACTGAGCTCATATGTCAGTTGGGTGTGAAATTTTCACTAAGAAGGGTTGTTGAAATTACCAAATAAAAGCGAAAACACTGTGGAAAACATTTGAGAGCAATATACGCTGGTTTGAAAGCTCATAGCCTATATATGATGATTTGGTTATGGCAGTGAGGCTCATTCCATGAGTGGTTTGAAATGTATATATATATAATTATTCATATTTGCCCTGCTCTGCTCTCACCATCATAGCAGCATATTTAATCTGCAGTGTGTAGCTCCACATGCACAAGGTGCCTTCATGTCACACATCTGCTAAATTCTGACTCCAGGCTTCCAGTGCAAACATATCATCGCCCCGCCCCCCCCCCCCCCCCCCCCGCCCCCAACCGCCCACCCTCGCCTCTTAAGCCAAAATATGATTCAGATGGGATTCAAACCTTCAAGCCCCCCCCCCCCCCCCGCCCCAAACGAGCCGGCTCTATTACGTTTTAGATTTCTGTGGGAAATAATTGGCTGCTGGCTGCTGAGGAAGCATGTTCCCCTAACGTCATTATTTTGGGTGGTGGGGGGGACTGCAGGGTCCTGGCGGTCCCGGCCAATCAAGACGCTCCAGGTTCGAGACTGAGGAGCGCACAAGTTATTAACCTGAATGATCACGACGTACTAAGTCACCGGGCTCTCGGTGGAGGAAGGGGGGGGGGGGGTCGGAGGAGGGGCGCCGCAAATATGATGGTCATGAGTCCCGTGATTTAACTTCAGTGGCCGTCTTGTCTGTGAGTCCGCAACAAGGTCTCCTCCTGCCTGCCTCGACTGTCCGAGAGAGCTGCTTGTTGTCTCTCCCTGGATGCTGAGGGAGTAGCTGAGGAAGGAAGTAGGGTGGAAAAAAAAAAGATTTCAGCACCGGAGCTGTCCGCGGCTCTTGGAGAAGTCTGCTGGAGGAGAGAGAGAAAGAGAGAGAGAGAGAGAGGGAGAGAGGGAGAGAGAGAGAAGCTGCTTCCGACTGTAAATTTTCTCCCTGGGACCGTGAGGGGAAGAAGGAATAATAAACTGCTGTGCTATTCATCTCTCTGCTGGGCGACTCGACGGGCGAGTAAAGACGCACACACTTCATTTAGAGCAAAGTCTTGCCATGCTGGACGGCCGGGCTTGAACCAGAAAAAGGATAAAGTCCTCTCCTTCCCCCCCACCCCTTCTCTTAATAAGTCGCGGTGAACACCAGCCTTTACCCTTTACGGTGAGTCCACATGCTTGGCTGCTTGGTTTTTTCCTCTTTAACATGTTATATAACAAACTGAAAACTACCATGCGAGACGATGTGCTGATCTAGATTCAGGGTTTCTTTTTTGTCAGTGCTGCAAACATTGGTGGGGAGGGGGGGCAATGACGGGGGACTCGTGTAGAGGTGGATTTGCTGGGGAGCCTCGTTACAGATGCTTGAATGAGAGGAATATTTAGGTCAGCATACACATGGGTGTGGATGCTGTGGCTGTTTCAAACTATAGGACTTCCCACTGCTGTCCCTGTGTGGCTTTGCCTGCTTTTGGATGCCTCTCGTTTTCACAACAGAGAATCAGGAGAAATGAGAGTCAAGAGACAAAATTAGGGGACTTCTCGGACTATAGTTAGCACATGTACGTCATTGGGAAGACAGCAGTTAAAGCACAAGGCTGCTGCTTTTTTTTCTGTGACCTTATAAGTTGTACCAGTGAGAGATTCTGCAACTAAAGGCACGGCTGGATAATTCTGAATTGATGCTCCTCTCTACAGCAGACACACTCTGCTGTAGATTGCCCTGTCTCCAGCTGTCCACTTTTCCCAGCACTGTCCCACAGGGGAGTGCTCCTGTCCATTAGGCTCCCCATTAGTCTTTGTTTACAACCCAGTTGTTGTTATCTCCTAGCCCGTATAGGTCCATAAATGAGCCAGTTTCGGTGTTAACCTTGGATTGAGGCATGCTCCTTGTTCTGTGACAGATCCCTGCAGCCTGTGCTGCTTCACTGCCGCCTGCTCCGTGCTTATTGTCAGACTCTCTCTCAGAGCGTTTTGCCTGGCACAGACACTCTCTGCCTGGCAGCACCTGAATGCCAACGTGATGTCTCCAGTCTCACGATGCACTGAGATTTAAATTCCTCCTCCATTCAGATACTTTTTTTTTTAGTGTTCTGTTCACAGTTTAAAACCCCCATATGTATTTGTTGAGCCTTCAGCGTATTGTGCTTTTTTTATTGTGGAGAGTGTTGCGCTCAGGTACAAAAACAAGGATGAGAGAGGAGGCAATGAAATACCAGATGGAGAGTTGTTGTTTCATGCACATAGAAGTATGATTCTTCTAGAAGCAAAGATGAATGTGATCAGTGCAGGCCAGGGGCAGCAAGAGAACCATCCTTAATCTCTTTGATTTGATTTATTTAGCTCTGTGTGTCCGAGTGCACGTACATCTGCGTGTTTTAAATGGTTGTTAATGATTCCACTCACTCGCTATTACAGGGATCTGGGTGAACTCGTTAGTGTAATTAGTTCCAGGTCTTTGCTTCCCTGGTCCGTGGGTGAGATCTTTGGCTAAAGGGGGATTCATTCCCATGAAAAGGCATGCTTTGTGGTGCTTCCATTCAAAAAAAGAAAAAAAAATCCCACCCCCTCCCTCCCTCCACTGAAACAAGGAATGAAAAGGAGGGCTGGTTTGGGATTCTAATCAGCACATACCAGTGACATCCAACAGCTTTGGGAAGGGAATCATACAGTCAGAGGAACACACCAACATAACATGAAAGCAACACCAAACACAGCTTAGCATCCTTTTCATGCTTTTTATGATGTAAAAGGCAAGAACATGTAACAGTATGTTGGACCAGTGTGGCTTGAAAATGGTGTTTGTTGACTAGTATGAAACGAAAACTACAGATGTGAAGCATCACATTGCTTTTGTTGGTCATGTTGGTCCAAACCTGGGGATCAGGACCTTGAAAAAATGTTTCAATTTTGCTGACTTTTTGCTGTTTTTGTTATTTTTTTGTGAGTGACTGGATTTTAGTGGATTTTTACAGAAGTAAAAATCACCCTTTGGTTGAATTGCTACCAAAGCACATCAACACTAAGGCTATAACTCTAGAAATTCTCTGGAAAAAGCAGTTTGTTTTTTTTTCC
Source organism: Toxotes jaculatrix (assembly GCF_017976425.1). Taxonomy (NCBI): domain Eukaryota; kingdom Metazoa; phylum Chordata; class Actinopteri; family Toxotidae; genus Toxotes; species Toxotes jaculatrix. Next base: position 10,251,084 of record NC_054409.1, on the reverse strand, counting down.
TTGTAAAAATACTTTTTTACAGCTAAATGGGCCAGCGGATTATGTTCATTAGCGATGCTTTTTATTCTTTTGACTACACACCGAAGTGATTTGTCTTCGCAAAACATTTGCAGTTGTTAAAAACAGCCGTCTGTCATGTGGTCACACTGACCTTCAGGCTATATCCTCTCTGGTTTTCTCAGTGGCACCTGAACAGCCAAATGTACCCACAATGACAATAGACCTGCTTGTGTAACCATTTCTTATTTAAAGCTGAATTGACTGTAGTTGAGAGTTGACACTGATATTTCTTAATAGTGGTGGATTTTTTTTCCTTACACTGATAAATGGCTGTCATATGGGCTCCTCAATAACTTCTTAATAGTGACACATAGGCAGCAGAGGACTGAATACTAATATAGACCTCTAAGGTGGCCTCTAATACACTGCAGCTTGTGGGAGAAAATGGATTCAGATTCAAAATAAATATTAATCCACTCTGCACTTGTCTCCAGTCTATGTGGCAAAAATAGATCCAACAAACATGATTGTTCTTTTTCTTATCTGTCTATGATGCAGAGCATAACTGATTATGATGCACAACATCCGTTAAGTGGGTTTTGGCCAACATGGTCAGATAATGTTCATTTTATGAATGAAGTGTGGACAGATTACAAAAGGGTTAATCAGAGGAGCAGGGCCACCTCCTTCTGAAATTATCAATATTTGATTACACCAAGATGCTCCTGAGAGCTTCATCATGTGAGAGCTTGTCACACTCAATTACTGATATGAATCAACAGCCTGAATGCATTTTGAACCTAAAATGTTGACTCTTGTGAAAAGGTATGTAAAGTATCAGGGAAAACGGGGAAACAAAATGAAGGATTCACTTCTCTGCATTCTCCTCCAAAAACTGAAGTTATATCCATCCATGGAACATGGATGGATATAGAAACAGCTTAGATCCTGTCACATAAGACATAAAAGTGAATTTCTGATATACTTCTCCATCTTGGGACGATTCCGTTGCAGAGCAGCTTGACATAATAACATTTCCTCAGCCATATATGTCAGGTCTGCCACACGGAGTGTCCCTGTTTTTACTTCCCTCAGTCCATATCTTTTTTTATCCAGGGGCGTTTAAATCATTCAGAAGGGTCGGGAAAAGAGAGCAGAGCAGCGGAGGCAGCTGCTCCTGCAGGAGTCTCGCCAACGTCAAGCCTGAGGGATTTTTATCCCGTCCTCTTCTGCTTGTGTTGCCCTCAAATGCAATATGAAGGGTGAATTTGGGTGACTGCTGAGCCTTAGACACTTTGTTAATAAAACCATTTGCACTTGAGGGAGAATTTGCCATTTATTCCAACTTGTAAGTGATTTTTAGAGTTTTGGCCATTGTCAGGCGAGATCTGCTGCAGAATTACTACAACAAAGTCGTTATCAAACAACTTTATCTGAAGGTAAAACCAAAACTGAGAGCACACAAAATGTGTTAGTCGCCTTATTGCACAGGGTCAAAGTTGATGGGTCAAGTTGCCATTAATGGCTAGCGTAATGTCAGCAAGTCCCATCATGACAGTGAAGCTGTGGGGTTCACATGCCCTTCAACTCTGAAGAAAACCCTGCTAACCTTATCCCTGAGTGTTGGTTTACTGCGTTATCACTGCGCTCCTGGATCACACCAATTAACCTGGTGAGTACAATGTTGTTATCACAGGCAAGACTGCAGGCCAAAGCTACAAAAACAAGAGCCAAAATGTACTAAACAGTTTGATTGACATGGATATATGCATCCTCTGCAAGAAATTATTCATGTACTCACTAGCAAGCTTTCATGGATGGAAGACAAACACATCAACTATCTCTTTTGTGAGCATGAAATGCACGCAGGTGTTGAGTTGCACAAATGCTGCTGTCAGTCAGGCGGGAAAAGGGCTGAAGACTTTGACAGGCTTGTGGTCAGAAGCTTTAGGATCTCAGACTTGTGAGGCAGCCGCACGGCAGGTTACTCAGCACTATCTAATAAACTAAGGTATCAAAGCCAGGCACTGACCCATTTGTGTCAGAATCAACTTGTACAGAAGACAGAAAAAAAAAAAAAAACACAAGACCCTTATTTAAAATTCATAAGTTAACCTGAAAATGACAAGGTCTTCTGTGCGCTCAGATATTTTCCTCATCAGTAGTGGCTTCATTCCCAGCAGCTTTGTTTGAAGAATGCAAATGCTGAGAGGTATTTGCTTTACCAGCATCCTGTCTTCATTTTCCTTCTGGCATCACAGATCAGTGGCTGAATAGTGTCTATATATATATATGTAGATTTGAAATTGATTAATAATGAAGCTAAATAGGCAGCATTGTTTTTTGCTCTCTCTTTATATTTTGATCTATTAGTGAGAAATGGACTTAGCATTATGAGTATTTGACTTTAAAAGGATACTGAAATTATATTCATGCTGTTTACTGCAGGCATTGATTTGATGGAGTGCACGAAGACCTTGGGGTTTGTAACAGCACTTAGTTTATTGTTATTGTTTTTTATTTTCCCCCCTGCTGTTTATGAAGCATATTGACTTGGCTGGCCATTAAAGAACAATTTCTTTATTGTTGATTATCTCATTTAAGATGGTACGGTCCATTATCTGCACTGCACAGTAATTGAGGATCCAGCTGTGGTGGCAGCATTTAACTAATATATCAACCATGCTGTTATTTTAAGCCTTGCATTTAAGCATGCAAAAGCTTTCAAAGTTGTTTTTTAATTCCCTTTGGTTCGTGTGAAAGAAGCAGCAGTTTACAAGCTGATCCTCGCAGGCATCTCTGGCATCTAAAGGCTGTCATTGTCTAATGTCTGTGCCAGGGCTGCTCTGAGCCGGAGAGGGAAGGTCATCTCAGTGGATAATTAAGGCCCTATAATAATCAGTGTGCCATCCTGTTTTGTTATCACCACTTCCTCTCTATATTGACACTCTGTGTATGAACTGTTATGGAGCAAGCTTCTGCTATTGTGAATTTTTTTTTTGGTTTGCCTTGTTTTGAGACCTCTGTCTGCTGTGGGCCTGTGTGGTGACTCTTCTGCAGTCCTAACCTTCACTAGCTTGGCTTCCTTCTTCTGAGATCTATTCTGTTCAACTATAGGAAGCCCAGCTTCTTATATAACAAACAGGCAGGTGCGGTGCATGTGGATGCTTGGTTCCCAGTCTTTCTGGTTTGTGATCCTTCATAGCCAATCAGCCTATTCACGGCCCCTTGTTAAAGAGTGCATATGTTAACCTTAGACTGTGGTTTCGTTTTTAAGTCTGAAAGAGATGAGACAAGTATTTCACAGAAAGAAAACAAAAGGAAAAGCATCTTTCTACTATAGGGATACTTTTTCCTTTTCTCTCTTATCTTGTTAAACATTTGACACATTCAGATTTAACTTGCAACCCTCTGACTTGGGGGGCTCTGACTCTGAGGTGAAGAACCAGATTTGTGAATGTCCTGTAAAGGAATGTGTGTGTGTGTGTGTATACTCTATTATACTATTTTTTTTTTAAAAAAAGCATATCATGACATACATGTCGCATGTGACTTGGATGTCCACTCAAACTGCCACTCCAGTGAAGAGATGACAAATAGCAGCTGACAGAAACATCAGTTTCAGATATTTCAGAAACAACTCCTGATATTTGCAAAAACAGCATTGGATGGAAACATTTGCATTTTGTGTTCAGACATACATGATACCTGTTAACATAATCTGTCCATAAAATTGGTTTGTAGAGGTGGCGAAGCGGTTAAGACAAAGTGCTTACTGCACGCAGTTACAGCAAAGTCCCTGTTTCTCTTTTCTCTTACATGCAATCCCAGCTACTGCTGCATTAAGATAGTGGAACAGAATATTTCAGCCTGAGTTCATCTGTGCTAAAAGACAACCCACTGAGCTGATTGTCATTCCAGCAGTTAGGATAACAGTCTATCCAGTATTCCATGGGCCTACATATGTGTATTTTAGTCATTGTATATTCTCAGCATGTTGCTGTCTTTCATCAGACTGCAGGAGGGCGTTGTTACTAAGAAGACCGACCTTTTAAATGAAGTGCTTGTCCTTGAGGATGGCATTCAGGAGTAGGTTTTCCACAGAGTAAGGCTTGGCTCACTCTGTGGAACACAAATCTGGTAAAAGCTGTTTTTTTTCAGTGGTTTTTCAAGATTATTTCTTGTTTTCTTACCATTACATAAAGTATATTCAATATTCAATTCTGCACTGTGGAACAATACAGTGCATCAACAACACACTTGACAGATTTTTAGTAAACATGTAGGCATTTTTGAGCACACTTCATTTTGCCATTTTATCAGCATGGACTTATAACATCCCCAAAGCAAAAAAAATTAGTCACATGACTTATGTAATTGCTGCAGGAGTGCTATGCGTTCAGCTGACTTGACCTTTGACCTCCCTTTATAGAGATGCAGGGCAAAATAGATAATTAGTAGAAAAATCAATAAAGTATTTGTTTTAACTGAGGTGACACATAATTTCAATGTTTTTTTTCCTTGATCGTTTAAATGTATGAAAACCAGACAGAGCACAGCCTGCGTTGAACTGTGGATGATACAAATGAGTGTTGTATCGTCTACAGTCTATGAAGCATAAGTCCACCAGCAGCCTGAGAACATAAGGCCTAGCAGGCTATTAGAGACAGCCTGGGAGGAAGAGAGAGGGAATGACTCCCATTTCACTTCAAATAAATGCGATTGAATTTCACACAGGCACTTAGGTGGAGCGTGGATGGATGGGATTGTGTTTCAGAGCAAAGACACATGTCTCATAAGTACCATGTAATCAACTTGAATCTACAACGGTGCCTTTTTTCAATAATGGAATTCACGGTTGCATCTCACTTAAGTGGAAATGAGAACTAAGTCAGTTTCTGCATCTATTTTTTTTTTCAGTGTATGTTTTCAGTCAAGGTGTTTAGGAGCAATGCAATCCCTTGAAAATATTTGGTACAGAGTTCCTTACAAATGAGCTTTTTGTTTTCTCATAATAAAATAATTTATTGCATCTATATATTGTGAATTGATAGGCTCTCACTCTTTTATTACCAAACAATAACTATGACAATAACTGTCAAAATCATCAAATAGTCTCTGTGTTGCAGACAAATGCTCATCAGTCTTAAGGTGTGCGCAAAAACTCACTGAAGTTAATTTTCTCCTCGGGGACGAATAAAGCTGATCTTACCTTAGCTCACCTCGAGTCATTTTCATTTGGCGAACAGTAGGAGGTGAAGAGAAGCAATGTCAGATTTCCACTCTTGACTGAACTCAGCAAGTTGTGGTGATTGATGCCATGTGTGAGTATTCTACTGTGAAACCATTAAAAAGAAGCACACGCGTGCACCTGCTTGAAGCTTACTCTCTTGGGATTCCCTGAACTCTGGCCTCTGAAATAATTGACCAATCATTAAACAGATGATGTTTCTCGTTGGCCGAGGGTGAATCCCAGTGTGAATCCCTGACCAATTTAGGAATATTTGATGGGGGAAAAAAAAAAATCAGCATAAAATCAAAGTTCCCATGAGCATTCATGTATGTGACACATGACATGATGCATGACTCCGAATTATATCCAGTGAAGGTGAATGGAGTTTGTTTTTTGCTGGTGGTCAACAGTCATAGTAGTTCCAATAAAAACTGTTCATATGGGACACTGTGGAGACAAAAATAACTGGGACATTGTTTATGGTAAGACATGTTGCTGGTTTCGTAGAGTCGTCTGTCGTCACTGTAAGCGCCACACTCGAAATTCCTTTCACCTACATTGTACTGAGGTGAAAGCAGAGATGTCAGAAACATCTATCTACAGAGCTCGATACCACAAGGGCAAATAGGAAAATATGTATTTTTGTGTAAATAAACTCTTTAATATTTCAATTTTATAAAGTATTGGCCAGTAGCAGCATATTATTTGCAGGCTTTTGTGTGTATGTGAAGTAATTTGAACTGTTGGCAGTCTGTTAGTACTTTGATTTATCATTATTTTCTTTTTTTTTTTTTAATAAACGGAGAAACCTTTTATCCATATGCCAAAATGATGGAAATACCTTTTCCAAATCTTCACAGATCTTAATGATTTATGTCTGGCAGTCTTACTGTTAAGCTTTGGATTTTGACAAGCAGCTATTTATTAAGAAAGTCATCCTTTATATGATGAGCTGTGGAGAGCCTCTGACACATCAGAGCAAGGTATAGATTTCTGCATCGATATGTACAGTATCCCTTACTCCCAATGATATGAAGAACATTTGTGTGTGGAGGAAATGTAGATTATATATAAATATATATTATATATATAAAGATATGCAAATTCCTCATAATGTGTGCAATATTTTCTCTGTGTGATGTGGGTTTTGGGACCTGCTTTCTTAGTTTGCACCTCAATATCCATATCTTCATGCCGATTGGACTATTATGAGAAATACTAGCAGTGAGCCACAGAAATGTGGGGTCGGGAGCAGATGGGCAGGGTTTTATTAGTAATAAGGAGTGGAGTTCAGGGAAATTGCTGCTGATAGAAAGAGATGCGGGAGATTTGGAGAAACCGAGCTGTTCAGGGAGTGCAGAAAACGTAAGGGCATTAGGCGACGGCCAGAGCTGATGTGCAAGGGGAGTGAATGTTTTCACAGGATGATGATCTCATCTTTGCGTTTGACTGCAGAAAGTTCTCACAGTGTCCTTTTACAAGAAAAGTATAATTGCACCAGAGAGTGCTACAGTTTACTGCCATGTATTTACCTCTATCAGCTCCTCTTTAAATCTCTTCACTCAAGTCATTCCTCAAATGACTGATCTGGGTCAGTACATGTCCTTCTGACTGGAAAGTACCAGTGTGGTGTGGGGGCTCTTTAAAAGCCCTGAAACACTGCTGTTATTTACTTGCATACTCAGTAAATGAGATCTTGGGATTTTTTCTTCCCCTTTAAGTTTTGATTGTTAAGTCATGAATATTTAACATTTATTTTGAAATTCCTACAATTTGAAACCACATTTTCTGGGGCTTTAATTAGGGGTGTGCCCGATTCATCGATTCATAGATTAATCGTGATGCGACACTTGACGATTCAGAATCGATTCATAAATGTTCAAAAATCGATTCTTTTAATAACGGAAGGAAAGTGCAGCGGTCGGAACGAAAAAAAGTAGCGCGTGCCCCCCGGACATATTATGGGGCCCTATGATTTCCGCGATCACTGAATCGCGGAAGTCTAAAACGGAATCTATTTTTAACGCGGAATATCGCGGAATTTGACATAATTTGAGTGCAATGCTGTTTTCGTGTGGAAGAGGAACGTGTGTCTGGGGAAAACTGCACGGAGGGAAGCAAATCTGGGTGGCACAACAAGCCCCTCCCACAGACTAAGCCCCTCCCCCTTCAAAACTATGTAAGCATGGCGAAGCGGCTCCCTACGGCTCTGTGTTCGTCGGCGAAAAAACTGCGAAACTCGACGCAAACTGCTCGGCTCTGTACTGAGGGGTTAGTGCCGAGTGTTGCATATTCTGTCAACACTCCGTTAACTGGAAACGTAAGAATACGCGCAGTGACCACAAAGTGTCCAAAATCCATATGAGAAACAATCTGGCTGACATGCACATACAATAATATTTAAAAGGATTACTTTCTGGACATGTAAATCAAGATATCAGATTGTAATCGAAGTGGAAATATTGTCAATTTCCTTTCCCTATTTGTTTTTTCTTTTTTAACAGATATTTTTTTCATGTACATGTTCATAATAAAATAATCAAATCAGAATCATGTCATGTCAGTACAGCCACACAATATATCTTTTAAGTATTAATATTGTTTTTAATCTACATCAATAAATGAAACAGGCATTACATGTGCGAGCTAATGCTTTTTTCTTCTTTTATCAGAGGAGTTAGAAAAGAAAAGAGATAAACGTGTTTTACTTCAATGAATGGATATGTAAAAATATACATTATTTTACAAGTACAGAGTGAGGAAAGAAACATTCTATGTGGGAAAAAAAAGATTAATCGAGATGCATCGATAATCTGGGAATCATCGAATCGTAGCACTGTGAATCGTAATCGAGTCGTGAGGTGACTTACATGGCACACCCCTAGCTTTAATACTTGGATAATGCCTGTATTGTTGTAAATGAGAGTTGTGATAAATTATTAATGCAGAATACTTGTGTAACTGTTCTTTGTTTCTTTGTCTCACCATCTGTCTGCAGCCATGGGAGTGCTCATGTCAAAGAAGCAGCAGGTGGAGAAGGTGCAGAAATGCACTGCCGTCGTCTCTGCCTTCCAGTCTGGCCTTAAAGATCGTGCTGCTGCAGCCAAACAGACAGAAGTAGAAGTAGAGGAAGGCGACGGACCCGCCAAAACTGCAGCCAATCCTGAAGAGAAGAGTAAAGAAGAGGCAGAGAAAGAGGAAACAGACAATAGCGCGGGTCCGTCGACCTCCCAGCAGGCCTCAGCTCCAACGAGGGACGAATGTAAGGTCAACCAGGAGGCTTGGTCGAGGTTACGGGATGGGAAGGGAGTGGAGCCTGAAGATCTCGAAAAGACCCATCAGCTCACACCGCCTGCTTTTGTGCGGCCCAAAAGGGAAGCTGATGACGACCAGCCTGTAGAAGTGGAGCTGGAAAAGAAAGAGCAGGTATTATATGATGCAATAAATAGAGTGGTGGCTGGTGATCTTAGAATATGTCACTGAAATAGAAATACTGAATATGAACACAGTTTTTAGTTTTACAAAACACACAGGATAAACCCCTGAGTCCTGGGATTAAATAGATGTCTGGGAGATGTCAAAGAATCCCCATGGCAACAGCAGTGCATTATCTCTTTTCCTCCCTCAAGTTAGGCATTATGATAAAGCAGCTGAGCCAAACTATAATAAAGGGACGCTTAAGCTTTATCTAAACACCTCTGTTGAAGGTGAGAAAATATGAGTTTGAAGTTGTTTTCTGCCAGGCCTTTTATTTCCACACTGGCAGTGAGATGTGTGGTCGTTGCTGTTGTTGTTGTTGTTGTGTGCGAGGGCTCTTCACAGCGAGCATCTTGTGGGCAGGCTGCTTTGGCTGGCTCAGAGAGGTGACCCTTTTCAGGGCGACGCTGACTAACAGGTGATGGAGTTCACAGGAGCACTGACACCATCAGGTTTTCTGTTTTACAAAGAGTAAACATCGCATGGCAACTTGCTGTAGTGCCGATGATGCACTTTAACAAGAGGTACAGAAATAAAAGCGTCTACCTGCCTTGCAATAATTATAGAAATGCACATGAGAATTTTGAAAGGATAAAACAGAATAGAAAAGATAAGCTGATTAATCCATGGCCATGCTGGACCATAATAAGTAAAGCATTATAATGCAATGATTTGCCAGGCTAATGCCTTTGGTGAGTGGGTTTATTTGGCAGTGAACTGGATTAAATAGGTTTTCCTTCTATCTGTCACATTGAATGTTCTGTATCTCCATTAGCAACTGTCCCTTTAATTTCTCATGTCAAGTACAGTGTACCTCAAGGGTCAATTCTGGGCTTTTTTTTTTATTCTCATCGTTCATGCTCCCCCGCACGTTTCCGTCAACCTTGCATCACTTCTCCATAATCTGCCGACGACTTTCAGTCAGGCCTTAGTGTGCTGATTCCAGTCTTAACATTAAAACATGATGAATTGAGTTTTTTATTGTAGTATATTTTAATTCTAAAAGACTGATTTTTGTCTACTTCTGACATTCAGTGAGCTTTACTCCTGTGCTACCATCAGGCCATGACCCCTCTGGATTTTATGGCCTTTTCTTCAGTAGAATCTTTTGACCAAGAATACACCGCTTTCTCTCGGCACTACACAAAGTTTAAGAACAGCAGAAGTCAGTTTGTTGTTTATTACATCCAACACACATTTACTTCTGTGTGTGGCATAATGAAAATTGAAGCCTGGAGTGTCACTCTGGATGTTAGTCTCGATTTTTAGAGAAATTACTGCGTGTTAGAGGCTGATGAATGACCCTCTCCGCCAGTTATAGCCACTGTTGAAAGCCTGGAGTCAGTTTGACTGGAACTTTGATGCAGGTTGCTTGTTATTGTAAACTGAGTCATCAGGTCACAAGAGGTGAGCCGTAACTATAAGATAAGCTGTGACTGAGAAAATTTGATGGTCTCATCTGTGACTGGCTGTGGCTGTGTCTACAGCCCCCAAGCTGGTGCTGCAGCACTGAAATAAAGAGATAAAAACCAGCAGGAATAAAAACTGACAGTGTCTTGGTGTGGTTAACCAGTCAAGCATCCTGCTGTCGTTTTCCCTTTTCTTGACATCTGAGTGTGTCTGGCCTGTAAATGCAGTGCACAGGGAAGCTGAGCAGCAACTGAGAAAGAGCAAATGTTAGACAAGGCCATAGATATGAGTCTTCATGTTATGGGTAGTTCCATCTTAATTATCCATCTAAGAACATGAGCAAAGTGCACAATATTGTTGCTGTTAATGCAAATGACACAAACTGATTGACATATGTTGTTTTTCTTTCAGCCACCGAGTGATGAGATGTGTGATGTGTGTGAGGTGTGGACGGCCGATGACCTGTACCCCTGCAGGATCTGCACGCGGGTGTTTCACGACGGCTGCCTGAGGGAGTTGGGCTACCTGCGTGCCGAGGCCTTGCAGGAGATGAGAGATACAGCCCACACTGTTACTGGCTGGAGCTGCTACTATTGTGTAAGTCTGCAGAGCTCACTGTGCACCATCATCACATACTGGACAACAAACACGTAGTTCTTTCAAATGCAAATGCAGGGACACACATGAAAAATATTAGAAAATAAAAATACACCATGTAGTTTTGTTCAACTGTATTTTATAAAGGATTATTTCAGTAAACTGCTATGATGTATTTTCAGCCTCTGTTTTCATAATTTGATTGGCCTTTGTCACCATTTCATTCTGTTTCTCACTCACTACAATTAGATGACGTTAATAAGGGGGAATTGTAAATGGTAAATGGACTGCACTTATGCTTTTCTAGTCTTATCGACCACTCGAAGCACTTTACACTACTTGCCACATTCACCCATTCACGCACACATTCATACATCCTGTTCACACTCTGCCATGAGAGGTAATTTGGGGTTCAGTGTCTTGCCCAAGGATGATTCAGCATGTGGGCTAGAGGTGCTAGGGATCGAACCACTGACGTTCCGACTGGGGGATGACCCGGTCTACCTCTTGAGTACAATTTGATCAGTTTGTACAAATTGATCAGTTTGTTTGATTAGTATAAACACTGTGTGCTGACAAGGTATGATAACGATGTGCTTAAAAGGTTTGACTGGGAGATTCTGTCACAAGCTGTTTGTCGTTAATACGCGACCACCGCTGAGTTACCATTTTTGCACGGCAGACATTTTGACTTGTCATGGCAGGAAAAGCACAGGCAGAACTAATATCACGACTCTCTTTTCTTAAAATGTCTGACACTCATTAGTTCCAGCTGAGCAAATTTGCAGACCACCGTTGTTAAAACGCTATTATTTATGTAAATTTAAATCAAAACTGCTGCTGTTGCAAAGTGAAATTCATTCAAATGCAAATTGAAATTTAAACATATATGAACAGTTGGAATGTGGACCCTCCTTGCAGTCTGTACTTTTGTTGAAAGTTGTGTACCATGATGTGTTTTTTTTAGCAGTGGTGGGATAAGGACAGTGATCTCTTTGACGTGGCTTTCTATCAGGCAGTTGTTATTGTTCAGTTGCCACACACACATACTCCATGTGCAGCATGACAGCAGCTATTGTGCTGCACAAATGTAATGCTTCACTTTTTTTTAAATTGTGAAACTATTTCGGCTAGAGTTCAAATAAAAAGGCAGTGAGGCAGTGTTCTGGATGAGCTTTCATTGTTTTTAAAACAATAAAACAAACGCTCAGCTTCTCATCAGGAATTCAAGGCCAATGCCAAAACTGATGACTCGGGCGATCATCGCCCTGTGAGAGGCATAATGCAATCTGTTTTTATTCTAGCATAAACAGCTGAAGAGTGCTTTTTTTTACTGGAGGACCCTTCAGAGTGGAGTACGGGCTTTTCTGTCTTTCAACAGCCCTGAGAAGCAAAATCACTTGCCAAAGTTGCGCTTAGAGGGAGATGTTTTCACACAATCTGTGAAAGGACACTGAGAGGTCCTCTTTCTTTGGCTGGCTCCTTCGGCGTGTGAAGAATGGGGGTGGAAGGAGACAATTCAGTGAGGGAAAGAGAGAAATGTTTTATTTAAATTGTGAATTCTCGTCCTTAAAAGCTAAAGAAACCAGCTATTTTGTTAGCATGTCAGTCAGCTGTTACAAATCCCCCCCACCCCCAACCCCCACCTTCTGTCACATCTGACATTTATTTTCGCACAGGCACTGGAGGCTGCTGCTGGCAGATGGACTGAGTTTCCTTGAAAGTGGATTTACAGTCAGCCTTCAAAGCAGACTGCTGCATATATGGCTCAATGGCAGCCAATCAGATGGAGGAAGGGTTCATGATCATGAGTGGCCATTCTTTATTGCACTGACTTCTTTTTGAGTCATGCTGCTGGTCATTAAGGTTCCCAAAGGCTAAGTTGAGAGTGTTTATGTGGCAGACATGCTGCAGTTAGTATCCACCCTGATGAATGTAAGTCCAGTATTCACTCTCCTTTTATCTCTGGCTGTTTTCACCAACACCTAAGAAAAATATCTGACTCTTAAGCTGCTTTTTTTTTTTTGTCGGGTGGGAAGTTAGAAAACAGGTATATGAGAACTTTCTCTCTGAAAACGCTGGCTTCTGCTGCAAGATAAAAAGTCACAGTCAGATAAAAATGACTAAAAGGCCCCACAGACACGAGGGGAACAGCAGGGTTGGGTGATAATGCTCTTATTTTATGGCATAATCTACTGATTATATCACTACTAGCGACACCTTTCATAGCACACAGTCATCTGATTTATTGTTAGCACAGAAATATTGATTCCTGCAGCTTTGGAATCAATAAGAAGAATATTTTATTTTTTGAACTTCCTGCTCTGACACTGAGACTAATCATGGGTTATTTTAAAGCTGTTTGAACCTACAACCAACGCTGTCATTTTTCTGAACAGGGCAGTCTCAAATAACTATTTATGCAAGCTGCCAGAATAAAATTAGAATGTGTTGTTATTATTATACTTTTCTTTGCCCCTTGGGGCCTTTTCCATCATAGAAAATGTATTTTCCAGATGCTGTCAGTAGGTGTTGCATAAACCTTTAAATCACTTTTAAGGCCACTCTGAAGTTAAAGTTCCATGAAAAAATGTTATCAGATAGATGTAACTGTGTCATTACTGCATCCATAGCAGATGGCTTGTTTCATTGTTTTGCAGACGGTTGGTGTGACTAGGAGTGACGCTTAATGAGCATAGTAATGCTGCAGACTGGTGATCTACAGAAACGATGTCTGGCAAAGAGCAAACAAAGGAAGCAGTTTCCTGATGATAGCATGATCTTTTTTTTGCTCGATTTACATCTGACTTTTAGAATGACAGACAGATAAAAAAAAATGGATTCGTTATGAGTTCCTGTGGGAATTTTAGTTTAATTAGGGGCTTAATAAGATGCAGCAAACTGAGAGCATTGATAAATATAATAATGAAAAGAGAAGATGGCGACAACAAATTATGTTGAGTATGCTGTAATTTTCCAACCTCCCACATGGCCTAGCAAAATTATATTTATGTTGTTGGAGGTGGCATACATAAGTAATCTCAGTTTATCACCTGAAGGGCTGGAAAGACAAACGTGACATTTAATTTCTCGAAGGCACTAGAACCAAGCAGCAGATGAAGATGGTCTACTGCATAATGTCTGATTTACTGTAAAATACTGAGAACGAGTGGTGGAACTCACGCAGTTCTCTCATTTAATGTTATTATTATTATGATGCATTATAGCAGCATGATACATTTAACGAGGTGATAGACAATAGAAATGATGAAATTTTGTCGACAAGTGAGATGAAAAGGCTGATTATGAGTCTTAACCCCTTAAATACTTTAATATACACACACACTTATCCTGAATTAATGAGTGCCTGTTCAGTGCAATTAATGGATGGATGAAGGAATGAAGAATAAGAGTGAGTTTCTTCATATGAGTGACATTGCTAGATCCATTAGCTTAAAAGTATTCACTAAGTAAGGCTTAGCCACGGATTGGGTAGTATTCAAGGCAGATCAGACAAATAAATGAATCATTAAATACACATGCTGTACATACACTTGATCTGTAAATGCTGCAGCAAGGTGTTGGCAGTTCCTGCGATCTTGATGACAGGCAGCAGAAATGCAGGACACCATACAGCTTGTTGGCACACATGTTGAGCTTCCAGTGGCTGATCTAATGAGGTCATGTGGCCTTGTTTATTTGTGGTGACTGAGGATAGGTGGGGAGTGGTGTTTTAATCAGCTTTCTGAACTTCTCATCATATTTATTTCACATTTAAAGGGAAATTCCAATGTTTGTTAACCCGAGTGTTAGTTTCATACATTTGTTAATTATTAGCATTGGTTATTGTGAGACTGCACTCACCTGCAGACTGTAGAATGACTGAATGTAAGAGTGACATATGTGTAGCATAAGGTTTGGGTTCAAAGAATCGATATTAAAAGAAATAATCTCAAACACTTTTCTTTGAAATTTCAAAAGCAGTCGGACCAAAAGTAAACGCAGAGCAAAATTCTTGGTTTTATAATCCACAGCATTTCTAATAAGCTGCGGATGTCATAGACATACCAGCTTTTTATCCATTTCCTTTTTGATTTTCCAGTGTTTGCTGAGCTTGAGGGTATTTTTTCATTTATTTTCTAAAGGGTAGGCGGTTGTAAATTTCCATTTCGATTTCATAATGCTGCTTTTTTTTTTTTTTTTAAAGCCCTGGCAGATTGTAACTGTGATTAAGGACTATGTAAACAAACTGGGATTGATTTACCTCAATAATCCCACGAGGACCATTAAAGTTTCATCATCCCACTTATCTGATAAATAACACAAATAATTTATAAGAATAAATATTCAAATCAGTGTCTCTAGTGAGTCTCCTTGCCTGTGGAGTTGCTGATGTTTACGTCAGACCCAGAAGAAATTTATGTTACACACATCTTTACATCAGATGCATCTTTCATTTTCCATAACTCTGATTAAATGCTCAATTTGTTCGTTTTTTTTAGCCATGTCATGTTTTGATATCCCTAAATATATAATTGAAATCTGTTTTGTGTATCTTAAGTAAGCAGATTTTAATTAAACTCTGTTCTTTACTTATTAAAGTACAACGAGTGTAAGCAGATCTACACACTTGGACTGAATTATTAGAGGAGAAAAACAGGTTATTATGTATTAGCATATTGGCAGATTTTTGCAATAAAATGTTTTTCTTCATAACATGAAAATTTATGAAATATCAAGCCTCGTGGCACTTAAATGTCTTAATTGCAATTAATGGGAAATCTTCCTTTTCTTTCTGGCTTTCTTTTGATAATGATACAGTGATGAAGAGACTCTGAGGCAGAACAGCACATCATGAGAATCACCTGGGAAACTGAACAGTTGATGAAATGGATCCACAATCCAATACTTTGTATACTTGTGGCTAATTGCAGGAGGTCCACCTAGGAATAACTCCATATAATTAGAGCACTCTCACTCATTACACATCAAGTAATGCATCCCTTGACAATAAATGAAACTCTGGGAGCTTTTTTTTTTTTTTTTTTTTTTTTGTTTCACAATGTGTAATTCTCTGCCCTCTTCTCCCCCTTTTCTACAGGATAATCTGAATCTGCTGCTAACAGAGGAAGAGATGTACAGCCTCATGGAGACCTTTAAGCAGTGCAAGATCATCCCAGGTGAGTCACTGAATCAAGGTCAAACGCTACATTTAGTTAAAGAGTGGCAGGTGTTGGCGATGCCATCCATGCCATTAAACATTTTGGCAGTTAGACAATGTCCGGAATGCGGTCAGTCCACCACCTGACTGAAAGTATCTGCACTGTATTTCCAGTCTGGTCTTAATTGTGATAACTTTTGTGATCGCTTATCTTTTCCTCTAGTGCCATCATCAGGTCAACACTTTAATTCGCCTTTGGTTTGTGACCAAATCCTGAACTTTCAGTTCTTCATTCAGCAGAAGAAACGAAATAAGACCAATACTGAACATTAGACAGACATTTATCCACCTCACAGAGCAGCCTACTGCATGCACTGTTTTGCTCCCATGAATTTTTTTTATTGGATCGCTCAGTCAAAGTTATTATATTATTTGCCCTCAACCCAGCCTACCTCCCACTGTGTGGTAGTACTCTACAGCTTGAATTGAGGACGATCAGTGTGAGGTGGTCTTGCCTTTGTTGAAAATGAGTCACCATAAGTTAATTATATCTGGAAGACCGGCTGGTGACTAATTAAGTATGATGTGATGAATTGTTCCTTGCTGCTGTAGAGTCATGCCTGGTGTCAGATGAGCTGCTGCAGTACCGCCACTTTGTATCCAAGCAGCAGTTTGATAAGGACCTGACTGATGAACAAGAGGAGGAAGTCCTGGCCCAGTTTGCAGCGCTGGATCCTGAGAAGAAGGGTCACATTGAATGGTCGGACTTCCTCTACTTTGAGTCACTGGCGATGTTGAGGAAGTTTCGCACAGAGGTAACGTTTTCTTAAGGCAGTTTATACAGTTCCTGATTTGTTACACAATCCAATGGTAATTTGAAAATCATAACATTTCCTCCTCATTCTTGAAACTCAGACATGAACTCTGTTGCGTTTCGATGCAGCAACTAGGAGGAACTGTTAAATATCTTGGGGGGAGGTATTGTACACTATAATGTTAGCAGCAGTCTCACCATAAAAGCCTCTGGCAAAGTCTGTTTTGTTGCTGATGTTGACTGGTTAATAGAACCACCAAAGCACTAGACTAGTGGGTCCTATCATATGAGACTGTGTCAGTTATATACCTTAAGCTGACTGTGTTTACTATGGGATATAGAGAAACTATATTCAGGAGAAGGATCTTAGGGGAGTCACAGAGGGAGGAACGTGTGGCGAAGGTACTGGAGGCAATTATGGTACTTTAAAACCTTTAGTGCCAAAATGTTCTCTGACTTTGTGTCAGACCTCAGTTAAATCAGAGCACAGACGTGACACTCTCAGATTCAGTGTGACTTACCCTTTCCGAAGATGTCATTATCTCATATCAATCATGAATTAATGTCCATAAATTTGCTTAGAACTCATAGAAAAACAGATGCTATTTACATTATACACCACACAATGTCTCAATTTTGTCTGGGGGGAATTTTAAAACCCCTGATATAGGGTTATTTTGAAGGTTTGTCTTGTCTCATCACTCAGTGAAAGATTATTTTCTTACAGAATAGAATAGAATAGAATAGAATAGAATAGAATGCCTTTTATTGTCATTGTACATCTTTTACATGTGCAACGAGATGGAAAGCATCTCCTTCTCCAGTGCAACATGTATAAATATACAACATAGAATAGAATAAAAATAAAATAAAATAAAATAAAATAAGATTAAATTAAATAAGTTTAGTGCAAGAGTACAGTCATTCATAGCTGAAGTAATGGCGTTTGCAGTCTTTCATGTACTGTAGCACAGATCAGCAATCAGAGGTCTGAGCTTTGCTAGATCACAAAATACGTCTTCTGTCACTGAGAAGAGAAAGATTTTGAAGCTTGAACTTTCTTGATGTTGTCTTCACTATCAACAGTCTCTGCAACTAAAAGAAAAGTATTTTTGGCTGTTCAGGTGTCTGTCAAAAGCATACCTTCCTCTGGTCTGCCAAAATTCTCTCTAATCAGCCTTGTAGAGGATTCAGGAACATGGGTCCAATAGACTGAAGTTAGTTTGATGGACTGACTCAGGGGCAAAAGTTACCAAAATGCTGGCCTGCATCCACCTGCCTGAATTACTCATTTTTACTGTCACCTGATCACCACACAGCAGTTTAAATATTGCGCTTTGTTTTTGGCTTGGGAGATTAAGTTTACAATTTGTGGACTGTGTGTGGCTCTGCAGTAGCACACAGTAAATCAGTGCTTGCAGATTATATCAGACAGTGCTAATGTGATTGAGAATGATTAAGGCCAAAGAAATGAGCCCTAAAAATACCTTGGCCAGGCCCCTAAATTACAACAATGGACAGCATAAAGGGGGAATGGAATTATTATGAGAGATTTAAAGGAGTACATCCAGGCCACCTAATCTCATACACTTGTTGGATTTTATTTTTTCCTAGAACTCACTGGTGCGCCTGATGACTGCCAAAGAGAGAGACAAAGCTCGGTCAGTGTTTCTGGGTCTGGATCTGGATAAAGACGGCATGATCACAAGAGCAGAATGCCGCCAAGCCCAGCAGTCCTGGTTCCACAGTCTCAACAAAGACTCGCAATCCTGCAATGTGAGGTGAGCATGCCAAAGGACGGTCAGTGAATCCAGGCAATTCTGTGCCCAGTAGTACAATTCTTTCTTTGAATACTTTGAGGAAACAAAAGCATTCCATGTAAAGCCCGAGATAAAAAAAAAAAAAAAAAGGAACAGAAGTCTATGTCCAAGTGAGACAGTTCAGGGACTCAGGAACTCAGGGACTCAACTTGCAGTTAGCATACAGATGAGCATACAGCTTTACTTGTCCAACATGTTAAAAGATTAAATCTGTCGATGCAGTCCTCTCAACTGTGGCATCAGCATCAGCATTGGACAATGGAAAACTTGTTCAGAGTTAAAGAGATTTCTCTCAGGATCCCCAGCCTGCCAGACCCCAAATTAGCAATGACTCTAGATCTGTCTCTCTAAGTTAAAATGTTCCTCTGTTGTGCCTTTGAGCCACAACTTGACTGTGTTTTACAGGTCGGCTTTTCACAGTGTTTCATTATAGCACCAGTTCAAAATACAGCTATACTAGTCTTTCAGTCTCAGCTAAGAAACATGATAACATGGAAACAATGAATTCATTTAACTGCAGCTATCAGTCAGTTTGTGTTCACTTTAAATGGCCTACTGTATCTTGCTCCATACTAGATATTTGCTAATTTCCAGGTTGGTGCAGCATGAGATGGAAGCAAGAGATCAGTCTCACTTATAATTAAACACTATTTTCTATTTTTCCTTTCTTTTTTGCCACTAGAGCCCATCGACTTTTGCATGACACTAACCCACATAACAAAATACTATCAAATTACATTGTATTTAATTTTTAATTGCACAAATTAATAATTCATGAAATTGTTTTATATTTGTTCCCATTCACACAAAAGCATCATGTGATTTTGTCTGCCTTCTATATTTTTTTGACCTTTTGAAGTTTCATCATCACTTTACTAAAAAGTATGCAATATAATGCATCTGATGCAATGATGAAAGTTGTATATTGTTCATAAATCAAATGAGTAAACAAAAATAAACACTCAAAACACTGTCTAAATTAAACGTTCAGCATACATTATACATTACATGAGCTTACAAAGTAAAACAAGAGTTTAACAACTTTGTCCTCATTTAGTGTTTGCACCAGTGTGAGCATTTATTATTTAACGTGTCCTCTGGCCAGTGTGCCAAATCAAAAACCGCAGTACCACCCTTCAGGGATCTGCTTTGACTAAAAGTTCACCAAGGTTGCGGCAGCACAAACCCACAACGGTTTGGAGCCTTCTGGAGCTCTCGTTGCCATCTCCACTGAGACTTTGTGTTTACTTTTCTTCTCTTACATTGACATTGAAAATGTATAACTAGCCGATGCACCCTGGAAGACTGGGACATAACAGTGTTGTTTCTCTGTCAAGCTGCAGAGAAGCTTTCAGCTGAAACTGGTATCTGAAGAATCAGATGCGTTGTTTCTGTGCTAAATGCAGTAAATGCTTACACCAGTGTAACACTGATGAAGAAAAAGCAATGAGACAAGTGATGAGCAATAAATATGCATCTCAAAGGAAGTGCTTCTGGTTTCATTGAGTAAAATAAATTTAAACCATATCGATAAGAATCATGGCAAAACCAGCAAAAATTTGAAAGCAAGTCTAGCTAGATACTCCCTTCATATTAAAGGCATTAACGTAATGTGTTTCATTCAATAATGCATTGTGTGCTGCCACTCATGTCGTTAGCAGGCACTTAGCTGCCTGTCAGCTTGATGTTTAGTATCCTCGCTATTAATAAATTGTCATGTACTAGATGAAGGAAGCTATTTTTTTTGCTTTTGTGGAACTCACTTGAACTGTGATTTTCTTCTTTTTTTTTTTTGAAGACCCTTGAGGCAGAGTCAACACAGAGCTGTGTGTACTTTGTTCAGTATAGGGCAATTCAATACAACAAGCCTGCAACTAATACACTTTCAGGGAGGGTTTTTTTGTTGTTGTTGTAGTCTGTAGCTTATGGTTGCTATAATTTATGGCAGAATGCTATAAGGAACACACATGCTGCACATTATATGGTATATTTTAGTGATATATCACTGCTGCTTTATCACTTTTATACTCACACAGAGATTTCATGAGAGTAATAATGAAAGAAAAATAACTTCTGATCGTCTTTGATGAGGTTACATTTGTTTGTACACATGGTGTGACACTGTGTGTGTGCCAACGGTGGAAGATCTTCATGTAAAAGTAGTAACAGCACAGTGCAGAAGTACTCATAAGTAACATGTAACATGAAAGCAGCACTTTAGTGTTACTGAAGTGTTTACTGCTGGTAGATGTTTAGCAGGAAGCAGGAACTATAGAAAAATGTAGTGGAGTGAAAAGTATAAGATTTCCTTCTCAGCATGTGAGGGAAATATGTAAAGTACACATAACTGAAACTTATACTGGAATAAATACACACACATCAGCACTGATGTGTGTGTACTGTTTGTGTGTGTATGTGCTTGTTACTGCTTATAACCTCTTGTGCTGTCAAATCAATCTCCTGTGCTGTGCCATTCCATCCCTCTCACCTATTCAACATGCGGCATTCCCCACAGACTCATGGGACTCTGCTCTCCTATGAATTGTGGGTGAGTGTGACTCAGCACTGCATGGCTTGTCTTCTTTTCTTCACTTCAACACCCTCAAGCACTCTGCAATCCTTGAGTATTCTCAGACATCCCCTTGATTTAGATTTCACTTGTAATTTAACCCTTGGTCTAAAAAAAAAAAAAAGAGGAGAAGCCTTTTAAGCCTCCAAACTGGATCTCTTCCCAAACATACAGCAATCAAAGACACATGCATCCTTGAATGAAGTTTAATGAGCAGAATGCGAGCCCTTCAAATTATTAGGTCTTGTTATACTGAAGCATGGATAAGACTAGGGCTGGGCCTCTAATTATAGTGATCAAAAGAAAGCCTTTTGTTCTCTTTAGAGGAGCGTCTTTTTAAAAAAAGCCTCATTTATCAATGTAAGAGAACAATGTGGACCAAGAGGTTGCGAGTGCACACATCAGGTCCACACAGGACACTTAAATGCAACCTCATTCATGCTCATGAAAAGGCAAATAAATATCAAATGAGTCAGAAATCTATGCTCCCTTTGATTGCATTCACAAAGCTGCAGTGTGAAAGTGAAAAGGAGTCTCTTAAGGAGCCAGCAGTCAGAAGGTACTCAGAGGAGCTCCTATCTTACGCTGAAGTATCGGAAACCCATGACTCATAGATGTGGAAGACGGGCATTTGGTTGTGAAATGTAAAGTGCCTTATGTAATCTATTTGATTAAAATGAGAATCCATCCTAGAACAGAGCTTATATTATGTGTGAAAAATTCTTGATGTTGCAAACAGTTCGATGTAGAAAAAAAAATCTTATCCCAAGATCCACCTACTTATTTTTTATTAGTTCAAACTGAGCAAACTCCATCTGCTGAGGAAGACCATGAGATGCAGTTAAAAGTGCAGGAAAAAAAAACAACTAAATTGAACTTGAGTAAATATTCTCTTGTCAGAATTTACATTTACATCTACAACAGCTGCCTTCCTAAGATGGAACAGAAATGATCAAGAACATTAGTTGATTGACACAAGATTTACCACCAACAATTTTCCTCATCAATTACTCATGTGAGCCAATCCATCAAGCAGTGCAAGTCTGTGTTTATGACATAGTGAGATAATTATCTTCTGGGAGTCTGTTAAAACTGCACGAATGTTTGTTGAAAAGTTTAAGTTTTACAGAATTTAAACGACTGTTCAGTGGCATTTTGTGACTACATTTTCATCATATAACTGATTCTACAGGATCTTCTGGACACTTTTCCTTCTCATATATTACAATATTATATGGTTTGCTATAAGTTTCATTATAATATATGGCTTACAGGTGTGAACAGACAATGTCATCCCGACAAAATCACTATGGGTGATGTGTCGTCCAAATGAATGATGTAACAATTTTGTAAATAAGAAAAAAAAAATGTTTTTTTTTCTTTCAGCGGAAGGAAATGTCTTGACCATCACTGACCATTTTAGCACCTAGTTCATACTCTTCTGTGTTTATTCTTTGTCCTTTCGTACAGTATAAGTCAAGTTGGTCCCATATGTGAGAGCAGTCCTGGCAGCTCTGGAAGCGAAAGGAGCAAGACTGGTGACAGCAGGTTTGTCCTCTTGTATTTTTAGTGAGTGTGTGTGAGGCCGGGTAGGCAAAATTACAATATAATAGCCCTGCAGTAAATATCAGTTCGGTGAAGCTCTTTTCTCTCAGGCTCTTACTTCTAATAAGCATTACAGGCCTGCAAACTCCCTTATGTGGTGAAATTAACTAACCTTGCTCACCCTGCTCACCACAGAGACAGCCTAGACTTTCCCACCAGACCAGCTGACATATGGCTATCGTGACCCCACAGTGGTCCCCCCTGTGCAAAGACAGCAAGTATTTCGTGAGCAGCAACAGTGGGATTAATTTAGAGAGAAGCAATGCAACCCAGAAGAGTACAGCATGGATGGCAATGACCTTCCTTGCTTCAGGCTTTGTTGGTCCTCAAAAATGACCTCAGACTCTCTAACTGCCACCAGATAATGAAGACGAATCCTCTTTTTTTAAATGCCATATAACAAGATTTTGAAATAATTGTGGCTAAGGCACCAGCAGTTCTGGCAGCGACTACAGGGAACCACAATTAGAAAAAAAAATGTGCACAAGAGAATCATATTAAGCTGAATACTAATTAGCAGAGCTTGCTTAAAAAGAGGTCTGGCAAACACTTTTATAACTGTTTATAACATAATTTTCAAAGCAACATTAGGCAAATTGGAGGCCAGATCCTTAACTATAATATTACCAAATTATTTTTTACTGTACGATTACTATGATGTATTGTTAAATGGTGTAGGCTGCCTGGGATCATGCCTGCACATGTCTATATTTAACGTGATTTTTATGAGTGAGACATTAAAGACTCCAAAAAATGAAGATCAGAAATTTTCCACAGAGGAATAACATATCAGGCTTTGGCTTCACAGGCAGTACTTGTTATTATGATGAGCTCATTTTTGGTTTTGAAAATAAAGAAAGTGTGAGTGTGATTTCTGATTCTAATATATTAAAAAAAAAAACTCTCTTTAACAGGCCAGTGACCTGGGCGGACTTTTTAAAGGAGAGTGCCATCTACATTTTGGCTGCACGGCCCAATAGTTCCGCCATGCACATCCATCTGCCTCTATAGTCCAGGACCCTCCATTGCACCCAAGCAGAGAGAGAGAGAGGGAGAGAGAGAGAGAGAGAGAGAGAGAGAGAGAGAGAGAGAGAGAGAGAGAGAGAGGGTATACCCCATAGTCTACAGATGAGCGGAGTAAGGTAGACATGATGACACAATGACATGAGGAAGACAACTGAGTGAACTGGAGGAAGCACTGAGACACAGCAGATCAAGCCATCGACAGAATCTCTCCTCCTCTGCGCCACCTCAATCCCCAACACTGACAGCACACATGCCGACTGACACACCGACGACTGCAAGTGATAGCAGCTGTCACAGGTCCCAACTCCAAAACCTGACAGCTTTCCAACAAATGTGAGAGATAGGACGAGAAAGACAACCACCCACTCATGACTAGTCAGTCAGTCAGCGGTATTTCTGAAAGTTTGAGTGAAGAGATCATACACACAAGCAGACAAGCTCCTAGGGTGCTCACACTCTTTCAAATGACAAATCCTACACTCTACGGCCATCCAGCTACACAACGCACCTCTGCGTGGGGGAACATTAATTTGACAGGCTGTTGCTCTTTCAAGTATTCATTCCTCTGGGCCTCATCATGCCCTAATAATAACTCCATGCTACTGTAATGGGATTGTGTTATTCACCATCAATATTGTTAATCACTCTGCACAGAGGCACGTGCAAATTCATTACTGGTACTGTCTGAGACGTGGATACACTTCTGGGAGTAGATTAACCCTGCAGCTGCCATTTGCATATACCAAAACAGAAATGATAGCTATCCGCATACATATTAAATCAGAACTGCTATACATACAACAGTATAAATTATTATTATGCAGTAAAAATCTGTATTTATTCCTGTATCCTCTGATGTATCCTCTGTTCTTTTCCCCATTCCCATACCTAGAATCTATGTTCTCCTTAAACACTACATGTGAAAAAGAATGTGAAGTGAACATATATGAAAGCTAAACCAGTCAGTGACTTGTATATACTGCCATATAGTACATATTCCTGTTGTGCTCTCAGAGCTGCACTACGACAAGGTGGAAACATCTGCCCTCCTGTTCTGGTGTCATTATTTGCACTGTGGGAATGAGATGTAGTTGGACCACCGAGTGACATAATCATGTAATGAAATACTGAAAGACAATGAGAGATCTGGGGCAAACATTTGTCCTTTGTTGATATGCAGAAGCACTGTTTAAAACTTGACACGGAAGACGTGGTGGGAATTCTATAAGGTTACAGGTTACACAACAACTTAAATGCACATGAAACTGCCCCTTGAGTCACTGGAAACATACTTGTAACAGATAGAACTTCATGTAGTGTTTATGCCATGTAATGACGGTTCTATGCCAGGTCCTTTTAGTGAATAAAGTATGGCTCTGATGTGAATGTTGATAGTTTGAGGGATTTGTCACAGTGCTGAAATAAACGCATGGCATTTACTCTCCTTCCTGAGAATCTTGAGTTTGTGTCTTTGTTGTTTTTTTGTTGTTTTGTTTTTTTTTTTAACATACCAGCAAAAAATAAAACAAACACACTAAAACGTGTACCACAGGGATGGTAATGTGTATGTCAGATTATAGCAAATGTCTATAAAATGACATATAAAATCAAATTGATGTTCAGTTCAATTACTAATTGAATTTGTACGGAACCCAGCCCAGAGTGACCACTTGTCAGCAGTAAAAGGAGCCACAGGCTTTTTCACTGTATCACATCCTGCAAATTTATTTACAGAAGCAAAACATTCTCCCACATACTTATTTGCATACATATTAGCAAGATAATGTACATTGTACACAATTTTTTTGTTTCCCATGTTAGACGGCATGTTAATCTGCCTGTTTTAGGCTACTTGTATGATTTAATACTTAGTGGAACTTAACATGGACGCTAAATGGCTGATAAACATTTTAGTCAAATAGAAATTACATTAACCTTAATCTGTTTATTATGAAGAAATGACGTTATCTAATAGTAAAGAATGCCAGTGCTTAATTTCTTAGCTTTTTCACAACCAAAAAAACACAAGTCATGATAATCAGTATGCACAGTGCAGAGATGTAAATGTGACGTGTAGCACGAGTGGTGTTAACACTTGCTTAAAATTCAGTCAGCCAGTTATCAGCTCCCTCAACTTGATTACCCTCTGCACACTGTTCCAAGTGGCTGCACCAGAGAACATGGAATGACATAACTGTTGCTTCAAGTGGGTATGCACAGATTACACACCCCACAGAGTGCAAAGGGCTTCCTCTGAAAACCTCACCCATACGATCTCAGATGTACGGTATGGATGTCAAGAGCATCGTAGCACAGGGACCGTAAGTGTCTGCTCAATCTTGCATCAAGAGGACAGAGCCGTGGCTCTCCAAGTATCATGGCCACTGGACCTTTCACCTTCTTACCATTATTGAAATAAAAATTATTGTCTTTAATATCACCAAGAGGTCAGGGCTTTGCCAGAGAAAGGATTGGACAGAAATTGCAGTATGAACTTTTTTTTTTTTTGCCTCAAAGGCTTGTCAAGCTTTAAATGGTAAAATAGGTGAAAAAATAGAGAAGGAAAACCAACTAGTAGAAGTCACAGAGTGTAGCTATAAACCTTTGTGCCCTGAGGCTCGTGTTGCTTTTTTCTCTTGTCAGTGAAAGAAAGAATAGGGAGGAGTCCAGCAGCAGCTTCTCCCCAAATGTTAAACTGAAGGTCACACAGGGAGAATGGGAGAGAGAAGGACACATACAGTAGAAAAAAGAGAAAGACAGAGAGAGACTAAACAGGAAACTGAGATAAAAGGACACGAAGAAAGAGAGGGCGTGTGTGGGAGAAAAATTGTCTAGATGAGGATATTATGCAATTGTTTCACAGCAGATTCGATGATTATGTTCTTGACCAGGCTAATTGCTACATTAAATGCTGAGTCAAATGTGAAACTTGAGCTCTGAATAAGTCCAAGGTTATCCCACCCAGAGAGCCTCACAAATTGCTGGGCTAATGAGAAAGATTGCTTTAAGCCCCGTCATGCAGCCTTCATGCCATCTGGGATATTCACCAAGTGCAATTTCTCTTTTAAAAAAACAAGGAGTAGGGGTATGGCAGAAACATTTGTCTGCGTTTCCTTTTTTTCTTCACCAAAAACAACATTGCAAAAGTGATTTTTGTCAACTATTCAAGAATCATACAAAACTGCCTATGTGTTAAGACAGTTACTAATTCAAATCAGCTACTTTAAAGAATTTATCAAGAATGAAGTTTCATTATTTTCTATATTTAATTTGTCTTCTTTCAAGATACTGACACTTACATAAAACTCTTGAAACATGTTGTGAAACTCACCTATAAGCCTGGTTTCTCACTTTTTGGACAGTTTGAATCTTTTGCACATGTTGTGACAAGGTTTAAAGATGACTCTTTCTTTGATAAAAAACTGACATTTAATCTCAGGAACCTTATTCAAACTTTAAGCTGTAATTACCAAGATACTGATTTCTCTAAAAGAGCAGACGCTTCTTAAATTCCATACATCACAGTTTTTCACTGACATGTAATTAAACTGCATCAGCATCTATCACTCAATCTGATGCCTTGTGTCAGTGCAACCGTTCCTTTAACAAAGCTGTTCCAGTTCATTTAAACTTTCAAGAGACTATAACAATCCATGACAAGATATAACCCTTTACCACTGCTTTATGAATTTTTTTTTTTTTTTTTTTTATATAAATTTGTGTTTTATTTTTGAAGGTTTATGTCTTCAAGAGGGAAGCAGTGAGCATGGTCCCACAGTGTAGGGATGTCAGAAGGCTTTGAGAGACTGACACACTGCAAGACGACTATGAAATAACACTCAATGTGTCCTACAAGCTTAGACTGCAGGATGATTCTATTTCATAATGTTCAACTCTGAATGCTTTAACAAAACAAGTTTTCATTCAGTGTTTGACAAAAGGAGTAATAGCTCAAGTTCAAGTGTGTCAAGTGTGCTGTGTGCACAGATGTGAGCCTGTCAGAGTGCCAAGGCAACAAGTGTGAGTTTGTGAGTCACCACCTCCCCATGTGAAATCCAGAGGAGCTCAGTATAAAGGTTATCTGGCTTGTCCTACAGAGAGTGCATCAGGGCCAGCTGCTGGCTGAGGTGCTATGGAGTGGCCAGCTGCTGTTGTGTGATGGCTTCACTCAGCAGGGATGAGTAATGGTAAATAAGAGTGGCAGCGTGGTCATGGCTCTGGGGAAGCAGTGCCAGAATGGAGCCACGATAAAATGTCAGCACATCAGTCTCATCACAGAGTTCATCAGCAGGTTTGTGAGCCAACACAGAATTTCTAATGAGTCTGTGAGAGCTCTCCCAGCGTGGGCTTTAGCTTTTGTCTTTTTGGCTTTAGAGAGAGATTCTATCAAAGCTGGTATTCGGGGGTTGTAAATCTCATAAAGAGAAAAATTCTCCCAAAAATGCTAAGTCAATGTCTTTAGTAATAAATGTTAAAATCAATGTATAATTCCCTTTAAGCCAATAAGAAGAAAGAAAGTAGGAGCTCTAATCACACTGGATAAAATACATGAAAAGGAGTCTTTGGAAGTCATTAAATGATCCAAAATCAAGGTTTACCCACTCCCACTTGGGTCCTTGTTCGACCATTGCCAACTGATTTTCAACACATCAAAACTAACATGCCATACCATCCAACTTCATCCCTCTAATCCATTTTTAGATCCACCTCCGCACACAAGCAAAAAACATCACATCCCACCTCCACCATCCAGGCCAACTTCTTCCTCGGAGCCCACTCAGTCTCCTCGGCTGACGTGAGCCAATTACAGCAGTCTGGCTCCAGGACAGTTGTCTAACGTGCCTGGCTCTTGTCTTTTTTTTTAAAGCTCATTTAATGAATTATTAAAGTGCCCTCGCGATGTGTGGCATGCATCTCTCCTCTCCTCTACCTGCACCAAAAAAACATTCACATGAACTTCCTGAATCACACAACAATGGTCTTATTGTTTTCACATTTCTAAACAATTTGGACTCCCAACTAAGAAGTCATCTCAGAAAAAAACAAGAGTATTTGCTGGTTATTAGAAGACATGAAGGCTGTGAAGGGAAAAATTAAATCTCTGTAATTGAACACCCAGTGTGGACTGACATCTGTGTACTGCAATCAACTGTGACCATGCCCATGATTTGGGGCTGTGTCTGCAGTGACATTCTAGATAATAGGGCCCTGTGAAATGTAAATTCTGTTTTTAAATGGTCCAGTGAAATCTAACCCAGTTCACACATCTCTGCTGGACATTTTTTTCACTTAGCTCCTCATTATGTGCCAAAGCCTCCAGCATTTGCTGCTCCCTGTGTGCTGTCTGGGGGGTGAACATCATTATTTGTTTTAAATCTGTGTAAAAGTTTGAGGAAAAGAGAGTTGGTGTTGTTGGGGAACAGTGGTGAGAGGACAAAACAAAGATGAAAAGATACTTTTTCAGCTTTTGCTGCAGCTCTACATGACTGAAAGTGCTGAACTACACCCCATGAGGTAAAAAAAAAAAAAAATCTCAAGAAAAATTAGCCCTATCTTGTTATCATAAGTGAGCCGGTGGAGATGGCAAAAAGACATACGACAGACAAAACTAACAGCCTTAAATTACTCCAAACAAAAACTGTTAAATTATACAAAATAAGAACATTAACAAACAAGAGATGTTAGTTAGTTAGTAGTCTAACTAGTAACACTGATAATGATTCCTGAGCCTCGCATCATGCATGCTTATTTGGTTTACTGGTATATCTAAACTGGAACGGAGCCATCATGAACGTTATTTGTCACACCTGCACTTCTCCTGCTTGACAGGAGCTCTGGCACAAAAGCGCTGCACAGGGCAGTTGTTAACCACAGGTGATGAGGCCTGGCGCTGTCCCAGGATCAGGCTGTGCGGCCTGACATAGAAAGATTTGTTGCATGATCTCATCTCTATAGATTGTACAGCAATGTACGGCATTTTCATACTGTACATAGTCACTGCACTTAACCCACGCTTCCATCTAGTGTTTAGTGCATAAAATTACATCTGTCATTGAATATAACCACTGACTTAAAATGTGATCGTTATCGTAACATACTGACGAATTGCCATTGGTACAAACTGTTTATGTGATAATAAGAGCTTCTGGGTAAATAAGACTTGCGGGGTTATTCTGTAGCTTTTTTAAGAGGTACAGTCCTACAGTAAGTGTTCACATACTGCGCATGCGCACACAGGAGGAGGCGGGGTTTTTGCTATGACCAAATGTTTTGTTTGCTGCTCCGATGAAATGATCCTGTTGAGTTAACACCGACACCTACGAAGCTAAACACTTCTCAGGTAAAACGCTACACGACGGTCTGTATTTATAGACAGCACTTTAATTCTGCAATGGGTGTCACTTCTATGTAGCAGTCAGTTGCACTGTTTGAGTTACAGGATCTCAAGCCGGCTACACAGCAACACACTGATGCTAGCAGCTAACGAACGTTAGCTTCACGCGACATTTTAATGTTACACGAGTGCCACTGACTGAAACTAAATCACCTGCCGGATTGTAGCTTGGTTAATTCAGACAAACCAAGCTACAATCCAACAAGAGTCAGTAATGGGGTTAATTATCTTTCTGTCAGGTTTGAAGATGAGATGAGGTAATGCCCGTTAGCCTTCTTCAGGGGTCGTTTCCTTTGGTGGCCGATGGCAGGGGTATATTGAGTTCAATAAAGTTGACTCTTTACTAAACTGCATTACCATTGTTAGATCACTACAGTATAAAATGCACAATTTTGTATCCGTTTTACATTATCATCTCACAGATGTTGTCGAGAGTATCACGACTAGTGGTGGAAAGTACTTTACTCTAAGTCCTGGAGAAGTGCTCCACCTCCATAATCAGCTGTAGGGTTTTGGAGTAGAAGCACAACCCCGGAACAGCGACCAAGAATCTTAAATTACCCAATTTATTATGAAGTAAGATATTACAGTGAGTGGTTGGTTGATTTTTTTGGGATCGGGCGCTGACAGGGATGTGTTTCATCAGGGAATAAAAGTTACAGAATTTGAGTAACTGAGCACCAGCCCTGCACATAAACCCTGACTCAGACAGTGAATACATACAAACCTTTTCTGTCACCCTTTTGCATCACCTTAAACTGGAATTATGTTCTAGTCACACACACAGTTGTCGATCACATGATGAAAACTGAATCTCAAAGAAAACCCTCAATAATGTGCAACAGAAGATTTCATGTTGCTTTTAAATAGTATATTTTACAAATTTAAAGCATTTTCCATAATTTATGTGACAAAGTAATTGTCACTTCTGGTAGTAATTCACAGTCTGGCTGCCTGTTGGTTTCAGTTCATTTCACACTGGTATGCAACGTCATTTGCACTGAGGAATAATCTTGAAATACGTAATCCATTACTGTAAATGCCATATCTGTTTTTATTTTGTCAAGGTCATGTTACCATTGCCTACTAATGCAGCTGGCAAGGCAGAGTGATTCTTAAAGACAACATTGCATTACTATCGTGTAGCAGGAACAAGCATAAGTAAGATAGATAAGATAATAAGTAAAATCCCATATATGTGTTCATTGTGATGGATTTTCTATCTCAAGAAGGTCTCTAGTCTCTGCAGGTATATTTTTATACTGCAGTTATTTTAATTGTACACCAAATGATACTGTGACCCCACAAAAACACTGGCCCTTCAAAGACAGCAGGTATCATACTGAAAGAAATGGCTCAGGTGACCAGGTGGTGTGTTGAAAAATACTCCCCCGTGTTATTCAGTTCCCAGCGGCAGGGATTCTTTAATGATTGTACAGTTTTGTTTGTACAGCCACATTGTGCAAAGAAGAGATCGCTTCAGCTGTCAGATGAATACACTTTAGCAATACGTGCAGGGTTTCCCACGGAAGTGGAATCAATGTCCACATCCACGTGACCACATGTCCACGTGATTCTGACCCACTGTTGCTTGTAATTTGCTGTCTGTGTGCAAGTTAGCTTATTCTTCTGCTGCACTCAATACAAGTCTGTTGATACAGGTACTTTGGTGCCTAAGGTGTAAAAAATAAAAAAAGTATCTTTCTCATTTGAGTGATAAGGTTGTATAAAACAAGTCTTGTTGCCAGTGTTCCAGTACCCGCTATCAATTATTAATGACCTTATGTGAAAAATGTCACATCTTGAGTTTCTGATTGGCTTTAAAACTCCTACTCACAGTGACCTTTTGTTGGCTTACAAGAAGACAAAGCCATGGGAAATACAAGCAGTGAGAGGGCTGCAATGGGCCAGGGGGAGAAGGCTCAGCGGAGGGACAGCCGAGGTACCAAGGAGGGAGAGAGACCAAAAATCCTGATGGACAGCCCTGAAGATGCAGACATTTTTCATGGTGAAGATATGAAGGTAAGTCACACCTCTGCCTCAGAGGCAGATTATCTGCTGCCAACATGATTTTTTGGTGCCCGTAGACTTTTTCAAACCGTGCTCTTCACATAATAATGTGTTTATATTTTGGAATTTTTTTTTGATTGCACCTTTCCGACATATACATTTACTTGTCATAACATGACATAAATTGCAGCAATCAACATCACAGCTCAACACAACACACTGCGAAAATAGATGTACATACCAACACAGAACAAAGCAAAGCCACAGAAAAAAACAGGAACTGTCAAACACTCTGAGGGTGGGGGTAGAGGTTCAGGGACCATTTAATTAAGGCTTGGCTACAAAGTAGAAGAGGAAAGCCTTCCACACTCTTTTTGTAATATTTAAGTTTCTCAAGCTTGACATGTGCCATAACACTTTCCATCCATTTACAGTGTTATGGTGGCTTGGCAGATTTCCAGTAAATCAACACTAACAGTCGTGCCAATAATGACAGAAAGGCTGTGGCATCACAGTGTGCCAGCCCTCCAGGAGCTACTCCAAATAATGTGATTGCAGGGTCTTGTGTTTTGCTATGTGTGTCAGACATATCAGGATTACTGTATTGCAGTCTCGTTCCTAAAATTGCTTCAGATATCCCTGTTCAAACCGATATTGTGAATAAACGGCTGAGGAGCAGTTACATTTAAGAGAAAAAAAGTTCTATTGAAGCACCTGGTCTTCACATGGTACCAGAAGTCCTTTTCACATAATGTAAATCGCCAAATAGCTGATGGTGTTTTCTTGATTGACATTTCAGGCTCCTTTAGAGAAAGAGGAGTTCCTCGCATGGCAGCAAGACTTAGAGGCAGAAGACAAAGGGCCAACTTTAGACCGACCCACAGTCTTTCGCTGGACTGGAGATGGCAAGGAGGTCTACCTCTCTGGGTCCTTCAACAACTGGGCCAATAAGATTCCCCTTATTAGAAGGTGAGAGTGTATCTTCTGTGTAATTTTTGTGTGCTATTTTGTAGTTAATTGATAGGATAACATTTATCATTTATCAATGAATCTAGCTAATACTCAGACAGCTGTTTTAATGTGCTCCATGAAACAGCTGAATATTTTATGAATGAAACAGGCAAATACAATTGTTAGATGGATGTACAAGTCCCAAGGTGTGAGACCACTTTCCCATTCTCTTGAAGTGGTGAGCTACTGTGTCAACTCACCTGTATGTCTAATGCTCTCTCTCTTGTCATCTGTCAAAGTCAAAACACCTTTGTGGCCATCGTCGATCTGCCTGAGGGGGAGCATCAGTACAAGTTCTATGTGGACGGCCAGTGGACCCACGACCCAACTGAGGTCAACAATTATTCTCTAATATACACACTGTTATGACCGTTTGTCAAACAAGCTGTTATCTGTCACCACTCAACTTGAGAGGCTGTTGTAGCCATGATTTTGTCCTTAAGTACATGTCGAGGCATTTTAAATCCTGTGTATATTCCACCAAGAGATTTCCTCTGCAACTTCCTGTGATTTTTACCATCAGCATCTGTGAATAAAACTATTACAGCTCAGCTATAACTTAAAGTCTGGAAAGAAAATGTAATCTTTTGACTGCTGAACCAATATCATCACGACATAATGAGTTGTAATGCTTCTGCTGGGTTGTAGGTTGTATCTTTACCAGTATTACATACTGTAACTGCAAGTGTAGATTAGAGTTTTTAATTTTGGGCACCAATAATCTGAGTGAGACCTATTATCCAGTTTGAATAACAAACATTATCATTTCTCTGCAGCAAGGAAATACGTTTTCACAGCAAATTTGAAAATAATTAATCACACGTTCTGTTAGCTTGGCTAAATAGTGGAACGAAGGACATGCCAGACAAGAGCTGAACATCTTGAGCGTTCAGTTATAGTACACTTGTAATTTGTCTGGAGTCTTTATACTCTTGAGCTTCAGTTGTGAATTTGCTTGAACTGAATTTGTCTCCCTCACAGCCGGTTGTAACCAGCCAGCTTGGAACAGTTAACAATATCATCCAGGTGAAGAAAACTGACTTTGAGGTGTTTGATGCTCTGATGGTGGACTCACAGAAATGCTCTGACATGTCAGGTGAGTGCTGACAACCCCTCTTTCATGTCTCTTCTGTTACTGATGCAGAGAAGAGGTTTTGGAAGCATTTGGAAGTATGGGAAAGTGGACAAAAAGATTATATATATTCTAATATTTGGGCACTCTGTGTCACACTGTCCAGCCACTATTGGTAAACATCAATGTGAAATTCAGTCAGAATTTAAACTTCTTTGTATAAAGTAGTGAGGCGGTAGCTTTAGTAGTCATACTATCCCACCCTTGCTCTGTTCCTCTTCCTTTCTCAATTAGACCTCTCCAGCTCTCCTCCCGGACCGTATCATCAGGACGCCTATGTTCCGAAACAGGAAGAGAAGTTTAAGTCTCCACCCATACTCCCACCACACTTGCTGCAGGTCATCCTCAACAAAGACACTGGGATTTCTGTAAGTAGCTGTGATGCAATTAAAGCAGACCTGTTCCACACACATTTAGTTTTTTTACATGGTGGATTTTCTAGAAATGGCTCATTACTTCTGGCTCATTATTTTTCTCTGCTTTGTACTGACAACAATGAATCTTATGGTCTAATATATACAATGAAAATATGAAAACAGGTGGAAAATGGAATGATTTCTCCAGAAAGTTTTTTTTTTTCAGTTTATTGTCATAATTCTTTTTCCAGTGTGACCCTGCATTACTCCCAGAACCCAACCATGTCATGCTCAACCACCTCTATGCTCTTTCCATTAAGGTAAGGTCTCAGGCTGACTGAATCACACACACACACACACAGAGAAAAAGAAATGTGTGGAATGTGGAAAAACACACTTAATAAAATTTCACATAAGAAATGACCAGATTTGTAAGCATTCTTTAGTAGAAAGTGTGAGCCGTTGTCGCTGTTAGCGAGCTTTCGTGCAGCGTGCACAACTGATTATATCTATGGAATGCCAACAGTGATACCAAGCAGCTGAGGGACATATGATTCCAACACTGTGACAGAAAAAACAAACAAAATGAGCACGGCATTAAACAAGACTGTTTCTTTGTAAAGAAGACTGCAGATTTTTCAAAGGTGCACTGGCAATTTGGGAATTGTCTGTGTCCCAACTGAAACTCTGCTAGTTGTCTCATGTTGCTCTAAAAACTCACAAATCAACATGCTCGCTGTCAGATTTCTTTATATATCTTCTAACTGACATGTTTACTGGAGGATTTGATTGGTAATAGGCTAAAATAAGCCTAATAGAAACAGGTTTTTGTCATCAAAAGAATAGAATAAACATACCACTACAAACAGAACTGTCATTGTGGGGCAAAATGGATTGAATTTACCATTAGATACCTGGGCCAGACTGTGCGCATCTGTAATCAGAAACCATGATGAGTATTGTATTTTCCATACTGCCAGAATCACACTCTAAAAGCTGTGGCTTACTTTAATGACATGTTGGAAGGGTTAAGGTTCCCCTCTACCTCTCATTATAATCAATAGTTGACAGTCATTCAAAATGATCCACTGACAGAACTATTTTACAGCAGGTAATACTCTCTTACAATGATTTGCTAACCTCCATCAGTAATAGCTGTTCCTTTTGATGTGGTATCTTCACATTTAAAGCCCTCAATGGGTTCACCGGTGAAAGACCTTTAAAGGTTATAGGCTGTTTTAAAACAATATTTGAAGAGACGCGGGACCAAAGATTGTCTGTACAAAGATCGTCTGATGTTAATATGATTCTTCAGCTCTCTGGCCCTATCAAATCACTGAGGTGGCTTCTGAAGTCTCGGTCTGTTTAGTACAAAGTTCCCTCTTTGTGTTTCTGTGCACAGTTTTTTTTTGTGATGAGCTGCAATGGAGTGATTGTAACACAAAGTTTCTCTGCCGTCACTTACTTTGGAAGCGCATTAGAAAGAGATCTCTTAATGGCCAACATGAAAAGGAGGAATGATTACAGCATGCCAAAACTCTTTCAGCGTACACATGGGTACCCGACTATTGTTTGAAGACAGAAATGACAAGTTGTGAACCTGTCCTTTAACAGAAAGCTGTTTAGTTTCCATTAGTTGTAGGTTAACAACAGTTTTTCAGCTTTGACACCACAACAAATGAGAGTCTCTGTGTGTCTCTCTATGAAAGTAAAAACAGGAATATAGTAGACATTTTGTTGCCTGATTGTTGACGGGGATTAGTGAGCGGAGCTGGGCGTTGAGATTAGTGGGTGGCCCTCCCACTAATCTCTATGGTTTATATATAGTATGGCAACGTTACACATGGTAAGACTGATACCCATACACCCACATGTATATAATCTGCAAGCATCCATTTCATTATTTAGGAGGCGTGTGTGTTTTTAAGTAAAATTTTCATCCATGTCATTTGCCACAGGATGGGGTGATGGTGCTCAGTGCAACACATCGCTACAAGAAGAAATATGTCACCACCTTGCTATATAAGCCTATCTGACTTAAGACCATCTTTTTAATTCTGTCCCAGTGTGTTAACTGTACACTGAGTGTACAAAATATTAGCTCCACCTGTTTTTTTTTTTTTTGTTTGTTTTCTCTCCATGAAGCAGAGAGACCAGGTGAATCCAGGCTCATATCAGTCATGGGTTTCACATGTTAAATCCAAATCCTGACTTGAACAAGCAGCTTTGAATGAAGTGGAGAAGAAAGATTAAAGATATAAAAAGAAATGAAGATTGTTAAATTTCTAAATTAAACTTTCATTTTCAGTAAAATGCAGGAATAGTGTTTACTATAGCAATGCCCTGAAAACAAAGCGTAAACTAAATCTAAAAGATTAAAGATAAATGTCAACAGATCAATCATTTATATCATTGTACTAATCTGCTTTAAGAGGTTAGTTAGTTAATTAATTAGTTAGTTAAATGATGACATTACTTTATCCATTGTAAACTTCGAGCATGCAGCTCTGAGATTATATCTTGTACATTCACTGTATACCCAGTTGTTGTCCACATCTGTTGAGGATGATCAATTCCACTCAGTTACTCCAATCCTTCACAATCTGCCTTTAATTATTCACTGACTGCCCTGTGTAGTTTTCAACAACAGTAACTTTGCTTAGTAGACATAGAGAGGCATTAATAATGAAGTAGAACACTATGACGTGTCTATAAGCAAAACAGACATAAATGTAATGAGGAGAATTGGTAATGCTGGGGGGAGATGGATTGAAAGACCTCGGACACGTGAGGTCGCTGTCGTCTTTTCCTGTGGTTGAGGAGACGACAGAGGTACAATCAAGAATGTGAATGTTAAGGTCACAGAAAGGAAACATGCACTGCAGTAGTTCTCCACTGTTTTCTTTTGCTTGTTTATCTTGAAATAGTTAAGTTTTATTTGGTATGATCTCAGAGTGCACAGTAGATATTTTTCTATTATTTGTGAAGTATTTCATTATATTTTTTTCTACTTTGGTTGACGAAGTAGTTTGTTCTGTTGTTGAGAGTTCTCTTAATATAGTTGCAGTGTTGTATCATTCCAGTCAAGTGTCTTAGAAGATTGTTATTTATGACTAAGACAACATAGTTGAGACCAAAACCCTAACATTTTTTTTTTGTTAGCATAAATTAATTTGGTCTAAACTCTATTCTATATCTATTGTTTTGCACTATGATAATAAACATTTATTTTTATGTAGAATGTGTACATAATGTATGTACACTTAGAGCATGACAATGTATCAGAAGAATAATGCTTAACCTTTTGAACATCTTCACAGGTTTAGTAGTCTTTGCACTGATGTACCGTTGCACAAGTGTCCTAAGAATTTTCCTTCTTTTATACACAGTAAATGCATTCCATACATTAAGAGTCACACCATATAGATGATCCCTGCTGGTTTTAGTCAATATGGCATCATTGGTTTGTGCCATGGAACATTGCCTAATCTATTAGTATCAATATCAGTTTCTATAAAGTGAAGCCTCAGATGAAGTCATGGTTCATGAATGAAAAAAAAAAGAGACCTAACACAAAACAAAATGTTGAAGATATCTGACAATGACAGAAACAGCAGGCGAAAGACAAAGTGACCAACATTTGCTTGAAGAGCCATGACACTGACAAAGGGACCAGTATAGGATCATGAAACAGACTGGAACTGTTGCTGAAGAGTTTTGTTCTAGTGAACATGTCTGTCTGTACTGTTAATGGTCTGTGTACATTTCGTGAAGTCTGAAGGACTGGACTGGAGTTTTAAGTTAAAGGTATGACTTGAACCATCAGTATATCATTGTCAGATTATGGTATCTAGGTATAATTACCCTAAAGAAATGAGACCATGATGTTGACTATAGGACAGTAGAGGCCAACAATCTCCATAGTAAAAGGCCTGTTTTTGTTACTTCTGCTGTTGTCTCAGAACTAACATGGTAATGATTTATTGATGAGAAGATGCTAGACATTCAGATAAATTGCAGTATCATTAAAAAATGTTTTTGAGCCTTTGAACCATGCTGGTGTGTATACATTTCCCATTTTGAGAGATATTTATATTAAAGATTAAGTTACAGCACAAAAACAAATGCAGTTTGTTTTATTTGTATGTGTATATTTGTGTCTCCTGCAGAGATTTTGAAAGCTTGTACTGTCTGTACTGGTCATTTTTACGCTGAATAGATTCACATAGCAAAAAGACATTTTTTAGGAAAAAAAATCAAACAAAAACCCCTTTCCCCTTTACTGTTCCCGCACCTTTTATAGCACTTTGCTCCCAACCTTCGTGTGCTTTTCATATCATCAAAGTTCTGATCCTAAAGTCTGGGATTTTCCATGTCTCTGTGCATATGACGGAAAATCTCAATTTGCTGGTTAAATTTGGTCTCATGTTTATCTCTCTTTTCTGGACATGATGTTATTACACAATTATGCAGAAATGGTGTCTACAGAAGATATAACCCAAGCATATGTTCTATTTTACACCCAGTTTGCACCACTCGTAGGACTTTCTCTTCTTACAGTATGCCTGACTATTTGAAATATGACTATGAATGCATATGGACATTTACAGTGACATTACTCATAGAGTGAGTCTATCAGTGTGTCTTTACAGCTATTACAAAATACTGAGGCATTTTATGGATTGCATTACGTGTAGCTTAATGATCATTTGTCCCCTTGTATGCAGTGACATTGCAACACTTCTGACAAAGCATATGAAGCATTCATGGATGTCATGATGTGTGATTCACAGTGATGTACAGCTTACAAATGTCTGACCCCGGTTTGACCCACGATCAAGAGCATAGAGGAAGATATATTATACAGAGACTAGAAAAACACTGAAGAGTTTACTACATTATTTATTTTTAATTCTGATATATGGTTTAAGATCTGAATGAAAATACACAGTGATACACAATCTCAGGATACACTTACCATTTTTATCGCTCCATCATTCACTCTTCTTGCTAGAACAGCCTCCAAACTTCTCCAAAGTCTTTCTGGGAGAGTCTGGCTGCAGGGATTTTCTCTTAGTTCAGCCACAAGAGCATTTGTGAGGTTGACACTGGTGTTTATCGCGATAAGGCTTGGCTCACACTTTGTGTTCCACTTCATCCCAGAAATGTTGGGTGAGGTGGAGGTCAGTCTTGCACACCGAGCTGGGAAAGCGCATTTCCTTATGAACCTTTGCTATGTGCGTCGGGGTAGTGTTGCAGCATTAAGATTTCCTTTTGATTGAAAACGGGGCGACACTGCAAAAATTCCTCTGTCAAATTTAAGTGAAATAATTTTAAATGTAAACTTGCTTTTGCTTGAAACTAGCAAAAGCCTGTGGCTGCTGTAGCAAGGGATTCTCACGTGAATAGATTTCTTAAAACAAAAAAAATTTCTTTAAAGTCTGGCCACCAGAAGTCTTAAACAGGTTGAAAAAAAAAGGAATATTGAAAAACAACTGACTAAACTTGAAATTAGATATTTTATCCCTAAGAACAAGTTTAAACTTTGCCCTTGTGTAAATGAGATGTTTTAGTTTTGAAATTTCAGAGCTTAAAATAAATGGTAAAGCATGCTGAAGGATCTGTAGCAGACATGTGTCTTGTATCCAGCTAAACAAATAAACTAAAACTGCTAATTAAGACAAGGCAGGTGACATACACTTGAATTAAACATATAATTTTTGATGGCTAGGTTGATGATATATCTCAAACTAACATGAGCCTAACATGAAAACTGAACCAGCTCTACTCCAGAAAGAAAATCAAACATATTTAACAACAAGACACGGTTCAGAAAAGTTCACTGAGAGTGTGAGAGTTTTTACTTGCTTTCACACGTGTTGGTTTGTGTTTGAATCTCAGAGCACATGCATTGTCAGGCGTGTGACGCTGTGTAGTATGAACAGCTGACAGGTCCCAAGGCCCTGTGGCTGATATATAAAGAGGGACTGATCTTGGAGTGAGAGCTGCTCTGTGTCTCAAGTTCAGACTCACAGGATGAACACCCTCCAGACTCTGTTTCTCCTGGCGGCAGGCCTCTCTGTTGGTGAGTACAACTTGACAAAAGCATGTTGGTTGTGAATAGATGCTGGTCCAGTATAAACCGAATTCTGATTGTTCCTCCTTGTTCTGTTTTAGTCCAGCCCATGAGCATCAAGGCACTTAACCAGTTTAGAAGAATGATCCTGTGTATGATGCCTGATAGCTGGCCTGTTCTTGACTACGCTGACTACGGCTGCTACTGTGGAAAGGGAGGCTCTGGCACGCCTGTGGATGATCTGGATAGGTTGTGATTCATTCACTCAGCTTAATACTCAGATGACTCGAAAAAGCCTATTCAGTCTGTTTGAAGAGTTGTCTTGTTATACCTCTAGGTGCTGCCAAGTGCATGACCAGTGTTACAGCGATGCTATGCAGCACTCTGCGTGCTGGCCCATCATCGACAACCCTTACACCGAGTTCTATGACTACAGCTGTGATGAACAAAACAAGAAGGTCACCTGTGGCAGTGAGTACACCAAAACTAACTTCATCCTATAAACGTGTTTAGTCGTTCATTAAACCTGTATTAACATGTATTTTTCCCCTTTTCATCACTATACTTTTAGTTATTGTCACAGGTAAATTTATCAAGTGTAAAGTACTTAAAAATTGAAGTTACTTACTTTTTTTGTTGAAGAAGAAATATCTCACTATTATAATAAAAATGTAAACCGTAACAGTTTCTTTCATTTATAGAATTTTTTTTTTTTGGTAATCACAGTGTAACCTCTGTTTTCTCCTCCTCAGATGACAACAATGAATGTGAGATGTTCATCTGTGAGTGTGACAGGAAGGCCGCAGAGTGTTTTGCGAGATCACCCTGGATCCCTGAGCACGAGCACCTGCCCAGCGACCAGTGTCAGTAAAACAAACAAACCCTGTCAAATGCAGAATTTATACTTACACGTGACATAGCCATCTTTTAGCTTTCAAAAGTGATCGACTGCTCTGTCAGTTTATTGAGAATCAATGCCTTAGTAGAAACATTCTCATAGACTTTATACTGTCACGTCTAAAGTATCATGATTTCTGTATGGGACTATACAGTTCTCATAATGTAGAATTACTGATCTATAACCATCCATGATTATGTCACATGTACTCAATCTCTCTTGTTAGGTGTGGATCTGTAAAGTGATCTGCATACTCATTTTACCTCACATGTTGTCTACTGATGGCCAGTTGTTCAAGGGTATAATCTTAAATACCAATAGAGGGCACTACGGTCTACTGATTTCTTTCCTTGCTTGCAGGGTGAAATCAGTAGTATACAGTGGTATGGCACAGACTCTGCCGCCTGATGCTTTGTCTGTGTCAGCTGTCCTGGTATATATACTTCCTGTAAAAGTCCCACACACACAGTATGTAATATTTGCACTTAATCAAATAATAAAAAATAGATTTGCTCAGAAAAGAAAAAAAATCAGATTTTTGTTTTCTGTCTGAGGATTTTAAGTGTTTTTCACAGTTGTAAGTATGTTGTGAATGCACTTTCACCTTTCCTGCCTCTTCTGAAGTCAGACTAAAAAGATGCAACTTTCAATGCTCATCATTTTCTGCATTGCAACCTGAGAAAATGTAATGCACACCTTTAAACTGCAAGTACCTTACACTTAAGTCTTTACTATTTTATAAACACAGTCTGAGCACATAGGCCTTCTTTCCTGACATGTACAAATCTGTAGGTTTACAGTATGCGAAACAATCATTCAACAGCCACCTGTGTGCAGTTGGGAAGGGTCACTCTTCCTGTGTATTAATTTTGCCAGCAGCTACCGGCACTTTTAGCAATGAAAATGTTATCTCAGCACAAAACAAGCACAGTGATGGCAAGCAATCTATCGTCAACTCATTTTGTATTACTAGTGACATTGGTTATTTCTGTCACTTCTTCCTTGAAAACAGCTTTTGCTTGTTACATAAAAAAAACCTCCCCGGGCACCAGATGGCTGCCAGTGAGATTTGGTTGCTTGTGAGATTATTTGGGACCAGAATAAAAAAAAAAAAAACTAAAACTAAAAAATCCGGTCGCTGCAGCCTAGTGCTTTGGTTTCAGCGAGCCACTACTGTTTGCTCCCATCAGCTCACTCTTTGGATCAGTCTTCAGGGTATTCTTCAGACAACACAAAGCAGCAACGCTGTAAGCAGCAGCAGCTGGTGGCAGGCTGCTGGCCATCAGCCAGCTGTGGCTGCTCTTGGCTCAAAATGAGAG
The DNA here is from genome assembly GCF_017976425.1 of Toxotes jaculatrix. NCBI lineage: Eukaryota > Metazoa > Chordata > Actinopteri > Toxotidae > Toxotes > Toxotes jaculatrix. The sequence continues at coordinate 10,208,176 of NC_054409.1, read as the reverse complement.
AAATGGCAAATGCAAGAAAAAAAAATAGATACTGACCACAGAAAATCATTTTGTAGTAAAATTATTTGTCATTTGCAGTTGTTGCTGAAGTGACTTGGGTCTTACATTGACCGGGAGACCTGCTGTTTGGAGCCATATTCAAATTGATTAACACAGTTTACACTGTGTTAGATAAGAAAATAACTGGTTTGGGTGTTTTCTGGTCTGCCGCCCCTGTTGTCAGGATGACATCATCTGTCTGTGCTGTTTTCAAATGACAAAAAAAAAATTCAGTCTGTTTTTGCATTGGTATAAGAATCTTATGCGGCTCCCACCTTTGCTAGGTTGATTACAAATTTTCAGAGGTATGGTAGTTCAAAAAGAAGGGAGAGAAAGATAAAACAAGCTAAAGTTGAACGTTACTGTCCAGAGTTCAGACTCTTCTTCAATTTTTTTTTGTCTTTCACTCATTCTGCCCTTATAAGTCAGCACTGTCAAGATGGCTTGCTGTTGGTCAGCAGGGAGACAAACTCCCTGCTGACCAACAGCAAGCAAAAGCTGTTTGAGGAACAAACCTGCAGCACAAACTTGCAGATTAATGTTCACCAAAGTCAGATGCAAAAAAAGAAAAAACAAATGTGCAGATTTACAAAAAACAAAACAAAACTGCCTTTACATGTTGCCATTTTAAATGCTGGTATGCCTTACTACTGGAATGAACTGCAAAATAGGTACAAAATGAGGTGCAAAATATTAGTAAAAATCAATGGAAACCTTTTATTGTGTATTAATCTCAGATGAAAAATGAGAAACAAATCAATTTACTTGTTTTGATACTGTAGCTTCCTCTGGGATTCTGCTCAGCTTCTCATTTACTGGATGTCAGGAGGGGAACAATGAAACACCTGACACCATCCCAACACTGTTGAGACTAATAAATAAATAAGTGTTTTAGGATACAAGGTGTGTAAACCTGTTACATGTGTGAACTGCTCACATGCAGCATTTTGGCTGATACTGCTGAGCTGTGACAATTCTGAGAGGCAGTAGGTCGCCCTGGGAGGATACTAACCTGAGAAAAGAGTGAAGTACAAAGAAACTAGTCTAACAGAGAGGTGACTAAGAAGGAGGGGAACAAGGGAAGCTGTCTCTCTGTGCAGCACAGAGAGACATTCCCACTGCGGCTGGCACAGTATCTAATACTCCACCCTTGCATGTAAACACAAGCCCACGCATTATCTGAAGTACATGCTGGCCCTGGTGCTGCCATGGTTACTTGCTATTTGCCATACCAATCATGTACAGTACAAGAAGTAACAATCTCCAACGTGTTATTCCACTTCTCACAGCAGGAAGGGGAGTGTCTAATGTCTAGAACAGACTCTCTCGTTCAAACCATGTGCAGTGCTTTGCACAGGTGATTTTTCCGTGTGTTGACTTATTCTGTCTGGTATGCATGACGTACCTCATGAAAAGACACACAGGAAATCTGAGCCTGAACCAGGAGAATTAATGTGTGAAAGTATACCCTGAGCATTGTCATTCATTCAGTATGCTTGGACAAAGCGGGTTAGTAGCTGCAAGTACAAAAGGTTCTTGAAATAATCACTTTGTGTACTGACATGCTTTCTGTAAGACAAATACAGGTCTCATGTTTTCACTTTTTCTATGGCCCTTGTATCTTAATCAGGGCTTATGTGTCTTGCTACAATTTGCAAATGTGTATTGTTGCACAGTATGCTTTAAGCTGCATTTGTAAAAAAGTTTGTGTGGAGTGATTAGGTTGTAGCCTCTGCAAAATGAAGAAAGGAGAAAGAATTTTAATTTTATTTATTTTTTTAATGGATTTAATCAGAACATTAATGAAATATGTAGCATTCACATTTCAGTAGGGTAGTTCAGCTCAAGTGGGTGAGCTGTTTTTGAAACAATAGGCTTTAGACCATCCAACACTGAGATTTCCGAAAGTTTATAGATCCCTAAAAGCACTCACTCTCTTAAATATTTGTTATATATTCACATTATTTACATATCTTCGTAGCTCTGTTGAGTGTTGATTTCACTTGTCTACCTAGCTGAACACAGACTTTTCCACTCTGCTCTCACTCTGCTTGATAAATTCCTCTGAAGATAGTGCAGATCAGCAGAGTCCTGCATGCTGAGGGACACATGTGAAGGCCAAGATGGTGACCGATGTTTGGAGAGTGTGGGGTAATAGCGGTTGGTGTTGCTTTGATTAGCATCTGATCCATCTTTTTCCATGCACACCCTGTAATTCTGCCCTCTGTTATCGTCCCAGTGGGGCGCTGCGCCAGGTCCCGGTCTGTAGGACACACAAAACTCAATGTGTTCCTTTGGATCTATGTTCTGGGGTAAGCTTAAGTCAAAGGCAAAAACACCCATATCAAAACCCCCACAGTGTTGCTGCTGCAGAAATGTGCAGGGGATGTCATGATGGCTCCGCCAAGAGTCAAAGGTCACCCTTATATGTACAGCCTTCTCATTACTCACATGGGAGACACATACTTTGCCACTCAGGGAGTGTTCTGAAATGCTGCAGCTTTCCAGCTGTACATGCATCTCTCTCAGACGTGCAAGGAAGGCTTTTAAGTCCAGCATTGGCTGAGGAAAACCAAGCCGGAACTTGTAGCGCTGCAGTTTGTTTGAAGTTGACTGTTGGCCCTGCAGTATGGCTGGTGAGGGTTTCATCACCAGAGTAGAAGGAGGAGAAGAGGGCTCAGGGATGAACAGGCGCACAGCAGTGAGCGCCAATCCCTTTGTGTCTGCAAACACCACACGCTTTTTGTGCACACTGCTGCTGTCCCTGTGGAAACAGCTCCGAGGGCACTCTAAGGGCACAGGGGACGAGGGCAGTGATGAGGAGGAGTGATGTGGAGACTGACGGCCGGTCCTCGGCAGACAGTTAGTTGGCTGACAATAACGTTGTGTGGGTTTCAGAGGAGACATGGACAGCAGCTGATAAAGAGGCTGGCGCTGACTCAGGCTCAGATACATGGCAAGGTCAACGGGCATCACAGCGGGCTGGGGGTGACTCCCAAAGGCATGGAGAACCCTGAGGAGGAAGCCATGATAGGGTTAAAATGAGATCCACCATTACACATACACAGAGTGATTGCACATATGCTGGTTAATTCTGTTTTCATAACTTGCTCTAATGCCTGACAGGTAATGTCAAAGGAACAATTAAGTGAAAGCAGAGTAGCTTAACTCACTCTAGCAAATTCAGATGAATCTTTAAGCAGAAAACAGAGGTAATGAATAAATAAAACTCCTCAGTGAATTAAACAACAATCAGTCAAAATATGACCTTTCTACAAGACTGCAAACTGCTCTGGAGAACAACAACAGCTAAGTGCCTCAAAACAAATGTGGAGGTGATGGTATTTTTCAAAATGGAAAATATACTTACAGATTGTGTTTCATCAGATCAGAGTAAAAGAATGTGATGATCGTAGTCCCAGTCTATCTCTGCTCTCTGTGGAGCTTATGTGTGGAGTTTGGAAATGAGGCTGAACCTTCTGTGTCACAACATTTGCATGTGGGTTGGGTTTAACCAATGAAGTGAAGCTCCTTTGTTCACGTCCTGCCCCTAAAGAACTGTTTCATAGAAAGCAGGGTCTCAAAATTCCTTTCATGGAACTTTGCTGGTACATTTATCTTTTAATTTTCTTCATGACAGTTCATTTTCTTCATGACAGTTTAACTGCAGATTAAAAAAACAAAAACAAAGCAAAACAAAAAAACAATCTGTATATGCATACTCTTCAGTATACATTTTACATCTATTTCATGGGCCAAAGTATCTTTATTAGGGAAATGGAAAACACCAACAGATAGGCCTAGACTTTACAAATTACACTCTTTTCCCCAGTGCCAGTTAAAGAGAGGCTGCAAGCACACTATGCAATTAAACACTAAATCCAAAAGCTAGAATTTTAAATTTTGCCCATTAAAAGTGTGTATAATGGTGAAGTTTTTCTTCTCCCTGTCCTCTTTTACAGTTTAAATTGTAAATCATGCTTCCAGGCACAGTGCGCTCATTTTGAGATTAGGAAAAGGATGGACCTCTAGAAAAAATTGTAACGCTGACACAAAAAGAAGTCACCAAATATTAAGCTTTGATGTAGCTGAGGGAGAGAATGACTGTCCATGGTTAGGTTAAAAAAGTATATTGATATTTAAATGGTAAATCAGTTCAATAAAGATTTGCTAAAATTCATATTGTTCAGCAGATTCATACTGTACCATATAATCTTTTAATCTGATCTGTTCATTGCCAGATATTTATTAAATATATCTTCTATTATTTTTATTTTAACTTGAAAATCTTAAACATAACACAGTGTATTTTGACATTTTTGGGAAATACACTTCCTTGCTTTCTTTCCAAGAGGTAACCTATATAAGAAGATTGATGCCACTCTCATGCCTGCATGTTAAATTTGAAGCTGCTGCAGAAGCCGTTTAGTTTAGCTTAGCTTAGCTTAGCACGAATGACACATTACTTAAAGCAAATGAACAATGCTAATCACAGTAAAAAAAAAACATGTTTCTACCGGCTGTTGCTTTTTTTCTGCAACACTGTGAAACAGATGAAAACAAGTTCATGCTAAGGTCAGTCTGGGAGTTAACACAATGACAGGGACTTAAAAGAATTTTAGGAGCTGGTTCCACGGACTCAAACGAATCAAATTCTGTGAAGAAATCACTTTCTTGCGAAGAGGTTTCAGGTTCTAACCAGAAACTAGGTTCCTACAGTCTCTCACAAAAGTTTTTAGGTTTGTAGATTTGTAGAATGGTTAAACTGGAAATGTACCTTTTTAATAAATTATTTCAGGAAATGAAGTTTTTTTTGACCAACGCATTAAACAATGATATTTTGTGACCTTCTCCTTTCCAGTCCGAGACAGCAGAGTCATGAGTCATGAAGACAGCATACACTATCATCACTTGGGGAAGTCGATGGCCTGGTGCGCCCTTTGTGCAGACGTTTACAGGTGAGGCAAAGAAAATGAGTAAGACTGTACACCTCCCCTAGTTGTCAGTTCACATGTCTCCAGTCTCAGTTTATTGTCTGTCTCCTGGCAGCTCTGGTGGTAGAATGTGCCAAGTCTATGTCGTAAAGCTAAACCTCCCAATGATGTCAAGATGAATAACAATGGAATAACATAAGCATGTTGGTATGTATGTCTGTGTGTGAAAGTGAATACATCAACTATTTTTTGTATTGCTTCATCCCACTTACTTTCTCTAAGGAGGTGTGCATGAATTGCTTATTTAGGACATTCTGAAAAAAGGGCTGTAGTCCATATATTGTGTTCACCAGTCTAACAGAGAAATCTAGTTTTGTAAGTTTATAAAATCGTTTGGCTACTTGCATAAGAAGCAACAGATACTCCACACCTCCAAGGTTTCAATGGGATAAAACATAATGAGTTTGATGCTAATTAATCCTTTAATACACACCTCATTGTAGATCCTTTCACAACCAGAAGACTTATGTTAGTTCACTGAATGTTTAGGGGCCATGAATTGAAAGGTACTGGTTTGTTACTGTGTCAAAACAGTTAACACAGGTTTGCTTTTTAAACTTGAGTCAAACTACTTGAAATTTTTGTAAAGATTCACCAGTACCATTATATAAATATGGCCTGTTCCAACAGATGCCGTGCCTCCTCAAAGTACTTTATTTTTTCAATTTCACAGCTCATTTCAGAATGTGACCCAATTATTAGATCAGATTACACTAGAAAAGTAAATTTGGAGCAATAAATGGTTAAAATGGAAACTGTGTTTGCACAGAATAGTTCTTTTCCTGCTCCAAGAGGTAGAAGAAGCCAGTAGAATCCCCCTAAATTCATTATCTGCTTACGTTTTAAATTCAATAAATGTAAGGATCACATCGCTTCAGAATCACACAGTGAACTTCATTCCCTGTATCTCCTTTTTCTGTGTTTAAATAATATATCTTCACATTGTAGCCTTGTATCATATTAACCTATAATTCCTTCAGTCACATTACTTATGCAGTGTTGAAGAAGGGCTGATACTGAGGTGTCAGACTGACACGCTTTCTCTTTACACTTCAGTAACACGACAATCTAGCCACTTGTCTCAGTAAGCAATACTGTGTGAACTAAATGTTGTAAAGTTTTGCATGTGACTAATTCCATTACCATCATAATGATTCAAAAAGTCCAGTGGTGTAAGCCCCAAAATGTAGACCTACAGATGGATTGTGTTATCATAATAATTAGTGAGAGGTCAATTATGTACATGAAGTTTCAGGCATAATTTCACCACAGTTATACTGTTGCTGTTCAAACCCAAACTATATACTATTATTAATCATTTTCCATAATAGATTACATGTTGCCAGTGGTTTTAATTTTTAATTTATTTATTTATTTTACTTTCAGATCCAATGTCACGTACTGTAACAGGTAAACTAGAATTTACAATGCTGGTCATTTGCATTTATTCCTCGATACTGTATGAGCTACAAGGCACAGGTGGTTGCCTACAGATTGTCACTCTTTTATCTCACCGTCTGATTTTGATTGACTCACCAAGTATATTATGTCACATAACGATATGCACAGGTCATGAATCTAGTAAAGCACATGATAAAATAAATTGATCTATATCCCCCTCCCCTCCCCCTCACAGCAGTGCCAAAAGTCATGATGCATACCAATTGCGTGGTTTCTGCTACATGCAGATGTTTAATGAGCTCACACAGAGTCATACAGGATGGATCATTAATCTGAGTTTTTACAGCGTCTGTCTGCCGGTGTGCATTACTGCTCTGTGTCTCTTTCTACATTTCTTCTTCCAATGACTGTCATTTCTCCGGGCTCAAATGGATTTAATGAGGAAATTTGGTTTGGTGTTGTTTTCCCGACAAGTGCGATCAACTTTAGCTTTGTAATTTCACAGCAGTACAAGTACAGTACACTCTCTGTCCCTCATAAATACACCTCCTGTCACTAATTGCCACTAATCTCTTTATAACACATTAGGAATACAAGTTTGTTAAGCTGAGCTGTTTGTTCTAACACAAACAGCTAACCTCAGAGTGTCTGAGGTTAGCTGTTTATACTTGTGACAAAACAAATTAGGCCCCTTTTTGCATGCTTTGAAAGACGTTATGAAAATTACATTATGCAAAAATCTTTGCTTGTCAAGGCAACAGTAATTTGAGTGGGGCAATTTCAGCACACATCTCTGCTTCTGAAAGTAAGAAAGAAAGAAACTTGTAGGTCTTATAACATTTGTAAATACAGTAATTGTACTTTGTGGATTTTAAAAGCATAAATACAGCGTTACCTATAAATGAAACATAAAATTGAGTTTTAAGTAAGTAATTACAACTCTTTACTACACACATCCTACCTTTCACTTTGTGCATTTTTTTTAACTTTACCTTTATTTAACCAGGAAAATCCCATTGAGTTTAAGAACCTCTTTTTCAAGGGAGTCCTGGCCAAGATAGGCAGCAACAAATACAAAACACAGTTACACAAGCAAAGACAAAATAACAGGAAAGAGACTACATTTACAAACAGTTTATTAAAAACAAGTGCATGTTGTGGAGTTGGCCTTGAGAGCTCTTAATTTGGATTTAAAAGTGCTCAAAGAAACTCAGTTTCTAGTCTTTCTGCAAATTATTCCATGCTTAAGTTGCAGAGTGGACAAAAGCCCTTTTACCCAATTCAGTACGAGTATATAGAACAGAAAGCAACAAATGATCTTGTGAACAAAGAGAATAAGAATCAGTACTTCTCTGTGCAATTAAGGCACAAATTTAAGTATTTACTTCTTTTAACTTCTTTCAAAAATAAAAACCCAATTTTAGTCTTAACTTGTTAACAAGTTTTTCTACATGTGGCTTGAAAGTGAGGGAGTCATCAGTCAAAACACCCAAGTATATATATACACATGAACCACCTCTATTTCATTTCCCTCAAGAGTGAACACTGAGGGGATCATGGCATCTTCTTAGAATTGGAAAACAACATAAGCTTAGTCTTGTCAGAATTGAGAACAAGTTTCAGGTGAAGTAATGAGAATTCAGTGAGACGCACACATGTAGCAGTGCAGACTTTTACTTGTAAGCTTGCTGCAATGTAACCACCCCGACCAGTCCTCCATCTTGAACTGCCATTTAGCTAATTTGTCCCTGCCCTCTTATACACCCCATAGGAGTGTCTCCTGAAATAGCGCTGCTACACCCAAGCTTTGTTGTAATGGTTAAGCTTCTGTCACGGTTAGGTAGGTTTAAGCACAAAAACTACATGGTGAGGTTTAAGAAAGATTGTGGTTTGAGTTAAAATAAGTATTTCCTCAAGGTTAGAGGACCTTCATCGTCATGGTCACAATCATAAACATGCTGTCAGGGTTATGAAATGGCCATTATCTTAAAGAAACAATGACTATTGGTTTTGAGCAGGAAACAAACAGTGGTCTGCTGCGTCAGTGATCTGTGTTTTGTGGGCTCATCCAGCCTCCTCCCTAAACAGACTTTGGCACACTTTATACTGCACCACCTGATGTCCTCCTTTGCTCCCATGAAAATTACTACAGCTACCAGACGTCGGCTAACAATCAAACGTAACTGTGGGTCGTAATGAGCTGCTTGCACAGACGGCCTATGCAGTCGTGTTTTGTTGAGGGCAGTCTCAGTCACCCACATCTATGCATTTATGGCTGTCTTCTTACTTCATTCCTCATGTGTCTGCACTGTGTTAAACTCTGCATGATGGACTAATGCTTGAGGACAACAGATTGCCACACTTTGAGCTTCAAGTCTTGACATGTATCTGAAAAGTTGCTTGCGCAACAACAAATTACATACACCCACATTGATATGGGTGTTCCTTTATGAGCTTTATGAGCCAAAATGACCTGGAGGGAATGAATTCACAAGTTTCTAGTTATGTGTTTACGGCTATGTCACTGTGGTTTGTTACATCATAATTTAACATAAAAATGCGTGTTGCCGTTATTAAACTTTTGTGGGCATCAACAGTTTTATTCTCATTCTGAAAATCCCCGAATTCCATTTTATACAAATGCGTTGCTAAATTATTTAATCGTGACGGCCAGTTGTTTGAACATCATGATTCTCTCAGGCATGCAGCACCACATGCTGAGTTAAATATGAAATAGAGGAAGTGATTTGGAGGGAGTCTATATGTGCAGAAATGTGCAGCATGTGTGCAGTAACCAACAATTTGGATTTCCTGTTTTAATTGATGGTCTTTTTTTGCTCATGTTGTTTGTACAAAGCTTAGTTGAGACTACAAAAAAAAATTCTCACAGTTGGATTTTGAAATGGTTTCTTATATTTTCCATGTGTAGCAATCAGTGACAGTGCTGAATAGAAAATGAGAGACACAACTGATCACATATTTCTTAAATTATTTGATGATTCTGTGCATAACTTGCTATGCTTTTTGAGCCCAAATAATTCCTCCATACTAAGTAGACTTATTTTCCAAAAAATACCAAGTACCTAAATACACTGTTGCAAACTAATTTGTTGGCTATGCTGCTTAAAACACTTTTGAAGTTTTTAAATCTGAAATGCCTCAGACACTTTTTAAGACTCAAGTCCATTCTGGGGAAATAAATAAATAAATGTAGCCATAATAATAGTATCTTCAAAGCCAAAACTTTATTTCTTTGGGGGGAAAAAAATAACATCTTCAAAGCCAAAACTGTATTTCTGCTGGCAGAACGATTAAGATTCCCGCTTTTAAGAGGAACGATGAGAGAGGCTGATGTAAGCTTGAAGGGTTAGAGCAGCAAATTGTACACTGTAACCCCATTACCACCCTTGGCTGAGTGAAGATAGCACCCTGCAGGACCTCCATCATCATCATTTGTGCTGACTCCCTATACAGCCAGAAGGAATAAGGGAGGAGCACCCTCCTGTGGGAAGAGAAGGGAGAACTCCTCTTCACTGTGTGGGCCAGGCTCACTGTAGTGTTTATGTAACTGGCAAAAGGAAGATGTGCCTAATTAATGCTCCTTGAGATGTCAGTGGTACAGGAGTAAAGCATGAGCATCTTTATGAAGTGTCCAAGCAGCAAAGGTTCAAAGTACAGAAGAATAATCCAGTGAGGTGTAACTTCAGTAAGATTGGGCTGTGAAAACACAAACATCAACAGGCATGAACCCAATTTGGGGTCAGATCTTTGATCATGTAATGGGATATGGGTGTTGTAATATTGCTAAGATAAGCATAAAGTCATCTGCGAATAACAGAACTTATGTTAGTTACCTCAGTTTCTTATGTCTGGTATGTCAATTTTAAATCAATGTTTCAACCACAATTACTTTTTCTTTTTCAAAATAGTATGAGCAGTATGACCTTTACAGTATTCTAGTTATGGCTGACAATAATAAAATAAAAAGCACATTTGAAGAAAAAAAAAAAAAAACGTGCACTCTCCTCAGCCAAAGGCCTTTCAGCATATAATGACATGGTAAAAGGCCTTTGCTGTTTTTCAAGTCCCACTGAATAGCTGCTATAGGCATGTTCTGATATTTGAATCTCTCTACCTTGAATAAATATTGTGATGCAGGATAAGTGGATTATGTCTGGATAGAGTTTGCAATTCTCGCTTTATAATTGTATCACAAGGACAGGTCTGTAACTCACAAAACTATGCTTTTCTGCCTAGTCTGAAATAGCAGATATTATTGCATAGTATATACTTCTTGTGCTTTTTTCTGGTTTTGCAGTGTTGTTAATGTTGTAAATGGCATAGCACCTGTGTACAGGTGTTTGGCATCTTTATCTTGGATTTTTACTGTCCCAAAAGAGCTTTGGTCCTCTTAATCAGCTGTGCAGCTTTTTTCACATCAGCATTAATGCTTTCCAAGACCTGTTATTATTTATGATGTTATTATTATATTTATCACATTGTATTTGTCCTTAGATTGTACTGTAGCAACTGGCCTGAATTTGGTACAGTAACTCCTGACTATAATCCTTCGTTTCACTGCTTTTTCAGCTTTTCACCTGATATGAGGAATAACATGTCAAGTTTTTTTCTTTTATACCTTTTAAAACATGTAACACTTTACCTGCAAAAATCAAATAGGCAGGCTCTGCGCAAGCACCTTGACAAGCACTGGAATTCACTAACAAGGACAAGTCTTGACAGTGACAACGTTATTTACAGAGACACAACAGTGTGTATGTCAAGCGAGTTCTAAGTCTGAAAGTCTTGGAAGCCGATTTTCACATCACACTGACATGAAATGAAATCAGTGTCTCCCCGGAGGGTAGGAAATCTAAAATCTAAGATCTTATGATATGATTTGGTGCCATAAAAATGAAAAGCCAACTGGCGAACATGAAAACCTGACAGATCTGTGTATAGGATGTTACATTTAGCAGACAGGCTCAAACTGTGAATGGCGGCACATCATTTGTCAGCTAAATGAGGTCAGGGGACTCAAGATTAGATTAACTGGTGTGATTTGCACTTCTGTCTCACCACAATAGCTGATTGTCTTGTTCTTTATGATTAGTGAGATCAAGATGTGGAATATTAAATTGATCTGTGCTTGCTGACATTGTTACCCTTACTGACTGAGTCTTGCTGTCCAAGACTCAAGAAAGAATGGAGCTGAGCTGAGTACAGCCATGGGTATAACTCCTAGCTTTTGCCAGGGGTCCTCAGTGTGGGTCAAGGCAGCAGCTGGCGCACTCGAGTTCCACTCCACTGCTGTCGCTGCAGGATCTAAAGGCAGATCCAGAGAGTCAAGCTGATTGCCTTCCTAAATCTCGCTCAGTAGTTTCCCATCTAGCTCTTTTATCATCTTCATGTTGCGTGCACAATCATAGCCAGACACTTTCTGCTACAATGGCCTATCTAATAAAAAAACTCATCCACCTATTGGATACAAAGCACTGCATACAGTAGTGTATGTATAGCATCATGAGCAACAACAAAGTAAAGCAGACAGGTTTGCAGAACATGTTGTGAATCTTTGAAGGTAGACACAGTATGGAAATCTTACATCACCCCAACCATGTCCGTGTTTGTGTAGAATCAATTTGTATGAATCAAACACATTTGAAATGTTAACAAGGTTGCTGCTAGCTTGGCCGTGCCTTTCACATCATCATCTGTGACCTTCCACCAGGAGCTCCTTATTTGCACAGAAAAGAGCAAACAGCCTTGTGTTGAAAGATTGCCAAAATGGGTTTTGAATGAGACCAAAAGCACTGTATCAGTCATGAGGCAGTAGTACCAAATGGAATATTTCTGACAGGAGTCAGAATACTTTCACTGTTGGAAGATTCATAATGACTGAAATATTATGTGCATATAAAATATAGTCAGTGGGGCACAAAGGGAAGATAGCAGATGGATCATCTGACAGATACGTTCTGCACCCAGTGTTCCCTTTAAAATGAATTAAAAAAGGATTCAAGGAAAACTGATATGATAAAAATCCCACATCAAACCCTGTGAAGAATTCAGAAACTATAGTTAATTATGACAATGATTGTCATGTTAACACATGAAATAAAATATAAGGGTACATGTAATATCCATAGAGACACTCATTAAAGACTTATGTAACCCAGAAACAAGCTTTCATATGCTAATGAGTTTGTATGGAATGTAACCCCCGGTGCACCGGGGAAATAAGCGTTCTTCTGTACATTTGTATCATCTTATCACATGCTATACTGCTGCTCAGCGCTTGAGAGAAAAAGTGAGGATGGGCATATGTGCGGCATGAAATAAAGTTCCCATGTAGTCTAATTGTTTGCAGGTATTAATATATGGTCTATGATATGCTGTAATGTGCTGCACACAACAGTTACTAGTGAACCCTCGCTGTTTTCATTAGTGAAAACAGCAGTATCCCTTAACCCAACATATAGAATTTTAGTGAGAGACATGTGTCAATGTTGTACAGTCCCATTGACATTGAGGCATCTTACCATTGACATTTACAGCATTACTGTCCACTGACCACTATGGGCGACATGAGACACGCTTTCGTAATCAAGAAAATCTATCTTTTTCCTAAGTGATCATATCTTACTTCAGATATATCTCTAAGTTCCTGTAGACTTCCCAGTCACATCATTGCACAATTATCACCTTTAGCAAAGTCTGGTGACTGTGAAGACTTGGGAAACTGACACTTGAGCAAACTGACATCGAAGTTATGATGCAGATCTTGAAATAGCAGTGCATGATCCTTCTGTACATACATTATTATTAAAAGAAGAGTCTACTTTGGTTTTGAAAGGATGCACCTTTTTTTCTAAGCACAAATCATCTTTCTTTCTTCTATGCTGGCATTAAAATTCAACTTGGTCTTTAATGTCTGCTCATCTGCTTCAAGGTCTGATGAGCTGTCTTGAGCTGAGAACATTTTTGCTTGATAAATTCAAGAGATTGCAGCCTGCAAAAAAAAAAAAAAAAAAAAAAAAACAGCAGCGATTTTGTAATGTAAATAGTACATCTAGGGCCAACCCGTTGAACATAGAGTTGAGCGCATTTTCAGATGTGTTCTAATTTTCAAACTACAGGACCATTTTGCTTAACATCTGTGGTTAGCGAAACATTTTCTGTTGGGTGTGCTTTCACAGCTGGAGAGGAAATGGACCGGTCAGGTGAATCCACATGAAAGTTACTACCCCTTACGGCTTTCACCTATTAAATCCAAATGAATCCTGATGGAAGATATTTCAAAAACAGAGAAGGGAGGATCAGTTTTTACACACATGCAGTAGACTGTACACAGTGGATCTTCAATACAGAGATCTTGATTTTTGTTGGTTAAAGATTTTTGTTGGTTGTTTCATGCATGAATGTACATATACTTATTTTTCATTTTGCCATCTTTGCTATAAGCGATCTTACAAAATCATAGATATGTCTTTTCCAGCATCACTTATCATGTATTTCTGATCTTGTATGTTAGATCTAATGGCCTACTAACCACAAATTTGAACAACTTTACCTGCATGAGTTATTCATGGATTATACTGTATGCTTCCGCCGGTTTCCAACTGCACACTTGCAGTTTCTTGCAGCTCCACTTGGTGGCAGTGGGGTATCAGTGATAGCAATTACAAAAGCCTCCTTTTCATTCTGCGTCATTCAGTTCCTACACAAAACATAAGCACAATAAAAACTGCCCTGTACCTTCTACATTATGAATAGAGCAACCACACTGGCCTGTAGCCCACAGGTGTGTTTGTGGCTTTGGCTTTGGCTCAATCAGCCTGACAGAGCCTCATGAAATAATTTCCACAAACGCAAGCACTTCTGTAACCTTGAACAGAATATCAGCAAATGATGTATGTTGCTGAGAACTTTAACAACTGGAATAGGTCCTCTGCCAGGCACTTACTGCACTTTGTGCAATAGTCTGGCACATTGGCGATGCACAAACACTTCTACATTTTGAGAAATTCTCTGGAGTAAACAGAATCGGTGCTCTGTTTCCTCTTTTTTCTTTCTTTTTCTTTTCTTTTCTTTTTCTCTTGTTAATGACCTATTGATTTTACTGGGTGTGCAATATTAGAAAATATTAATTTAGCAAACAGAAAACATTAATATTATGCAAAATTATACACCCCAGAGGATGTCTCAGATATGCTACTGAGGTAGTATGAGATGGAGCCCCGGCACTATGGTAGAATACACAGTCTCAAATGCATTTGTATCATACTCCACTGCTGCTACACAGAGCATAAGTGAAGCGGTGAGAATGCACATACAGTATTTATTGTGTGAAAGAAAGTTCCCTTGTGGTACAAACGATTGCAAGTAAATAATGGACTCTCATCCCATGAAGCACCAGGAGGAACGCAAAGTCTCAAGTGCTATTGCTCATTGCGACCCATTTTGCAATTGCAAGATACAGTATGTTGACCTTGGAGAGGGCAAATTGGGATAGCTTATTTCCTGTAATGTATGTCACGATCCCACAGGCATTGCATGTCTTGTAGCAATCCAGTGAATTTCTGCATTATTAAAAGGCCTTACATTACCAGAGCCTCAGTCCGAAGGAAAGTGAATGCTGTTAATTAAACACTGTTAAATCTGAGGAGCTTTATAGTACAAGAGGTTATGTGCATTGCATGTATCTGCATGCACAGATAACTATATTACTATCATGTGATTAAAGACAATAGCTTGATTTTGAATACTAAAGCAAAGAATGAACAAAAAAGTAAATGCCACATCTTTATCTCTATTTAGGCATTTTCTACCACAAAAAAAGAACAAGACAATCAAGCCAAGAGTTCTGTGACTCTTCCGCCAAAAAAAGGACAATATTTCAGCATATCAAAACTAAGAATTCCAGCAATCATCTCTAGACTGTAAATAGCAAAACCCCGCAACCCTGGCTCACCTCACGTCCCCTTTCCGTAGAGTCTGTCATGACTGGCCATGCAGTACAAGAATGCCCACTTTTTCTCTTCTTTGTATCCTTTTTTTTTTTTTGGCCAAGTAGGTGCCATTTTCTAATAGGTTTTGCATGCAACATATTCTAACTACGTTTCAACCCGCTGTTTTTCTGACCCTGTAAATGAGGCTGGATTCTGGCTCCAAATTCTAAGGCAAGACAGAGATTTCAAAGAAACTGGGCTGAGCATATATATTGCACAGTCATCATCATACAGTACATAGCTAACAATGTTAAAAAGCTGCAATAAATAACTTTCTTTTTAAAATGTTTTTATTTAGTTAATTGTGCAATAACATTATACATTCAAATGCCTCAAATGCAGTCTTCTTTTCAAATGAACTTTGACCTAGATTCAATAGCGATTGTGGGTTTAGGGGTTTAACTGCAGGCTCACGGCACGCTCCCTGTTTTACAGGCCACAGCCAGACCCTTCCTCAACCCAGTGAAACATGCTGCAGAGAGATGTAAGCAGCTGGGCACATAGTATGTTCTGAGCAGTAATGCAATCTGTTGAACTAATATATCTGATGTTGCTACTCTCTATGTCAGTGTGAGTAAGTCATCCTTCGCCTTGAAAAGATGCAGTCGTATACGTGCTGCTTTCAGCTGAAAAAGATGGTGAGTGAATTAGCCACGCAGGCTGGCAGAACTGTATTAAAAATTCTTCCTTACTTCCTCATTCCCTGTGATGCCGTTTGATCTCCCCCTTTTATTCTTTGTACCCTCGTTCATCACCTCTATCACTCTCTCTCATTTTCTCTTTACACCTGAAAAAAGAAAAAAAAAAAACACATCCTGAAACCTACTGAATTATGATTCAGTGCCAGAGATCTCAAATGGACTTTAATCATCCAAGAATCACATCTCTGAGGTGAATTCCAGTCATATCTAGACTCCTTTTGTTTGGTAATGGACAGGTAATTCATTCTTTGGATGAGCAGGGAAAAAAAATTGAATTCTTGCATTTCCTTTAAAGAGTGGTGATGATGCTAAAATAGTATTATAATGTAGTAGTTAAATGATTTAAAGAAATGATAGTATGTCAAGATGAAACATGTATCTTAGCAATCACCAACTGATCTATATTATTAAGAGCACTGCCCAGGAAGAAAAACAAACTTTTCAAAATACATTTATTTATGTTACATGTCAAATTCTGAATACTCTTATAAAAGTGAGAAATCACTTATTTTGCAAACTTAACTCCTTGGTGAATTTTTTTTTTTTTAATCTAAAAAAAGTTATTAAATGATGGACTGCAGACAGTGTTTTTGACCTAGAGGAGTGTTTTTGTAAGATAACACTGTTATTTTCTAGAAAAAAAAAATAAAGATCCTTTGTTGTGGCCGCCCTCATATCCGCTCAATCCAAACAAATTAACTGTGAACATCTGCGCTCACTGCCATCAAAGGATGAGGCATATTAAAACCACCTCTGTGTCTGGTTTTGGAAAACACACATATGGATTGATAAGGAAGTGAAATCTGAGATTAGAAAGTGCAATGTTACTTCACCAACTTTAATGTAAAAAGAAGTAAATTTCCAGCAAAGCGGTGCTTAACTTGTTGGTACGACCTTTTGACTTTGCCGCCGTTTTGCCAAACCCTCATGTAACCCTCATGTTTAGACTTTCAAAACATCTCATGGCCTTCATCAGTGATTGGAGTTTACTAATTGTTATTAGGTCCTTTTCTGTTATTTTTGTAATTTTAGTTTTTTTTTACTGTCACTTAGTAAGCTAATTGGCTGCTGGTGGTTCAGAATTACAATATAGATTACTATATGTGAGAGTGGTATTGATTTTCTCATCTGACTCTTAGCAAGAAACTTATTTTTCAAAATGTAAAACTATTCTGAAATAAATAAATATTAAGTAATTTCCCCAGAGACGTTTTGGTATAGAGCACAACACTGGTTTAATAATAATTAGTTTACCCAATTGTAAATCATTTTTAGAAAATTTTCCTTTTTTTTTTTTTGCTTGAGAAAACTCAGTTTTGTACTATTTTTTACTTTTTGTTAAACACAAAATATGCTTTGAACTTTCTATCTTGGAAATATTATGAAGGAGCACAGAGTCTTTCTCATTTCTGATGATGCTCATCTTTATTTGAATAGCTTTGTGTTGATACCAAATAGATTATACTGAATAATGTATTAAGTTCTGAGTTTTATGTGATTAAATCTGGGAGCTGGGGATAGGAATGGGGTCAGGTTGGGGTTAACCGGAGGTCAGGGATTTGGGTTACTCTTGAGGGATGCACCAGTCAACTGACAATTTGCTTAATATTTACTGTTTATCAGTTATTACTTTATTATCAACTTGGGAATATAATACATGGGGTGCTTGTATAATTTTTAAACACTGTGATTCATAGAAACTTATACCAGCTGTCTTGTAAATAAAAGCATTAGGACACATTGTAAACAAAGTTTAGTGCAGGTTTTATTAATTGTGTGTTACACTATGCAGCAAATGGACTTGGTATGACAAAAAAGGGCAAGCTCTCTATATATAGGGGCTTTTCCTGGATCATAGAATCAAGTCTGTAAATCTTATCTCACTTTCAATTTTTCCATGGCATATTGGCGTAAGTTAATTCCATGCCTCCTTCTTTTCTCCATCTGAATTTCATTGTGTCTGCTTAATCAGCCAGAAGCAGAAATGATCTGCTAACATTTCATTTCTCCATGAATATTTGATTGTCAAAAATTGCCCTAAGGGAATGAACAGGGCCCAAAGTTCGGCTTTGATTTGCGATTAAACTATCAAGAAATCAATTTCATCTGCTTTGAATAATTCAGGGTTTAATGGAATGAGAAATGGCAAAAGGGGCATGGGTTATGAGATGGTCTGAAGGGTGTGTATGTATGTGTGTGTGCACACACGTGTGTAGTGGGGGATGGTGGGTGATGCGGGGGGTTATGTCACTCAAAATGAAAGCAGGGCCCTGCAATGTGGTGCAGAACGGCTGGGGAGCTACTGTCATTTCACCTGTAATGCTGGTGTGGCATGCCAAAAAGGCACCTGTGTCAGTAATTTGTTGATAGCAGTCCGGTCCAGTGGATATCTGAGATTAGTTGTTTGGTCAGAGTGTTACTACACTCCTGATTTATTGCCTTTTCTTATAGGAACTATAATAGATCATGTCCAAAATGCAGAGGGAGCATTTTCTGTTAAATTTGTGTTGTAATTGGTGTCAGAAACACTTTCATGTTCTGCAGTCCACCAGTCACTGATCATTTTTTACTCCCCTTGATGAATCTTAAGTGGTGATTAGCCCCAAGTTAAGACTCTAATAAGGACAACACGAATGAAGAAGAAGGAAAAAAAAGGGGGTTGAGTTACTCCAGGGACCGAGAGAGAGTCTTCACAGAGAAAGGGGAAATTTTGCTTATCGCCCAAATGAGCACCAAATGGCAAGGGTTCAGAAATACTTTTTGATGTCACCTAGTTGCTCCGTATCCCTGGAACCGTCCCATAGTGACGTGCATGCATATGTCATCGTCTGTTCCTGTCAGTTCAAAAAGGATGGCGGCGCTGGTGTTTCTTGACAAGACACAAATAAATGGAGCTGCACTGACTGCATGCAGCCCGACTTGACAGTTGTTGAATTAAAGAGGTGGCTGTGTTGTCAAAAGGCTAAGATGGCTGGTACCAAACTAAGGCAACAGCCTTAACTACAGTAGAAGTTGTCAAAATGTTCTCTCTTTTATTTGAAAAAAGTTAGCAAGCTAACTCTACGAAGCTAACTTTAGCTGCTGTTTTTGTCACTTATTTACATTTGACTGATCTCTTGCTCATCTTTATTTTAGGATCTTACCTCCTGAATCTTGTTTCAGAGGACTGGCAAATTATTGTGATGTTGGGAGATGGAGGATGCTTTGAAAGAAAAGATTACCAAAGCAATCTATTTTAGGGCTAATCACTTGCTAGCTAGATAGCATGTCAGCGGAAGTTGACATAGCTTACTGAAATATTTTGGAAACATCATCATTAGTGGATTTCACTTGAAATATGGGAAGCATAAGAATCCTCCTTGAGTCTGTAAGCAATAGCAGTAGGCCTATAGACAATGTTTCTGACAGATAGCAGCTACTGACACAGTCGCATGAATTTTGTGGAGATGTCTAGATATTGAAGTATTTCACTGGATAAGTGGAAGTTTTGACCTGCTGGTGGCACTAAAGGAGACATCAATGGATTTCCACAGTCTATAGGATTCATCCTCTGGGCACAATGAATATCTGCCCCAGATTTTGGGGAATTCATCCAATATGATTCTCAAAATATTTTACTAAAACCAAAAATGTCAACCACATGGTGTAGAGGAATAGTCAGAGGATCAACAAAATATCTAATAGGATACAACCACCATGAATGTCTGTACAATCCATTCACTAGTTAAGCGGTGGACCAACAGACTGACACTGACATGCTGATAGTGTAACTGAAAGAAGATAAAAACTCAAAGATTAGAATTTGCTCAAAATGTATTTTTCCCATCTGTCTTTCCATTGCTCAGTCCCCTTCTGATGTATCCTTGCATAAGGGGCTCCTTATTTCTGACAGCTATAACTGAAAACAGCAAAAATTAAAGTAATGAAATGACTACACAATCAGCATTTTGGAAATAATTTTGTTTCTGTGGAGAGATATGAAAAATTCAGCTCTTTCCTGCATGCAGCCCTGGTCGATGTTAGTGGCAACCCTAAATTTAAATTACATAATTCAGAATATCTCCATAAATAAATGAAAATGAAACAATTTTGTATGACCGAAATATTTGCCTGAGGTTACTGAACTCAAAAAGACCCCTAAACTTCTTGGTTGCATAACTTTTGGTAGCAATGACATCCTCTAAACATTTCTTGTAACCATCTAGAAGCTTCATGCGCCTGTCTGCTGGTAGTTTCTGCCACTCTTCCATGGCTATGCGTTCAAGTTTGAAGGAATCCTTTTTGCGATGGCAGATGTCAGCTCTCTCCCAAGGTTTTCAATGGGATTTAGGTCAGGACTCATTGCTGGCCAGTTGAAAAAAGTCCATCTCTTCCTTTTCAACCAGTCTTTTGTGTTGCTGGATGTGTGCTTTGGGTGATTGTCCTGCTGAAAGACCCAAGACCTTTGCCTCAAACCTAGTTTTCTGACACTGGGTAACACATTTCTCTCTAAATTGCCTTGGTAATCTTCTGATTTCATCATTCCTTTGATGCATTCAGTGCCTCCAGTACCAGAGGCAGCAAAGCAGCCCCACAGCATGATAGAACCTCCACCATGTGTTACTGAAGGTAGGGTGTTCTTTTCCTTATGGGTGTCGTTTTGTCACCAATAAACAAACTGATGCACTGTATTTCCAAAGAGCTCTAATTTCATCTGTCCATAGAACATTATCCCAGAAACACTGTGGCTCATCTATGAAAGTTTTGCATCATATGGTACAGATTTAAATCACCACTCCATATTGCTCCAGGTCAGCTGAAGATATGTCTTTCATGGTATTTTTTCCACAATCTGCACCAACCTTTGCAGACTTCTCTTTGTGAGTTTCTTTGTAGCACCACATCCTGGAAGCAGCTCAACTGTTTTATGACTGAAACTGCTTGATAACATTCCAAACTGTTGAAACAGGGATCTCACGATCTTTGGTGATTGTGTTGTCGCCTTCAGAATTGTTATGTTCTTTGAAAATAGCATTTAGCTCTCTTGTCTTTGCCATCATGAAAAATAAACTGGAAACAGTCAGCCCATTTTTGTACAGTAAAATCATCAATAATTGGTTAAATCAGGTCACGTGAACACTGAAAATTAAGCACTGATGAGATGTGGTACATTTTATGCTTGTATTATTTCACAATTATAGTATTATTTTCTGTCTTTTGTTCAATAACCTTGGACATTTATACTTCATGGGTGCCAATAATTTTGATCAGGATGTATGTGTATAGGAACAATGTTATGCCTAAAGAGTACATCCACTATAATGATAGTACCTTATAGTTAAAGAGGAAAACAAAAACAAAAACAAAAAAGGACCTATACTACCTAAAGACTAATAAACAATTGGTTCATTTCTCTGTTCACTTTCTATGTTCTATTTTGAAAATTATTTTGCTCTTTCATACTTTACCGTATCTTACCTGTAGTTTATATCCTTCTCTCCTGGTCTTATCTGCGTCTATTTCTGTCTCCAAAATTTCTACCCTGCTTTCTCTGCATCCTCACCCGTTGCGATAAGGTAGCAAAATGCAGTTAAGTAGTCCATTTTGGGCATTTACTGTGGGAGGATAACTAGAAGAGTGGCTCATTTAAATTCACACTTTTGTAATATTTCATATCTCGACTTCTGACCTCTTGTCAACAGTTTCCTTGCTCTTGATTGCGGGGACCACAATGATTAAAATTGAGGAGAGAGTGCAAGCTTTTATGGATGCTGAGTATGAATACAAAATTAGTGATGCAGCTCAAGAACAGTTTGGGAAATAGGACTGACAAGGAGTGTTGACACATCATCAAACTGAGACTGATTGCTTGAATAATTGGTTTGTACCTAATTATATTAGAGTGGCCTCTTGGGTGTGTGTATGATTATGTGTGCAGTGCTTTCTGTGTTCCTTCGCTGCCTGTGTTCTGGGACAGGGTCTGGCCGGGAGGAGCTTTGCTCCAAGGAAACTGGCGGATTTGCTTTCTAGCGGGGGCTTCGATCAAATTCACAGAGCAATTCTCCAACCACAATTAAATTTTAAAAGTTTACAATCACGTTAGGGAGCTGTAGAGAAAGAGGGAAGCGCTAGAAGGGCGACCTAGTGTTTTTGTTCTTAGCCTGTGATAAGAAGGCAGCCTCTAAGTGAGTTAAATGAGAAATAGCGTCGGCACAGCTGTTGTTCCATTAAAGGCCCCCTGAGGAGGCTTTAGAGGGGGTCCGAGAGGATCCGATATGGGCAGTGTGCCAGCAGGCCTAACTGCATCTGTTACTGATTCTTCATATGGTGACAGAATCCCTCATTTGGTGTGTGACCAAGAACTATTCACTTGCAGATTTGTAAACATCTTAAAGTCATTCACAACCACCTTGTGCACAGGTATACAGTATGTTTCATCACAGCTGATTTCTGTACAAGTGCATTCAATCATGTGGTTGACCACCCTGGTTGTCTAAGTATTTCTCTTAAAAATTTTACACTATTGTATTTCATTCTTCACAGTACCTGAATAGTAAAGATGCAAATTAATGGAATGTTGTAGAAGATGAAAAAAAAAAAAATCTATGAGAGATTTCTATCTAGCTTTAGATTACAGTTGGATCTTGTTTCCTCACCAGTATGCAACTGCTGATCCTACATAAGGGCAAGCTCCTGCAGTAAAATGGGGAGCTTTTCATCGTTCAGACAAGAGCTACACTGCAGAATGTGACCTGAATGGGAATGTTTAGTTTTATGTCCATTATCCCTGCACAGGATTACTAACATTGAGAAATGAAATCGACTATAATCAATATTACTATAATACTCTGGATCAAAAGGGAATGACTTTGTTACAATATGAAATAGTTCACTCAGATAGTTATATTTAGATAACTATCACCCCACTATGCAGTTGCTGCTAGCTCTACTGAGCATTTAAGTGTATTTTGACAAATGTTTTTGGTCTTATGGCCCACAAGTTAACCATTTTGGTTTTCTCTCACCGCTCACACAGTGTTGTTTTTGGCTGCAGCAGGCAGCTGTTTTTCAGCCAAAAAGCTCTAAAACTTTTGGTAAAAGTGGGTTCAGACAGAAAGTGAAGCAACCTTCACTTTGTTTTTATTGACCCCAAGAAGCAAATGTACCGACTTTACAGACTTCGACTGTAAGCTATCCTACCAATGGACTCACCAGCCGTGTCTGTAGGAGTGTGCCTCTGACTAAACTCAGAAGTCACCAACAACTCTGGTTCTATCTGTTATTTCACCTCAATCTCCTTTTCCCTTTCCTCTATCATGTAGCAGATTCATGAAGCCCTTAGATACATGCAAATCTTGTGAACAATTCCAGCTCACATGGATGCCTCTATTCTGGTTAAATTTGTGTATAATCACATCTTTTCATTATTAAAAATTTCCTTACCGTTCTGCTTGAATACACAGTAAGGGATCTGTCCTGGACGGCACACAAAGTTAGTGAACATTCAGCAGCTAAAGAGCCAGATATTTCCCTCTAATGGTAACCGAAAACAGAGAGAGGATATTGGCCTAACATTCATCAAGTGCCCAGAGACACAACACCTAATCAATTCTAATGTTGCTCTTTATCTGTTGGACGTGTAACTCGCCAATATTTGTTAACAAGTTCAACAAAAAAAGCTTAAAAGGTGATAATCAACATTGTGTTTATACCTTGTTTCAGCTGCCCCCAAGTATTGTAGATAGTAGACTCATTGTTCAGACTCAGTGTTCTGAAAAATAAACATACATCTTACACACACATATACTGATATACCGAAAAGAAAAAAAAATCATCTGAGTGGGAGAAGAATTAAATTGTTAAACTAGTACTTAAAATTAAAATGAATACAGATATAATTTAAAAAAAAAAAACAAAAACAATTATAATGAGCTCTATGAAAACTACAGTATCTCTCTCTGTGCTACAAGGAAAGCGAATGTTTTGCAAAGTTAGTACTTCTACTTTACTTCTATGTTTATGCACAGCATTCTCCCTTGGGGTCAACTGCATAGAGAATGTCTTAAATCCAGCTCTTAGTCAGACTGCTAAAGATATCTATGTTCGGGGAACACATTTATTCTTCCACATACACATTCACATATTTAGCGTGCGTGACCATATAACGACATGTAACAGCAGTCTCTCCTCATGAGTAATTTCTTTGTGGGCTACTTATCTTGATTTCCACTCATGTCTGAATAAAACATTGTAGAATACATTATAGAACACATCGTAATTGTAGAAATTATATCCGACTGTCTGCCTTTATTCAACTCCCCCTCTTATCCTTAAGCCTGTTTCTGAAAGTGATAAAACATTTTCTGGCTTTTCCCTCCTATTTCCGGTTCACTTTCATTATTTCAATTTTTAAATTAAATCCAAAATCATTGTCCCGTTGTGCCATATAAAAGAGTACACAGCCTAAAAGTGAGTGCAGTTTTGTCTACACTGATCATTTGTTTTCCAGCTTTGCCACTGTCTCTGACAACAACGTACCATTTTGGTCAAACACTGTATCCATCCTTTCGTTGGCAGGCTCGCTTTGCACAATTCTCTGTTTCCGGTTACTTTCTTGTCATGCGTACTGTATTTCTTATTTCCAATTTGGGAAAAAAATTAGTCAGGCCAGCTCCAAAGCTACTTTCTACCATTCCTTCCTATTGTCCCTGTTTGTAGAAGACAGAATAACATTTGCAACATGTATCATAGCATGTTCTCATTATAATGTTTGTGTTCTGTACTTTTGCTACAGCCATCACACTTGCTCATAGCGTGTGGCACCACATGAGGCATCCTGCTGTTCCATAAAGCCCTGCAAACAAGCAAAGATGAGCTTGTCTGTGACGAGACCTGTAGTATAGGGCCATGTGTAAGACAGAGACTGAAGATTAAAGACTGCATGTATGCTCAGAAATATCTGACATGAGGAATATTTGCATGGGTTCAGTGGACTGTTACACAGTCTAACCGTAATGCCTCCCAGAGCGAGGAGCGTGGAGTGTGCACTGTTGGGGATTAGCGTCTGTAATGGGGTTTTGAGGATAGTCGGGATTTCAGATCTGGAGTGATATGTTACCAGGGGTAAACACCAGGCAGGGGACTAGAGGATTTAGCCGGCAAAGGCTTCCCCCTCCACGTGGACCGAGTATCACTGTGTTCTAAAGTACACCCATTTCCCACGGTCATTTACTCAAGCATCTCCAGTGGGGATTTGGATATCCTTTCTGAAAGGGCACTGTAGTCTTATAATACTGCCCCTGCTCAAGCTGGGGTGAGAGGGAGGTAGAAAGATAATGATTCATTGGGAGGGAGAGATGAACACAGCAGAAAAGAGATTGCGTGGTCACGTGGCTGCTATGTGGACATTTTTAAAACCAGTGTGTAAGGTACATTTAATCAGCTACAACTATATAGGTATTTCAATTTTATTGTACTTTATACCTCTACTCCATTACATTTCAGAGGGAACTATTGTATTTTTTACTTCAGTGCATTTATTTAACAGCTACAGTTACCAGTTACTTTGCAGATATTTTTCAACACATGATCAGTTCATAAAATATGATGCATTATTATTGATCAAACTATCCAACAGTAATTTGCTCCACCATGAACAGCTGCATCAAAATCCTGCTCGGACATTGATAAATGAATAACATTTATTGATGTTTTTATATGATGTAACATTATTGTGTTGTATGCTATAATATTCTGAAAGAGACAATTCTGCTTGAACCTGTGAGTACCTGTGAGTACCTTTGAGTACGGTGGGAGGAAGGAAGTCAGGGGATATTATCGTTATCGTGGAGCGACTTTATCACAGGATGCTCATGTACGTCTCCCGCTTCAAACATTCTAGAGACCATGGACAAACCACATATTTTTTGTTTGTCTCAAAGACTTTGGAGGACTGGGGGTGTTTTTTTGTTGAAAATATTTCTGTACATCCTAACCCTAACAAAAATCATTAAAACAGGACCCTTGCTTTTAAGAGAGGATTATTTTGACATTGGAGTATTACTGTTTTCATTTATTCCTGCATCGTTTCATTTTCACTCCATGCTATTTTACCTCCTGCCTCATTTTTGGCCATTACTATTTGTTTGATGGCCTACAGTAATTACATTTTATAAATACAAATTTCACAGTTACATGGTTGGTAAGTTACGCTGACACTGGTCTTATAGACAAAGCATTCACATTTCAGACCTCCTTTTTTTTCACACAGTGCTGTTTTTCGTGCGTGAACTAAATTGTGTTCAGACCTTTTTCTATATGGGACTGTTCACCTTGACTACACACAACTGGCACTGCTTCTTTGTGCGCCTGGAGCGCCAACCTTTGCGCATTGTCTATTGTTATTTAAAGCACTAGAGTCCTTCCAGAGTCTTCCACCATTGGGGTAAACTGCATATTTCAAATTGTGCAACACTGATCACTTTACTTTCCACCACAGGGGGTACACTCCTATCCCTCGCCCATGTGGTGCTAATGCTGTTTTTTTTTCTTTTTATCCTCTGATTGGTTCAAGATCACCAAAACCACCACTCCTTCTTAGAGTACTATAGCAACACAGCAGCTCACCAAGCAGACATGTTTGGAGACAGATGGAGTCAGAGAGCGTGTCGGGACTGTCTGAAATGAGCTTCACATCTGCCGCTCACAAGGAATCGGGCCACAGACGGTCAGGGATTACATGGTGGAAAAGAGGGAGTCAGTAAGAATCTCAGTTCAACTTTAACCTCTCTGACCCAGAGGTGGAAGAGAGCTGAGCGACGGGGCAGAAAAGCTAGAGAGACAGGTCAGATTGTGAAAAGAATGAATGCAACCGTGCAAGAAAGGTGAGATGAAAGCTGCAATTGTTTCTCACGAGCGTGTGTTTAGCTAATCAAATTAATAAAAGACACACTCAACCATTGTAAATGACACACTTTTCAAATACATCTTGTGTAATTAAATTCAATTAACACACTGCACTTGATTAATTGGAAAATGTGAGGTCTTGAAAAACAGGCAAGCAAACACATTTGTGCACAAGAGTGTGTTCAAAAGCTGGAGTGAAGCTGTAGACTGAATAAAACATTTTATGTTTTTTACATCTTGGACTTTGACGTCATCCACACGTGCATGACACGTGACAAGCATTCAGCAAGCTGCTGCTATTTCAATTAGGTATAATGACGGGAGGTTGGGAAAAAAAATTAAATAACTGGTGTGATTCGTGAAGTTTTTAGGGACTGATGTATGTTTGAATAGCAAACAGGAACACTTGCCTTTTGAATGTGGGAACCCAGGGGAGACGTTTGATGCTTGCTGAGGTATCTTCAACAGAGCATTGACAAGAGAGAACTGTCAAATATTCTTTAGGTGATACTGTTAAGATCATTGCTACCTGAATTGCAGCTACAGTGACAGAAATCCACTTCCAAATGCTTCTTTCTGTTGTGTATAATACGCAGTGATTTTCTTTAGGCATCATCTGTCCAAAATCTGTTATTTCATAATGTTCATTTTCATATCACTGATACAAATGAAAACTTTCAGTATAAAAATCTTTATTTGTAAATCATTTTTCAAAAACAAGTTTATACAGTGCTATAGATATAAAACAGGTATACACAACATGATAAGAAAAACTCACAAACATACATGATAAAAATACAATTAATAAAGTGTATATATCTCACATTGATAAAGTATGAAGTATATTTATATAAACCTTAAAGATAAGGGTGTGCATGTATGACTTTGGTGTGCTGATGATACTGTTCACTGTGCCACATGAAATGTTTGCCACAAGAATGTCAAGCATGCCTGAGTTATTGAGCTTGTATTTGGGGCACCTGTGATCAAAAATGAAAGTGAATGAATCTTTTCCCCACGCTTTTGTGAAAAGGATGCTTTCCTGGTGTTCAGCTGAATGCCACTCATTTCACTTTGAATTTAAAAGTGCCCCATATACACAGCTTTTCCTCAAAGCTTCTTATGGTAAGCAACGGAAGCAGTCAACATTGCACCAGGAGTAGCTGTTTGAAAAATGCCATTCTGCAGATGTTCGTGCTGCAGGGTGTAGGTGAAGAGTAGGTGAAGACTGAGGTGAAATTATAAGAAATTATAAGCATCTCCCCCAATAAGCACCGGAAAGGTAGTTTGTGATGCTGCGCATCATGCAGCCACCTCAAATGTGCATAGTAATCTGATGAGCTACAGAACAAGTGGTCAGGCTTGTAGCATGATCTGCTAACAGTGTACATTTAACCAACAGATGGTGACAGTGTTGCAGAGCAGGAGAAAGTAGTGGCAAGACAAAAACACAATTGCATGAGATGAGACAGTTTCCGGCCAAGTATAGGCATCCAGAAAAGAGAGCTCATAACATCAGCTTTGTTTGATCAGATCTCAAAAACCAAATCAAAATGACAAGTTATTTCATAGTCAACTGTGATGTGTAATGCTAAATTAAAACTTTTACATTATACATAGTGTGTACTTAATGAATTGTGTGCCATCAATTCATATTGGTCCAGATTTGACCATTAGTAACTTTTCATTTGTCTTCATTTGTCTTGCACGTTGTTTACCCACTCAGTGTGGTTTTAAGCTTAACTGAACACCTCTTTTTTGTATTTAACAACCTTTGTACTTTGAGACACAGTGGATTCAGAAAGTATTCCAACCGTTTCACTTTTTGTATATTCAGTCTACACTCAGTAAGTCATAATGACAAAGTCAAGCAAATTTGCAGAAATTTTTACAAATTGATTAATCAAAAACTGAAATCTCTCATTTACAAAAGTGTACACATCCTTAATTCAGTGCTGTGTAAAAGTCCCCTTGGCAGCAATTACAGATTCTAGTCTTCTTGGGTAAGTCTCTCTAAGCTTTGCACACTGGGGTGGCAGTTTATCCCATTCTTCCTGGCACATTCTCTCAAGCTTCGTCATTGGGATTGGGATTGTCTGTAAACTGCCATCTTCATGTCTCTCCACAGGTGTTCTATAGGCTTTAAGTCTGGGCTTTGGCTGGGCCACTCAAGGACAGGACTCAAGGAGACTTGTCCCAAAGCCACTCCAGCATTGTCTTGGCTGTATCCTGAGTCATTGTTGTGCTGGAAGGTGAACTGTCACCCCAGTTGCAGGTTGCATGCACTCTGAAACAAGCTTTCTTTAAGAACTCTCTGCCCCCCCATAGGCTGATGCTGCCACCACCATGCTTCACCATAGGGGTGGTATTAGCCAGGTGACGACCAGTGCCTGGTGTTCACCAGACATAGTCCTTGGAGTTCTGCCCAAAGGGTTCGATTTTGTCTCATCAGACCAGAGAATATTTTTCCTCATACTCTCAGACAGCTTTAAATGGAGTTTGCCAAACTCCATTTAAAGCTGTCATATGCCTTTTACTCAAAGTGGCTTCCGTCTTGCCGCTATGCTGTAAAGGCTTGATTGATAAAGTGCTGCTGAGATGGTCATCCTTCCAGCAGGTTCTTCCATCTCTGGGTGGTTGTTTTAAGTTCTGTTCTTAGTCATCTCCATGACCAAGGCCCTTCCTGCCTGGTTACTCACAGTTTGGCTGAACTATCAAATCTAGGAAGAGTTCCGGTGGTTTAGGACTGTAGGACTTATATACACAGGTGTATGCCTTTCAAAAACATTTCCAGTAAACTCATTTTGCCTCAGTTGGACTCTAATCAAGTTCTAGTCACATCAGTTTTTGTGTTGTAATACATTTCCATGTAAACATTTTTTGACTTTGTCAGAATGGCTTATTCAGTGTAGATTGATGGTCACATTTCTTTTTCCATTTACAATTAAATCTACAACACAGCAAATAGAGCAAAAATTGAAAGGATCTAGATACTTTCTGAATTCACTGGACCTCCTTGGCCTTTTGAACATGGTTTTATTTTGATCGTGTATTTATTTTCCTTGCAATATTTATTTGCTTTCATGAAAAAAAAAAAAAAAACTACAGTTACATTTCAAATAGCACGGTTACTAACTGAAATAATTTCAGAAAGACCTGATAAACAAATGAAAATCCATTATATATTGCATTTTATATTTTTTCTTAAAACATTGAGATTAAGTCAAAGAGATTGCGTTTGTCCCAGCTGTCTTCAGACATCATCAAATTATCTAAACCTTTCCTTGATATTTTTCTCTCTCTCTCTGTCTGCATGCACTTAAAAAAATGTGAATGTACCTCTTAAAACTCAGCTCCATTAAGTTTTTAAACAGATCTTGATCTCAAGGGAGTTCTCTTTCAGGACTAATACAAAGCAAGCAGAGTGAAGGTCACCTCTGCATGTCACACCACAGGGGAAGAAATGAGAATAATATGAAATAAGCAGAATTAGGAGCCAGTGCAGCCAGCCACAAACACCTCCGGGCTCTCTATCCATATATCTTAACCCTTGGACAAACGCCCTCATTACTGGATTTCAAAGATCCTGATGGTTCATTAACAACGGCATTAATAAGTAGATTTTAGTTCAAGCGTCTGATGCACTTCATCTTCTTAGAACGGACCTTTGATTTGCAGAGTCATGGCCACAAAGTCCCAGGCTTTTACTCTCGTATGGATTGGCGCGCTGCCAGAAGAGCAAGCTCAGGACAACGAGCTACACTGTGACCCATCACCCCAGAGCTCCCAGACCAGAGCCCCCTAATTGGCTGCTTTTCTCCCTTAGACTGCGTTACCCATTCCAATTACAGCCCAGTGTTTGCATGCTGCTGAGTACACTGGAGAGCTGCAGACAGATCAGGCAGAAATGGAGGGGGGGGGGGGGGGGGGGGGTCAGACACTGGTGCAAAGGCAAAGAGATGGAGAGACAGAAAGGAAGGAGACAGAGGGCATTCACTCAAGTACTCTACTTAACCCTCAGAAACCCAAGCACTGATTTTATTAATGTTAATAATGAGGATTTTGTGAAAATGTTGCAAAATTGCAGCAGTGGGTCTTAGTAGTTACAAATATCACCACTTTAATTTTGACAAAGTCCATAGATTATGAGGCACTGATGATTCAGTGAAATCAAAATGTTTGTCTGAAAAGAAAGAAAGAACTTTATTGTCATGAAACAGTTTGATGCAGCACAGTAAAATCAAATGACTTGCAATCCATTCTACAATACATTTCTGCACAATGAAAAACTGAAAATGATGAGTTGTTATTGGAACTTTTTTTTGACCTTGCAAAACTGGAACTAGTGGGTGCCATCCTTGTTTGGGTCTCCTTCTGTATAAAGCAAGCATTTTTTTTCTGTGAAGCACAAATGAACATCACATTTGATGCATGCAGTTCATGTATATCCATTTTTGCAGTGCTCACAGCGGCTCCTTTTTTCAACTTTCAATGGCAAGTGCTCCACATGATCCCTGCGAACATCAGGAGGGGGGAGCATTGTGGGCCATCTTTTTCACACTGGAGCTTTGTGCTCTTGCCTCACCATCCATGGATGGTCTGCCTTTCTTCTGGGTATTGACTGGGTGAGAGAGGTTGCCAGCTGTGCGTGGAACTGCCTCCTGTTCACGATTTCCTTTTCAGGGATCTGCTGGGTTCTACAGTAACGGCTGTATTGCAGCCAAGCACTGACCACTCCAAAGATGACAGCGTGCCAAAAAATATACAAATACCAGGTGGGAAACTAATGTGAAACTTGTAATTGGCTGGAAAGGAATCAAGCAAATTGATCCCACCCATGAATTGTTTTGGTTGTACCTTTTCATAATGGATGGTCTGCTCACTTCAGTGTAGGCCATTGTGGATTTGATTTGTTCCACCGGGAAACCTTGTCAGCTGGGTGTTGACCATCAAAAGTGGATAGAGGAGTAAGTGACCGGATGTCATACCACCTCGCAGCACAGATGTTGTGACTTTGCTCCTCTGTGAAGTCAAAGCTCCCTCTGCCTTGTTTTCTCAGCTTCCTCTTTTTTGCTAACCTGAGGTTTGGCACATGCACAGGGAGCACTGTTCCAACAAAGTGGATGTCACGCTCAGGCAGTTTGACGAGCAGAGGCACAGAAGTGAAGAAATTGTCTGCAAAAATCTTGTAGTTTTGTCCTGCAGGAAGTGTTGATGCAAGCTTCATGACTACAACTCCTGATAATCCTAGCTCAGAATTGGCACGTTTACCCTGCTCACTCCCTTGGAACACATCAAAGTCACAGAGTATGTCTGAGATTCCTGTTCATGCCCAAACCTTGAAGCCTCACGGTTTCACATGAATGTATTGTCTGATTCCACTGAACTTCTGCAGGCACTCCTCTCTGAATGCATCCAATCGTGGCCTAATCTTCCAAAGTTAGTCTTTCCTCTGTTCTTCTGAAACTGTGAGGTTGCTGACAAAGTGGACGAATGAAAGCAAGAACTGGAAATGGTTATGAGGCATTAAACACCTACAGGGCCATGACATGTGTCGACTTCGCACTAAACCCTGGCACCAGGCAATATATCTATTTTGAAATACATGCCTATCATTTGTTTTCTCTCTTTAACAGAGTGCCAGTAACCGTCCCATGTTTCTGGAGACTGTGCTAATTTCTCTTGACCATCACGTTACGAAACATCTCTGAGAACACAAATCTTTGGGTTTTGTATTAAACCTGTGAAGGTTGCTTCAGGACGCTCTCTGCTTTCTGCATTCTGCCTGCGCTGTGTTTTACCAGGCATATGCTCACTGTCACTGCTCAGTCTTTCTGCCTGCTTCTTATTTATAATCTCTCTTTCATTGTCAGTTGAAAAGTCCTGATCGTGGCCATCCTATGCTATGTTTTCTTCATCGCTATCATTGTTCTCTCTCTCTCTCTCTCTCTCTCTCTCTCTCTCTCTCTCTCTCTCTCTCAGTATTTCCATTGCTGATGGCATCCAATTCATTCTGAACTGAGTGCACTCTTCTAAATGCAAATACCATCATTACCTATTTAACATCTTACTAGAATGTGTCTTGGATTTCAGTCCATCTCTTGGCTTTTTGCATTTACACTTGGCTTTTTGATATATTTTATTTCCTTAACTGGAAACATTTTGAATTAAGCCTTTTAAGTATAACACAGTACGTTGTGGTATCTCTATTTTTACTTTGGTAAAAGATTTGATTACCTCTCACATCACAGAGGAAACAGCAAGGTTCAGGATCCACTCGGAGCTGGGCAACATCTGTCCCCCGCTAAAAAAAAAAAGGGACAAAGGACGAGCGCAAATAAGAAATCTTAGCACAGAAAGGTGAAGATGGAGGTGGAAAAGAATATGTGCGGGCAGTCAGTGAGTCTTCTGATCAGGAGGACGGGCTCCTATCACACACATGCTGTCAGTGCAGGAGGGAGACAGGCCTGATGGATTTGTATGATAGATGTGTGGACGCGTGGAGCCGCGGCCCCAGCTGCTGGGCTTAATGAAATGTGTCCCACTACAAGATAGAGCGCTCTGATTTAAACACATCCTGCCACGCTATTCCTCTTCTCCCTAATACAGCCAGAAAGAGCCGACGCCACCATCAGGGCCCTCTCTCTGTTTGTCTTCCTATTTGAAAGTCGGCTTTTTCATTTGGAACCAATCCGCTGTCTCTCGTCTCACCCTGAAATGAATCATGCTTCTATTCTCTGCACCTGTAGATTATTGACAAGTCAGACTTGATCTGAAATGTGCTTTGTTGTTTTTGTTTTAAGCCAGAGCCTCATCTTCTGCTTCAGTGCACCTTTGGGTTTTAAACTGTTTATTCTAAATCAACATTTTAATGAACTGAGGACATGACATAAAATGAAAGACAGTATGTGATTTTTTTTTTAATGTGGAGGCATCAAGAAATAAAAAGAGGGAGAAAGAGAGGCTTTTCCACTAGTTTTATCAGCAGCTCTCGTTTCGTCTCCCCTGTGGCATCCATCTTTTCCCTGTTGCCTCCTTTCCTTCCCTGCTCATGTCCCTTGCTGTCATTTCACCCTCACTCCTCCTGCCCCTCTTCCTCTCTGTGCCTCTTGTCCCTTGGGGTTTGGTAGTCCTGTTTTTCTGTAGGAGTTCAGGGCATAAGGCCAAGGAGAGTCCTCGTCAGCCAAGTGTTTACAAAGCTTTCTGCCATGTCAACAAGGACAAACTGTTTCTCTCTCTTACGTCCCAGATCCCAAATTCCATCGCCGTCCACCTTTTTACTTGAAGGCCAGCCTACGTCTCTACAATCCATGTCCTTCGCCGCCTCATCTGTGTGGACATGTCTGTGTGTGTTAGAGCGAGTATGTGTGTGTTAGTGTGGACGGGCTCGCCGAAAGCCCCTCTTCCTCCCCGGAATAATTGATTTAACAAATTGCCGGCCATGTTTCATTCTGAGGAAGTGACAGGAGCAAAGCGGGGAGACGGAGCCAGGAGATTAATTAGGAAACAAAGTCATCTTTATGGAAATTAAATGCAGCCTCTGATGATAGCCTTCCTTTCCCATCAGTCTGCCGGGTTTCGTCCCTTGTGCATGATAAAGGACTGGGAGGCCTCCAAAACATCACAGAGATGACTGTTGGCGCCGGAACCCAGCGCCTACACAGCACCCTTTTGCAATGCCAACTCCAGCTTCCACTTTCATGGGTGATGTGTTTTGGGCTATATCACTGGAAAGCATTGAACCCAGAAAAAACAGCTGCTCCTGAAAACAATGAAGTATACTCTTTTGTGGGGGAAAAATGCAGTAAAACACAGGCCCACATAAAAATCAACCTCATATCTCTCATAGCCAGTCCCTGCATATATGTGCATTGCTCTCCACAGAGCATTTGGTATAACAAGCTCCCAAGAGACTGCACATCAGTTGCACGAGTGCACATGGTAAAACTTGTATCCATTAAGTTTAGTGCATACTTTCATATGACACCGTGCCCTTTGTGATTGTAGGTGTGGGATTCACTCCACTAAGCGAGCAGCTCTTCAACACTCGGTCCTCTGGCTTGCTTGCAGCTGCACATCTGACCTGTTAGTGCTTGGTTGAGAGAATTCTGAATATGCATACCATACCTGACTGCACTGGTTGACCACGGTGTCAGTCTGAAAACAGATTGAATTTAATTAGTCAGAAAGGGAGACTCGAACAACAACATCACCAACAGAAAGCCCAGAGGAATCAATATGTATCTGTCTGTCTGAATTGATCTGCAGTATCTTCATTTTCTTTCTTTTTTTTCCTTTTCTTTCTTTTTTCATGACATGGTTTGATAACAGCAGTCATCCAACTCCTTTCAGATTTCAAAATAGATGACTCGAGGTGGGCCATTACAAGAGACAAAATCAATGAACAATAAGGTAGATTGAGGCCTGCTCTCAAGTGTGTCATCAAGTCATATTTGATAGGAAGACTGTTCAACACAGTGATGGGAAACACACACCACATCAAAAACAACAGATTCAAAAGATTATATCTATGTTGAAACTTCATGCTTATACTTTGAGATCAGCTATTAAATAGAATTATTAAAGGTTGAAAAATCAAACATTAATTAGCTGGACACTTTTGTCAAGGAAAGTATGTAGTAAAGTATTCAACAACAGCATGTTGTGTCTTTGCAAACGTTCTCTGAACAAATCAAATATTCTTTGTATCGCTTCTTTTCAAAAAGACAAATCTTGATTTGAAACTGCCAGTAATCACCAAACTAAGACTCAAATCATCAATATAAATACTTTAGGGCTGAAAGGCTTCAGACACATTTTACCAGTCAGTTGGGATTTTATTTTATTTTTATTTATTTATCTTTTTATCCCAGCCATTGGAGAAAAATCTCTAACATGACTGCACCGACCTGGTAAAAGTCTTCATGGGAAAAATAACTGCAGCACTTACAGTTACCAGAACTCCACTGAAGCCATTTGAGGCATATAAAAAGTTTTTAAAATGTTAATATGACCCTGGCCTTGTCTGAGTGGCTTTCACAGTGGATCCCAAAAGGCCAGCAGCTGAGATTTATACAGTTTTCAAAATGAAAATCAGAGCTTTCCATTCAATTTCATTAGTGTTCCCTGGAGAAACACTTTCCTAACAGTGCATCCTACATGACTTCCTGACCTCAAGGGTGTGAGAGCCTATGGTAATGTCTGCATGAATATTATCTACGCAAAGCTTCCTTTTATGTGTGGATGTTAATGTTCCTAGGAGCTCATGTGATCATGCAAAACTGAGGAAACATAGGGCCAATTAGAATAACCATCATTAAGCCCTAATCATCTGGGGTTGCACACCGGGAAATGAAAATTATGATGGCGCAGAGTTTGCCCATCCCCAGGGGTCCTGGAGCATCTCCGCTGCACTGCCTCCCAAGCTGTTTTTGTGTCTCACTTTGCCATTTCTGTTCCTGCTTTCTCCTCCTCACTCACCCCGCCACTACTCTCTCTCTCTCTCTCTCTCTCTCTCTCTCTCTCTCTCTCTCTCTCTCTCTCTGTATCTATTTCATTTTTTTTCTTCTTCTTTTTATTGTCCCTGGCCACCCATGGGCTGTTCAGTTGGAAGATCTTTCAGGTGCAATTTCTCCCCTGGTAAATCAGTGTTGTGACAGGAGACAGGTTGGAGAAACACTTGAGCACGATGAGAGGAGAGAAACATCCTGGAATTCCTCCTGCAGCAGTGTCCCAAGACTTATTTTCCCTTGCGTCTGTGTCTGTCGTTGTACAAATGTGTGTCTGTTGGTGTATGTGTATGTGAGTGTTTCTCACTCAGTTGTGCGACAAACAGCAGAGTTCAGGAAATTAATTTAATGGAAGTAATCACTTAAGTAAAATTAAATGAATCTAATGGATAGCTATGACTGTTGTGACCCTCACATAATGAGGAACTGCCACCACAGAACTCAGGTCAAAGTGTTTTAACTCCTGAGACAATGGGGCTCATGGTCACATCTCTACATACAGCATAAGGAAGCAAATCAGATAAGCACTAATACTTAATAAAATGTTCTTACTTGTGAAAATAATGGATGAGATGGAGGTGAAAGAAGTTTACTCTGCTGTGTCAGAATCTCAGAATGAATTATTTTTCCCACATCATGTTGAAATCTTGAATCCATGTTTTAAAGTTTGTTTGTAGCCAGTTTAAACCATGGTTTACTGTTTGCTGTGGTCACCTGCAGTTTAGTATTCCTATTGCACTGATAAAGTTGTAAAATTTCCATAGCCATGGTACTATGAAAGATATAGCACTGAAGGATGGAGCTACCCGTGCCTTATAGAAGTCACAATCTTTTTTTGCTTGAAGGGGATTGTGGTTGTAAACAAGTTGCCTGAATTAATCTGAAGTGCTGAGGGACCTTTGTCAAAATGAAGTAATCTAAATTGCCCTTAATTTACAGATGTATAGCATACCTCCATGTACACTTTGATTAATATTCTTGGAGTGTGTTATTTTGGACATACTAATAATGTACTTAATATGTTAATGACATAATTAATGCAATTTAAAATACACTGAAATATACTTTCTCATTTGAGAGACCATTAAGTTCAAATTAAGTACGCTTAATTACATCTTTTGGTACTGATGATATGCTTTTCGAAAAAGTGCTCATGTAAGTATATTTCTTATATAATTAAATTATGTAAAACCAGCCCATGGAAAATGTGATCTCAACATCTTTAGAGTGTCAACATTAAGGGATCAGTCGACTCCTTAAGTAGCACCGAAACATCAGCGACGTCCCAGGACACCATCTCCTGGTCCCTTTCGGTGACAGTGAGTAAGCCAGCATCTGCTCCATTTACAGCTTCTGAGGCGAGCAACAATTTTCCTTCTTTTACCCCTATGAATTGTGCACATATCAACACGTACTCATTGAGATGCATTACACCAAACATGTTTTAATCCAACAGTACTGTCCCAAGTTCACAAGACCCAGTTACTGACCTAGATTCACATCTTTCTGCCATTGTACTGACCATTTGCCTGTGGTTGATAAATGACCTAATACGATCATAGCATTGCCTGTGTTGATTAAGTATTACATTTTCTGCTTGTGTTAAAAATCCCCTCATTCAGCTCTTTGTTTGCTGCCAGCCCTCTCTGTTGTTGCTAGGCTAGGTCAAAAGGATGACAGATCGAAGGAAGAGGTCTTTTGACAAAGACAAAAGTTCATTCCGCTTTCTAAGTTAGCATGTGAAGCGTTGTTTTAACTTTTGAGTCAAAAAGGAAATGTCAAACCAGGGAGAGGTGAGCATCTGAACAACAATTAATTTTCCAGAACAAGACAGCCATAAAATAAATGAAAAGGACTCTACATGAAAGACAACTTTTAGTGAATAACAGCCTGCTCTAATGCACACACTCAAACTTGCACACCCAGGGACAGAGATAAAGAGATAGGGGGGAGATGGACAGATGCTGAACCAGAAACAAGCTAAATAAGTGATGAAATGGTCTGCTCTCGGAGAGGAGATGAAATGGAAAATGTGTACAGCAGCAGACTCCAGACTACACACTCTCTGTGCAAAAAAACAACAATGTTCTGGTCAATACTGTCCCTTTTCATTTCCAGCCAAATGTCACTGAAAGCTAATGCGGTCCTTTGTTGTTTAGTTCATAAACACAGCAGAAAATTCTGTGTTGCTCATTAATTAACAAACTTTTTAAGCCAACACACTCACTCTCTCTCTTGCTCAGTTACACACACACACACACACACACACACACACACACACACACACACACACACACACAGACATGCATAAATTCATTTTAATCTCAGATTTTCATAGGTCAGAGGTCCGATCAGAAGTCTTCAGCCAGTGGCTATTTTGACACTTGGTCTTTTAGCTTGAAATGATTGCGTTGGTAATTTGATCTTATATACTACTAAATGTCAACCTAGTAACTTAAAGTGATATTAATTATTGTTGAACAAGGATATAATCTTCCTCCTCCTTTTGCAATTTTACGCTCATCCCTGGAAGTGGAACCCAGAAATACACACTGGATTAAATGTCAGTGCACTAAGTCAAATTGAAGAGAATGTAAAAATACTAACACTGGCTAAAGGTCACAATAATAACTATACAGTAGTCTTGAGCTACAAAGCGTTGTCATACCTCAACTCTGTCTCCTAGAAATTACCTTTATGTATTGCTAATGTTTTCTGCCAGTTTTCTAACTTTTTGTCAGGAAATATAAATGCTGCCTGCTTCATGTTCTCAGGCAACGTGTTTTCCAACATAGGAAGAACTATATTTATGTACTGCACACAGATTGTAGGAAAGAAGTTGGATGATCAGTGTAGAAAGTGCTGGAGACCTCCAGGACTTTTTAGACTTTCATGTCCTGAATGCTGTCTGTGTTTAAGGTTATGGAAAGCTTGTGGAGTAGCAGTTAAAGGTTATTAAAAATGTCTTGTACTTCGGTTACTTTTTAACTTTTTTAATATGAAAAGCAAGATCACAGTGTTCACAGTATTCTGTATTTTGCTGAGGCAAACCAAACATTTTTGTGTCTTTCATTGTGAAGCACTCAATTTGATTGTCACAAGTTAGCACTGAGAGAAATTATTCATGTAAAATCTAACTACAAAACGAACCAACAATCATTTTTTGCCTTTTTTTTCATGATGAAATGTTTTTAAAATTTTTTCAAGGAGGAAATGGAACAAGAATGTAGACAGCCGTGGTGAGCTGTTAGACAGAGGCATGCAGGTGAAAGGCTGCACATCTCTAACTACCCATCCAGATAACGTCTTTCCTGTTTCCTGCTGGTTTATAGAAAACCTCTCCAGTGTGTGCATGAAAGCAGACCGTGCCTGCAGTTATTTTTTGACTAAAAACAGCGGCTGTTTGGCAGTGCTATAAACTGTAAACCAGTTGCTCCTCTGTTATATTTCTGACAAAGTAGCTTACTGAGTATTCAAGCACATATACTAATACAAACAGTAACCACAGGTGTTACCCAAGCAACTAGGACTGAAATCTTCAAACCCAAAAACGTCAAACAAGCCTTGAGTGCCTAAACAGTACCATAAAAAAGGAGCAGAAAACAATGGAAATGTGTTGTCACTGAACAATTATGCAGGTATATTAAATAACAACATTTTTCATAGTGTTGATGAAAAAACTTAATCTTAGTCTAGAAACTCCTGTAGTTAAGGTGTGTTTTGGTTTAGTCAACAGAAACTTCATGAGGAGATTGTGGTCATGGTCCAGGTTAGTCACGGTTAAAAGAAACCAGTTTTGACCCTTGGTATGAAAATCAATGTGAACTGAGGACTTGATTTTTGTTCACCCAACCATCCACCCTGATCATCTTCCAAAGAACAATGCCATGCAAGTGCTGCCTTTGTTGCCCAAAGTTGCTTATCAGGAGTTAAAAAGCACACAGATCCCTTCAGGATATAAATTGGAAACTTTTTTTCAAAATGTCACAAATGCGCTATAAACAGTATACAATAAAACTGATTACAGATTGCCACAGGTTAATATAACTAAAATGTTAGGTGATTAAATTTGGTCCATTTAATAAAATTTTATTTATTTCAAATCCCAAAAAGAATAAAGCCAATTAATTTGAAAGTACATAAATGTTTGACTAATGAAATTATAATTAAAGGTCCATATTACAGAATCAGCTGCAATCAGCTGCAACAAAAGTCAGCACACTCTTCATTATGGAGATTCCATTCTTTTCATATTTTCTACGTCCG
Source organism: Toxotes jaculatrix (assembly GCF_017976425.1). Classification (NCBI taxonomy): domain Eukaryota; kingdom Metazoa; phylum Chordata; class Actinopteri; family Toxotidae; genus Toxotes; species Toxotes jaculatrix. The sequence continues at coordinate 10,167,371 of NC_054409.1, read as the reverse complement.
CCTTTATTTTTGATGACAGCTTTGATCCTCCTTGACATGGAGGAAACCAGTCTCGTGCAAATCTGTGGAGAAATGTTCTGCCATTCTTCACAGATGATCCTTTTCAACTGCTCTTTGCTGGAGGGCTTGTTGCTCTACCTTCCACCTTTTAAAATACTCCAAAGGATTTTCTTGGATTCAAGTCAGAAGTCAGGGGCCATACTTGGCCAGGTCAGAGTTTTCACTTTTTTCCTTCTTTAAAAACTATTGTATGATTTAAAAATGTTTTTTTTTTTTTTTTTTGCTATTTGTGATTATTGTCATGTTGGAAAATTTCTCTCTTGCCAAGTTTCTTGAGACTGGGAGTCATCTTTTCACTCATTGTTTGGGTTTAAATACTTGCATTCATTGTGCCTAAGCATTCTATAAACGTCAGCTCCCCTACATGCTTTGCATTCATGCAGCCCCATTTCAGCACATTCCTACCATCATGTTTCATGGCTAGCATTGTGTAGTCACTTGTGGTAGTACAGGCCAGGTCTACACCAAACATGCTGGACCCCATCTGATCCAAACAAATATTAATATTTTGTTTTCATTTGACGGAAGAAAGTGCTGCCATCATTCATCAGGCCTCTCTTCATCATCTTTGGCAAAGTTTAATCTTGCCGTTTTGTGCAGTTTTGTGAGTGATGCTTGTCTTCTTGGACGCTGACTTCATGTAGTGTCCTTCTCACTTGAAACACCAGTTTCCACAGATAATCCTTGTGCCAAGTCAGAAGCACTTATCCGTCTGTTTTTCATGATTCAAGGTTGTTTAAATAACTAAATGTGTGTGGAATCATTTTTCGAGGACAGCCACTGTACCTTCTGTTGTTGGTACTACGGCTCTTCATGTACCACCCAACAACACCTGCAGCAGTGTTTCAGCTTATGTTTAGTAGCCTACTGATGCGCTTGTATCCTCTAAACTGAGGGAGCTGTGGTTTTCACAGGTTATTTTATAACTTTGTTCAGGGAATAAGGCTTTAACTTGAAATCACAGGTGCAATAACCTTTGTTGCAGTGATCACAGGTAAACTGGCTTTTGCTGATGTGGACACTGTTGTACTCACATTTGTTGCATTGAGGTTGCATTGGCCTATATTTTCAGTGTAGTCTATCTAACCTGTTTGTTTAGTCGTAAGATAAAATACGCTGCACTTCAAAATAAAATACCATTAATGAAACTTCTGTAGTTTCATCAATCAGTTCTTCTCCAGAAAAAGAATTAATCATTAACCTGAAGGAAAGGCAGTGCTATTATGGTTAAAAACCTCTCAAACAGTTTTTCTCATCCCCTCTTTTGCTAATGAAAATTCTCCTGGACATATCTAGGAGAAAGAATTTCCTCTGTTAATTTCATCCTGCTCCGTCTTTATTGGTCCACCCACAGAACCCAAATGAAATAACCCTGTCAGGTCTAATTCTAGTAAGACATTGCTCCCCCAGTACAAAGGACACACACACACCTGCATGTTACCGAGGTGCCCCTCACGAATAACCATTCAGGATTTGTGCTTGGCATTTCTGCAAAGCTTCTCAGTATGAACCATAATCTCTAGAAAATTCACTGAATCTGATCAAAGATTTTTAGTACTGAAGTATTGATCAAGGCTTGTAAGTATCAACACTACATTGAAACACTTTTTTTTTTTTAATGCAATATGAGAACTCCAATGTTTCTGAGTGCACTTGCACTACGTGACTCAAGTGTATTTGTTTTTGGTGAACTTGGCGTTTTCCTGGCTGGTTTAAAGCAAGCTTGTTTACCCCAGTCTATAGATGCCATAAAGTGCATGTGGTATTTGTTTTCAGTGTACTGATGCTTGTTGCAGTGGTTGTGTGTGTTTAGGGATCCATTGGGGGCTTTATGGAAGCTGCACCTTCACGTCCTTGGAAAAATAATCTATAATGGTGCAGTGGTAAAAGGTGATAATGATTATAAGATGATGATTACGATTTTTGATTATGACTGTATGGCAGTGGGTGCAGCAATATTCTGCTGGCACGTGGCTCACCGTGTGCTCGGATGACATGGAGGTGTGCAGGTGAGGGGTCAGCTTTACTGAAATATCATGGCACGATTAATGTCACAATTACTGCATGATTGTAGCAGGTAATATTCTCTTCCCCTCCCTCCCTGAGTTTTTAGACTGGAATGAGGGCAGTCCTTATTATTGTTAGGAAACTGCTACCTTTTGTAAAGCCCAGGGGTAGGTTGCAAATCTCTTTAGGCAGCTCTAGTGTGCCGTTGTGGCAGGACAGACAGGAAGGTAAGTAGTGAGGAAACTGGGTCAGATTGGTAACAAGAAAAATAAGGTTAAAATTCTTCTTTAGCAGGATGATCAGTTAGGATACCTGCACCTCCCACGGCAAGGTTTGTTAAGGTGCAACACATTATGTTTTGTTGGTTGTTGGTTGATCGACATTAGGAGAGTATATGCCTGCTGCTTGTTCTAGATGTATGTAAGTCCAGCAAAGATCTCCATTCATAAATGTGTACATTTAAAACAGGGGTGTCCAAACTGTTCCACAAAGGGCCGTGTGGCGGCAGGTTTTTGTTCCAACCATTGAAGAGCACACAGTTTGACCAATCAACTGTCTGAAGACTAAGATCAGTTGATCAAATGAGTCAAGTCTGGTGTGCTGGTGCTTAGTTGGAACAAAAACTGCAGCCACACAGCCCTTTGTGGAACAGTTTGGACACCTCTGATTTAAAGGGTCCCTGATAGTACAAAACTCCCTGAAAACCAACATCCAGCTCTGCAGCTCTTTGGTGCTCTTAGCTGCTTTTGGCTCATTGTTTTGCTTCACTGGTCTGTATTCACTGTATGGTTGCCTCCTAAAGGCTCCCTCCAACTTCCTCATATAAACCTGTAGACAGCTGTTTCCAATAAACAAGCTCAGACAAACCAACAATACCTGCTGTAATAAGCGGCCAGCATGAAATGGCAGGGAACATCCGTAAACAAGTGGCTGGTGAAGTCAACCATTTATTATGACAGCAAACTGGAACTAAAAATTGAGTGACTGTTAGGTGCATCCTTGTCAAGTGGGCAGTAACAGAGCACCACTTGGATGCCCACGGTGCTCTATTTTTGCTGGATGTGTAAGAAGGTGTTGTTGACCAACACATTAATGGAACATTGCTTTTTTTTTTTTTTTTTTAGACTTTAGTCCTGTAAAATTCAAATAATAAGTGTGGTTGCGTGGGTATTGTGTAACTTGATAATGTTGAATCTGTTTGTGAAGGTAAACTCTATAGTTGGACTATTTGACTTGCTTAACTGTAATTTGTTATTCGTCAGGGATTCTTTTATCCTTATAATTTTATTTTCTATGTCTATTTATTTCTTTGTACATGCCTCATTTAGGTCATTGTGGCTGCCAGACCTTTGGTTGTATATTGTACAGAGTATTTTTAGATATTTATGATTTATTCTGTGTTGTAGTATTGAATCAATATTTCTGTGTCTTTGCATGCTATGCTCCTTACTTTGTGTTCTGGTGGTGGCTTTAGCATTTTATTGCTCTTGCATTCTCTGCAGGTCTTATGTGCATGTTCAGAGCTCATTGTGTGAGCTCACTGGAGGGAGTCGCTGTGTTTGCATAGCAGTCGGGGAGCGGGCTGCTCTTGGAGTTCTTTCCCCAGAGTCTCGAGTATCTGGGGGTTTCAAGTTGTGTTTTACGTTGCGTTACTTATGAACCCTGCAGCTTGCTGCTGTTAGATGGAAGCTTGGAGTTATGAGCTCAGAGCACTCAAGTGTGTTGCTTTGTAGCAACCCGGTGTGACATGGAGGCTGGCAGAAGCTGTTCTTAACTCTGACACTAATGAATGTGTGAAGGGACACTTTGAGTTACTTTACTTTTTTTTCTTTGACTGCTACTAATAAAGTGGCATGTAGACACTGTGTGATGTGAAAACCAGCCTCCCAAACAGGATAGTATAGCCCCAAAGAATATAAGCTAATGTTGTTTCCCAGGTTCACGGTATATAGTGCACATCAGTATAACCAATACCACCATATCCACACTACTAACTAATAAGACAAAATGTTTATACTTGGTCTCTGTTATTATTTGCAGTGAAAATTTTTTGATGACACATGACTATCTGAATGAGCATACTGTGTTTACTGGCTTTATAAATTAACATGGGAATCCCCCATTAAACAATTGATTGGTACACAATAGATCATGACAGTGATGTGCCATCAGGAACAGCAAGGCAAGCAGTGCTTGCCCAGTCAAAGCTTAAAATAGGCATCAGTTAGATTGATACCGAAGTGGAAGCAATGTCTCTCCTTACATCTCAGAACAGTGTTCTGTCCCATAAAGGACCTGATTTTGTGTGTTTGCGTTCATCTTGTAATTTACTGCCCTCTTGCGGTTGCAGTGGACTGTTGTCGCTTGTCGTCTATCATTTATCTGGTTCTTCGGCTCTGCTTGCCTATCTGTAAAAGTAACCGCACGCCACTGGATTATGCAATGCAGCTGACCACAGAGAATGTACCAGCAGCATTCTCCAAAGTCTGACAACAGAAGACTGGATTTCTCAGACGCATTTGAAACACCCTTTGAAATGTGACAGCCTTTTGGACTGGTTAAGACATATTAGAAATGCAGACTTCGGAGAATCCAGCAGCTGAATTGGGACACAGCATCTCTCTGGCTCTGAAACATTCAAACGCAGTCTGTCTGTCCGTCTCTCCGTGGTGCTAAAACAGTTTAGACCCATGCTGTGCCCCAATTCCACACTACTTACTAATTGTGCCCAATATACACTACATGCTAATCTTCATAGTAAACCTTTTTTTTTCAGTTAGTGCTCAAGAAATCAACATACATTTAGATATTAAAAAGAAATGATCCAATATTTTCACCTTTGTAAATCTCTCAATCTGCAATTTTAAAATGCTACTGCCAACTAAGCAATTAAGCAGTGTGTTTTTCCAAAGGCCCAATATTTTTTTTTTTTTTTTTTTTGTTTTCTGAGGTTTTCCTAGAGCTCTTTCACCACCACCACCCACAATTAGTTTTATTTTCTTCCCAACTGTGAGCAGCTCCTCCATTTCCATTGTGATGTGCATTGAGGGAGATTAGTGCACATCCAGAGCATGCTCAAAAATTAAGGGTTTTTAGTGAGCGTACTAGTTGTACTGAATGTACTTTGTTACTTTCCCACTGTGAACATGCTTAAAACTGGCTCAAAATTAGTGTGTGATAATTGGGACCAGAACCAGTCTCCTTTTATGTGCACCCTCTTCATGGTGCTGAAACATTTAGATACAAGCAATGTCCCAAATCCATACTGCATACTAATTCTATACATACTAATCATGATGTTCTTACCTTTTAAGCAGTTAGTGCATTTTCATCATTCATTTTTTTTCCAGCTACGAGCACCTCCTCTTTATGTGCATTGCATTGTGGGATTTTGTTATAGCAGAAATCTCAAAAATCAACCCTGTTCAGCAAGTATGTTACCTGGTATGAGTATAGTTTATTATGCGAGTTTCAGGTGTAAATATTATATACTCAAAGCCTGTTTAGAGTCAGTGTGTAACATGAATATGGGGCCTTTCTATATTTCTGCATTCAACCCCGTAACTCACTGTGTCTCTGTCCATGGTGCTGACACAGTCAGAGCCTGCTTTTTTCTGCCTCTATATTTTGTCTCTTGCTGTTTATTTTTCATTTATGTGTAGCAACAAGATGCACTTCACTATTATTTTTGTACCGATTGTCATCAGTGAGAGCATGACAGTCTTTGAGTGCAGCCTCTTTGAGCAATACAAACATGTAGTTGACCCTGTATCAACCTAGAACCACCCAACAACCATGAAACACCCAAACATCTGCAAAAACATCTGTTTGTTAAACACAGAATCAAAGTCATATTCCCCTATGAGCCTCCACTGATAACACAATATTCTCCCAGTTGTTGAATTTGGGTACATCTTAAGTGCAAATCAGCTCAACATGATTAACACTGTCATACTATTCTGGCTTTTTCCTTGTTTCCTACTTTTTTTTTTTTTTTTTAACTTTCTTTTTCTTATGATGTTTCATTTACTGAACCAAGTGGAACCAGAATGTGATTTATCTAGTAAGACCACACTTCTAGACACTTTTAAAAGGAATCACTGGGTGCTGCATTTGAGAGGTGCAATTAAATTGCTCTCATGTATCAAAATGAAAGGTTTTCACATTCCTTGATGGAAAAAGAAAAAAACCTACAGTCCTTTTATTGACTTAATGCAAACACAAATGCATTTTAACCGAATGAAAATGTGGATAATTGTCCAATGACTGGGGGTTATTTAAGTTGCTTTGTGTTGCCTCGCCATGATAATAGCTACTGCATAAGCAAGATGAAGTGTATTGTTTTAATGAGGAGAGCCTTCTGGTTTTGTCAGCTCTGTGAACACACGCGCTGGGTATGAAACACTTCACACTTACAACTTATCACCACGGCAAGTTAAAACGTTAGCAAAAGAAGAGATTTGGTTGGTAATGGCCGATGTGTTGTATCATTATGCAGAAAGCATCGGCTTCAAGAATGTTTAGATTTGACTTTGATGACATTGTTTGTTTTTGCAAGTACAGCTACAAGTCAAGCAACATTTCCAAACGTTAAACTAGTTAATCATTGGATATTGTTCCGAGTCAAGGGCAAAATCAGGAAAAGAATTTGTCATGTGTGTAAAAGAAGATCCATCAGATACAAAGACACAGCTGTGTAGATATATTATAAATTCTTGCCGTATGTTGCCTCAAGTGCAGCTTTATGTGAAAATACTTCAAAAGTATGGCCTCTAGGTTCTGTTTTGTCAATCTGGAAATGTTGTTTACCCAGACTATAAACGACTAAATAGACAGAGGCAAAAATACCAAATCTGCCTGCCTGTGAGACGTACAGTGGGTTCTCTGACTTTTGGGCCGCACTGTAGGAATCCTTGGCAACCCGTGCTCTCTCATGCAGTAGGTGGCCCTCACCTGCAGCGTCTATCATCCCCTGTCAAATCATCAGGTGAACCTCCAAAACATCCCAGATGGCTGCAGCAGCACTCTTCTCCAAACCCGGAGGATCTCCCTTTTGCATTCTGTTCGTGCTCGAGGCCCCACTTGCTAAATCTTTCAGCAATCATTCAGCACAGACATGGATGGAACTGCCCCTGCCTGCTACTTCGAGCACAGAGTTGAAATTACTCGCAGTGAGTCAGATCTGCTGAAAAGCATCCTAGTATGTACTTGCTCTCTGGCCAGCTTTTAGTGAAAGCCACTTTTTCAATCTGAACTCCACTGTTGCCCTCATCTTTTCCAACAGCTCATTATAAATTTTGTCTGGTGAATTGTCTCTTAGCTTCTGGAGAATTGAGATAAGTGAGAGCTTGTGTACTTGTAACCATACCTTGTATTTGTGCCTGTAACAAGTAGATCCTGTGGGAACAAACTCAAATCAGTACTGAAGTGGTATAAATTAATTTAATTTATTGGAGCTCTGGTGTCCATTTACTCAGCTTAACTGAGACTACCCAGCTTCTGTGTAAGCCTCTAGAATTTTACTGCTAGAATAACTAGTCCTTTACTTAAAAGACACTGAAGAGATATTTATTTTAGCATTAATTTCTGACTGCATAATTAGATAAATGATCTTGTTAAAAAAGGTCATTTTGACCTCATGAGCAGTAAAAGTTTTAAAACTGAGACTTGAGCCTCAAGAAAATGAGAAAAACTGTAAATTGCCTGTACAGGTCTCCATCCTCTCTCCTCACCCACCCATCCGCCCACACACACTCATTCACATCTAATGCGATCGCACATTCTCTCTAACTACTCGAGTATCAACACTGGATATTAAATTATAGTGTTCACTCATGTTTTTTTTTTTTTTGTTGTTTTGTTTTGGTTTTTAATAATTTGTTGCTTAGAACGAAATATGAAATATGAAAAAAAAAAAAACACTCAAAATCAAAAATAAACTTCCTTGTTGGTGGACCAGAGTAAAACTTTATTATTTTCATGGAGAAAACTTTCAAATTGACATTAATCTTCTCACAGCATCTTCTAACTGTAGCTGGGGTGGCATGCTGGCATTCACAGTGTGAATTTGTGTAAAGTGTTTAATAATCACACTCTATCATCTGATGACGGGCAGTTTCAGTATAGAAGCTGTGTCTTTAATAGCCTATATTCATAATTAACCTATATGTAGAGCAAAATCAGCAACACAGAACTGAATTGAATTTGTCTGAATTCCTTAAATTTCATGGTTTCACTTGCTCTTACTCCATAATAATATTTGCCATCATTTTCAAAAAGTATTTATGATGTTTGTTTTGAGTAGATAAGTCGTCTAGCTTTGGTTTTGCAAACGTACAATTTGTTTTTAGATCTCTTTTGCATAAGATATCTTTATCTTCCTGCACAAAAAAAAAGAGATTAACACATTAGTGAAGTGAATTGGAGGTGTTGTTATATCTGACTGCTTCATGCTTGTCTTATGCTTTTTAACCAAATACAAGGAGTAACACAAACATCATCAGCTGCAAATGAGATGAAAGCAGACAGTTGCACTTTTTTCTTCTTTTCAAAAAGGAAAATAAGCACAATTACTGACATCTGAAAAATACATTTCACTGAGCAGTCAAGTCATTTTTAGAACTTGCTAATTGATACTGAATCTACTGAAGATCAATGGAACTAACAAAGTAAAACACTTTGGAAACTACATTAAAATGTGACATTTTAGTCATTAAGATCCTAATCACTCCCACAAAAGGGTAATAAAATGAATCACACTTATCAGAGCAGGCACTAATTAAGGTGCACCATACATGCCAATAGCTACGAGGCGTATGAAAGGCATAAATGTGCAATTTCTCTGCATGAGGCTTCTGAACACCCAGCTCAAGGTTTTTTACTGATGGCTGCTGCGTAAAGGTGATTCTCCCTGTGGCTGAAAAACACAGTTAACATTAAACCTTTACAAGGGAAGAATGTCGTTTACGGTTGCTTAGGCAACTGCTGGTTGCCAAGGTCAGTTTTCATGATATTCATTTTTTTCCTGTGAACACCTTTGAGGACACAATATGGCAGAGAGGCTACATCTTTCATCATTGCAATCAAAATAACCCTCACATGGGACAGTCTGTTTCATCCTGTTCTCATATTAATATAAAACAGAGCTTTTCATCCTAAGTCTTGCCCCTAGTTTTTTTTTTCCTTAATTGCAATTATGTTTTATTTAGGGCCTTCTCTGTGTCGCTTTGAGGTCAATATTAAATTTGACATAAGTGAGGGTGACAGAAGCCCAGTGTGAGTAAGTCTGTTACAAATTCTGTCTTACCCCTGTACAGCAAAGTGCCACTCATTACAGGCCAATTTACAAGCTAAAAAAAAAAAAAAAACACTTCTCATATCCACTTCAAAGGGCTGTTGTAATCTCTTGGAGTCCCAAGTGTTTAAACCTGTTTTCACATTAGCATTAATATGCCACTTCGTGACTATCGAGATGACAACATGCAACCTGCAGCTTTCTCACACTGGCTCCTCCTAAAAGTGAAAGCAGACTGTGAAGTTGGTGCATGTGCAGAACATGCTGCTGTGAGATCACAAATACCAGGCCGGTTTAACATTTCCACTGCGCTTCCTGTGGGTGTAAAAGAAATGTTAGTGTGAAAAAGGGGGCAGAATCTTTTCTGCTTCTATGTGTTGAGTGTTTTTCAGCTTTCAAAATGGCCTTTAATCACAGAGATTAGGCTGTAGAAGATTCAGATCATGTTTTGTTCTTGCTGAGCAACAGTAGGTTACTGTGTGTGTCAGTAAGGCCATTCTCAGTGTGATTACCTGCTTAAAGTCCCTTGTGTGTCTTTTTACAAGCTCTTTTGCCCTACTTGTGGGTGTAGTGTGTTGCTTTTTCATTGTTTTGTGTTGTGTTGCATGTTTTACACTCCTTATTGCAAATTAAATTTCTGTCCTTGGAACTGTAAAGGCACTGAATAAACTGAAGCGGAGTCAGTTACAGGCTTGATCATTTTTAAAAAGGAATGACTATAACCAAAACACCTTTAATATAAAACTTACACGACCACACATACAGTATGTACACTGACAGGGTTTTTCTGTCACTGCAGTCATTTTACTGTATGAGTACAAAGGAGATGGGGGACAAAATCCACAGTACAAAATTACCTTTGTGTGTTAAAATCCACTGCTGCTTAGCAAGGAAACACAAGGACAGGGGCAGGAACATCCAGACTGCCACCTCCCCAACACCTTTTAGTTATTGCATGGGACAAAAAAAAGAAGAAGAGCAGGGGAAAAAAATCGATCATTTACACTGATGAATGAAGTTGTTTTTATTGTCTATTTGAGAATAAAAACAACTACTATAAAGGTTCATGGTGCTTGAAGTATCAACAGGTATCACTGACTTTGGTCGCCCATTCTAAGCGTTCACCCTCCCTAATATAGATACACTTTGTTGGTCCCCATTAATGTATCAGTATTACAGCAACTGTGTTTGAATGGATGGTTTCACTTTAGTTCGCCACTGTAAAAGATGATACTATACTCAGCTGTTAATCAGGCTTAACTTTTTTTTCCTTTAACACAAAAGATTTTTTGGATAGTTCACCCTCCATGAGGTGAAATACCAAACTGCAGTGGCTTTTGTCAGCCCAGAGGTTATCACCACAATAAAGAGACAGGCTGTGAATGCGGCGCACAAGCTATGAATGTGATAACATGAAATGACAGGTCGGGGAGTTTATCTGGACACGTTAATGTTATCAGCATTGTTGGTGGCAGAAAGGTAAAAGAAACATGCTCCACAGACTTCACACTGTTTTTAATATCCTTTACAAATCAGATACTACTTTTTGTTTCTTAAATTCCATGGTTATATCATGGTTATATGTTTTGTTTATACGACGTATCAACAAAATTCACTTTACAAGCGAATATTTAATTCACTTTAGGATAACAATCCTTTATAAGACATTTATAAGCTATTAGTAGATATTAGTAGATAATTAAATAATCATGAACAATAAACTTATATAAATTTGTAAATGATTTTTAAAACACTTATTACTTAAGTTACAAAACATTTATAAGCTATTAGTAGCTATTGAACTAATCATGAATAAACCATTTATGTACATTTGTAAATGATTAAAAAACCATTTATAACTAAAGTTGTACAACATTTATGTATGATTTAGACATTATTAAAAGTGCTGTCAACATTGTTTGTATAGGATTTATTCGTCATCAACTAATTTCCAATATGATCAACCTTATTAGTAAATTGTTGGTGAAATAGTGTACATGAGTTAAAAAAAGCGCTGTACCACCATTTCTGTATTGATGTTTTACAGATGATTTGTTTGGTATTCATAAAAAATCTATGAATGATTTGCAGAAGTTCTTATGTCCCTTAATCAAAAGTGAAGACTATTCATTATTTACATCTGTCTGTCTATCTATTATTGTTTATAAATGATTTGTGCACCTTTTACTCAACTTTGATGATCTGGCTACCGCGGTATGACGTTTTTTATGACATTTTAAGGCCTTACTAAAGTATGACTTTTTTTGGCCGATTTTGACGTCATACTATTCTATGACGTTTATTATGACATTATGAGGCCTTAATGGAGTATGACTTTTTTTTGGCCGATTTTGATGCCTTACTATACTGCGATCATTTTTATGACATTTTGAGGCAAAAGAAAAATTTTGACTTTTTTTGGCCAATTTTGACGCCTTACTATACTATGACCATTTTTATGACATTTTGAGGCCAAAAAAAATTTTGACTTTTTTGCCGATTTTGACGCCTTACGATACTATGACGTTTTTTATGACATTTTGAGGTCAAATAAAATTTTGACTTTTTTTGGCCGATTTTGATGCCTTACTATACTATGACGTTTTTTATGACATTTTGAGGCCGTTTTAAAAAATGACTTTTTTTGGCCGATTTTGACGCCTTACTATACTATGACGTTTTTTATGACATTTTGAGGTCGAAAAAAATTTTGACTTTTTTTGCCCAAAAAAAATGCAATACTATACTATGACGTTTTTTATGACATTTTGAGGTCGAAAAAAATTTTGACTTTTTTTGGCCGAAAAAAACGCCTTACTATACTATGACGTTTTTTATGACATTTTGAGGTCGAAAAAAATTTTGACTTTTTTTGGCCGATTTTGACGCCTTACTATACTATGACGTTTTTTATGACATTTTGAGGTCCAAAAAAATTTTGACTTTTTTTGGCCGAAAAAAACGCCTTACTATACTATGACGTTTTTTATGACATTTTGAGGTCAAAATTTTTTTTGACTTTTTTTGGCCAAAAAAAACGCCTTACTATACTATGACGTTTTTTATGACATTTTGAGGTAAAAAAAAATTTGGACTTTTTTTGCCCGAATAAAACGCCTTACTATACTATGACGTTTTTTATGACATTTTGAGGTCCAAAAAAATTTGACTTTTTTTGCCCGGAAAAAACGCCTTACTATACTATGACGTTTTTTATGACATTTTGTGGTCAAATTTTTTTTTGACTTTTTTTGGCCAAAAAAAAACGCCTTACTATACTATGACGTTTTTTATGACATTTTGAGGTCAAATTTTTTTTTGACTTTTTTTGGCCGAAAAAAACGCCTTACTATACTATGACGTTTTTTATGACATTTTGAGGTCAAAATTTTTTTTGACTTTTTTTGCCCGAAAAAAACGCCTTACTATACTATGACGTTTTTTATGACATTTTGAGGTCAAAAAAATTTTTGACTTTTTTTGGCCGAAAAAAACGCCTTACTATACTATGACGTTTTTTATGACATTTTGAGGTCAAAAAAAAATTTGACTTTTTTTGGCCGAAAAAAACGCCTTACTATACTATGACGTTTTTTATGACATTTTGAGGTCAAAAAATTTTGACTTTTTTTGGCCGAAAAAACGCCTTACTATACTATGACGTTTTTTATGACATTTTGAGGTCAAATTTTTTTTTGACCTTTTTTGGCCGAAAAAAACGCCTTACTATACTATGACGTTTTTATGACATTTTGAGGTCAAAAAAATTTTTGACTTTTTTTGCCCGAAAAAACGCCTTACTATACTATGACGTTTTTTATGACATTTTGAGGTCAAATTTTTTTTTGACTTTTTTTGGCCAAAAAAAATGCCTTACTATAATATGACGTTTTTTATGACATTTTGAGGTCAAATTTTTTTTGACCTTTTTTGCCCGAAAAAAACGCCTTACTATACTATGACATTTTTTATGACATTTTGAGGTCAAATTTTTTTTTGACCTTTTTTGCCCGAAAAAAACGCCTTACTATACTATGACGTTTTTTATGATATTTTGAGGTCAAAAAAAATTTTGACTTTTTTTGGCCGAAAAAAACGCCTTACCTATACTATGATGTTTTTTATGACATTTTGAGGTCAAAAAAAATTTTGACTTTTTTTGGCCGAAAAAAAGGCCTTACTATACTATGACGTTTTTTATGACATTTTGAGGTCAAATTTTTTTTTGACTTTTTTTGGCCAAAAAAAACGCCTTACTATACTATGACGTTTTTTATGATATTTTGAGGTCAAAAAAAATTTTGACTTTTTTTGGCCGAAAAAAACGCCTTACTATACTATGACGTTTTTTATGACATTTTGAGGTCAAAAAAAATTTTGACTTTTTTTGGCCGAAAAAAAAAACGCCTTACTATACTATGACGTTTTTTATGACATTTTGAGGTCAAAATTTTTTTTGACTTTTTTTGCCCGAAAAAAACGCCTTACTATACTATGACGTTTTTTATGACATTTTGAGGTCAAATTTTTTTTTGACTTTTTTTGGCCAAAAAAAAACGCCATACTATACTATGACGTTTTTTATGACATTTTGAGGTCCAAAAAAATTTTGAATTTTTTTGCCCGAAAAAAACGCCTTACTATACTATGACGTTTTTTATGACATTTTGAGGTCAAAAAATTTTTGACTTTTTTTGGCCCAAAAAAACGCCTTACTATACTATGACGTTTTTTATGACATTTTGAGGTCAAATTTTTTTTTGACTTTTTTTGGCCGAAAAAAACGCCTTACTATACTATGACGTTTTTTATGACATTTTGAGGTCCAAAAAAATTTTGACTTTTTTTGGCCCAAAAAAACGCCTTACTATACTATGACGTTTTTTATGACATTTTGAGGTCAAATTTTTTTTTGACCTTTTTTGGCCGAAAAAAACGCCTTACTATACTATGACGTTTTTATGACATTTTGAGGTCAAAAAAATTTTTGACTTTTTTTGCCCGAAAAAACGCCTTACTATACTATGACGTTTTTTATGACATTTTGAGGTCAAATTTTTTTTTGACTTTTTTTGGCCAAAAAAAATGCCTTACTATACTATGACGTTTTTTATGACATTTTGAGGTCAAATTTTTTTTGACCTTTTTTGCCCGAAAAAAACGCCTTACTATACTATGACATTTTTTATGACATTTTGAGGTCAAATTTTTTTTTGACCTTTTTTGCCCGAAAAAAACGCCTTACTATACTATGACATTTTTTATGACATTTTGAGGTCAAAAAAAATTTTGACTTTTTTTGGCCGAAAAAAACGCCTTACCTATACTATGACGTTTTTTATGACATTTTGAGGTCAAAAAAAATTTTGACTTTTTTTGGCCGAAAAAAAGGCCTTACTATACTATGACGTTTTTTATGACATTTTGAGGTCAAATTTTTTTTTGACTTTTTTTGGCCAAAAAAAACGCCTTACTATACTATGACGTTTTTTATGATATTTTGAGGTCAAAAAAAATTTTGACTTTTTTTGGCCGAAAAAAACGCCTTACTATACTATGACGTTTTTTATGACATTTTGAGGTCAAAAAAAATTTTGACTTTTTTTGGCCGAAAAAAAAACGCCTTACTATACTATGACGTTTTTTATGACATTTTGAGGTCAAAATTTTTTTTGACTTTTTTTGCCCGAAAAAAACGCCTTACTATACTATGACGTTTTTTATGACATTTTGAGGTCAAATTTTTTTTTGACTTTTTTTGGCCAAAAAAAACGCCATACTATACTATGACGTTTTTTATGATATTTTGAGGTCAAAAAAAATTTTGACTTTTTTTGGCCGAAAAAAAGGCCTTACTATACTATGACGTTTTTTATGACATTTTGAGGTCAAATTTTTTTTTGACTTTTTTTGGCCAAAAAAAACGCCTTACTATACTATGACGTTTTTTATGATATTTTGAGGTCAAAAAAAATTTTGACTTTTTTTGGCCGAAAAAAACGCCTTACTATACTATGACGTTTTTTATGACATTTTGAGGTCAAAAAAATTTTTGACTTTTTTTGGCCGAAAAAAAAGGCCTTACTATACTATGACGTTTTTTATGACATTTTGAGGTCAATTTTTTTTTTGACTTTTTTTGGCCGAAAAAAACGCCTTACTATACTATGACGTTTTTTATGACATTTTGAGGTCAAAAAAATTTTTGACTTTTTTTGGCCGAAAAAAACGCCTTACTATACTATGACGTTTTTTATGACATTTTGAGGTCCAAAAAAATTTTGACTTTTTTTGGCCGAAAAAAACGCCTTACTATACTATGACGTTTTTTATGACATTTTGAGGTCAAAATTTTTTTTGACTTTTTTTGCCCGAAAAAAACGCCTTACTATACTATGACGTTTTTTATGACATTTTGAGGTCCAAAAAAATTTTGACTTTTTTTGCCCGTAAAAAACGCCTTACTATACTATGACGTTTTTTATGACATTTTGAGGTCCAAAAAAATTTTGAATTTTTTTGCCCGAAAAAAACGCCTTACTATACTATGACGTTTTTTATGACATTTTGAGGTCAAAAAATTTTTGACTTTTTTTGGCCCAAAAAAACGCCTTACTATACTATGACGTTTTTTATGACATTTTGAGGTCAAAAAAATGTTTAACTTTTTTTGGCCGAAAAAAACGCCTTACTATACTATGACGCTTTTTATGACATTTTGAGGTCAAAATTTTTTTTGACTTTTTTTGGCCGAAAAAAACGCCTTACTATACTATGACGTTTTTTATGACATTTTGAGGTCCAAATTTTTTTTGACTTTTTTTGCCCGAAAAAAAGGCCTTACTATACTATGACGTTTTTTATGACATTTTGAGGTCAAATTTTTTTTTGACTTTTTTTGGCCAAAAAAAACGCCATACTATACTATGACGTTTTTTATGATATTTTGAGGTCAAAAAAAATTTTGACTTTTTTTGGCCGAAAAAAACGCCTTACTATACTATGACGTTTTTTATGACATTTTGAGGTCAAAAAAATTTTTGACTTTTTTTGGCCGAAAAAAAGGCCTTACTATACTATGACGTTTTTTATGACATTTTGAGGTCAAATTTTTTTTTGACTTTTTTTGGCCAAAAAAAACGCCTTACTATACTATGACGTTTTTTATGACATTTTGAGGTCCAAAAAAATTTTGAATTTTTTTGCCCGAAAAAAACGCCTTACTATACTATGACGTTTTTTATGACATTTTGAGGTCAAAAAATTTTTGACTTTTTTTGGCCCAAAAAAACGCCTTACTATACTATGACGTTTTTTATGACATTTTGAGGTCAAAAAAAATTTTGACTTTTTTTTGCCGAAAAAAACGCCTTACTATACTATGACGTTTTTTATGACATTTTGAGGTCAAAAAAAATTTTGACTTTTTTTGGCCGAAAAAAACGCCTTACTATACTATGACGTTTTTTATGACATTTTGAGGTCAAAAATTTTTTTGACTTTTTTTGCCCGAAAAAAACGCCTTACTATACTATGACGTTTTTTATGACATTTTGAGGTCCAAAAAAATTTTGACTTTTTTTGGCCGAAAAAAACGCCTTACTATACTATGATGTTTTTTTATGACATTTTGAGGTCAAAAAAATTTTTGACTTTTTTTGGCCGAAAAAAACGCCTTACTATACTATGACGTTTTTTATGACATTTTGAGGTCAAAATTTTTTTTGACTTTTTTTGCCCGAAAAAAACGCCTTACTATACTATGACGTTTTTTATGACATTTTGAGGTCAATTTTTTTTTTGACTTTTTTTGGCCGAAAAAAAAGGCCTTACTATACTATGACGTTTTTTATGACATTTTGAGGTCAAAAAAATTTTTGACTTTTTTTGGCCGAAAAAAAAACGCCTTACTATACTATGACGTTTTTTATGACATTTTGAGGTCAAAAAAAATTTTGACTTTTTTTGGCCGAAAAAAAAGGCCTTACTATACTATGACGTTTTTTATGACATTTTGAGGTCAAATTTTTTTTTGACTCTTTTTGGCCGAAAAAAACGCCTTACTATACTATGACGTTTTTTATGACATTTTGAGGTCAAAATTTTTTTTGACTTTTTTTGGCCGAAAAAAACGCCTTACTATACTATGACGTTTTTTATGACATTTTGAAGTCCAAAAAAATTTTGACTTTTTTTGGCCGAAAAAAAACGCCTTACTATACTATGACGTTTTTTATGACATTTTGAGGTCCAAAGAAATTTTGACTTTTTTTGGCCGAAAAAAACGCCTTACTATACTATGACGTTTTTTATGACATTTTGAGGTCAAAATTTTTTTTGACCTTTTTTGGCCGAAAAAAAAACGCCTTACTATACTATGACGTTTTTTATGACATTTTGAGGTCCAAAAAAATTTTGACTTTTTTTGGCCGAAAAAAACGCCTTACTATACTATGACGTTTTTTATGACATTTTGAGGTCCAAAAAAATTTTGACTTTTTTTGGCCGAAAAAAACGCCTTACTATACTATGACGTTTTTTATTACATTTTGAGGTCAAAAAAAATTTTGACTTTTTTTGCCCAAAAAAAACGCCTTACCCCTGTGAGACCTGAACTATGAAAGAATGGTCAGAAAATTCTAATTTTTCAAATATGAACTCTTTATTTGTCCCTTTGACAAAATGTAAAAAAAAAAAATTAAAAAAAAAAAATTCTAAGTATATTTTTTGTTTGTATCACACATGTCAAAACATTTAGAAAAGTGAGGAGTGTCTACCAGGAGTCAGTATACGAGCATAAGAGTTCATCTAAAAGGGTTAAATGCAAAGTTTATGCTTGATGGTGATGCAATGAGACCCAGAAATGTGGGTATCATATATGATACGTACGGGCTCACAGGGTTACTATACTATGACGTTTTTTATGACATTTTGAGGTCAAAAAAAATTTTGACTTTTTTTGGCCGAAAAAAACGCCTTACTATACTATGACGTTTTTTATGACATTTTGAGGTCAAAATTTTTTTTGACTTTTTTTGGCCGAAAAAAACGCCTTACTATACTATGACGTTTTTTATGACATTTTGAGGTCCAAAAAAATTTTGACTTTTTTTGCCCGTAAAAAACGCCTTACTATACTATGACGTTTTTTATGACATTTTGAGGTCCAAAAAAATTTTGAATTTTTTTGCTCGAAAAAAACGCCTTACTATACTATGACGTTTTTTATGACATTTTGAGGTCAAAAAATTTTTGACTTTTTTTGGCCGAAAAAAACGCCTTACTATACTATGACGTTTTTTATGACATTTTGAGGTCAAATTTTTTTTTACCTTTTTTGCCCGAAAAAAACGCCTTACTATACTATGACGTTTTTTATGACATTTTGAGGTCAAATTTTTTTTTGACCTTTTTTGCCCGAAAAAAACGCCTTACTATACTATGACGTTTTTTATGACATTTTGAGGTCAAAAAAAATTTTGACTTTTTTTGGCCGAAAAAAACGCCTTACCTATACTATGACGTTTTTTATGACATTTTGAGGTCCAAAAAAATTTTGACTTTTTTTGGCCGAAAAAAAGGCCTTACTATACTATGACGTTTTTTATGACATTTTGAGGTCAAATTTTTTTTTGACTTTTTTTGGCCAAAAAAAACGCCTTACTATACTATGACGTTTTTTATGATATTTTGAGGTCAAAAAAAATTTTGACTTTTTTTGGCCGAAAAAAACGCCTTACTATACTATGACGTTTTTTATGACATTTTGAGGTCAAAAAAAATTTTGACTTTTTTTGGCCGAAAAAAAACGCCTTACTATACTATGACGTTTTTTATGACATTTTGAGGTCAAAATTTTTTTTGACTTTTTTTGCCCGAAAAAAACGCCTTACTATACTATGACGTTTTTTATGACATTTTGAGGTCAAATTTTTTTTTGACTTTTTTTGGCCAAAAAAAACGCCATACTATACTATGACGTTTTTTATGATATTTTGAGGTCAAAAAAAATTTTGACTTTTTTTGGCCGAAAAAAAGGCCTTACTATACTATGACGTTTTTTTATGACATTTTGAGGTCAAATTTTTTTTTGACTTTTTTTGGCCAAAAAAAACGCCTTACTATACTATGACGTTTTTTATGATATTTTGAGGTCAAAAAAAATTTTGACTTTTTTTGGCCGAAAAAAACGCCTTACTATACTATGACGTTTTTTATGACATTTTGAGGTCAAAAAAATTTTTGACTTTTTTTGGCCGAAAAAAAAGGCCTTACTATACTATGACGTTTTTTATGACATTTTGAGGTCAATTTTTTTTTTGACTTTTTTTGGCCGAAAAAAACGCCTTACTATACTATGACGTTTTTTATGACATTTTGAGGTCAAAAAAATTTTTGACTTTTTTTGGCCGAAAAAAACGCCTTACTATACTATGACGTTTTTTATGACATTTTGAGGTCCAAAAAAATTTTGACTTTTTTTGGCCGAAAAAAACGCCTTACTATACTATGACGTTTTTTATGACATTTTGAGGTCAAAATTTTTTTTGACTTTTTTTGCCCGAAAAAAAACGCCTTACTATACTATGACGTTTTTTATGACATTTTGAGGTCCAAAAAAATTTTGACTTTTTTTGCCCGTAAAAAACGCCTTACTATACTATGACGTTTTTTATGACATTTTGAGGTCCAAAAAAATTTTGAATTTTTTTGCCCGAAAAAAACGCCTTACTATACTATGACGTTTTTTATGACATTTTGAGGTCAAAAAATTTTTGACTTTTTTTGGCCCAAAAAAACGCCTTACTATACTATGACGTTTTTTATGACATTTTGAGGTCAAAAAAATGTTTAACTTTTTTTGGCCGAAAAAAACGCCTTACTATACTATGACGCTTTTTATGACATTTTGAGGTCAAAATTTTTTTTGACTTTTTTTGGCCGAAAAAAACGCCTTACTATACTATGACGTTTTTTATGACATTTTGAGGTCCAAATTTTTTTTGACTTTTTTTGCCCGAAAAAAAGGCCTTACTATACTATGACGTTTTTTATGACATTTTGAGGTCAAATTTTTTTTTGACTTTTTTTGGCCAAAAAAAACGCCATACTATACTATGACGTTTTTTATGATATTTTGAGGTCAAAAAAAATTTTGACTTTTTTTGGCCGAAAAAAACGCCTTACTATACTATGACGTTTTTTATGACATTTTGAGGTCAAAAAAAATTTTGACTTTTTTTGGCCGAAAAAAAGGCCTTACTATACTATGACGTTTTTTATGACATTTTGAGGTCAAATTTTTTTTTGACTTTTTTTGGCCAAAAAAAACGCCTTACTATACTATGACGTTTTTTATGACATTTTGAGGTCCAAAAAAATTTTGAATTTTTTTGCCCGAAAAAAACGCCTTACTATACTATGACGTTTTTTATGACATTTTGAGGTCAAAAAATTTTTGACTTTTTTTGGCCCAAAAAAACGCCTTACTATACTATGACGTTTTTTATGACATTTTGAGGTCAAAAAAAATTTTGACTTTTTTTTGCCGAAAAAAAACGCCTTACTATACTATGACGTTTTTTATGACATTTTGAGGTCAAAAAAAATTTTGACTTTTTTTGGCCGAAAAAAACGCCTTACTATACTATGACGTTTTTTATGACATTTTGAGGTCAAAAATTTTTTTGACTTTTTTTGCCCGAAAAAAACGCCTTACTATACTATGACGTTTTTTATGACATTTTGAGGTCCAAAAAAAGTTTCACTTTTTTTGCCCGAAAAAAACGCCTTACTATACTATGATGTTTTTTTATGACATTTTGAGGTCAAAAAAATTTTTGACTTTTTTTGGCCGAAAAAAACGCCTTACTATACTATGACGTTTTTTATGACATTTTGAGGTCAAAATTTTTTTTGACTTTTTTTGCCCGAAAAAAACGCCTTACTATACTATGACGTTTTTTATGACATTTTGAGGTCAATTTTTTTTTTGACTTTTTTTGGCCGAAAAAAAAGGCCTTACTATACTATGACGTTTTTTATGACATTTTGAGGTCAAAAAAATTTTTGACTTTTTTTGGCCGAAAAAAAACGCCTTACTATACTATGACGTTTTTTATGACATTTTGAGGTCAAAAAAAATTTTGACTTTTTTTGGCCGAAAAAAAAGGCCTTACTATACTATGACGTTTTTTATGACATTTTGAGGTCAAATTTTTTTTTGACTCTTTTTGGCCGAAAAAAACGCCTTACTATACTATGACGTTTTTTATGACATTTTGAGGTCAAAATTTTTTTTGACTTTTTTTGGCCGAAAAAAACGCCTTACTATACTATGACGTTTTTTATGACATTTTGAAGTCCAAAAAAATTTTGACTTTTTTTGGCCGAAAAAAACGCCTTACTATACTATGACGTTTTTTATGACATTTTGAGGTCCAAAGAAATTTTGACTTTTTTTGGCCGAAAAAAACGCCTTACTATACTATGACGTTTTTTATGACATTTTGAGGTCAAAATTTTTTTTGACCTTTTTTGGCCGAAAAAAAAAAACGCCTTACTATACTATGACGTTTTTTATGACATTTTGAGGTCAAAAAAAATTTTGACTTTTTTTGGCCGAAAAAAACGCCTTACTATACTATGACGTTTTTTATGACATTTTGAGGTCCAAAAAAATTTTGACTTTTTTTGGCCGAAAAAAACGCCTTACTATACTATGACGTTTTTTATGACATTTTGAGGTCAAATTTTTTTTTACCTTTTTTGGCCGAAAAAAACGCCTTACTATACTATGACGTTTTTATGACATTTTGAGGTCAAAAAAATTTTTGACTTTTTTTGCCCGAAAAAACGCCTTACTATACTATGACGTTTTTTATGACATTTTGAGGTCAAATTTTTTTTGACTTTTTTTGGCCGAAAAAAATGCCTCACTATACTATGACGTTTTTTATGACATTTTGAGGTCAAAAAAAATTTTGACTTTTTTTGCCCAAAAAAAACGCCTTACCCCTGTGAGACCTGAACTATGAAAGAATGGTCAGAAAATTCTAATTTTTCAAATATGAACTCTTTATTTGTCCCTTTGACAAAATGTAAAAAAAAAAAATTAAAAAAAAAAAATTCTAAGTATATTTTTTGTTTGTATCACACATGTCAAAACATTTAGAAAAGTGAGGAGTGTCTACCAGGAGTCAGTATACGAGCATAAGAGTTCATCTAAAAGGGTTAAATGCAAAGTTTATGCTTGATGGTGATGCAATGAGACCCAGAAATGTGGGTATCATATATGATACGTACGGGCTCACAGGGTTACTATACTATGACGTTTTTTATGACATTTTGAGGTCAAAAAAAATTTTGACTTTTTTTGGCCGAAAAAAATGCCTTACTATACTATGACGTTTTTTATGACATTTTGAGGTCAAAATTTTTTTTGACTTTTTTTGGCCGAAAAAAACGCCTTACTATACTATGACGTTTTTTATGACATTTTGAGGTCCAAAAAAATTTTGACTTTTTTTGCCCGTAAAAAACGCCTTACTATACTATGACGTTTTTTATGACATTTTGAGGTCCAAAAAAATTTTGAATTTTTTTGCTCGAAAAAAACGCCTTACTATACTATGACGTTTTTTATGACATTTTGAGGTCAAAAAATTTTTGACTTTTTTTGGCCGAAAAAAACGCCTTACTATACTATGACGTTTTTTATGACATTTTGAGGTCAAAAAAATGTTTAACTTTTTTTGGCCGAAAAAAACGCCTTACTATACTATGACGCTTTTTATGACATTTTGAGGTCAAAATTTTTTTTGACTTTTTTTGGCCGAAAAAAACGCCTTACTATACTATGACGTTTTTTATGACATTTTGAGGTCCAAATTTTTTTTGACTTTTTTTGGCCGAAAAAAAGGCCTTACTATACTATGACGTTTTTTATGACATTTTGAGGTCAAATTTTTTTTTGACTTTTTTTGGCCAAAAAAAACGCCATTCTATACTATGACGTTTTTTATGATAGTTTGAGGTCAAAAAAAATTTTGACTTTTTTTGGCCGAAAAAAACGCCTTACTATACTATGACGTTTTTTATGACATTTTGAGGTCCAAAAAAATTTTGACTTTTTTTGCCCGTAAAAAACGCCTTACTATACTATGACGTTTTTTATGACATTTTGAGGTCCAAAAAAATTTTGACTTTTTTTGGCCGAAAAAAACGCCTTACTATACTATGACGTTTTTTATGACATTTTGAGGTCAAATTTTTTTTTGACTTTTTTTGGCCAAAAAAAAACGCCTTACTATACTATGACGTTTTTTATGACATTTTGAGGTCAAAAAATTTTTTGACTTTTTTTGGCCGAAAAAAACGCCTTACTATACTATGACGCTTTTTATGACATTTTGAGGTCAAAATTTTTTTTGACTTTTTTTGGCCGAAAAAAACGCCTTTCTATACTATGACGTTTTTTATGACATTTTGAGGTCCAAAAAAATTTTGACTTTTTTTGGCCGAAAAAAACGCCTTACTATACTATGATGTTTTTTATGACATTTTGAGGTCAAATTTTTTTTTGACCTTTTTTGGCCAAAAAAAACGCCATACTATACTATCACGTTTTTTATGATATTTTGAGGTCAAAAAAAATTTTGACTTTTTTTGCCCCAAAAAAACGCCTTACTATACTATGACGTTTTTTATGACATTTTGAGGTCAAAAAAATTTTTGACTTTTTTTGGCCGAAAAAAACGCCATACTATACTATGACGTTTTTTATGACATTTTGAGGTCAAATTTTTTTTTGACTTTTTTTGGCCAAAAAAAACGCCTTACTATACTATGACGTTTTTTATGACATTTTGAGGTCAAAATTTTTTTTGACTTTTTTTGCCCGAAAAAAACGCCTTACTATACTATGACGTTTTTTATGACATTTTGAGGTCCAAAAAAATGTTGACTTTTTTTGCCCGTAAAAAACGCCTTACTATACTATGACGTTTTTTATGACATTTTGAGGTCCAAAAAAATTTTGACTTTTTTTGCCCGAAAAAAACGCCTTACTATACTATGACGTTTTTTATGACATTTTGAGGTGAAATTTTTTTTTGACTTTTTTTGGCCGAAAAAAACGCCTTACTATACTATGACGTTTTTTATGACATTTTGAGGTCAAAAAAATTTTTGACTTTTTTTGGCCGAAAAAAACGCCTTTCTATACTATGACGTTTTTTATGACATTTTGAGGTCCAAAAAAATTGTGACTTTTTTTGGCCGAAAAAAACGCCTTACTATACTATGATGTTTTTTATGACATTTTGAGGTCAAATTTTTTTTTGACTTTTTTTGGCCAAAAAAAACGCCATACTATACTATGACGTTTTTTATGATATTTTGAGGTCAAAAAAAATTTTGACTTTTTTTGCCCAAAAAAAACGCCTTACTATACTATGACGTTTTTTATGACATTTTGAGGTCAAAAAAAATTTTGACTTTTTTTGGCCGAAAAAAACGCCTTACTATACTATGACGTTTTTTATGACATTTTGAGGTCCAAATTTTTTTTGACTTTTTTTGGCCGAAAAAAACGCCTTACTATACTATGACGTTTTTTATGACATTTTGAGGTCAAATTTTTTTTTGACCTTTTTTGGCCGAAAAAAACGCCTTACTATACTATGACGTTTTTTATGACATTTTGAGGTCCAAAAAAATTTTGACTTTTTTTGGACGAAAAAAACGCCTTACTATACTATGACGTTTTTTATGACATTTTGAGGTCAAAAAATTTTTGACTTTTTTTGGCCCAAAAAAACGCCTTACTATACTATGATGTTTTTTATGACATTTTGAGGTCAAAATTTTTTTTGACTTTTTTTGCCCGAAAAAAACGCCTTACTATACTATGACTTTTTTTATGACATTTTGAGGTCAATTTTTTTTTTGACTTTTTTTGGCCGAAAAAAACGCCTTACTATACTATGACGTTTTTTATGACATTTTGAGGTCAAAAAAAATTTTGACTTTTTTTGGCCGAAAAAAACGCCTTACTATACTATGACGTTTTTTATGACATTTTGAGGTCAAAATTTTTTTGACTTTTTTTGGCCGAAAAAAACGCCTTACTATACTATGACGTTTTTTATGACATTTTGAGGTCAAAAAAAATTTTGACTTTTTTTTGCCGAAAAAAAGGCCTTACTATACTATGACGTTTTTTATGACATTTTGAGGTCAAAAAAATTTTGACTTTTTTTGGCCGAAAAAAACGCCTTACTATACTATGACGTTTTTTATGACATTTTGAGGTCAAATTTTTTTTTGACTTTTTTTGGCCAAAAAAAACGCCTTACTATACTATGACGTTTTTTATGACATTTTGAGGTCAAAAAATTTTTTGACTTTTTTTGGCCGAAAAAAACGCCTTACTATACTATGACGCTTTTTATGACATTTTGAGGTCAAAATTTTTTTTGACTTTTTTTGGCCGAAAAAAACGCCTTTCTATACTATGACGTTTTTTATGACATTTTGAGGTCCAAAAAAATTTTGACTTTTTTTGGCCGAAAAAAACGCCTTACTATACTATGATGTTTTTTATGACATTTTGAGGTCAAATTTTTTTTTGACTTTTTTTGGCCAAAAAAAACGCCATACTATACTATCACGTTTTTTATGATATTTTGAGGTCAAAAAAAATTTTGACTTTTTTTGCCCCAAAAAAACGCCTTACTATACTATGATGTTTTTTATGACATTTTGAGGTCAAAAAAAATTTTGACTTTTTTTGGCCGAAAAAAACGCCTTACTATACTATGACGTTTTTTATGACATTTTGAGGTCAAAATTTTTTTTGACTTTTTTTGGCCGAAAAAAACGCCTTACTATACTATGACGTTTTTTATGACATTTTGAGGTCAAAATTTTTTTTGACTTTTTTTGGCCGAAAAAAACGCCTTACTATACTATGACGTTTTTTATGACATTTTGAGGTCCAAAAAAATGTTGACTTTTTTTGCCCGTAAAAAACGCCTTACTATACTATGACGTTTTTTATGACATTTTGAGGTCCAAAAAAATTTTGACTTTTTTTGCCCGAAAAAAACGCCTTACTATACTATGACGTTTTTTATGACATTTTGAGGTCAAATTTTTTTTTGACCTTTTTTGGCCGAAAAAAACGCCTTACTATACTATGACGTTTTTTATGACATTTTGAGGTCCAAAAAAATTTTGACTTTTTTTGGACGAAAAAAACGCCTTACTATACTATGACGTTTTTTATGACATTTTGAGGTCAAAAAATTTTTGACTTTTTTTGGCCCAAAAAAACGCCTTACTATACTATGATGTTTTTTATGACATTTTGAGGTCAAAATTTTTTTTGACTTTTTTTGCCCGAAAAAAACGCCTTACTATACTATGACTTTTTTTATGACATTTTGAGGTCAATTTTTTTTTTGACTTTTTTTGGCCGAAAAAAACGCCTTACTATACTATGACGTTTTTTATGACATTTTGAGGTCAAAAAAAATTTTGACTTTTTTTGCCCGAAAAAAACGCCTTACTATACTATGACGTTTTTTATGACATTTTGAGGTCAAAAAAATTTTTGACTTTTTTTGGCCGAAAAAAACGCCTTACTATACTATGACGTTTTTTATGATATTTTGAGGTCAAAAAAAATTTTGACTTTTTTTGGCCGAAAAAAACGCCTTACTATACTATGACGTTTTTTATGACATTTTGAGGTCAAAAAAAAATTTTGTCTTTTTTTGGCCGAAAAAAAGGCCTTACTATACTATGACGTTTTTTATGACATTTTGAGGTCAAATTTTTTTTTGACTTTTTTTGGCCAAAAAAAACGCCTTACTATACTATGACGTTTTTTATGACATTTTGAGGTCCAAAAAAATTTTGACTTTTTTTGGCCGAAAAAAACGCCTTACTATACTATGACGTTTTTTATGACATTTTGAGGTCAAAATTTTTTTTGACTTTTTTTGGCCGAAAAAAACGCCTTACTATACTATGACGTTTTTTATGACATTTTGAGGTCAAAAAAAATTTTGACTTTTTTTGGCCGAAAAAAACGCCTTACTATACTATGACGTTTTTTATGACATTTTGAGGTCAAAATTTTTTTTGACTTTTTTTGGCCGAAAAAAACGCCTTACTATACTATGACGTTTTTTATGACATTTTGAGGTCCAAAAAAATTTTGACTTTTTTTGGCCGAAAAAAACGCCTTACTATACTATGACGTTTTTTATGACATTTTGAGGTCAAAATTTTTTTTGACTTTTTTTGGCCGAAAAAAACGCCTTACTATACTATGACGTTTTTTATGACATTTTGAGGTCAAAAAAAATTTTGACTTTTTTTGGCCGAAAAAAACGCCTTACTATACTATGACGTTTTTTATGACATTTTGAGGTCAAAAAAAATTTTGACTTTTTTTGGCCGAAAAAAACGCCTTACTATACTATGACGTTTTTTATGACATTTTGAGGTCAAAATTTTTTTTGACTTTTTTTGGCCGAAAAAAACGCCTTACTATACTATGACGTTTTTTATGACATTTTGAGGTCAAAAAAAATTTTGACTTTTTTTGGCCGAAAAAAACGCCTTACTATACTATGACGTTTTTTATGACATTTTGAGGTCAAAAAAAATTTTGACTTTTTTTTGCCGAAAAAAACGCCTTACTATACTATGACGTTTTTTATGACATTTTGAGGTCAAAAAAAATTTTGACTTTTTTTGGCCGAAAAAAACGCCTTACTATACTATGACGTTTTTTATGACATTTTGAGGTCAAAATTTTTATTGACTTTTTTTGCCCGAAAAAAACGCCTTACTATACTATGACGTTTTTTATGACATTTTGAGGTCCAAAAAAAGTTTCACTTTTTTTGGCCGAAAAAAACGCCTTACTATACTATGATGTTTTTTTATGACATTTTGAGGTCAAAAAAATTTTTGACTTTTTTTGGCCGAAAAAAACGCCTTACTATACTATGACGTTTTTTATGACATTTTGAGGTCAAAATTTTTTTTGACTTTTTTTGCCCGAAAAAAACGCCTTACTATACTATGACGTTTTTTATGATATTTTGAGGTCAAAAAAATTTTTGACTTTTTTTGGCCGAAAAAAACGCCTTACTATACTATGACGTTTTTTATGACATTTTGAGGTCAAAAAAAAATTTTGACTTTTTTTGGCCGAAAAAAAGGCCTTACTATACTATGACGTTTTTTATGACATTTTGAGGTCAAATTTTTTTTTGACTTTTTTTGGCCAAAAAAAACGCCTTACTATACTATGACGTTTTTTATGATATTTTGAGGTCAAAAAAATTTTGACTTTTTTTGGCCGAAAAAAACGCCTTACTATACTATGACGTTTTTTATGACATTTTGAGGTCAAAAAAATTTTTGACTTTTTTTGGCCGAAAAAAAAAGGCCTTACTATACTATGACGTTTTTTATGACATTTTGAGGTCAAATTTTTTTTTGACTCTTTTTGGCCGAAAAAAACGCCTTACTATACTATGACGTTTTTTATGACATTTTGAGGTCAAAATTTTTTTTGACTTTTTTTGGCCGAAAAAAACGCCTTACTATACTATGACGTTTTTTATGACATTTTGAAGTCCAAAAAAATTTTGACTTTTTTTGGCCGAAAAAAACGCCTTACTATACTATGACGTTTTTTATGACATTTTGAGGTCCAAAGAAATTTTGACTTTTTTTGGCCGAAAAAAACGCCTTACTATACTATGACGTTTTTTATGACATTTTGAGGTCAAAAAAAATTTTGACTTTTTTTTGCCGAAAAAAACGCCTTACTATACTATGACGTTTTTTATGACATTTTGAGGTCAAAAAAAATTTTGACTTTTTTTGGCCGAAAAAAACGCCTTACTATACTATGACGTTTTTTATGACATTTTGAGGTCAAAATTTTTTTTGACTTTTTTTGCCCGAAAAAAACGCCTTACTATACTATGACGTTTTTTATGACATTTTGAGGTCAAAAAAATTTTTGACTTTTTTTGGCCGAAAAAAACGCCTTACTATACTATGACGTTTTTTATGATATTTTGAGGTCAAAAAAAATTATTACTTTTTTTGGCCGAAAAAAACGCCTTACTATACTATGACGTTTTTTATGACATTTTGAGGTCAAAAAAAAATTTTGACTTTTTTTGGCCGAAAAAAAGGCCTTACTATACTATGACGTTTTTTATGACATTTTGAGGTCAAATTTTTTTTTGACTTTTTTTGGCCAAAAAAAACGCCTTACTATACTATGACGTTTTTTATGATATTTTGAGGTCAAAAAAAATTTTGACTTTTTTTGGCCGAAAAAAACGCCTTACTATACTATGACGTTTTTTATGACATTTTGAGGTCAAAAAAATTTTTGACTTTTTTTGGCCGAAAAAAAAAGGCCTTACTATACTATGACGTTTTTTATGACATTTTGAGGTCAAATTTTTTTTTGACTCTTTTTGGCCGAAAAAAACGCCTTACTATACTATGACGTTTTTTATGACATTTTGAGGTCAAAAAAATTTTTGACTTTTTTTGGCCGAAAAAAAAACGCCTTACTATACTATGACGTTTTTTATGACATTTTGAAGTCAAAAAAAATTTTGACTTTTTTTGGCCGAAAAAAACGCCTTACTATACTATGACGTTTTTTATGACATTTTGAGGTCAAAATTTTTTTTGACTTTTTTTGGCCGAAAAAAACGCCTTACTATACTATGACGTTTTTTATGACATTTTGAGGTCAAAAAAAATTTTGACTTTTTTTGGCCGAAAAAAACGCCTTACTATACTATGATGTTTTTTATGACATTTTGAGGTCAAAATTTTTTTTGACTTTTTTTGGCCGAAAAAAACGCCTTACTATACTATGACGTTTTTTATGACATTTTGAGGTCAAAAAAAATGTTGACTTTTTTTGCCCGGAAAAAACGCCTTACTATACTATGACGTTTTTTATGACATTTTGAGGTCAATTTTTTTTTTGACTTTTTTTGGCCAAAAAAAACGCCTTACTATACTATGATGTTTTTTTATGACATTTTGAGGTCAAAATTTTTTTTGACCTTTTTTGGCCGAAAAAAACGCTTTACTATACTATGACGTTTTTTATGACATTTTGAGGTCAAAAAAATTTTTGACTTTTTTTGGCCGAAAAAAACACCTTACTATACTATGATGTTTTTTATGACATTTTGAGGTCAAAATTT
Organism: Toxotes jaculatrix; assembly: GCF_017976425.1. NCBI lineage: Eukaryota > Metazoa > Chordata > Actinopteri > Toxotidae > Toxotes > Toxotes jaculatrix. Next base: position 10,136,738 of record NC_054409.1, on the reverse strand, counting down.
TTTTTGACTTTTTTTGCCCGAAAAAAACGCCATACTATACTATGACGTTTTTTATGACATTTTGAGGTCCAAAAAAAGTTTGACTTTTTTTGGCCGAAAAAAACGCCTTACTATACTATGATGTTTTTTTATGACATTTTGAGGTCAAAAAAATTTTTGACTTTTTTTGGCCGAAAAAAACGCCTTACTATACTATGACGTTTTTTATGACATTTTGAGGTCAAAATTTTTTTTGACTTTTTTTGGCCGAAAAAAACGCCTTACTATACTATGACGTTTTTTATGACATTTTGAGGTCAAAAAAATTTTTGACTTTTTTTGGCCGAAAAAAACGCCTTACTATACTATGACGTTTTTTATGACATTTTGAGGTCAAAAAAAATTTTGACTTTTTTTGGCCGAAAAAAAAGGCCTTACTATACTATGACGTTTTTTATGACATTTTGAGGTCAAATTTTTTTTTGACTCTTTTTGGCCGAAAAAAACGCCTTACTATACTATGACGTTTTTTATGACATTTTGAGGTCAAAAATTTTTTTGACTTTTTTTGGCCGAAAAAAAACGCCTTACTATACTATGACGTTTTTTATGATCTTTTGAAGTCAAAAAAAAATTTGACTTTTTTTGGCCGAAAAAAACGCCTTACTATACTATGACGTTTTTTTATGACATTTTGAGGTCAAAAAAATTTTTGACTTTTTTTGCCCGAAAAAAAACGCCTTACTATACTATGACGTTTTTTATGACATTTTGAAGTCCAAAAAAATTTTGACTTTTTTTGGCCGAAAAAAAAGGCCTTACTATACTATGACGTTTTTTATGACATTTTGAGGTCAAATTTTTTTTTGACCTTTTTTGGCCGAAAAAAACGCCTTACTATACTATGACGTTTTTTATGACATTTTGAGGTCAAAAAAATTTTTGACTTTTTTTGGCCGAAAAAAACGCCTTACTATACTATGACGTTTTTTATGACATTTTGAGGTCCAAAGAAATTTTGACTTTTTTTGGCCGAAAAAAACGCCTTACTATACTATGACGTTTTTTATGACATTTTGAGGTCAAAATTTTTTTTGACTTTTTTTGGCCGAAAAAAACGCCTTACTATACTATGACGTTTTTTATGACATTTTGAGGTCAAAAAAAATGTTGACTTTTTTTGCCCGGAAAAAACGCCTTACTATACTATGACGTTTTTTATGACATTTTGAGGTCAAATTTTTTTTTGACTTTTTTTGGCCAAAAAAAACGCCTTACTATACTATGACGTTTTTTATGACATTTTGAGGTCCAAAAAAAGTTTGACTTTTTTTGGCTGAAAAAAACGCCTTACTATACTATGATGTTTTTTTATGACATTTTGAGGTCAAAAAATTTTTTGACTTTTTTTGGCCGAAAAAAACGCCTTACTATACTATGACGTTTTTTATGACATTTTGAGGTCAAATTTTTTTTTGACTTTTTTTGGCCAAAAAAAACCGCCTTACTATACTATGACGTTTTTTATGACATTTTGAGGTCCAAAAAAATTTTTGACTTTTTTTGCCCGAAAAAAACGCCTTACTATACTATGACGTTTTTTATGACATTTTGAGGTCCAAAGAAATTTTGACTTTTTTTGGCCGAAAAAAACGCCTTACTATACTATGATGTTTTTTATGACATTTTGAGGTCCAAAAAAATTGTGACTTTTTTTGGCCGAAAAAAACGCCTTACTATACTATGACGTTTTTCATGACATTTTGAGGTCAAAATTTTTTTTGACCTTTTTTGGCCGAAAAAAACGCTTTACTATACTATGACGTTTTTAATGACATTTTGAGGTCAAAAAAATTTTTGACTTTTTTTGGCCGAAAAAAACGCCTTACTATACTATGACATTTTTTATGACATTTTGAGGTCAAATTTTTTTTTGACCTTTTTTGGCCGAAAAAAACGCCTTACTATACTATGACGTTTTTTATGACATTTTGAGGTCCAAAAAAAGTTTGACTTTTTTTGGCCGAAAAAAAGGCCTTACTATACTATGACGTTTTTTATGACATTTTGAGGTCAAATTTTTTTTTGACTTTTTTTGGCCGAAAAAAACGCCTTACTATACTATGATGTTTTTTTATGACATTTTGAGGTCAAAAAAATTTTTGACTTTTTTTGGCCGAAAAAAACGCCTTACTATACTATGACGTTTTTTATGACATTTTGAGGTCAAAATTTTTTTTGACTTTTTTTGCCCGAAAAAAACGCCTTACTATACTATGACGTTTTTTATGACATTTTGAGGTCAAAAAAATTTTTGACTTTTTTTGGCCGAAAAAAACGCCTTACTATACTATGACGTTTTTTATGACATTTTGAAGTCCAAAAAAATTTTGACTTTTTTTGGCCGAAAAAAATGCCTTACTATACTATGACGTTTTTTATGACATTTTGAGGTCCAAAGAAATTTTGACTTTTTTTGGCCGAAAAAAACGCCTTACTATACTATGACGTTTTTTATGACATTTTGAGGTCAAAATTTTTTTTGACTTTTTTTGGCCGAAAAAAACGCCTTACTATACTATGACGTTTTTTATGACATTTTGAGGTCAAAAAAAATGTTGACTTTTTTTGCCCGGAAAAAACGCCTTACTATACTATGACGTTTTTTATGACATTTTGAGGTCAAATTTTTTTTTGACTTTTTTTGGCCAAAAAAAACGCCTTACTATACTATGACGTTTTTTATGACATTTTGAGGTCAAAATTTTTTTTTACTTTTTTTGGCCGAAAAAAAAACGCCTTACTATACTATGACGTTTTTTATGACATTTTGAGGTCAAATTTTTTTTTGACTTTTTTTGGCCAAAAAAAAACGCCTTACTATACTATGACGTTTTTTATGACATTTTGAGGTCCAAAAAAATTTTGAGTTTTTTTGCCCGTAAAAAACGCCTTACTATACTATGACGTTTTTTATGACATTTAGAGGTCAAAATTTTTTTTGACTTTTTTGGGCCAAAAAAAACGCCTTACTATACTATGACGTTTTTTATGATATTTTGAGGTCAAAAAAAATTTTGACTTTTTTTGCCCAAAAAAAACGCCTTACTATACTATGACGTTTTTTATGACATTTTGAGGTCAAAATTTTTTTTGACTTTTTTTGCCCGAAAAAAACGCCTTACTATACTATGACGTTTTTTATGACATTTTGAGGTCAAAATTTTTTTTGACTTTTTTTGCCCGAGGAAAACGCCTTACTATACTATGACGTTTTTTATGACATTTTGAAGTCCAAAAAAATTTTGACTTTTTTTGGCCGAAAAAAACGCCTTACTATACTATGACGTTTTTTATGACATTTTGAGGTCAAAATTTTTTTTGACTTTTTTTGGCCGAAAAAAAAACGCCTTACTATACTATGACGTTTTTTATGACATTTTGAGGTCCAAAAAAATTTTGAGTTTTTTTGCCCGTAAAAAACGCCTTACTATACTATGACGTTTTTTATGATATTTTGAGGTCAAAAAAAATTTTGACTTTTTTTGGCCGAAAAAAACGCCTTACTATACTATGACGTTTTTTATGACATTTTGAGGTCAAAAAAAATTTTGACTTTTTTTGCCCGAAAAAAACGCCTTACTATACTATGACGTTTTTTATGACATTTTGAGGTCAAAATTTTTTTTGACTTTTTTTGCCCGAAAAAAACGCCTTACTATACTATGACGTTTTTTATGACATTTTGAGGTCAAAATTTTTTTTGACTTTTTTTGCCCGAGGAAAACGCCTTACTATACTATGACGTTTTTTATGACATTTTGAAGTCCAAAAAAATTTTGACTTTTTTTGGCCGAAAAAAACGCCTTACTATACTATGACGTTTTTATGACATTTTGAGGTAAAAAAAATGTTGCCTTTTTTTGCCCGAAAAAAACGCCTTACTATACTATGACGTTTTTTATGACATTTTGAGGTCCAAATTTTTTTTGACTTTTTTTGGCCGAAAAAAACGCCTTACTATACTATGACGTTTTTTATGACATTTTGAGGTCAAATTTTTTTTTGACTTTTTTTGGCCAAAAAAAACGCCATACTATACTATGACGTTTTTTATGATATTTTGAGGTCAAAAAAATTTTTGACTTTTTTTGCCCGAAAAAAACGCCTTACTATACTATGACGTTTTTTATGACATTTTGAGGTCAAAAAAAATTTTGACTTTTTTTGGCCGAAAAAAACGCCTTACTATACTATGACGTTTTTTATGACATTTTGAGGTCAAAATTTTTTTTGACTTTTTTTGCCCGAAAAAAACGCCTTACTATACTATGACGTTTTTTATGACATTTTGAGGTCAAAATTTTTTTTGACTTTTTTTGCCCGAAAAAAACGCCTTACTATACTATGACGTTTTTTATGACATTTTGAGGTCAAAATTTTTTTTGACTTTTTTTGGCCGAAAAAAACGCCTTACTATACTATGACGTTTTTTATGACATTATGAGGTCCAAAAAAATTTTGACTTTTTTTGCTCGAAAAAAACGCCTTACTATACTATGACGTTTTTTATGACATTTTGAGGTCCAAAAAAATTTTGACTTTTTTTGGCCGAAAAAAACGCCTTACTATACTATGACGTTTTTTATGACATTTTGAGGTCCAAAAAAATTTTGACTTTTTTTGCCCGAAAAAAACGCCTTACTATACTATGACGTTTTTTTACGACATTTTGAGGTCAAAAAAATTTTTGACTTTTTTTGCCCGAAAAAAACTCCTTACTATACTATGACGTTTTTATGACATTTTGAGGTCCAAAAAAATTTTGACTTTTTTTGGCCGAAAAAAACGCCTTACTATACTATGACATTTTTTATGACATTTTGAGGTCCAAAAAAATTGTGACTTTTTTTGGCCGAAAAAAACGCCTTACTATACTATGACGTTTTTTATGACATTTTGAGGTCAAAATTTTTTTTGACCTTTTTTGGCCGAAAAAAAAAACGCCTTACTATACTATGACGTTTTTTATGACATTTTGAGGTCAAATTTTTTTTTGACTTTTTTTGGCCAAAAAAAAACGCCATACTATACTATGACGTTTTTTATGACATTTTGAGGTCAAAATTTTTTTTGACTTTTTTTGGCTGAAAAAAACGCCTTACTATACTATGACGTTTTTTATGACATTTTGAGGTCAAAATTTTTTTTTACTTTTTTTGGCCGAAAAAAAAACGCCTTACTATACTATGACGTTTTTTATGACATTTTGAGGTCAAATTTTTTTTTGACTTTTTTTGCCCGTAAAAAACGCCTTACTATACTATGACGTTTTTTATGACATTTTGAGGTCAAAATTTTTTTTGACTTTTTTGGGCCAAAAAAAACGCCTTACTATACTATGACGTTTTTTATGATATTTTGAGGTCAAAAAAAATTTTGACTTTTTTTGGCCGAAAAAAACGCCTTACTATACTATGACGTTTTTTATGACATTTTGAGGTCAAATTTTTTTTTGACTTTTTTTGGCCAAAAAAAACGCCATACTATACTATGACGTTTTTTATGATATTTTGAGGTCAAAAAATTTTTTGACTTTTTTTGCCCAAAAAAAACGCCTTACTATACTATGACGTTTTTTATGACATTTTGAGGTCAAAATTTTTTTTGACTTTTTTTGGCCGAAAAAAAAAACGCCTTACTATACTATGACGTTTTTTATGACATTTTGAGGTCCAAAAAAATTTTGAGTTTTTTTGCCCGTAAAAAACGCCTTACTATACTATGACGTTTTTTATGATATTTTGAGGTCAAAAAAAATTTTGACTTTTTTTGGCCGAAAAAAACGCCTTACTATACTATGACGTTTTTTATGACATTTTGAGGTCAAAAAAAATTTTGACTTTTTTTGCCCGAAAAAAACGCCTTACTATACTATGACGTTTTTTATGACATTTTGAGGTCAAAAAAAATTTTGACTTTTTTTGGCCGAAAAAAACGCCTTACTATACTATGACGTTTTTTATGACATTTTGAGGTCAAAATTTTTTTTGACTTTTTTTGCCCGAAAAAAACGCCTTACTATACTATGACGTTTTTTATGACATTTTGAGGTCAAAATTTTTTTTGACTTTTTTTGCCCGAAAAAAACGCCTTACTATACTATGACGTTTTTTATGACATTTTGAGGTCAAAATTTTTTTTGACTTTTTTTGCCCGAAAAAAACGCCTTACTATACTATGACGTTTTTTATGACATTTTGAGGTCAAAATTTTTTTTGACTTTTTTTGGCCGAAAAAAACGCCTTACTATACTATGACGTTTTTTATGACATTATGAGGTCCAAAAAAATTTTGACTTTTTTTGCTCGAAAAAAACGCCTTACTATACTATGACGTTTTTTATGACATTTTGAGGTCCAAAAAAATTTTGACTTTTTTTGGCCGAAAAAAACGCCTTACTATACTATGACGTTTTTTATGACATTTTGAGGTCCAAAAAAATTTTGACTTTTTTTGCCCGAAAAAAACGCCTTACTATACTATGACGTTTTTTTACGACATTTTGAGGTCAAAAAAATTTTTGACTTTTTTTGCCCGAAAAAAACTCCTTACTATACTATGACGTTTTTATGACATTTTGAGGTCCAAAAAAATTTTGACTTTTTTTGGCCGAAAAAAACGCCTTACTATACTATGACATTTTTTATGACATTTTGAGGTCCAAAAAAATTGTGACTTTTTTTGGCCGAAAAAAACGCCTTACTATACTATGACGTTTTTTATGACATTTTGAGGTCAAAATTTTTTTTGACCTTTTTTGGCCGAAAAAAAAAACGCCTTACTATACTATGACGTTTTTTATGACATTTTGAGGTCAAAAAAATTTTTGACTTTTTTTGGCCGAAAAAAACGCCTTACTATACTATGATGTTTTTTATGACATTTTGAGGTCAAAATTTTTTTTGACTTTTTTTGGCCGAAAAAAACGCCTTACTATACTATGACGTTTTTATGACATTTTGAGGTCAAAAAAAATTTTGACTTTTTTTGGCCGAAAAAAACGCCTTACTATACTATGACGTTTTTTATGACATTTTGAGGTCCAAAAAAAATGTTGACTTTTTTTGCCCGGAAAAAATGCCTTACTATACTATGACGTTTTTTATGACATTTTGAGGTCAAATTTTTTTTTGACTTTTTTTGGCCAAAAAAAACCGCCTTACTATACTATGACGTTTTTTATGACATTTTGAGGTCAAAAAAAATTTTGACTTTTTTTGCCCGGAAAAAACGCCTTACTATACTATGACGTTTTTTATGACATTTTGAGGTCAAATTTTTTTTTGACTTTTTTTGGCCAAAAAAAACGCCTTACTATACTATGACGTTTTTTATGATATTTTGAGGTCAAAAAAAATTTTGACTTTTTTTGCCCGAAAAAAACGCCTTACTATACTATGACGTTTTTTATGACATTTTGAGGTCAAAATTTTTTTTGACTTTTTTTGGCCGAAAAAAACGCCTTACTATACTATGACGTTTTTTATGACATTTTGAGGTCAAAAAAAATTTTGACTTTTTTTGGCCGAAAAAAACGCCTTACTATACTATGACGTTTTTTATGACATTTTGAGGTCAAAATTTTTTTTGACTTTTTTTTGCCGAAAAAAACGCCTTACTATACTATGACGTTTTTTATGACATTTTGAGGTCAAAAAAAATTTTGACTTTTTTTGCCCGAATAAAACGCCTTACTATACTATGACGTTTTTTATGACATTTTGAGGTCAAAAAAAATTTTGAGTTTTTTTGCCCGAAAAAAAAAGCCATACTATACTATGAGGTTTTTTTATGACATTTTGAGGTCAAAAAAATTTTTGACTTTTTTTGGCCGAAAAAAACGCCTTACTATACTATGACGTTTTTTATGACATTATGAGGTCAAAAAATTTTTTTACATTTTTTGGCCGAAAAAAACGCCTTACTATACTATGACGTTTTTTATGACATTTTGAAGTCAAATTTTTTTTTGACTTTTTTTGGCCGATTTTGACGCCTTACTATACTATGACGTTTTTTATGACATTTTGAGGTCCCAAAAAAAAATCTGACTTTTTTTGGCGGATTTTGACGCCTTACTATACTGTGATGTTTTTTTCATGACTGCACATCCACACAGAACAACACAGCCGTTATAAAATAGGCTGACGACATGACTGTCATCAGTCATCTTCATAGGGGGAGATGAGTCAGCAGACAGGGACCTGATGCATAAGATCACTCTCTGCGGTGAGGATAATGATCTTGTGCTCAACTTCTTAAAAACAAAAGAACTCATTCTGGACTTTAGGAGACGGGCCCCCCATCTGCAGGCACTTTCCATCAAAGGGACTATGGTGGAGTGGACTGACAGCCACAAGTTCCTCGGCCTGCTCATATCTGAGAATCTCAGCTGGGCCAAGATCACCACATGGGTAGTGAGAACAGCACAGCAGAGACTGCACTTCATCAGAGTGCTGAGGAAGGTGGGACTTGGACGCCAGCCGCTCATCCAAGCCTACAGAGGACTCGTTGAAAGCATCCTCACCAGTGCCATCACAGTATGGTACGGCAACACCACGCTGGCTGAGAGGAAGTCGCTTCAATGAGTCATAAAAGCTGCAGAGAGGGTCACTGGATGCAGCCTTCCAACCATGGACTCAATCTACACCGAGCGCTGCAGACACAAAGCACAGAGCATCCTGAAAGACAAACACCATCCAGCTCATGCTCTGTTTCAGTTTGTGGACTCAGGCTACAACCTGAGGCATCACAGGCCAGTGAGCGTCAGTGCCTACAGCGCCCGCCTCCACAACAGCTTATTCCCAGCCACTATCAGAACAGTGGCACAGAACATTAAGGAGGGAAGAAGCTACTACATATCATAACCCTGTCAATGTGCAATAAACCCTGTTTAATAATCTGTTATCACTATGTGCAATATGTCCTTATAGTCACCATGTGAATTCTAAAATATTTGCAATATCACCATGTACAATATGCCTGTTAGGATCAACATGTGAAACATCACATACAGGAAGTGACAGTGTGCCTAAATAAGGCACGTAATTTTCTTAAGAACTTCTCAGTGTTTTAAATATACAATCCTGCTCTTCTTTTGTATTATTTATTCCTTGGTTATTTTATTTTATTTCTTATTTTATTGTATTATTTAAACCTTTTAGCAAACATGACTCGGGGGGGGGGGGATATGCACAAGAATTTCAATGTACATGTACTGCAATGTCTCTGTGCAAATGGCAAATAAAACTATATTCTGTTCTATTTTATGACATTTTGAGGCCTTACTAAAGTATGACTTTTTTTGGAATATTTTGAAGACTTACCGCCATCTCACTTTTAATAATTTCTAAATCATATAGAAAAGTTGTACAACTTTAGTTATAAATGGTTTTATAAACATTTTCAAATTGGATGGATTATTCATTATTTCACTTTCTACTAATAGCTTATAAATGTCTTGTATCTTAAGTAATAAGTGTTTTAATAATCATTTACAAATTATATGTTTTGTTCATGATAAGTTAACTATCTACTAATATCTACTAATAGCTTTTAAACGATTGTTATTCTAAAGTGTTACCCAAAATTCCCATCATTGCAAGCATGCAGAGAAATAGCAGCTCATAATCTAGAATGTTAGAATAAACTAAATAAAGATAAAATAATTAATTAGTCCAGGAATGCTCCACAGAAATACAAAACAAATTGATTAAAGTAGAGGGATTTTCTACTCTAATTGCTTTAACTGACAGGAGACATTGTTTGTCTTTCATTACCATAATGACACAAACAATTTTAATCTTTGAACACAACATTGAAAGCTCTGTGTGCGAGTGCTGAGGGGCTGGAGCAGCATGTGTGGTGGTAGTAGGGGGCGGGGGTGTTAAAACAGCATCAGTGAAAGCAGACAAACAGGCATCTACTGTAGTTACATGAAAATGTTGCAGATTATGAAAATCCTAATGCTTTGGGATCTTAAATCATTCACACGCTAACCTTGGTTGTATGTTGTTAAATTCTGTAACCATTAATCTGATGGTGTTCCACATGAAAATTTTATGACAAAGAAGTAAAAATTTTAAGCTTACGTTTCTGTGTGTTAATTTGGGAGAGCATAATCAACAAGCTCAAATATAAACTAACAATTGAGGACAAGTAATTTTTTTCTCTGGTCAAAAAGTCTGAGATCACAAATGGCATGTGCCACAAAGATGGATTATTGGAATACACAGATAAGCCTCGACACTAAAACCTCTTTAAAACCAGTTACCGGTTTTAATGTTCGTGGCCAATCGGTGTATTTCTGATGTCCTTGCCAAACTCAGAAGAAGGCAGCAGAACATCTGGGTACGGGTAAGTTCATCATGTATCTTTCATCTAAGGAAAGTACCCATGTGAGCCAAGTTGGCCAACTCTGATAAAAATCCTGAGTGCAAGGATGAAAGAGAGACAACACAGAAGAGTTGGGGGGAGTGTTGGCACAAGAGGAGGAAGTGAGAGCCTCCCCCATTCTGAGCTGTGGAGTGTCAGACACTAATGCCTCTGGATAGAGGCTCTACTCTAGGGTATTAACTCAAACATGGACGACTAATGCCACGGGATAAAGCGTTCAGCCTCACTTACAGGGGCACAGGCACTCCCACAGGATCATAGGGCCTGGGCAGCAAGCATTAAATTACCACAGACTTGCGTATGCCAAGGGATAGACTGGAAGCAGGGGTGCACAGCTTGAACAAGTATCCACAGCCTGGAGACTTTTGATTTTAAGATATGTAGCATGGGCAGGGTGCCAATACAAATACACAACTGAGCAGACAGCTTATATTGAGTTTGTTCTGTTAGTGAGTTCTGTAGATTGGGGTGTGAGCCAGATGATCAGCAACTTAATATTTACACAAATAACTAAACAAGTCACAATGTAGACCACATGAAGCTGTGTCCCTTTTTGTCTTTAAAGGACCATGCCACAGTGTTTTCAGCTTTTAGCTCCTTAGCTAAAAATATATATGTCATAACTGCTGACCAGTTTTCATTGTAACAGTTTTACAGCCGTTGGTTTGGTGGGGTATGTAAATTACACCTCAGACTGCTGCAGCTTGTTTGAGTTGTGTAACCAATTACAGTGTCATTCTTCGCTTGGTAATGCACTTTAAAGGATAAGGCAGGTATTATTAAATATTTCTCATCCCATTAAAGACTGAAAACAGCAATTTGTTACTGCGTTTCACAATACTTACCGACACTTGTGCCCAGTCTGTGGCACCATTAGATCCGGTGGAGGATGTAAACCTTTATAAGCAGGTCACAGACATATATTCATGTTTGAAGAAAGGCTCAGTATTTTTCCTGCTGCAGCTGGGCATTGTAGCCTCTAGCAAATGTTGTTCAGACAGGCATAAATAGTGAATCAAGAGGGGACTATTTTCTGCTGTGGATTAATACACACTTGGTGAACATTAGTGAGAATTTATGTATGCAAATTGAAAATAGAACTGATGCAAAATAGCTTTATAGGTCATTTTGTTTTTGTTTTTTTTAAATGAAGTCTGCACTTCAAAATTCTGATAAAAAATAATAAGCATAAATAAAACAAACAAAAAGTACTTCACCAACCACGCCCAGCTGCTTTATGACAGCGAAGATGCTTCTCCAGATATTTTCATAATTACTCTTGACTGAGTCAAGGGGTGTCCTTGTTGATGGTAAGATCACTCTGCTCTGATGTGTGTCCTTGTAAATAAACACCCATAGCTACATTGTGAAATCATGCATGATTCGTCTGAGCTACAGGCTTTGACTATGGAAGAATCTGATAATATTTTCATAGTGGGAGACTTTAACATCAGTCCCTGCTGCTGGTCCAGTTTTGATGTGTCTGATTTTAAAATCTTATTGAGTTTTTTTATTTCTTATTATTTATAATATACAGCATTCCTACTTGACTTAAAGACGTACTGTCTGCTGTTGCTTTCCTCTTTTCTCGATCTGCCTGTCTGGTTGTGCATCTTCAGCACTGTCTAATTATTTCCACATCTATTCCACTCCTTCCTTATAATGCAGAGGAGTTTGTAATTCATTTAATGCATGATTATTTTTGATTCTGCACTTTGGAACCAAAACAATTATTATAAATCAAATGTATCCTTCTCATAGCCAGATGATGATACTCTGGCTGTTAAGAGAGAATGTTCAAAAGCTGAGCATAAATGCAAGGCTGATAAACTCCAAGTGTCATCCAGTATTATGAATTACTTATTGCCGAAATGTCAGAAAGAGATTAGGGATGTGAGAGCGGCTTATTTCTTCAGCTTATTTTGAAGAACCATCGTCTACTGTCTCTCCCTCTTTTTTAAGCACGCATTATACTTTAACATTTTTTTTTGTCAAACTTCTCTCCATGAGTTATAATCAGAACAGGATGCAAGGCAGATTGAGTGCCCTGGTGATATAGACAGCAGCACTGACTGCGTGAAACCACAGCATTTCTCACAAACTGGGGCTGACAGTAGGTGGGTGGGTGTAGTTAAAGTCTGCATGTCAACAAGAAAGTAATGCCAAATGTGCAAATATCTGATCTGTCCTTGCCTGACAAAAAGACAGATAAAGACAAAAAAAGAAAAAAAAATGCTTGGTTGTTGTGTATTGCAACGGTACATTCAAAAAGTGAATTCTTGCTCTGATTCAAATGACCAAACATGACCTAGTTTGATGCATTTTGGCTACAACTCTTAAAGCAGCTTTTACATTAGATACAGTGCTTTGTAATAATAACTGAAACAAATGGCAGCTTGACTATAAGCATACAGTTTATATTATCTCAAACTAAAGAACAATTGTCATCCAGAGTAAAAACATGTTCTGATTTGATGCCCTTTAATGGCAGGACGATCAAAGTAACTGCTTTGTATTAAGGTATATTCATCACCACAGATAAAATAAAGAGTACTGTTTGCTGTTGGTAGAACTTAGTATGCCAATGTACAATGATGTATTTTTGAAGTTTGTGTATCTTTCATAGGTACAGTCCTGTGTAAGAAGCAGACCCTGCACAGATCATGAAGTTGCCAATATCAACACTATTAAGAACCATTCAGAAGACTTTAATTTTAAATACTTTTTAAATTTAAAGTCAAGCAACCTCACAGACTTAATTCTATGACAGAGGACACTTTGTGACATGAATGACAAACTTCTGTGAGGGCTCTGCCCTTGAGTCCGGAGGATACACATTTGAATTCAGCCACTATTTTGTCCTTTGCTCCCAATGGACAAGAATCATAATTCCTGAGGTCGAGTGATTGTCACTTAAGCATAAACATAATCAGCTAGAAGCAGCCAATACCGTTGTTTTTTGTGTTGATCTGTTGATCAAGACTTGATGACAAGCATATGTCTGTGTGAGGTCTTCACGAAATGTTGTTTCGACGTAACCAATACGTGATCATATTGTGTTAGTTGTGTCTTCTTTTTAATATATTGTTTACAATTATTTTCAATCTGATTTTCATTTGTTTTGACAAAAAGTAAGATCAAATGAACAAAACAAACTATTTCTAGATGAAAGATTTCTTCACCTTTCTTTAAGCAACTTGGAGGTGTTCCTCAGTTTGTTTGGAAAGAAATAATGGAAAACAATGAGACCTTGGAAGAAAATTATAATTAATGCAACGCACACGGTTCTGTTTCTATACAACTTATCATCAAAGGAATGCAAAAACAAAGATAAAAGACATAAAGCCAGCTGCAAAGTTGGTATGATTATTAGTTTTTCAGGTCATTGTTTTATTAACTTGATAAGTCATCTTTTGTTGTTCAAGCAGCACTGCTACTGGCAAAACTCTTCTTCTTTATTTTATCCTTCCTGTGCTTCTGTCAAACCTGCCACCATGATGTTCTAAAACAATCCAACAAACGGTCATTTGTCTGTCAAAAGTCCATTTTCTGAGTGACCTCTGGTCTTCTGGTTACCATTGTTAAAAGCCAGTCTGTTCTCAGGTGCAGTTACACACAAAAAAAAAAAAAAAAGTTGGATTTAGGGATAGATTTCTAATGGTTCCACAGTTATCTAGCCACTGGTAACTTCAGGGGACATTATATTGCATCTGTGGTCCTAAAGTGTTCCATTTTAGGCCTCTCTTGATTCAAAATGTATATACATCCATTTGGAATTTCACTAACATACTATGAATTTTCATTATTATGCTGACAACAGGCTTATGCATGCCTATAAAACCTCAAGGCTCCAGCAGGCTCATGACTCTGAGTAACTGTGCCGCAGATAAAAAGCAATGGATGTTACAGAGTTTTCCGAAACTACATGAAACCAAATCAAAAATAGTTCATTTTGACGCATCACCAACTGCATTTAATTGATTCGGCACAATGTTCTGTCTGCCAAAGTAAAGCCAGTAGCAATTAACGTAGGTGTCATTTTTGACAGCGATTTGAGCTTTGATGTTTTGGGCTGTCCCATGGTGTTTCTTTCAACTGTGGAATATTCTTAGGCCATTTTTCATCCAAAATAATCTGGAAAAGGTCACTGAGGCTTTGATTTCCTCTCTCATGTGCTTACAACTCCTATTTCTGTCTCAGTCAAAAATCATGTGTCCTGCAGGGACAGAGCCACATCAAGCACTTTCTTACATTTCTATCATTTTAACGAGATTTTGGGGGGTGATTTTTTTTTTCTGTGGTGGGATTTTGCCCTTATTTTAAAGCTGACATTAGAGACAAACAGAAAATTATTTTAAAGGGCAATTCCACCAATTCCACACATGATGACCATTTTACTAGTCACGAGGAGTGCTCATGTTTCTGTAAGAGCTTTGTGAGAAATGAGAAATGCAGCAGCGAGCATTTTTTGAGCTTGATCTCCACCTAGTTTCACCTTGACCTTGGGACTACAACTACATTCTTATTATAATTAGAGTAAAAAAAAAAGGAATTGTGTCTTTTCAATTTCCCAACTTTATGGAAGTTCGACGCTAAATCCCTAAGTCCATTTGATTCTGATAGAAAACCTTAGGCATCGTAGAAGTAATACCTTAGTCTCTTGTAAAGAGTGCTATAGCGCTTTCCATAATGCGTTAATGTGATTTTTCTCTATATTTCATTTCTTGAACGATGACAGCACCAATAACAATTTAATGATTAATAATGAAACCCATTTCATTGCAAATCAAACCTTCACAGCCACAAAAACTAGAGCAGGGGGACAGCTGTCTCCCTCTCTACCTCTCGCCATTGTGCTCATTCAGCCAAAATATCAAGAATTTGGTTACTTCTGATTTTCTCTGTTGATGCAATTTAAAATAGATTCTGTACAGTAGTCAAGGGGCCAGATTACACAAACTGTCAAAACTACATAAACACGACCAAGTGAATCTGAAGCCAAATACTGGTAGCTTGACACAGCAGAAAGGAATTCACACAAGGTGAAACTGCAAAGTGTCTCACTGTCACCAGTGGAGGAATGTTTGCTTCAAGAAGCTCCCAAACTGATGCTACAAGAGTTCAGCAGATTTATTTATGTTTTAAGAAGCACTGGTTTTATAGTTTCTGCCACCACAGCAGATGTCACCTGAAGATTTTTTTTTTTTCTTCTAAACCACTTCCTGGAACTAAATTTTATGAAACTGAATAATGTATTTACCTTTTCTCAATTGTTTACAAAATTTCTTGCAAGGATATTTCTTGTTTCTTTTTAAATTCTATTTTAAATAATTGTGTAATACTTTCAATGTTGAATATCTTTCTGTTTTTATTATTGTGGATTGATACAAATCAAAGGAATTCAGCTGTAGACTGTACATGTGAAAGCTCAACAAACACATTACATAAAGTTCATCATTCATCATGGCAGCGGTAGTTAAACTATCCATGCTGTAACCATCTTGACGTGGCCTCTTGGAGCCCCTCAGTGATGTGATGATGATTGACATAGTGAAAGTGGCACTTTAATGCTACTTGAGAAACACATTGTATCGCGCTCCCGTTATTATCTTTCCACTTCACTCCTCCCCGACTGATATCTGAAACAGCCCTCATCATATTTATTTTGCACAACAGTCTCAACACTCAAAGAAGTATTGTGTTTGTTTATGCATGGTGGGATGCTGAAAGTTAGTCTTGACTTTCTTTAACAATTTAACCTCTTGTGGGGTTTTTTTCTATCTTCAAGACTTTTTGAGTCACAGTGCTTTTAGCTCTACTTTTAGGTAACTTTCATGGACATTGCTTCCATCAAGACACCCTTCAGTGATCTGTGTGAAGGAATTTTCATTCATTAAGTCTCTTTTCTTTCATTTAGACAGTTTTTCCACAGGTCATTTAGAAGTAAAGAATATTTCATTGTTTCATTGTCTCCAGGATAGCTAAGAAAACACTGATAGCATCCAGCTGGCCGTTCCCCAGACAGCAGTTGCCATAACGACCAAAGGTGTTAGTACAGACCTTATGTGTGTAGGAGAGGCTTTGATAAGTTAAGTCTCTGGTTGAGGGAGTAAACTGCTATAACAGTCTGCACTTCAGTGTAGGACAAACCAACATGATTTAGGGAGAATGTAGCTACCCAACACAATCTGCAAACACGTTTGGATGTGATGTAGTTCCATGAAAAATAACCTTATTCGCACATGTAGTACGTATAAATGTGACCACCATGAAAGAATCCTTTAGAGTTAGATGGTGTTTCACAGTGTTTAACTTGTGATGTTATCCAGTTCCTCTGGGATGTCATGATCACAACAACTAACACAAATTCAACCAATTGCAGGGAATTCTTTAAACAGCTGCAGCCTAATTCTGTAATGTGTATGCCAGTGGTGGTTCTGAACAGGAAAGACAAGCCAGTTTGTAAAATAACCACCCGCTGACAGACACAATCATTATGAAAATGAATACTTGTCAAAATTGACTGAGTACACAGAATTTTCTTTGCCGGTCTGTCTGTCTGTCTGTCTCTGTGTTCCATCACTTGTACACATTGTTTAAGTGCAAAATTCCTTCAATAAAATAGTTTAGGTAGTTTCATTATAGATAAAGGTGATGACTCTTGTGACCTACAACAACTATGGACCTATACAGTATCTAAGCTGTCTGTCCTGTCTGTCGGATATACAGTGATGGCAGCGCTGGTAAACACAGCTATGTGCCTCTCTGGATGACAGTGGTGTCCTTCAGCTACAAGAGGCTTCAGGCTTTCGACCTGGTCATAGCAGGATAACTGCTGCAACTGCTGTAGTGGGTGCCATTGTTAACTTGCTTGATAAACAACAATGTGGAACGCAGAACTCTGTACATCACGTCAAGGATCATTTCAATCATGTCTCTCAGGCTGTAGCTGCCAGTGGTTCCAAATTCAACCCTGTTTTCTATGAATTAACTTTATATACTTATTTGATTTTTTAAAATTTTTGTCCAGATTATGTTATATGGTAACATTTTTTTCAAGTAAGCCATATTTATTTATTATTTATTTATCATAGAGACCAGAGAAGTATGTTTCTACTTGCGATGTTCCTTTCAAAATATGTTTACTGTGTGTGCCGTTATAGGGCTTTGTCCCACTGACCTAAGAAGCACCAAGCAATGAATTGCTGTTTTTGACAAATTATATTGCTTACGTTACAAACAGGATGTAATGTCCACTCAGATATGCTACAGAACTGGAGATTCTTGTATGAATTGGTATACTGAAGCAGAACTGTTCTAAACAACCATGTCAGAGATATCTCAAATAGTTTTGACATTTAAGACTAATCTCTCTCTCCCTCCCTCTCTCCCTCTCTCTCTCTAGCCAGCAGTGCGAGAGGATTGGCTGTAACTGTGTGACCCCAGGGGGTGTACACACTGGAAACACCCAGTGGAGCACAATCCCTTGCAATCTGATACAAGGCAGCAGCCTACCTTGTCATGCAGAGTGTAGCTACACTGAGTCATGACACAGAAACAGGTTCTCTTTCTGAAGGCCCCGGCCTTTCTTCTCTTCCTAGCACAGCCATTTGGGTTACTGCATAAATCACCTCTAAGTCGCCTTAAGTCCAAATCCTCATGAGCTTTGAATGGCGTCTAGCAGTAGGACTGTGGGATTGCTGAAAATTGAATTTTAGTCCTGCGGATTTACTTATTGTTGGGGGTAATCATTCATGGATTTGGTTTGGTCTCAGTTGCTTTTTTTTATTTGCAGTAGAGATAGAGGGATTTTATATATGCATGCCATTAGAGGGCTATAATGGGCCACTGAAGGCAGGTTTCGCAAATTGGATGTGACTTGTATTATGCTTCAGAAGAATTTCATGCAGTAAGCAGTGAGGATGAATGTCAGTGGTGGCCATTTGATAGGAATAAATCCAAGGGTCATTTGTTTATTCATTAAATTAAAGAATGAACGTCGAAGATATTAGCAATACCATTCTCGTAGTGTTGAAACATAACATCGGAAAAAGTGCTTTGAAGTCAGTTGATGATCCATTTATTACATAAATTTATCATATCATCAAGCACCTACACAACAAAGCATGCAATGATAGCGTGCCTTTTTATGCACTACGGCACACTGTCAGGAAAACAAATTACTATTAGCATAATAATTCAGTGAACTGTCATACAGAAGACATGGGGGATGTGTTGGCAGGTATCCGTTGATTGGCTGGTGTGTGCCCATTGGCGAGGCCTTTAAACTGACTGGGGCAGGGCGACCATCAATAATTCAATGGGCGTGCCAGCGCAAAGGTAAACAATGGCTGTAATTAGGGGAGGTCTGCACTGTGGACAGGGAGATTAATGAAAGGGCAGTCATTTCCACTGGTGTCCAGAGACAAGAGGTCTTTCACAGTGACGGAGGTGCTGCCAAACAAAGCACAGCCGTGTGTGTGTGTGTGTGTGTGTGTGTGTGTGTGTGTGTGTGTGTGTGTGTGTGTCTGTGTGTGTGTGTGTCTGCGTGTGTGTGTGTGTGCGTGTGTGTGCATCCACGTGTGCTTTTTCTTGTTTGTGCATGAATAACTGAAAAAAAAGAGACACAGGAGAGACAGAAAGGTAGAAAGACATTGAGACATACTGTAGAGGGTATGTGTGTCTACAAAGCAACATAAGTCTCCATAAAAATGTTATATTTTATCATATTTATATTTTATCTTTTTTGTTTTTGCTGAATGCATACGAAGGTTAGGCATTAAAGACACTCTGTGAATTCTGTACCAAGGACAGTCACATCTGAAATGCCACCACCTTTACCATGATTAACATCAGGATTGAACAGTACAATAAAAATGAAAGACTCCTGAGCTGTTTGACACTTTAGATAAATATATATATATATATTTTTTTTCATTCCTATTTTTTCATATTACATTCCTATTCACATTCAAGGCTCCATCGCCCAGTTGATCTTGAAATCACTTTGAGAAAATCTTACACCGCAATTCTCTGGTTGTGTTCTTACCGTTGCACACTCTGAATTCCTATGTGTTACCACTTACTATGGAGCATAATGTACTGAACACAGAGAGTGGCCATGGGACAAAATTGGGTCTTTGCAGTTTAGACATTTTTATACAGCATATTGAATTATTTAGTGGGAGAATAACGAACGGCCATGTTGGCTGTTATCTGAGGTATGACTCGCATTTTGGCTTTTTCATGCAACGTATCTGTGATATTTTTAGTTTGGTTGAATGACTTTATTTGAATCTTCTGTGCATCTTTAACATCTATTTTTTATGTTCTTCTCTCTTCAAGTTTATTGGTTTTGAGTAACTGATTGTTCATATTTCATGACCTAAGGAAAAAGAACAAAAAATAAAAAAAAATACAGCCTTTCAGTAGTTGTTTACATGACATTAGAAATTTGTGTTCTGTTTTTTGGTCACCTACCAGATCTTTGTTGCTTTGTTTGACTCCCTTTGACTCTGCTGGGATTCATTCCCATGTTTGCATGTCCCTGTGTAATTCTGAGGCAGTGTGCTTAACTATTTTTACTGCTGATGAAACACACAGCTGGAGGGAGACAGACTGAGCAGAATGAAGGAGGAATCTGCAGAAAAAAAAATTACCTTTGTTGATCTGTAGACATCTGCATTCAGAACACTTTGCTCTCACCAAAAAATGATGTTTAATTTAAACAGGAGCTCGGCCTTGTTTGCCTTGCTGATTCAGTCAGCAAGAAAATCCTCCATATGACCTTGACTCTTTTTCACTAAGACTTTTATCAAACTAAAAACATGGCCGACCAAGCAACCGCTTCAAGCCTCTCGGCTCAGTTCACTGCATCAGAAATGTGTGGATTTTTGGAAGATTTAGCATTAGAGGAGCAATAGGAAAAAAAAGAAAAAAAAGATTAAATAAAAATAGCGATGGCTTTGATGGGAGACAGGATTAATCATGCAGGCAACAGAAGCACTACAGATGTTTGGTAAAGAGTACATGGGAAAATTTCATGCAGACAAATAATGTAGAAAAAGTTGGGAGATATTCTGGAACATTAAAATTCACATGATTCTCACATCTGAATGTATATGTGATTAGTTTCTGTGTGTCTTGTAAAGTAGGCAGGTTTAGAAACAGGCCGGGTCAAAAAGACAAAGACACATCTCCACATTAGGTTCCCAGCACATAAATCTTCTTTAACTTTCAGGTGAGGTTGGTGTTTCAGGTGACTTTGGAAGCAGCAGTCTTTACCCCCTGACTGCCTTTGGTGCTGATTACACTCTGCAACCAAAGACACTGGTAGCTGCAGACATAATTCAGCTCTTCCCTCCAAACTAACAGTTGGCTTCCATGTGGCACTTGTGGTTTAAATGATCCCGGGTCCCTTTCCAAAAAAAAAAAAAAAAAAAAAAAAAAAAACTACTGTTGAATGCAAGCCACTTGGGAGTCATGGTGGTATGTGTTTTATTCAAAATCTATTCTTTTATAATAGCCACTGATTCCCTCTAGTGTATGATGCAACATAGATGGTGTTTGAATCATAAAATAAACCAAACTAGGGATGCCCCAACTGATTTTTCCTCCCCTGATACTGATTCTAGTAAACATACACAGAGAATCTCCTGATACCAAATACCTGATCAGTACCCAAGTACTGACTGACTGCCAATGGATAGAAATTGCCAAAATCTGTTATCATCCTCCTCTTGTTCATCTTCTCTGTGATTTAAGGATGTTATTGCCTTTACAGCGGTGATGTATAGGATAGCCATCACTGTGATGACCACACTGCACCTTGATTGTAGGGGTTTTTTATAGGATTCTGTTAGTGTGACCTCGTTGTGAAGGTTTTTTTTTTTAATTACCTACATACCACTGATATTAAATTCACCTCATAAAAAAACAAAAAAAAAAACGCTTGTTTTTGTGTTCTATTTCTACAGTATATTTTCTCATTATTTTTCTGATTTATTCAAGTGGGTCCATTTAGGTTGAGTATTTTTCTTGAAAGGGAATTTTCAGACGCTGGAACATTAACGTTATCGCAGGCTGACATCAGTTGTTAATGGTGCACATAGGAAACTTAATAACCATCGCTGTTTGATTTGAAGGTTTCATTTGTGATGAAGAACTATGAGGCAGAAAATGTTCTGATGGGGCCATCTGTTAAATTTATATTCAGTATTTTAACGTTACGTGGCTTACAAACAGTTGATTAAGTCAAGTAACTCAAGTACGGTGAACGCCTGTTCCCCTTCAGCACCACGGACAGCAACATTAAGAAGCTCTAACAGCTGGATGCGAGCACACGTTCCTGAGAGCTGCTTGGGGAAACGAGTGGCGAAGTTTAAGAGCATTCGAATAAACGCTCTTAGAATTAATTTCCATTTAACTAGCCAGATTGTTGTGTTGTTTGGTTCTTGATACGAGCTATGTTTACCAGAGCACAGGCGATGAATGTTCCAGTTAAAGCTCCACCTGGGCATTTGAGCATTTAGATATGCTGGGTTCACTCTTACAAAAACACACAGACAGAAGCTGCCTCTTCAATTACGCGGATGAGGAAAAACACAAGTGATGATAACATTGTGTAGAGATCTGATTCTCAGCCCGAAACCTGAGTAAGCACAAGTCCACTCGAGCTGATGACTTTACATTCTGGTGTTTACTTCCGTGAAACAACGCTTTGTGTTGACAAGTGCACATCTGAAACTCAAATGCTCACTCTCCATTGTTTAATTTCCATAAATTGTGTGTCTGCGTGTGAGAGCAGGCACATGTGCATTTGTATTTTCCTGTGTGTGGTTTGAGAGTAATTTATTTTGTGGGATATACTGACCTTCACATTAGAGATTAGAGTCTATATCCATGTGGTTTCTGCTAAAGTTTCACCAGAGTAATGCTAATCCCATCACACTCAGCTAAGTCACTGAGAGCCATGTGTTTCAGTGCGTGTGTGTGCCTGTTTATACGTCTGTTTGTGTGTGCATGTGTCACTGTGCATGTGCCTAGAAAAGTCCAATAGCTCCGATTTAAGCAGGATTTAAAACGTCAAATCTTCGCCTCTGAAAAACAATGCGTTGTGAGCCGCCACCTGTCAAATGTGGCACTAGAGGGAGGCCCTCAGATCTACCACCGCCACTTTCGAAAGACCTCACGTTTGAGCTCCCAGCCGCAGGGACAGAAGGACAAAAAAGGAAACAGACCTGCGAACAAAGCCAGTGCATGTATATCCCATGATTCCCCCCCATGTCAGACCTGCCCTGGCTGCATTTCCTTTGCTCCCCCCGGCAATCATTCATCATGCCGTCATCCACGGAGCAAGGGGGAGTACGGCTCATGTATCTCTGCTGTACACCAGCATCCTGAAACAGGCACAGGGGCCACTGCATAATCAGCCTGTTCTTTTATGCCCAAAATACCTCATCTGCATTAACTTCAACGCAGCTGATTTATCTTATCTCCGCTGAATTGATTTGCTGTGAATCACCAGGATTGTCCCACAGATATAATCAGGTTCATGTTTACAAAATAAGCTACAGGACACAATGCCTGAAGTGAAACATTCAGCGGATTGCACGAGTAATTCAGCGCATTGTTTTAATGGGTGAAGAATCTGGCCAGTAGAAGCTTTTGTTTATAAAAATCTTGCTTTGCATATTTCATAATCTAATATTTAGGTCACCTGCACTGAGAGCATTTAAATGTGTTTTTTTTTTTTTTTTTTGTGCAAACAGTTATGCTGCTGAATTGTTACAATAAACAGAGCAATCTAAATAATACATAATCCCTTATCTAAATTGTGTGGGAGTATATATTTTACATTTAAAGTTTAGTCATTGCAGTCTGCAGCAGGCTGTTTAATGAAACCCAGAGGGTCTGCTTCACAAAGAATAAAACCTACTTTCGAGTACAATTGAATACCACATGAGGACAGAGCTTGATATATTTGTGACACCAGTCCATGTTTTGGTTTGGACAGGGCTTGTTTGTATTATTAGAAGACATGTAGTTATTTCCAGCAAAACTGATCTGCCCGTGCAGCCCTGCGAGGAAAGATATACCACTGACACCACTTTGCATTTTGCTGTTTTTTTTGTCAGCTTTTATTGCTTTTCAACTGGTGCATATTTTCAGCACTTTCACTCCGATGTGCTGCTTTGAGCGCAAGATTTATATATATTATCAGTCTACTCCTGTGCCACTTTTGTGTGTTTGTTGCTGTGGTATTTTAAGCTGCATCCCTGTCTTAAGCTGTTCCTGCTAAAGCGATGTGTCAGGCTTTATTCCCACACCCAGCAGGTTGTTGTTCTTCTTGATAGCTCACCAACAGGCATATTACCAGCCCCGGTTGTTATTGTCACTGATGTACAGCCCCAAGACATTGCCTTCCTCTGTTCACAGTTCCTCAAAGTGTTATGTGTCATGTAATAAGAGTGTACACCTTGTGTCCAGGCTGGGTCTGCAGGGACCCTGGAGGTAAGGGGAGGGGAGGAGGGTGCAGGGAGGGGGGGGGTGTGATGTGAGATTGAGACGGCACGTCTGGTCCCTGTCCCTGAGAGATGAATGGCCCATGGTCACCCCCCCCCCCCCCCCCCCCCCCCCAACATCCCCAGACATCCCCAGACATCCCCAGATGTTCCCGGACCTCATGCGGCCAGAGTAGTTGACAGGCCCGAGAGACGCAGAGTCACAGCGTGATTAATCACCACACATGGTGTAGCATGCAGCTCAGCTCCTGCTGGCCCCCTGCTGAATAACTGCCCACTGCACTGCCAAACACCCTCTTCCACAAAGAAAAATAATGACTATGCAAAGCTATTTACAAGTATCAAACAAAAGAATCTGCCAGTGGAATAGGTACAGCCTTCTTACAACAAGCATAAAAGGGTACGAAAAAACACCATCTGATGTTAAAGACAACAAATCAGGACCCATATGTTTAAATTGGCACTGCAATTACCAAGCTGCTTTTACTACTTGTAACAGAAAAATTTCAGAACAACACTCAGTTGAGATCACATGTATCTGAGCAGGAAGAACCAAGAGCCAATCAGAGACATGGATTTACCCAACACGTACCTCATTACTCACTCGAAAAAATCCTGACATTTTCTGCAGTTACATTGTGTTATGCTGCAAAAACGCATGAACTGATTAAATAAAAAAAGTTCATTTTATTTGTGGTGTATCCTTTATATAGCTACGAGCAGTTGAACATGAAATTAACATCAAGGGATAAAGTGGGCTGATTAATAAGTAAATAATTTCGATTGGCAGTTTCATACATAATAATGTGAGCCAGTGGGCCGTCAAAAAATCTATTACATTTTCACTGGCCCTCTCTGTGTAACTGTCATCCCACTTTAAGGCATGGATGTAACGTGTTGATGATAAGAGCTTAGTAGAGGTGCTGGAAGGTGGATTTTGTTCCCCTCCAACAGACCAAGGCTAGCTGTTTACCCGTTTCCAGTCTTTGTGTTAATCTAAGCTAACTGTCCTCTGGCTGAAACTTCATATTTCATGGACAGAGGGAGTGGTATTGATCTCATCTAACCCTCTGCAACTTTTCTTTATTTATTTGTATTTTGCAATCAACATGTCTATTTATTTGTTAGTTTTGTTGACACGCTGCTCAGAAAAGTCAAAGCCAACGGGATAGTGGATTGTGTCCAGTGTGTTGTAATGCTAATGGCGCATGACAAAATTATTCATATTGGAGAAGAGGAATTGATTTAATCACCCTAAATTAAGATATTACCAATTTCAGGAAGAACCCTTTTTGCAGTGCATACAGGCCACAGAGCAGAGAGAGAACAAATGAGAATACCACCTATGCAGTAGTCTCTCTGATGGAAACACGGGTGCGCTGGGTAAATTATTATGTTGTGAACTTAACGGACGCAACAGCCACACACACAGACTTGTGCATTTGATGATAGAATATGACAATGTCACACAGACCTCTGCAGTTTGCATTTTATGCTCACTTGATGCTGCTTTCCCACATCCCCTTCAAACATGTGTGGGTGGTTTAAGCCGTCAATCCATTTCGAGGGGCAATTTGGGGTCAGTGAGTAGAACAGTGTAGAAGCTTCAAAAAGTATGAGTGCACATGGATGGTCTGATACCACTCGTCTACTTTGTTGGACAATAATTATAGCTCGGCAAGCTAATGAGTTACTTGCGGCTTATTGAACCTTGCTTGTCACGACTACTGGCATTTAGAAGGGCTCACTTACAGAGAGCAGCATAAAGGTATAGTGAGTATCATGAGTGATTCTAATCCAGTACACATTTAGGTAAATCTCAATTTCATTGAAAAAAAAAATGCCTAAAAAGATTGCAACATGCAATGCAGTTTTTTTTTTTTTTTCAGAAAAGCTGCTGTGAAGTGAGGCATTTTAGGCTGCAGCAATCCCAGAAAAAGCCAACGAAATCCTGTAAGGACTGGTTATCTCTTTTATCCTCGATGTATTGTGCTTCAATAAATGCTTCTTCTTAACGGTGTAGTCAGAGATTCTAGCCCAATAAATTCAGCGGATATCTCCTTAAAGTCTGCTATCTGTCCGTTGTGTATGTGTGCTGAAAAGAAATCCAGTGTCTGTACACAGCCCAGGCTCTATTAATTAATGGGAAGCAAACAAAGCAGCTCGGACCGAGCCAGACAACACTATTCCAGCCAATCAGTAACAAGGAGCGTTTATGGAGAGAAGAAGGGAGATGAAGGAAAGGGGACAGTGGGAACATGGCAAATCTGGCACCTGCTAATGGAGAGTGCAATTTAAAGATTACTACAGGGAGGAGAAAGAGCAGTCTACCCTTATTTTGCTGCCAGACCCTGTAGACCACTGGCCCTCTGAGGCGGTGGCCCACCGGGATTTGCCCCAGTAGTCCATGGCTTGTATGACAATGGTGGAAAGACCATCAAGAGTTCAAAAGTATGAAGATGGACATGGAGGTTGCTCAGTTTCTGCTTTACAGGTGGGTAACATTAGTTTTTTTGGGTTTCACAGATTCGGTAGGTCAGTATTGTTTTGCCACACTTGCTTATGTTTGTCATAGCTAATCCCAACAGTTGGATGGCTGAGGAATGGCAGGGGCTTGAAGAAATAAAAACTTGGCTGACAAGGATAGAGGAGTGAACTGGGCAACATTAACAGGATGGGACAGGAATGATGAAAAAAACATGATTGGAAATGCCAGATTTGGGGAAAAAAAAAGTCAAAAATAATGCTTGGCTCTGCATTTGGGTGAGGTCAAAAAGCAGGTGTAAAAGCAGTAAAAGCAAAATTTGACAAGGTGAAACAGATTTGAATTAACCATGATGTACATGAAACATGTGATTTAAATGTCAAGCTACACGGAAGAGATAAAGCATCAGATCTGTGTGTGTGTGTGTGTGTGTGTTGGGGGCGTATTTCCTCAAATGTTTGCATGAAAAAAACATACATGCCATATTTCCATCATGTTTTTGTTTGAGAAGTGACTGGCACTCTTTTAGTTACGCCGTCTTGTCTCACATTCTTCTTGTGGTTTGGGTGCCATCCTTTAAACAATAGTTTAAAGGATGGCACCCAACTGGAATTCATGCCACCAGCTGTTTATCTCAATACACCAATTCCTAATACATCACAGTAGTTGATGGAAATGCAATTAGTATTTTCCTTTGGCGATTTTCTGGAAATTGATTTAAAATTTGATGGAAACTGCAGTCACTGATCAGCCAGAGTAATGTAGCTTCCAAACTTGTAGAATAAGAATATTTTAAAATCAAGTTTCATGTTTCTTGGTTCTAGAGTAGCAACCTGCCTTAATCTTTTTTTGGTTCGAGACGCAGCAGCTCATTTAAAAAATATTCTTGGAGCAGGTTTATTTCTATTTGAAATATTCATACTATACTGACTAACTTTGAACCAGTTTAAAGAAAATAAGGTTTTTATTTCTTAATAAGATGGAGATTTTTCTTTGTGTCTGTGACTTGAAACTAAGCACCATGACAATGTAAAGTACCAATTTTAGTGTCCCTATACTTGTAATGTGAATGCATTTCTCTTTGCTTCAGTGAGAAAAGCTCCAGAGGCAGTGCAGATAATTCACTCAGTTCTAGCTATTACTTGCATAATCTCCTATTGTTATCAGGCTTTCTGTACATACAGTATTCTCTGGAGGAGGTTGAATACGTAAAGTATTGTGAGACGATGGCATATCATCTGACAAAACAAACAAGCCACAGAGAGCAGAACTGTACCTGTAATTGACAGTTCAGTGATGGCTCATTATCCCGTTATTGGGTTACGTAAATGATGCCGAGCAGAGGAGTTGGTGCTGTAACTCAGAGGGTTTCCATTTGTTCCGCCAACGCAACCCGGAATCATTCAAATGCAAATGTTTCCTAACACAGGATGGCGCTTTCAGTCTAACACTACTCTTTTCATCTTCAGACGGTCATTCTGGAGCCTTGTCAAAGGGAAACCTGGATGACCAATTTAAATGAAAAATAGAGTGCTTTGCCTTTTTATTAGGGCATATCTTTAATGTTTAGAGCATTTACCAGCAGGATCAGTCATAGAACAAGACAAGGGAAGTTACAGCTGTCGCCCTGTATCTGTATTACATATTGAAGTTATATGTGCTCTTTGTTGTTGAGGTCAACCTCCTTAAGGTTTTTTTTTCCTTGCAAGCCTCAGATCTAGCATCAAAGCCAGGCTGGAATGAAAGGATGATGTTTCTCACATCCGCAGTGACAGTGGATTTCTGTATGACTCCTTTTAAGTGTCACAGTAGAAAAAAATGGTAAATGTAGAGCAAACAAATTTAGCCTGTATTAGAAAAGAAACGTGGTAGTCGGCCTTAAGTGCACTCTGTCCTTTCTGACTTTAGCTATGTGTTTGACCGATTAAAGGTCAAGTTTACTGAACTCCTGCTCTGGATGAGTGACTGCTAGAAGTGCAGGTTACAGGTCGCTGAAAAAGTGAAAATGTCAGAGTGGAAGAGAGACAGAGGAAGACACAAGGACGTAAAGGTAGTCCTGGCACATTCAAGCAATCCTGGAGCAATGCCAGACCTAGACCCTGGCCCAGATCTGATTAACTCTATTCAGAGAGTAAAAACAAATTGTCTGGTAAATACCTTTTTATTTCAAATTGAACCTTTTAGGAGAAGCATATCTTTAAGGAATTTGAGTGCAGCTCTGACATAGTGGCAGGGTATCCCAAATGTTTAAAGCCAGCCAGAGGGACAGATCAGTATCGTTTCAATTGTCTCAAATAGACAGATGCTATCTAGAGTTTGGGGCAACATCACTTAAAGAAAAATTGATAAACCTTGAGTTTTGGAAAAAAAAATCCCTCAGGATATCTATTTTCTATTAGCACTGTTTTTTTTTTTTTTTTTTTTTTCTTGTTTAGATGTACGGAGACTTTGTGATACTATCTCCTATCAATATGACCCCTTGATGGTCTTAATGTGGTAACAGTAGGTAAATCAGTCAGGTATTTACAGCTAATGTTACATTAACTAGTGGAGGTTGCTTAGTTCTCTATATGATGTACTGCTGTACACCATGTGCAGTTCAACTGAGATCATGACTAATGCATGGCTATAGCTTTGGGTGTTGCAGTTGTTGTATATTTATGGATATGGCTGTGACAGTCTGGTTTTCTAAGAGTGCTTGCTTACACCCATTGCATGTTTCAGAATGACATGTTTATATTCAATTGACAAAGCCCTCTAGCAGCCATAGGAATTCTGACGGGAGGAAGTCAGGTGGTGTTAATATAGAGCCCATATAGGGAGGAGGTCATGGATAGCTGGGTCATGAAAATGCCAGGTGATTGTTTTTTAAAGCATGACCCTGATTGTTAACCACATGGTTATTATTCTAACCACAACAATGAAGCACCTTAACCTAATTTTTCAATTGTAATTTTAAATGGCTATGGAATTTGTGGCACAGACAAATGATGTTTCCCTCTGATATGGACATCAAATAACAAAATCTAAAAATCTAAAAATTATTCTAGAAGGCATGGACGAACTTTGTACTTTGTAGTTTAATTTGGAGGCCTTGTTGGAATTGAGATGGTAGCATTGGCTCAACATCGTGGTGAAGCTATTCCTGAATTAAAGTGCTGGATTGGTAATACATCCGCCATGTCTAATAGAAACACAGGATTCTTGGTGGGAGTGTTTTCTAGACTTGCAGCTGAGTTTGTGTTGAAAGAAAGGATATCATGAATTCATTGTAAAATTAAGATTAAGATTAATTTGTGCTGAACAAAATAAAAAATGGATGTACATAAAACCAACTTCTCCCCCCTCCCCCAAAACAGAGAGATAAACTGACGAAATTGACCCTGGAGTCCAACTGACAGACTGTTAACAGAATCTGATAAATGCCACAACAGTCAAAGGTTTTTCATGACCAGCAGGCATCTTCATACAGCATTTATCCTCATTTCCCTCCGTTGACATGTCACTCACACATACTGCAACATCTTTTCGGGCAGCTTGATCAATTTCACGGTAGTCTGCAGAGTTCCCAGCGAGGAAGTGAGTTTGAGAGGCTGTGATAGCATCGGGCGTCCCCTTCCTCACCCACGCTTGGGTTGTCTAATCGGCCCTCCAGCTGCATCCAGCCAGATGAAGGGAACCCTGTTGACTCCTAATCTGTGTCGCCCATGATCCGTTCCCCACCTCAGCACCACATGAGCTACTGGGTGCAGGAGAGAGAGGCGGGGAGTATCCGTTTGTTTTCTTCTTGTCATTGCGGAGGTTAATGGAAGCAGAGGCATGAACCGCTTGAGGAAACAGAAGACAGAATGTTTGGTTTCGCTTTGTGCAAGCTCTCTTTTCCTTTGTCACCTCCTCCGCCTCCTCATTCCTACGACCCTTTTTTTGTCTTTCTCTGGTTGATTCCTAGATTTACATTTTTTATGTGTCTACCTTTGTTTCTTTCTCTCACTGACAAAAAAAAAGAGAAAGAAGTAAACAATAAATTTTTGATGGTACATAGCAGCTTATTTTTGTACTAAATACATTAGAATGATGAAGAGGTACTTTTGAATGAAGCTTAACTTTTGTATGTTCTGTGCAGTGTACAAACTTGGACAGCTATAAGTGATTTAAGCAAATCGCACTTTGATGACTATGTCATAATCAGTTCCACTCAGCTGCACTAATTGACAAAGCATGTTTCCAGTGTTTCACAGCTCCGTAATGAAAAGCTCAGAAGGTTGAGTTCCAAATTTTCCAGCCTTGCTCTGTGGATTAATCACTCATTTATAAATTAAGCATAAGTATGTAACATGCAAGACATTAAAACAACTTTTAAACATGCTTCATTTGCTTGATGCTTTTTTCATCTGCACTCGCTTAACTCGTTGCCTTTGTGTTCCTGTGTTTATTTCCTCATTATCTGCATTATTTCTATTCTACATCTAACACGGCACGATTTTAATCCCCTATGCTACCATTTTCCACACCGCAGAACATTTAACAGAACCAAAACACTTTCACATTTCATGGTTATTGTATTATTTATATGATGAGAAAGTGTTGTACTGTGACAGCAAATCACATGGAGCTATTAAAAGTGTGCTGGAGGGTCCTATGCAGAAGAAGCTTGACAAAAGCCTCTGCGTCTCTGCAGAAACCTGAAAGAGCAAAACAGTGAAAATGGCATCTTAATCAACATGTTTCAACCTCTGCAACCCCATCACAAACCCATTACAGAAAATTAGCAAGCTAATAGACAACTATACACAATTCAGACTTGCTAAATCACCTTGGTTGATTTAATCTCAGGACAACCTGAGCCCAGGAACGTGTAAAGAAAAACATGCTTTAGACTATGTACATTTTGCTTTCCAAACACAGCATTCAGGAAAATGAAACACTTGAAAAAGTCCACTAATAGAGGAGATTTCCCTAATCAGAACTTTTAAAAATACACCTCTGCCAATTAATCTTATTAATCAAAAAAACAAAACAAAGCTCCCTCAGCGAGGACCCAGAACCTAACTTCTCTTCACAGAAGCTTGAAACTTCCAGTGCTGACAAATTTATCCACATCTCAGCTCATTGAGTGTAAGACAGAGCTCAACCTCTCCTCCTCTCCATTTCTCAAAGCTTTCTCCTCCTCTATCCATCTGTGTCTCACTTTGTCCCCCAACCTACAATATCCTTCTCTTCCACTGAGTTCCTTAAGAGGAAGCTGATGAGAAAATGTCCCATCACAGTGTTTAACAAGGCCGAGAGGACAGAGCCCTGTAAGTACAGCTTCAAACAAACTGAGAATAGAAAATGTATGAGAGTTAAAAGGGAGCTGTCTGAGCGCATGTGCAGCTGCACGTGCCATCAGAGGAGGTGGCTCGAAGCAGGTCAGCTGGGTCTTTGGATGACAGCACAGCAGTCAATGCCTCAAATGTCTTCCCCTTCATGTATTTGCAGATACATTCATGATTCCTGGAAAATGTGTGAGATGGAACAACTGAAAACAAATTTAGCACAACTAATAGGCCAGATTGGAGATTGGAAAAGGGGCATTGAAATGCACTGCTCTTGCATTTAAGACATTTTATTAAATCAGTCTTTGAATAGGGGTATCAATCTAACTTTGTCTCTGACCCTCAGCAGAGCATGAAATCTCTGGTAAACCATATAAAAATTCAGAACCTCCTTTGCACAGATTTCACTGAAAGGTCTCACAATGTTGCGGCTGAAGGTACTGATTTAATGAGAGGTGGTAAAACCCATTAATGGCTGGATGTGCAAGTTTCTTGCTAATCTAATACAGTCTAAAGTAATTTTACCGCCAGCTAACCACATCAAAATGTTTGATGCACTGTACTGTGCTGCATCTGAAAAGAGTGGATGCACACTCAAATATGAAAGGGCCATACAATGAAGGAGCATCAGAAGCACCATCACACACTAAAACTGCTCCCATGTTATGTTAACATTAAATGCATGAAGGTGCAAGATGTGTGGCTGTGAAGCCCCAATGATTTTTTGTTGGAATATAAAGCACAACAAAACAAAATTAAATGGTAAAATGAACTGTATGGGTGAGATCTTACAAAATACATGTTCTGTGATAATTTACAGATATTCTCTTCAATTGGCCAAAACAGCTCCATCTAAAACAAGGCAAGGTGTGGAACTTAATAAGTTAATAAACAGTACCAGGGTAAGGACTCTGAAGTTACCCTAATCCAGACTTTCCAAATGTCTGCCTTTAAATGACCCCATTCACACTTTCCTCTCAATTATTCTGCAGCAGTACACAGTGTCAGTGATTGACAGTGGCATGGAATTGGTGTGCCAGTTTTCTAAGAAATTTACTAAATGAAGATTCACAGCTCACAACAAAACACAGAGTAAAAAAAAAAAAAAAAGGTAACACACAACACTATCCCTGTCAGTTCCTCAATTTTTTTGCCACTTGTGAGACGCCATCAAAAGAGCAATTTGTTACACTGTAACACTGAAGTTTTTTTTTATTGTTTGCGTTCTGCACACACTACAACTATCAGTCAATTTCTTAGTTAAGTTGCCGTCTGAGCTTCATATGACAGTTTATCTTCGATGAATCAGATGTTTTGTTGCAGAACACACAGCGTGCTCGTATGATACATGCATCATGCTGAAAGGCTGCTTGAATGCAAAGCTTTGGATTCAAAGAAAACAGAACAATGCATTTAGTTGAGGTGTCAATACAAAAAATACTGGAGGACGGTAATTCTATCAATCCATAGGCTTATTTTACACCGATCAGTCACAACATTAAAACCAGGTTTTTAATGTTGTGGCTGACCATCGTATATAACATATTAGTGGATTTTATGCTCCTGAAACTGTTTTCTTTCTTCTTTTTTCTTTTTTTTTTTTTTTTAGAAGAGAAAACTCGCTGAAGGTTAAGAGCATCAGCCAAAGGCAATTTATCTTTCAACAATTTAACAGAAAGTATCAGCCACAGAGTGGTGTTTTGCTGAAAGCAGACGGGCACCTGCTGAACCTTTTCAGTTAACCCAGCTCAAACAGAGATTACACATTTGCTCAAATTACACAAATGAAATTGGTGAGATTATGGAGGCAAATTTGCACATGTGATGTGGAGCATAAATTGCTTCAGAGAACATCAAATTTTTGTGCCCTGTAAGTATTATTTGGTTAGATCCACTGGAAGATTAAGACATTGCAGTATAACGTTGCTATGATTCAAATGTCACAGTCTTGCTCCTGGCATAGCTTTCTTATATAACTAAGTGAGCTGCTACTCCTGCGGCCTGATTTCTGATTTACTCGGCAGACCATTTCAAGTCAGAAAAAATCACTGCAAAGATGAAACAGTGGGGTGAAATATGATCTAAACATGTGCAGAGATGCTGAGTTAAATAAAAGATGTAAAATCCTTTATCATCATCAAGACAAACACGAGAGCAAAGAAAACCCAATATAAAATAATGAATGTAAAAGCCTTCTGTGCTCACAGAAGCCTTACTTGCATCGGTTTGACACATTTTAATACTGTTAACTTGTATTTGTGTCATCAAAAGTAAATGTTCTGCAAAATTTTAGTCGAGGTGTTGCCCTCAATTCAACCCCGTCTGTTAGAAATTACATTTCTGTACAATTACACTGCAACAGAAAATACGTTTTGTATGCTCAATTACATCCATCTAGACTACACCCAACTGAGTATAATTATGATCAAAGTTTAAATTAAAGATGCCTACCTTATAATAAAGTATAATTTACTATCTGCTCCTTCTCTTCTAACACATTAATATAGTTTTCTATAAACCGGAGCTAAATCTAGCAAAGATATTTAATCGAAATGGAAAAAATATAGCTGCTGGGTTGAACAAATAAGGTTGTCAGCAATAGGGAAAACACTGTAATGTTATGTTTAGCGTTAAACTGTCTTATATACTGTTTTAACAGGTAATTTGATTTAAAGAGATTGCTTTCTCTTTTTCAGCCTTCATGATCCGCAATAAATGTGTTAACACTTGTGCTACTCTAATTTGATGTAAGCTGGTAAATCCTCCACTGTAAACTCTCAAAATTAACCACATGAATATGGTTTAAATGTGTCATCCTGACTTGTTGGACAGAAATGGAAAAAGTATTTTCGGTGTTAGGAGGGATTAAATGACAGACATGAAGCGTATGGATGGTAATAGGTCTACAGATGGATGAAATAATCCCTACAAACACATATAGTCATATGGAGTAATTTGCAGGCTTGAAGTTTATTTTCCTGTTTGCTCAATGCAAACTCAGCATGATCCTTTTCGTTTTCAGTGTTTTAAATGTTCATTCTATATTCCAGTTTTACACTAGTTTATATTTTGCAATGATACTTGCAGCTACACCTCTTTGGCACAAGGATGCAGGAACATAAATGTCCAAAGTCCATAGTGAGTTTTAAAGTATTTATACTTTATGGTCGTTTATGGACTGTCAAGTTAAATGCAAGTGTCTGCAGTGGCCATTTGGATTGGTGGGTTATAGATGGTCTTATTCAGCATAATACTGAGCACAGGGTAATTAATTATGGAAATAACTGGAATGGCCACATGATGGTCTATCAGGCTTCGAGCTTGTTTTGTCTGGATAGCTGTAATCAACAACTGAACAGAAACATGTAGACAGAAAATCAAACCATTCTCCATTCAGTTTTCTGTAATAATGTAACCTGGATAGATGTGTGATTAGCTTGAATACAACGGTATAATGACTCAGAATACCAATCTTAATAGAGATAAAGTATGGAGAGAAATTAGTCTCAAAATGGTCACAAATGTGAGTTAGAAATGTGTAGGTAAAACTTATATTCCCACAGGTTGTGATGTTTGCATTTGTAAAACAGTTCTGTGTGCAAATTGCTCGGTATTTGTGTCTTGGATTGGAAAAAGCATTTGTGAGCACCCAAAGTTGTACCCATTTGTTAATCTTGTTTTTCATTTGCAGATCAAGTGATACACATTTGTTACTTGAGCTGAAGAAACACCATGAAGACAAACATGAGCAGATGACTAAGAGTAGTTTTTAAAGCTCTGGTTGGAAAGAGCCCAATTTGGATTTTTTTTTGTTGTTATTGTTGCATGAGTGTCAACATTTAGGCATTCAGCAAATTAAATTTTTCACACTACATCTCCTTTAGGGTAGAATGTGTTTCGGGGGGTAAAAGCACATCGAGATGCATCTAATGAAGTTAGTGTGTCTACAACAGTGTGTAATTATCTAGCTCATAAATTTCTCTCAGTTACTGTTAAGTGCTTTTTATTAGCACACAGCTAAAGTCTCTCCACCAATCCTTGAATTCTCACCCTTTGCTTTGCTTAAACTTTTAGATTTTCCTTTTGAGCTTTGTATGAATGTCAACACAAAATATAGAAGAGGGAAAGTATTCAGACCAAAAGTTACACAATGAAGAAACTGTGAAATTTTTTCAACAAGAATGTGAAAGTTGTCAGCACAACCAGCAGTCGCTATATGCCCACAGTTTTTAATTAAGATGTGAGTGAGTGTGCAGTGATTGCCTTTGTGATATGGGTGTGCAGAAACATCATTTCCTTTCAGAGGCTCCTCAAAGAGTCTGGTAACTCATGACTGGGTTTTTGGCAGGGCTCTTTTTCAATTCCTTCCCTTTCCTGCCCTTTCAGATGTACTATAACTGCAGTGACAGTCACTCCTGTAGGCAAACTACAGGGTGACTTCTGAAGTGGGCCACTCTCTAAAAATGGTGTTATTTGGTTTTAATTTGTGGTAGAGTTTAGCCTAGGGGTTGTGCTATATGGAGTATAAGAAGGGGGAAAAAGAGGACCTGAATGTGAAATATTCTCTGAAATACAGAAACATTAGAAAAGAAGATGGGTGGAGAGAAGGACAGCAGGGGACAAAATCCATTTGTTGAAAGAGAGCAGAGCAGGGTATCTGGGCAGGGAATCAATAGGATAAGAGGTTATTAGCTGAGAAATGTCACTTGAAACATCGATCATCATCTCCATCGACTGCAGGGACATGTAGACACACAGGGTCAAAGCAGCTTATCAGTCAGCACTGATGGGAAACTATACAGTGAGGAATAGATGAAGAAGATGAGAGGTTTACATAAACTCATAAATGTGTACTCAAACGCCACGTGCGCGCGGGTGACGTACTGAATGTGAGGCTTTTTATTCATCAAAGGAAAATTCAGTCAATTGAAGCTGCATCAATTGGTAAAGAGAAGGAAGGAGGGAGGAATTTTTAATTGAACTGAGAGAAAATTAGCCATAATACAATGCAAGTAAAAGTAATCTTAACTGCGTTACGTACTGCTGGACAGTTTAATTTATAAAAAAAATCCATAATATATGAGTAAGTTTGGAATAGAAAATTTAATCTGCAAAATATCAAGTAATGAGAATGTAATCGGGTAAATACTACAAACGTCATTATTTAGAAATCTAAAGTAATATGAAACTATAATAACTGATAATATATATTTATACATGCTCCTCACAAAGCTACAGTTCTATCTTTAGTATGCAAAAATAATGAAGGCAAATGGCAGCATTGGACATTAATAACACGTTATAAGAGCTGTGATTACTTTTACTTGACAAGAACCTCTTGTTACTGGAGGAATAATGAGTCTTGTCTTGTCTGTGAGGGGCGAAGGCAGAAGTGGCATCACGTTGCTGTAGGACCACACTTTAAAAGAATCTATAAAGAATGTGACCCAGACAGCAGGAACCACTGTTTTCATCATGTCTCCTACTGACATTTAGCATTTGCTTCTTTTAAACATGACCACAACCTTAAAGTAGTTTTTTTTTTGTTTGGCTAAACTTAACTACGCTTAACTAGCAGAGGAATATGCTAGTTAAGCATGAAGGCAACATTTACAGTTGATGATTCATTTGCAAATACAAATTACACCGGCAGTTATTTGACTCGATATTTAAATCTTTTAATTACAAACTGGTGCTTTGCCCTTCAGCAGGTTGATGAGCTTGCAAAATATACAAACTGAACGTATCTCATTTATATGCAACCATCAAATGAACACATCCCCACTCTCCTGTCCACAGTCAACCAGTGCTGGAATTCATCTGCACACATTCGTCAGATCCACAACTTAGGTATGTTGTTAGCAGTTTTCTCACATTCCTGCCTCCTCATATGATGCGGAGAAATCAATAACTCATCCCATAAATTGAACTGGCATGTACAATACAGTCTTGTGTACGAGTTTAGCAC
Source organism: Toxotes jaculatrix (assembly GCF_017976425.1). NCBI lineage: Eukaryota > Metazoa > Chordata > Actinopteri > Toxotidae > Toxotes > Toxotes jaculatrix. The sequence goes on along the minus strand of NC_054409.1, from coordinate 10,099,010 downwards.
CATCCTCTGGGTGTTCGGCTCATCCATTAAATCACAAGTAGGAGAAGCGGAGAGAAAAGAGAGGAGGACAGATAAGAGGAACATGATGGGAAGAAAATGTTGCAGGCACATTTCATTTATACGTTACTTAAATGAAAGAGAGCATTAGATAAATTAAAGGAGCATGGGAGATAGTGATAAGAGAGAGACAAGAGGGGGGACATTTCCTGAGGATCATTAGAGAGAAGAAAGAGTACAGGGATTCATTAGCATGAGGCATGGAGGGAGAGTCCCAGCCTTGATAAATGTTCCTGAGGAGTTACCAAGAGAACAGCGGCTTTACAAGTGATGCAGGAAGATAGCCGAAACAAAACTTCTTCTGTACACAATTAAAAGTTTGGCTTTCTTTTTTTCCACACTCACATACACACAGACAGAAAGAAAAGACACAGCACACTACAAGAGGTCCTTCTCCAAGGCCCAATCAATCCATCAGAGGCAGAAGTGTGCCATGGGACAGGGCAGTGCCAGTCACCTTGGACACGGGGTGTAGGCCAGTTTCACGGCACGCTGGACATTAATGCTCCTCTCTTGCTAGAGGTCAATAACTCTGCACACTCAATCACATGCACTGGCACGTGTGCATGCATGCGCACACACATATGCACCGTGCACAACCATCGTCACATTCACCTTTACATTCAGAGGCAGGAGCTGAGGAGTGATACAGATGGTTGGAGTGGGAAAATCACCTTTCAATGGGCAGCGGTGAGTTTCTGTATACAGTCTGCGATTCAATCACACAGTGTTCAGCTACATCTCATTGTAATCTTCTCTATAAGCTTTGTTTCCCATGCACTGCAGTGACTTTGCCTTCACTGTTGCTAAATATTGTGACCCACATTACTGCAGCGTAATCCATTCTTAGATTATGATGTGCAAAGCCAGCCAAGCGGGGTGCTTTAATCAAAGCAAGTGATCCATTTCCTGCACCATCCATCTGACACGCCAGCAAATCACCCTTCATCAATTTACCCCCCAAAACACGCCAAGAAATGGTAAATGTGGTGATGAAAAGAAGTAAACCTGGCATTTAAAGAGGATTCAAAAAACAGCTAGTGAGGACAACGTTTGTGCTTTACAACTCAGACCAGCTGGTAAAGTTCGGCTGTCAGACGTGAACAAACACCTCAGTCGCAGTTAAAACTTTGTTGTTACCAAGAATGAGTCAGAAAGAAGGAGTCATAAAATAATTTTACCTTGTGATCATCACAGTGTAAAATGACGCCGCTAGAAAAAATAAATTAACTGAATGAAAATCAATAACTGAAACAAGCGCATTTCACAAAATCTGCTTAAAAACCATTATTTGGTGCTTGAGATCACCTCAGAGGGGGGCTGTGCTCGATGTATTTGTTTTGATGTGATGGTGCATTACTTTTTGCAATGCGTCAAAAAAAAAACAATGCGGAGCCCTTTGAGAAAATGCACAACACACAAAACGCAGCGCAGCGTAAGCCACACCAAGCGTGACTCAATTTTACAGAGATGTGTTACATTCACACAGGAAAAAGCGATGGGGAAAAAAAAAGGAGATTTTCTAATTGTTTGTGGCAGCAGTGATATACATGTATTTTGTTCAGCAGTTCTCCTACACTTAGGTACTCCTACACAGTAGAGTTTCAAAAGGGTCGGAAAAGGCCAACTCACGAATAAAAAAGTTATAAGGAGAGGATTTTGTCTCTAAGCTCCCATCCTAATACAGTGGTGGTGACTGGAGCTGTATTCATGCTGCTCAAAGCATTGAAAATTTAACACTGTGTTGGAAGTAGTTAATGGAAGCTGTTCACAGCTAGAATTTCCACAGCATCAAGGACATTGCTTTTGGAAAGACAAGTTGCAGCAGAATTTCTCACATGTCATTTAATTAAATTACATTTCCAGTTGTGAGCCACTGTCATTGCGTTAGCGTCAAAGAGCTATAGCTTAAGAAATGAAGCTGCTGAAATCAAGACAGATGACTGACTTAAAGACCCCCAGCTACTCATAGTATCACTGATGGAAAATATGGCTTTTTTTGAATGTTCTTAAATAATCATAGACAAATGTCTGTGAGGTGTTTTTACATAATAAATCACTAATATAGTATCTTCAAGTCTGTTTTCTGTTAATTTATCATTAAATGCTTTATATTCATGATTCAGGAACGAGGTATATAGTAATTAATCAGTTGTCAGGCAGTTCCCTATTCCTTCCTCACTGATTTCTTAGTAATCACTCACAATTCAGTGTACAGTATTGTACGGTGTTTGTAAACCACTGCAAATAAAATATCTGTAGTGTCTTTATTATGTGTTTTTTAATAATGTGGCTGAACTGACCCTTTATGACCCTCTGGTTTCCATTCACTCAAAATGCACACCCTGACCCCGTCTCTCCCTCCGCCCTCCATTCAAGGGACAGCAAAGCAAGAGCGTACTTAACAGGAGATGCATAGCCCTGGTGTGCTGGGTTTAGCCTGTCGAGTATCTCATCTGTAGCAGCAAGGGATGCTCCTTATAGTTTTCCAATAGTGAGTTAAGCCTGTCCTTGTTCTGTTGTTTTCTTCAATAAAAGGCAGTAATCTATAAGCCTGGTAGGCTGGATCGAGGAAAGGTGCCATCCTGAGACAGATTATATGGTGCTAACAGGATAGGCATAGGTGGATGAGACCAGGGAGAGAAATAATAAAGGAGAGGGGCTTTCTATTGATTGTGCTCCTGTCAGACCGGCAGTGTTTTTCATTGAGCTTCTTGAGTGCTTGTTAGCGGTACATTCATATCATGGATATGTGTCTGTCTAGTTTCTTCTGAGGCAACAAATGGGGTTAGCTAATATTTCCTTTATCAATTTCTTTGATTTGCATCTAATAGCTGTGGGAAGATGCAATATAAAACATTTATTAAAAAGTAGCAATTCTCCACAATCACCTGCAATAACTTACATGAAAAATATCCTTTTTTTTCTGAAACCAAGGTTAACAAATTACTGCATATGATGTCAAAAGCTTAAGTTGTGTAGACAAATGCTCCTTCTTCTGTCCATCATAGATTGGCCAATCAGTATTGTTCATTGTATACAACACTGTAATTTACAATACAAAACTCCATATCATACATTATCACAGCCTGTATGCCAAAGGATACAGAGCAGGCCAGTTGGGAGCATCAGGGGTCACCAAATTCATTCATGTACCAGAGTAAGACGGTAGTGCTTTCTAGCCTGTGGATATTACTGCTGATTCCTGCATCCTGTGGACTTAGGAGAGGCTCACTGCTGCTGTTAGATTGCACATTTTTAGTGCCTGTTACTGCCACAATGAGTTAAGTAAAAACACATTAATTTCATAAGTTATCAGCTTCATGTAGCCCTGAGCTTTTTCTGGGAGGATGAGGATGCCTATTGTTTAATTTCGATTTAATAATGACACATCATGTTAGACTGCCATGCACACTGGCAAGAACAGTGTGCAACACATTCCTGAAAACTAAAAGTATTTGAATCATGCAGTAGTTTTAGAGGTTTACACCCACTATATGACAAGGGACAATAATATTCAGTATAATAATATTCCATAGATCAGTCCAATGCTTATAGTAGTAGGAGGGATGTTTGTCTATACTACTCAAGAAGTTCAGAAAAACATCATATTGAAACATATTAATGTTACATTAAATAAAAGTGTATTTTTGCATTGGTTTTAATTTAATCTGGGAAATTGCTGCTTTTTCCTATCTATGGAACATTTTCTGTTTCAAAGATTTTTTTCATTGAGCTATTAGGTGTGTTTACAAAAATCAAGGTACTAAAAAAAAGCAATTGCAGTTGCAATGTTACTTCCTTCTTCATATAATAAGCAGTGAGTTTCACAAAGCTGGCCAGAAAGAGTGGAAATCCTTGTGTTGATCTGTAATGGAGAGGTCTTAAAGCACAAATGGATGACACAGTTTTTCTGTTCTATCAACAGAGGGTTCAGATGTTGTATAGATCCACCTACAGCAGCTGGCTTCCATCCCAGGTTCACCGTGCTGCTTGCACTGGGCTCTAAGCTTGCCTTCTAAGTCCACCCAGCAGGCAAGTGGGGTTCCAGCAGAGATCAAACGACCACCGTGGATGCCAGTGGAAGTGTAATCCCTCCTCTTTCACTGTCTATCCATTACAACATTTGGAGCTGATACCAATGAAAGACTGAAGAAACACAGTTCATCTCCACCAATCTGAATGTCCAGGGCACAGACAATGGAAGGGAAAGTGGATTTTTTTTTTTTTGTTGGAGTGAAGGCATCTTTTGACTAAGACTCTAGTCTGCATAATCTTCAAGGGATCCACACTGCCTTCTGGATTTTTATCCTTTTTTGTCTCTCTTTAAGACAAAATGGAAATTATGTTTTTGATTTTAGAAATGGTGTCAATCGATGCTGATGAAGTTCTCTGGCAACTCCTTTATTTGGATAATTTCATAAGCAAGTTTTCTTTATCCACTAAGCCACTGGCTAAGAACTGGGACTTTGTTTTATCCCTTTGGTTTTGGCAAACGTCACTCTCTTATCGACGCATTGCATAAACAAGTTGTCACTCAAGTCAGCAGTCAATTCTAATTAGATTCTCGCTGGCTTAATTTAATGTGTGGGACACTTTATGGCCAGTTACATTTAAATTCTCATCAGAGCCCTCAGAAGTGTTAAACCTAGAGAGAAAAATTTAATTTCAAACTGTTCATGTTTAAACAAGACTGTATTTTTAGCAAGATCGTGGATCTGAGGGGATTACTGTACACTCGGAGGATGACAGTCAACTAGAATAAAATGAGCCTGGGTTACAAAAGCTTTTTTTTCCTCAAAGGAGTCATACTGAGCTACTGTATATCTATGTGGGGCTTTCAGAAATGTGGAAAGATAAAAGTCAGCCTCCATATTTTTTCAGGAATTACCAGCCAAAAATGAGCCTGATAATTGCCATGGAGACCATTTCTTTTTTTTTTTTTATAAAAAGAAACTTCTTTTTACTTTCTAATGTAGAAATGCTACACCGTTCTTGTTTGAACTCTTCCACTTGTACCTGCAGGTTGTGCAACAGGATGCTCCTCCACCCACTTGGGACAAAGTCAGCAATTCATCTTTGATTCAAACCGCCTGACGGCCTGAAGACACCGAAGAATACCTGTGCACAAGAAGTGAATTATTCAGTAAACTGTTTCCAATATATACATATAGCAATAAATCTCTCCGAGTATTTTCTATCTCTATGGGAAGAGACAGAAAACACCGTTCCTGTATTTAACCCTACTGAAGATCTCTTGGAGAAAAAGTATTTGTCAAGCAATTCAGTAAAAGCAGTGTCTGATGTGTTCAATTTTCCACAAGCATCACCCAAGTTGGAAAGCCTTATTTTTACCAACAACATCTTCATTTATTTTTGGCAGGAAGGGAAGTCAGGTCAAGGTGTTCCATTAAATGGCAGCAATTTAGAAAAGTGGATTGAGCCTGGCTCTCTGATGGCCCGCGTGGTAGGAAAGAGCTACAGAGAAAGTGCCTCAGACTGAGATACTTGCTCTTCAGGGGTCACCTTCGACTACACCTCATTGTAAGAAATGAATGCTGCCAAAAAATTCTTCTCTCAAGAGGACTGAGCTTCTTCATACTATGGAGTCACAATGCTATTGTCAAATAAATCATAACTAGACTTCTTTTCCAAAGGTTCCTGTATATACTTTGTGAAAGGCATTGTAACTAGTGCAACCAATACAGTCCAACATTTCTAGTATGAACTATTAGGGAGACCTTTGATTATTGTGTAGATTAGATTATTTGATAGATTATTATATGTAATAGTGGTTTGTGAACAACAGTTTCTGTATGATCATTTTACATTGTATAAAGGACAAACCAGTGAGCACTGTCACTGAAATAAATAATGCAACTCTGGTCGTTCAGCATATCAAACCAGGAACAGAGGAGCATCACTGAACTGAGGGTTGCTGCCAAACTTCTGCTACCCAGTCTTGGAAAAACTGTAGCAGAGAGAAGGATTATGGGAGATCAGACTCTGACTTTTTGACTTGTTTTGAGCTTTTCCTCCTTTCTCCTCCTAGGTGCCCTCTTTGAAGCATTTTTTATTGATTTCTTTTTTTTTCTGCTTTTGCCTCTTTGTGCGTGCTTTTTTTTCCCTTCCTTTTTTTATGCCTGATTTCGCAAAATTCACCCAAGGGAAAAGAAAATACACTTTAATAGTTTCTAACATGAAGACAACAAGACATCAAGGATGGAGGAAGTGGGGTACTTTTGATATGAAAACTTTCTTTTGCTTCCCATTTTGTACGTGCTTAAGTATCACAGCACAAGCATGTGAAAAAGACAAAAAAAAAAAAAGGTACAGAGCAATCAGGAGCTCTTAAGCAGCACCTGTCCTGAGAGGGTCAAAACCCAGAAATCCCCATGAAACTGAAGCAATTTTAGATTGAACCTTAACCCTAATGCAGACAAATACCTTTATTGTGCAGCAGCTACAACGTGACTAGACCTTTGCTCCCTAGACAATTTTTCCAGCGAAATATAATTAGAGCACTTGGTGTTGTCCAGGCTGACCTTTGAGAGCTTGTGAGGACAAAGCCAGTGATTGTTTTATATAGAACCCAGCACCCACAGACAGACACTGAAAATGAAAAAAAGCCTAGGTTTGGAAATGTCATGATAGTCTCAACCAGACTGTTTACTGTTGTGATCTTAAAAGGCCAGACCTTAGTCATCCATCAATGTAATATCCTTGAATAGTGTAGGCTATTAATGAATTTTGTGCAGTTAGAATCCAGTGCTTTATCCAGTTAATTGAGACCTGTCAGTAGAGACTCAATTCATCAGTTCTGCACCACTGGAAAAGTGAATATAAATCTGAATGTATAAGTGGGATTATGGAAGTCTAGGTAACAATAAAATCAATAAAAGAGGGGGGAAAAAAACAACAAAGCAAAATAGTCTGATGTCCAGCTTCCACAGACTTGCATTGCTCCTAAGAAAATCTATTTAGGGACCTTGGGACACACAATAATTCAAAACTGGGGGGGGGGGATTATTTTCTGCGTGGTATTCTGGCTGAGATATACAGTCCTGAGGCCGCGCATAGGTCAACATCGTTTTTTTAAATACCATCTTGGGAGAGAGCTGAGGCCAGTGCAAAGCTTACATGGCAGTCATTTTCACCCTGCCGAGAAAGGTTGGTGCCATTTACTGATAGCAGCTGCCAGTTTGAGGAAACAGAGGGGAAAAAAAATATGGCTCAAAACACAGTGGGCGAGATAGGGAATTGTATTCATTGTGGATACATCTCATGCTAAAACGTCTGGAGCAAATGAATGCAGAATAATCACAGATTGGCCGCTTGAGTAATATCTCCATCACTGTATGGGCAGTGGATGAAGTTGGGCAGTTTATTGCTAGACGTTATATGCTCACTGACGGCAGCATTTGTAGTTAATCACACAACAGAATTAATGCAGAAGTAGAGGCTTATGATAAATAGGATAACCATAGAGCCTGCATGCATAAATGTGGTTTAAGAATGTATAGGGTCTATAGGGATTTATAGGGATAAATTACGGCACAGTAAACTGGGAGAGGTGCTGTGTCATGCAGAGAGGTTGCAGGCATACAACAGCAGTGAATCCTCCCTCACAATGGAAACACACCTGCAATCTATCTGATTTAACAGTGGCTGACAGTGAGAGAGGAGGGGGGACCTGGAAAAAGGGACCTGGAAGACACTGCATACAAAGAGTGAAGGGGGTGGGAGGGCGGGGGATTGGGGGGGTTGCAGATAGGCAGAGATATAAAGGGAGATTGAGTGAAAGAGTCCTCTTGGAAGATGGCCGACAGCTTTCTTGTACAGGAGAGAGGAAGTCACTGAAGCGAAGGAGACACCGTCCCCTTTCCTGCTCCTCGTGGAGCTGACACCTCTCCTCACTGAACAGTCATCCTCCTATACCCACTATCCCCACTAACTGACGATCACTCACAGATACCATCTTTAACGCTTCCTGTCTCAGTTATAGGCACTGACAGAGACAAACCCTCTCCCTCCAACACTGTGAGTACCAGTATGACATGCAATTATTCAGATCTCAAAACCTGATACACTGTGTGGCTATGTTAGAGTTCAGCAACCTGACCTGATGAGTCCTGACAACAAGTTGTGGGGTTAGGTTGGATTCAGGCCATGCTGTTGTGTAAACACAATAAGAACATACTCTTTCCCTTTAGCTATCTGACTCTGCCAATCACGTGTGTTGATATGGGTTGCTAGTAGATACGCAATGGCCACTGGGAAGCGAGAAGAGAGATAAGGCATAGCCAGTGCAGCTGACCAGAGGAGAATAGTGCTAAAACCATCTACGGTAGAAGAAATTCTCTTCCTCCACAGCTCTTACTCTTTACGACAATCGTGACTGTGCCTCTGCAGAGATTATAACTGTTTGCACTGTTGTCCAGTTCAACTGGGAAATGACATTCTCAGTTTACCAGCCACGTTCATCTGACCGATATATAAAGAGTGAGGTTCCACGACTAACCAGTAATGGAAATGATTTATTTGCAATAATGTTACATGCTGGAACTTTACAGTAATGTATATATGGCTTATCTGCTATTATAAGTAATGTACATTTTGTGCTGGTGGGTCCTGTGCCATATTCAGTGTTGGTTTATTGCCATTGTCGGCCCCATTAGATTCTCTTTTTGTGGGAGAAAGCCTTACCAAAGCAGCAATACAGTCCAGACTGTAGGTATTTGCACAGTTACTTCAGGCTTTGTGCTCCAGCACATTCAAATTGAAATAAAATAAAAGGATACTACATTGAAGTGCCAAGTCTCAAGGCCTGTGTAGTCTAGGGTTTACATCAATACAGAAAGAACTGTGTGGGAACTGTAGCCCTTTCAGCACACACTGCTCAAATTGCAAGGGTTCAAACGTAATTGGAGAGGCATACATGGATTCAAACAAAATCATTTTATTTAATATTTTATGGAAAATCCTTTGCAGGCAATGCCTACTTGAAGTCTTCAACCCACAGACATCAAACAGATGCTTTGTATCTTCCCTGGTGATGCTCTCCCAGGTCTTCACTGCAGCAGTCTTCACCTCTTGCTTGTTGTGGGGTCTTAAAGTTTTGTCTTCAGCATGTGGAATGCAGCTCAGTCGGATTGAGATCAGGTGACTGACACTGCTGGTTAACGATATTCCGCCTCTGCATCCTGAAAAGCTCCGTGGTCACTTTGGACAAATGTTGGCCAATGAGTTTTGATACATCATTATCAATAAACGTCAGTGTGCCAGGTCCAATGACAGCAGTACATGCCCAAGCCATAACAGAACCATCATCATGTTTGACAGATGAGGTGGTGGCTTTAGGTCATGAGTTCTTCCTTTGTTTCTCCACACGTTCATCTTTCGGTCATTTTAATAGAGGTTTATTTTTGTTTCATCAGTCCATTGTTCCCCATTGTTGTGAACTGCAGCCTGGCCTTTCTGTTTTTGTGGCCGGGAGTTTGCATCTCGTGGTGAATCTTCTAAGGCCGTGGTCATAAAGTCTTCTCTTGATCGTTGAGAAGGAAACACGCACACCTACATCCTAAAGAATATTCATGACTTGCTGTGCAGTCATAAAGGGTTTTTTCTCTCTATGCAAGTGATTTTCTGCTCATCCACAGACCTATGGTCCTTGGTCTACCAGGCCGTTTTTCTTTTGTCTAGCTTTCCTGTGTGCACCTGCTTTTTTAGAATGTACCTATTGTATCCTTTATATCTCTCTGATAGAATTTCTGCTTTTTGTTGAGCCTCATTATTATGTTCATCACAATCATGGTCAACTCTTCACTCCTTTGACAGAAAGGAGTGAAACTCTCTGTCAACTCTGAGTGTGAGCATGTGAGTGAATGAAATGACACACAACTGCCTGAGAAACATTTAGCAGCCAAATTACTTTTGAACCTTTACAACTGGGGCACTGTGTCACATCACTATATTAAAAGGGCTATATGTCACAAAGTTCTTTCAATATTGATGCAAACCAACTCAAATCAAAGCTGAGACTGAGACGTATTTCCAACTGAGTACAAAATGTCCAAATACTATAGATCTGGACTGTATAACTGTATAAAACTGTATAAGAAGAAACAAGGCCCCATTCACAAAGCCAGGCCTATAAAGAAATGGTTTTACCAGTTTGGAGTGGAATTGGAGCAAACATCTGTTATAGAGAAGTGGGCTTGGGGACTGAAAGGATGTTGGTTCAAATCCCTGGACCCACAGAAAGATGTCCATAGCTGAAGCATCCTTGAGCAAGGTAACCCTGAGAAGGACTTTTTGGACAGAGGCTATGCTAAGAAAAAGTGAACTGCCAAGGATTCATGTGAAGTTGATTGTGTAATAAGAATATATGAATGTCAAGAAGGCATAAGGAAATAATGAGCTGTTCCATCAGCCTCAGTACTTCATGAAAACTTTTACATTAACTATTCAGATGATGCGGTGAATGTGTGGTAGCCCTGTAATGGGTAAAACATTTTATGTAGAAGCAAGACCTAAATGAACTGCTATAATCATCACAGATGTACATGCAAAGGAAAGTTTGGCACCAATAGGAATTATAATTTAACTGCAAAAAGATATCACAGAACTAGACAAACTGCTTTGTTCTGGATAGCAATAACCATGCATTCAGGTAAAACATGAAGACAGCTTCTGGTGGAATGACATGACACTATTTGTAAGATGTGTTAGAGGCATTTCCTGTGTTTTGCAGTAAAACCCTACAAGACCCTGTACTCAAAGAAGTCACAATGACCAGCTGTCAATGAAATAATAAGACTAAAGGTGCTTTCACACCTGTAGTCTGGTTCAATTGGTCCAGAACATGGGAAAAAATAGTTCTGGTCAAGTTTGTGTTCACACTTTTTGCAAATGAACCAAGAGCTGTAAACATGAAGTCATGTAAACTGACAGGGAATTCACAGTTTTGTTTTCCTGCATCCTCACATCTAGGCCTATGTGCACCTACATGGGGAAATCAAACTCAGTTTAATGCTTCTTATGTGTATATTCACAAAAAGCTGTGGAAGAAATGGCATCAGCATTATTAATATTAGCAGACTGCAAATGCTAATATTAGACTATACGTAGAGACAAGGTGAAAAAAATGACATCTTGTGCAGCAATATTGTGGGGGGTTAATACCGTGGGATCGCTATGTCACACTTTTTAATTGACTTAATGAACTGGCAAAGTACAGGGAGCAAGATACAAGCACAACACATCATAGTTTTAACTGCTTTTCACTCTCTGGGCAGAGAAAATTACTGCACTAATGCGCTGAGGCACATGCTTGTTACCACAGTTACCAAATGATTTGCATAAATATATGTGTGTTGATAGATATATGCTGCACGTATGAAGTTATTTCTGCACGTATTTGATCATAAACCAAAATAATTGACAGTAATCATTAAAATGTACATAAAGACATTTCATGTCGGTCTGTCCAATATTTGTCGAGACATTTTAGTCTAAAACAAAAATGTCAAACTTAAGGAATCACAACACTCATTAAGGTTGAGATCTAGTGGTGCTAGAGTCTGGGAATCACCAAAGTGATTTTGATTCACCCTCTGGAGAACAATTCCATGGCAATCCATCCTGTAGCTGTTGAGGTATTTCAGTATGGACCAAAGCAATGGAATGACTGAGAGACTGACACTGCCATCCCTAGAGCCACACCAGTACCGTGGCTAAAAACTGAGGAAAATCACAATATGACAAACATGAAATGTGCTAAAAGCACCACTTGCAGACTTTTATTATTTGTAATTGTTTTGGAAGCTTGTTTTCAAGTGTTGCTGGCTAAGAGCGAGGAACATTTCATTAAAACTGTCAACGCTACACTACATTTAAATTGCATTTTGCTTGGGGTTGACACTGTTATGTGCCAGAAAGTGTATGTTAGTCAGCACGTACACTGACCAAACAGGCCTTAAGGCCTCTAATTAGTCCCTCTTTTAGTTCATGAGTCTCATTTTAATGAAAAAAAAAGTACTTTGATCTTACACTGAGTATATATGCTTGTGTACTTGTGTGTGGTGATAGTAGGCAGTAGGAGGTTATTTAATTGCATCAAATTACAATTTTTTTTTAAAAATTTACCATTTAACCTTTTGCTGAGACAGTTTGTCATCATGTTGTCCACATCACAGAGCCAGACTCACCCACCAGCACAAGCAGTCCACATGCTGGATCAGGCATGAGCAATCTGTTCATTCACTGACAAAATGCTTGTCCTTGCAGTCGCGTCACCTTGGAATCTGACATTAAATCTGTGAATTCTGGCGTTTTGTTTATGGTTATACAAGGGTCCATAGGGCGTTTTTAATGACAGCTCAGTTGGTCCCAATTAAATGACAAGATTAAACACATTTTGGGTTGCAATGCAGTGATGCTTTCTTTCTTTCTTTTTTTCTTTAATTTTATGTTAATATTTGCCTTTTATCTAGCAAGACATCAGAGACAGATCACCATAGAGACAGATGCTCCCAAGCCTCCCCCCAAAAATGTATGTGTATACATATATATGTAAATATGTAAATATATAAATATATATTAGTTCAACATAAAATCTTTTTAAGTGAAGTTAAATGAAAAGATTATTCCCCTTGTGAAACAAGGGGAAACTGAGTTAACAGACCACACAGACTGAAGACAGAGAAGTGAGTCAAGGATGAACCCACAAAAAAAAAAAAAAAGACTAGAAATACTGAACAGGCACCACTATAATAAAAGTATTTATTTGCTCCACATAACTCTAATCATTCACTGATGTTTTGGCCCATCAAGATCATTAAATCTTGTGCAGAAAAATAAAAATATTTATACTGTAATTATATACACTCCAAGCAGCTATCAGTGCCTATTCATTCAAAACTCTTTCAAAACTCATTCAAATTAGTAGTATACAAACGTAATGTTTAGGAGACATGCTTGGCTGGTGAAAAGCCCAGCAGTCATAGATAATGACCAACATTAGTCACTCAAACAATCAAACCTATAAGGAACACGTGGACAAAACTGTGGATGTTATATATGTCGAGTTATGTATATTTGTTGTATTTGGTTTTTTTTTTTTTTTGTATTGCATTGGCACCCTTGCATCCCTTCTTCTTAGTGTCCTAAATCAGTCAAATTTGAATGCACAGGCGCTGCTACAATCAGGTAAAATTACAATTTCCATTGTCTCTGATGTGTGTTCAGGATAAACACCATCATAACTTCAGATTTTGATTCCTACCCGAACAATACTGACTGTTTCCTCAATATGAGAATCTAGTGATTGTACATATCTGTAGTTAGAGCGCAAACATGCACTTATAATGAACCATGACTTTTCATGGCACAGATTCTCCAAAGTACAAACAACCTAGGGCCAAAAGCATGGGGCTCAGGTGTCTCAGGTGAAGCCTGCAGCTAACTCACTGACTTCATGGCAAAATTAGATTTCCTGTTTGCTTCACCCAAAGCATGTTGGCAACTGCAGTAGTAAAGAAAAAAGAAAAAAAAAAACTAAAAATATATCCCTCACAAATAGGAGTGAGAAAGTCCATGAAAAATAGTTTATTTTATTCATTTTACTCCATGAATACCTGTTTTTGACAGTAAATATTTCTAATCTCCCTGGTGCACTGACATTTTTTTCTATCATTTCATTTGCCAATATTTGCATAAAAAGCACACAACTGTCATAACAGGGACTGGGTTCGCATTCACAGTTCCATCTGCAACAATAGCACTTTGGTTATGGTTAGGGAAAGATGGTAGTTTTGGTTAAATGCAGATAAACACATTGTTGCTGAACTCTGGTTTCTATATTAAACCAGACCCCAGTCTTTCCCTAAACATAACCAGAAAGAGAGAGGTCTATGAGTCTACTGTATTTATAAATGAATTCCTGCTTGGTTTGTGTGAGTGCATTTGCATAAAGTTTGGTTGAGATTTCTACAATTAATATACATGAAAAAAGCACCTCTGTAAAATGGTTCATTTCTATTGAGACTGTTCAGAGAGGTGCATTTTCAACTCTGTTGAAGGAAGAGAAATTGTACTAGATTGCACTAAATGGTACAGGTGTTGCTCTTATTACGTCCGGCCTCTGTTTGTGTGCTCAAATGCGCAGCATGCAAATGTAATTGGGAAAATGTGTTTGCGTGAATGCGAAAGCTGTTTTGGCCTGTCAACCTACACCTTTCCTTCTCCCTGTCATCTCTTCGGGCGTGCGGGCACTGGAGCGTGAAGGCAAGCACCGCTTCCCTCCTCATTGAGGATGCCAGTCGTCTCCTCTGGTGTCCTGCAGGCACAGCGGCAGCCGACAGATGCCAAAGAGAGGGGACAGAGGAAGACATCGAACTTATAACAACAACAGCGGCAACAAATTCGAAAAGTGGGGAACACGTTGGCCCATCGGAATCACTCCATCACTTGCTTTAACAATGTTAAGGAGGGAGAGGTGTGTGTGTGTCTGTGTGTTCCTGTCTACATGAGAGAAAAAGAAAGAGACAGAGAAAAAACATCCGTGACAAAGAGAAAAAAAAAGAATGCGCGGGGGGAGGTTAGAGTTAGTGCCAGTGCCCACAAAGGAAAAAGGATTCCAGTGTATCTGACCTCTTTTTTTTCATTCTACTTCCCCCTTAGAGAGCTGGAATAACTAATAAAATTAGGCATGAATCTCAGGCTGATCTATTTGGTGTGATGAACCGGAAAAGAAAATCACAGCCTCAGTATGCACTTTGATAAGGAATCCAAAAGGAATAATGAAGTGCCAAAAATCACCCCACTGCTTGTAGGATACTTACTGTAGCAGTTGCAGGAGGCAGGGCTGGCTCCATTTAACATGACAATTTGCAGCAAAAAAAATGTATCATTTCTTTTATTATTATTATTATTATCCTGTAATTCATAGTTGAAATTTCTATGAAAAATACATCAAAACGCCTGCGTTCGTGGTAGTGTAAGACTGTCTTGTGCAGAGGAAAGATTGCAAAGTAGAAAGCCTCACTGGTTGTCAGGTCAATTGAAAGATTTGGGCCGTGGCATTCTAATATGCTACAGACAGCTGAATTGATTTTTAACTTATGGAAGGCATGTGTGTGCAGAAGGTGCAGTGCCTTTTAAAGCAGCATGAAGAAGAAAAGAGTCAAACATGATTATGCCTCTCTCTTCTCCACTTCTGTCCTTCTCTCTCTTCTTCCTTCATGTTTCCTCTTTGTTTTTTTTACCATCTGCCACAGAAGTTAGAGATAAAGGCACTTCCCTGTCCAACAACAACAGCCAAAGGCTAATCAGATGCATGCATTATTTGGAGAGAATATGCTTTTACTCTACTCCTTCTAGCTCCGACATTATCTCAAGTACACACAAGCCCAGACGAAGATAATAGGAAGGAGGGATTACATTTATTTCCCCACTGCCAGATATCCAAGAGATATTTCCCAGTAGTTCTACTCGACATCCCACTTCTCCTCTCTCAGCTCTTGGAGGGATCAGTGTAACATGCCAAAACAATGTTTCTGCAGCGTCTTTGTTTTCTCACTTCATGCTCTCACGTCTCATTCCAAAAACTGAGAGCTTAGCACCGCGGAAGAGCTGGGGAGTGTACCTGGCACAGGACTTTAATCACTACAAAACAGTTTCAGCCGAGTCCATTTGTTTGAGTCGGATTCAAACAGTCTAGCAAAGTCACACCTGAGAAGGAAAGAGTTGTGCCATCGCTTCCTGGTTTTGGCAAATAAAATAGGCTATAAAATGCAAGCTAAAGGCCAGTTAGAATAGGTAAATCTAGATAAAGGCTATGTAATTATTAAACTAATGAAATTTAAGACTAGATTTAATCTTGCTTTATATTATGGTATGAATATAAACTATATAGACTTATATTTAAACTCAAAGATAACTGCATTGTTTAGAACTCCAAAGGTGGATTCCTCATAGAAAAATGAGAGTTGGGTTCAACTGACCAGAGCTCTTACTTTATACAATGATGTCACTTCTGAAAATATGGTCATTATGTTGTCAAGCTGTTGTCAAGAACACAAAAGGAGAGGACCCAAACTCAGAAACCCTAAGACGGACAGATGAGTGAATTAAAGTCCTTTTATATGAACTCAAAGTCATTGGATAAAGTCCAGGGCAAGGAAACAAAACTGAAGCAACTAAAAATCATGCACAAGAAACAAAAAACACAAACTCCAGTCCAAAACTCCAAAGTCCCTACTTAAGGGTGAACATGGCAACTGAGGAAAACCCAAAGGGAAACAGAATACAGATCCAGAAGAGTTCACAGGCAAAATCCAGGGCTACAGACAGGAGCTCAGGAACACAGGGACAACAACAGCAGGCACTAACATGAACAAAAACACAGCAGGAACAGACACAGGCAAATGCTGGTACAAACACAGACTGAGACACAGACAAACTGACAAGAAGAGAGGGGAACAACAAGACTTATATACACATGGGTAATGGGCAACAGGTGAATCACATTAGGGCGGGGCAGGCAATCACAAAGGTGGAAAACCAAACTAAGCCCAGATACACTAGGGACAAAGCCTCAAAATAAAACAATACTAACAAAGAACCAGGAACAGGGACACAACAAGAAGGATTTCCATCTAAATCCAGAAATACTGAACAAACTCAAGAACCAAAAACTCCAAGTCCAAACTCAGTCCATAACAGTTTACTCCAAAAGTCCAAAGCAGAGTTCCACAGAAGTTTTAGAAAATCTTTCAAAGGAGTTCACAACAGCCTCCTCAGGGCAGATCATAACAAGCATTGGTTTTAGACAGTAAGCTCAAGCAGGAATTTGCTCTTCCACCCAAATCCACACAGTGAGTACAAAAACTGTTAGATCATCTCTGTAATCATGGATTTAACATATAATCTTAAATTAGTAAGACAGAGTTCAAAATGAAAGAGTCCAAAACAGCTACAGTGCTGAATAATACATTACATTGTCACTAAAACTCTGATTGATGTATACCTCGGTGGCATAAACCTGCAAAGTGTAATTAAAATGGAAATCCAAATGCATGTAAAGTGCACATTATACAACATGAGGTGTGACTTTTTTGTTT
The DNA here is from genome assembly GCF_017976425.1 of Toxotes jaculatrix. NCBI lineage: Eukaryota > Metazoa > Chordata > Actinopteri > Toxotidae > Toxotes > Toxotes jaculatrix. Next base: position 10,081,830 of record NC_054409.1, on the reverse strand, counting down.
CTAATCATTTTGTGACTTTAATTTTTTGTGAGACTTTGAAAAACTTGCTCTCTATTTACTCGAGCAAGATCCAGCACACTGAGATCCTGTGGCTGAGTAATTCCATATTTAGATTTCAGTATCCATCATCCCTCACCTTCTGTTGTTTAGATATTTGCAATATTCACAGCATACATCACACACATGGAAGCGATCCAGAGAAAAGCACCAAACCATCTTGAATATTCTCCATCATCTGACAGATGAGATGCAATTATGCTTGTTCAGTTGTGAGGCTGTAGGCAGGTAGATGTGTAATTGCCTCTACAAAACCAACACCAACACCAGACTGGTACTGGGTAGTTCCTCCCTTTGCTCTCAGAGCAGCCTGCATTATTCGAGGCGTGGATTCCACAACATGTCCGAAACTTTTCTTTAAGATTCTGCTCCATGTTGACATTAAAGCATCCCATAATTTCTGCACATTTGTCAGCTGCACATTCAAGTTGCCAATTGCCGGTTTCACCACATCCCAAAGGTGTTCTACTGGATTCAGATCTGGTGACTGGGGAGGCCACTGAACCCGTTGTCACGTTTATGAAACCAGTTTGAGACGACCTTTGCTTTGTGACGTGGTACATTATCATGCTGGAAAAAGCCATTAGAAAGTAAACTGTGGCCATAAAGGGATGCACATGGTCAGCAACAATACTCAGACTGGTATTAAGGGACTCAAACTCTAACCCCCTCCCACCATTACACCATCAGCACCAGCCTGGACTGTTGACTCAAAGCAGCTGGGTCCATGGATTCATGCAGTTGATGCTAAATTCTGACCCTACCATCTGCTGCCTCAGCAGAAATCCAGATTCATCAGGCCAGGCTACGTTTTTCCGTCTTCAACTGTCCAGTTTTGGTGAGCCTGTGCCCACTGCAGCCTCAGATTTCTGTTCTTGGCTGACAGGAGTGGAACCTGACGTGGTCTTCTTGCTGTTGTTGTTCATTTGCCTCAAGGTTTAATGTGTTGTTCACCCTGAGGTGCTTTTCTGCTCATCACAGTTATAAACAGTGGTGATCTGAGTTGCCGTAGCCTTTCTGTCAGCTCCGACCAGTCTGACCATTCCCCTCTGACCTCTCTTTCTGTCTACAGAACTACTGCTCACTGGATTCTTTTTTTTTGTTTGTTTTTCACACCATTCTGAGTTAAACTCTAGAAACTGTTGTGTTTGAAAATCCCAGGAGATCAGCAGTTTCAGAAACACTCAAACCCGTCTGTCTGACACCAACAATCATACCACAGTCAAAGTCACTGAGATCAAATTTTTTTCCCCCATTCTGATGTTTGATGTGAACACTAACAGAAGCTCCTGACCTGTATCTGCATGAGTTACCAGTTTTAATGTTATGGATGAATATGGTCCATATGATGTGTTTGTTTGCTTGTAGCCCTTGCAGGTGAGTCCTCAAGTGAGCTTAATATTTTTTTGTGTGTTGGCCAGAGCAGAGGTCTGTGTGTGTTTGTCTTTCTATCAATATATGTTTAGCATTTTTTTTGCTCTGAGTTTTGCTCACACAATTGCTCCCTGGGTGATTAATATTAATATTGACATTGGTGATAAAAGGATTGTTTTCCCAAGTAATTTCCATCTGCCCTTCAGCGGGCGAGACAGCAAGCAGCCAACACGCTGGCTAATCCCTCCATCTCTCTCCTGAGTCCTGCTTGTTCAGGTGATGGCATTATTTAGGCCAGCTGACATGGCTTAAACAGTGTGCTTCCAAATAGTACATAATAACCAGGTCATTCCAAGGTGAGCGACGCGGTTGTGGATGGTGTGAAAGGGCTCGGGGGGGAGGATACCACTGACCTCTATGGCCCCACGCTGTCTCTGTTTGTCAAAGAGCAGCTGGGGCATGCTCTTGTTTTCTCGTCAGTTGGGCTGTGTAGTCAATTCAAGTTATTTATTTATACAGCGCTTCATCAAGAATGACTTCTACAACAACGCCCTCTGCCCAGATCGAACTGATCAATAATCAATCACAAAACTCTGAACCCAAACAAGACACAGTGTTGGAGAAATATAACAAGGTATAATAAGGTACAACAGATATAACAAGAGCAGCCACACCACCAACATCAGTAAATGGGAAAAAATAAAGTGGAAGAAACCTTGGCTTAGCTCAGGTCATCAGTGAATTTCAGAACATTTTGGTTAGAGCTATCATGATGAATTTCTTCATTTTTTTTCCTGAAAGCCAAGGCCAGTTTCAGGTGATGCAAGACTCAGTGCAGCTAGTGGTTTCTCACTATTCCTTTGCTCAACCGGATTGGCAGCAGTGTTCCAGAAAAGGCAGAACAGACGGATACTGCGAACAAGTCAATATGGACGTAAATGATGCAGGATTTAAAATACTTTAAAGACTGAAATGCATTTGACATGATTGCTTAACCTCAGGGATACACATACAGTGCATTTGAGAAAGTAACATGGAAGGAAATGAAATGAAATTACAATAATTGTGACACTGTGGAAGGGGTCGCTTTCAGTTCTGAACCTACAGAGAAGTGGAATCTGCAGCTCCCTCAGCTTCACATATCTTTCTAGTGAGCTTCAGTTCACTGTTTATCTGTCCAGCCCGCAACTTTACTATTCTGGTTCACCGTCACCGCTCTCAGAGCCTTGTTTTTGAAAGCAGCAGGCAGCTGTTTTCTGTGACAAGGCTCAGAGGAGAAAATAAATAAATAAATAAATAAAATCACCGTACACAACCTGCTCAGCACCAAACAGCAGACAGACAGTCAGGAACTAGCAAGAGAACATAGTGGAGCATTAAGCAGCTAAAGAGCCGGATATTTCCCTCATCAACTGGTACAGAGCAAAAACTAAACGTCTTGACTAAAAATCAAGTCAGGTTCATTTGAATTGCACTTACGCAATCCAAGGCTCTTAATAAATACTAAGGAAATACACAAACTGAAAACCAAATCAGCAAACACATACAAAAAACTGAGAAAAAAAGTGAAAAGAAGGTAAAAGAAAAAAAAAACCATAGTGATGAGAAAACCGAAAGCTTTTCAGTTCTCTTTCAAATGTGCAAACATTAGCGACTGATCTCAGGTCATCTGTTGGTTTGTTCCAGAGAGCCAGAGCAGAGTAACTAAAAGCTTCATCCGAAGACCTGGACATTATTCTGTGCACAGTTTGAAGATGACTAACAGATGACCTGGCGTGTGTGGTTGGAATATAGTCAGTGAGCAGGTCAGTTATATACCGGGGAATGAAACCATTAAGTGCTTTATACACCAGAAGCAATACTTTGACTTTCAAAGTTAAGATCAGCATCAAGAATGACTCCAAGGATCGCGACCTGCTCGCTGTATCTTAGAGGCAGTGAACCTAAACATGACTATTTCACCCATCTCTGTTGCTGAGGATCTACAACTAGTCTCTTTATACAGCTTGCTCATTATGTGGCAAAAGACAGACCGTGAATGTTGAGCTAATGTTCATCAGGTGGCCGGAAACACAACTCCAAAAAATGAACGCTAATATTGCTCCTTAAATCTATATGTGCAAACATGCAGGTGTTTGCTATCAAGTTTGCCATATCGACTTAAAAGGTGATGGTGTATCAACACTGTATTCACAATTTGTTTGCTCTGCCCCCCAAGCGGCCAAAACAATCAGTTATTGTAGGTTTATGTTTAATCTGAATTGTTTAAATCTGTGTTAAAACAGGTGACAAACACATGGCCCCTGACACATTATGGCTGCTGCGTCTATGTCTGCTGAAAGTGGCTATTTACACACCTACCACTAAATCTAACGTGAACTAAAGAGTTAAACTTAGGTTTAAGTCAGGGCCTAATTTACTTTAAATGTTAAAAATCAGAAAGTGTTTCGTACATGTTGCTAAGACAAATAACATTTATTTCTATGCAAATAAGAATGAATTTCTCATTATATCAGGTTCAATAGGTGCTGGGATCAAACAGCATAATGCAGATTAGTCTGGACAGAGACAATGAGATAAAGAAACAGAGGAGACGCAAAAAAAGGAAAAAAAGAAAAAGATGCAGCAGTGACTTCCAGGCCAACACTGCACCTGCATCCACTGCCAGGTACAAACCTGGCATTGGACCAGCATCTGAGAAGAAGGAAAGACAAATACTCAGCAACACACACACACATGCACTTACACACAGTCATGCCGACCCACACACAGAGCCACACAAAGTAAACGTGCAGGAGCAGCGAAGAGTGTGCTCCTTTTCACTGGGTTCCCAACCATTGGTTATTTATTATCTCACTCTTTGTCCACAGTTTGAACCTCACTCCAGTTCTAGTTATTTCTGAAAGAGGAGCTATTTTTATTGTTCATCTCGGCCTTCTCCCCATTTATTCTCTATCTCTGAACGTTTCAACATGGTCATGTGGGCGTTGGGGCTTTCGATGCGCTCTGCTGACTGCTCAGATTATTGTTATCCATCATTTGTTTATATTCTCATTTAGAAAAGGAGGGCGCTTCCATTATTGCATTATAATTTCCTGCAAAGGTTACACAAGGCCACAGCCAACTTTAGTTTTGCTCTCCCTGCTCCCTCACACCCTGCACGGCGAGATTTTCTTCGTGGCACAATGTTAATGCGCACATGACTCCGACTGAAAGTCCTCCACACAACGTGAAGCTGCTCCCTCTGAGCACTACCCACATTTCTTCTTTTCATTGCCGTAATGTCAGTGCCACAAAAAGCCTCGCCACAGAGGTTGACAGTGAGCAGAGGCCGACGCCACACACAGACACTGCTGTTTTTCACGTTTCTACAAAAAGCTTTGCTCCTCTGAACACCAACTGTCTTGAGCCTTTGCTCCTTTAGAGCTCAAAGAGTAAGTCAGAAATATACAAATGAAAATGCTTCCTTTGAAATACCAGAGTACATAAATAGATTAATCCCAATCCATTTTGCCAGTTAGAGGCATTCTCATAATTATTTTAGAAAAAAAAAAATATGGTGACAAAACTGCAACCTCAGAGGAGACGAAAATAAATGCAATGCACATCATTCTGTTTATATTAGACAGTGTTTTTATATCCAACTTCAAAAGCAAAATATAACAGAGTAATCCTAAAATAATTTTTTGATGACTGTAGATTTTCCAGGTCTTTTTGTCATTGCTTATATAGTGTATAGTCTATTTTGCAGCTCTGCCATGAGCAAAGCCTTCTTGGCATTGCTGTTTTCTCCTAAGCGTATTTCTGCCAGACCCACGGCGACATTCTTTGACACAAAGAGACACAAAAAGACATCTGTTTTCTTCAGAGATTCTGTCCCATTCCTGGTGAGTGAAATGTGGTTCATGGCCCTTTACGAAGAATTTTATATTAGACATGTAGAATTATTCTTGAAGTGCAGATGCCTACTCAATACTTCTTTTTTTCCCCTAATCGCTACACTTTGCCTATTTTTTGAGCTTTTTTTTCCGTTCAAATGCAGCTTATCTGCTCTCTCTACCATCATTGCTGTGACTTTCCACCAAACTAATCTCTAAAAACGAAACTTCAGTCTCATCGAATTATTTAAGCGGATTTACCTCAAGTAGTTGGTCATTACATAACGGTCCTTTATGCCCACTGTACATGAGTAATTCTTCTCTGACATAGCATGATATAGAGATATGGATTGTCCTCAGCTAGCCACTGAATGAATGTTAAGGCAAAGATATTCAAAGATTGCTTTGCAAAGTCTCTGAAGCTGGAGTATATCTGTCCTCATTATTCTGATATGATATTGCCCTAAGACAGATCAGGCAGCAGATGCTAACTACTCCACTAAGCTTGAATAACCCCTGAAATCTTTGCCCAGCCTTATTTTTCATTGCTGCATTGATAATGTTTTTGCAGATATGCTTATGATGGTCTTTCTAGGTATAGAAACTTCTCTTGGTTTGGCTGAAAGCCTAGAGGATCAACATTATCATTGTTGGCCAGAGAGGAGCTGCCCAGAAGCTTGTCCCCAGAGGCTGGTTAATGAGAGGACAGAGAAAGGGGAAGTGGAACTGAAGCACCTGGAAGCCTGATGTTGTCAGAGTACAGCAGAAACGCCCGCAGTGAATGTGTTGACATGGCCACAGGGCCTCTCCAGACAGTGTCACGACCCCGCTCTGCCTCCCGGCAAGCCGGCAACATCGTTTATCCAATGTGTTAGCCCCGTAGCTGCGGTTAGGGTGACTTAACACAAGATGACTCCACGGCTAAGGTAGAATTCCTCAGGATACACGATTCATCGGAGAGGATACTGGCCCTCTTAGCATCCCATTTATAATATTGTTAACATGACAAGACACATAACCACCTCTGGAACACGCCATGATATGTGTATGATGTTACTGCTCAGTATCAGGGCAATGAACTGCATCATATTTCTGTAACAGGGTCTTGAGTTGGTGAAATACCCTCCTCTCTGAAAGGCCAGTAGCTAGTCTGTCTTAAGTGTTTATCTCTGGATTACTGCAAGGTGCATGTGTGGTGTTTAACCTAGATTTTAGTGTGCAGAGGTTTGATGTCAAACAATTCACAGATGACTTCAGAAATGATTTCAAATAAAACATGGAGGCAGGCTCATTCATACCACTGAGAAAAAAAAAAAAGGTTTGACTTTGAGAAAAGGAAATTGGCATGAAAGTCATCAAATGCAGCATGGTTAGATGGAAAAACAACAGCAAATATATATTTTAAAACACATATTCAAATGTTGTCTACGGCAATCGTCACTGTCAAAGCCACCCCCCCCCCCCCCCCAAAAAGCACAAGCTCAGCATTGCGTATGTAATGTAAGGGACAGCCATTGTTTTGAGAATGGGTTGCACTACCATAGCTTGTCAACCAATTGAGAGCTATGTGCACTGCTTTATCGACCTGGTCTTAAAGGGTAGGCAGTTTTTTTTTCTTGAAGTTTGTCTGAAAACAATGCTTTTTACTTACTATACTTTCTTTATAGAATTCTCACAGGACACATGTTGTGTATGGTGTAAAGAACTGTAGCACTGCAAAGACATGAAAAATAAAATTCAAATTTGACTTCGCTGTCTTCACCTATACACAAGTATAAATAAATAAGAACAATCACAGCTTTGCTATTCTGTTAACAGCTTCAGAAGATATGCATGTAGGCAGGCACTGAGGCTCAGTAACTACCACAGGAGACACTTCAGGCAAAGCCCCAGCTGCACTAGTGTCCAGCATTACAGAATGTATCAGTGCAGGGCAGCTCCCAGTGAATGTGTGCAACTGTATGAATGTTAAGCAAGGCATTGTTGAAAGCAAGCCTGCGTGCTCAGCAAACCCTCCCTGAATAAATAAAGCTTAAAATAGAGAGAGGAAGACATGTGACGAAGGTCATGAGACAGATTCCATGATCTTGCAAGTTCACATTATGCACCTACGCTGCTGAGACACCGAGGCAGCCCATTAAATAGAATTTAATATAAAGAAAGAAACAGTATTTCAGGGGCATAAGCCAAGGCTTTGGCAGGACGGAACCGCATTTCACAGAGTGCTGTGCAACTTTGTCAGGTAAACGTGACTGTTAGGGACAAGCGAAGATTGATGGAATCTTTTTTCCCCTTGGCTCAGCAGTCTTTGATTTCCACAGCACAAGGGAGGAAGAAGGGGAGAGGGAACGGAGGAGGAATGATAGATAGGAATTCATGTCATTTATATCCCTAGGTCAGTCTATCACACAACTGAGAGAGAGAAGAGAGAGCCGGAGAGAAAGAAAGATGGTGACACACGGATACAGTCTTGAAATATAGAAAACGTCTGTGTTTATAGCCACCACCTCTGAGTGTTTTGCAGTAACTGGCGTATGGGTTCAGACATTTCTGTGAGCGTGAGTGCAGTGATTCATGCTTTCTCAATTAGCATCTGGGTGCTTTTGTCTGATTGAATGAAACAACTCTTTTCCAGTCCTTGAAGCATAACTGTGTAGTGCTTTACAATTTCCACCTATTCCTGCCTTGCCATCTAAAATTTACCAGGAGGCAATGCAGGAAGATGATTTGGATTTTACAGCAGAAGTGCTTCTCATAATTATTGTTTCTGCAGAGACATTGATTGATGTGAGCCTTCAGGGTCTTCAGGCCAGATTGAATAACAAGCTTTACAAAAAAAAAAAAACTGGGACATGGTGGCCAGTAGAAGACATCAGTGCTTTTATCATTACATCACATGTTTTGTTGGTTTCCACTATGAGCCTTTTACTGGTTGTACTGCCACATGGAAGCAGCTACTTTGCTCGCAATTTGTCCTACTATGTAATGATGTATGCACTTATGTGAACTGATGAATTAGAGCTTTTTGTAGTCATGGCTGCATGACCACAGTAAGATCGTCTGCTATTTTCTGACATTGAGCATGAAAAACACTCCAGAAATATAAATATATCCAACAAAGATTCATCTCTTATCAGTCAAACAAGCATGGATAATTTTGCTTTTTTTTTTTTGTGCAATGCAACTGTTGCCATGTATTATGTGCCAGTTTCTTATCAAGAGCACAGTTGGTGCTTCATCTATTTTGACCATTTATGATTTTGGATTCTGTTTAGAATATTTCTACTTGCCATATTCTACTAGGGCACTATTATATGTTTGTAGCAGAGAGAAGGCTTAAAGAAAGAGGGGTTGCGACAACGCCACCTGAGCAAGAGGCAGTTTTGAAGGTTTTAAAAGAACTTTATTTAACAAAAATAATTAACAAAATTGAAGCGTCAAAAAGAAAACATCAGGCACTAAAGGGAAGGGTCCATAAATCTAACCACCCGTGACACCGCACACCAACGAAAGAAGGGATCGTGAAGAAACACCACCACCAGGGATCGACACCTCAGGCCCTCAGCACCTGTTTGAGAAAGGAAGAAAATTAAAAACAGGCTACACAAGTGCTACACATCCCTAGTGCTGTCGAAATGATCTAAAGAAACCAATTCAAAATAAATCCAAATAACAAAAGACAAACTAAAACAAATGTTACTAACAAATAACATAACTTAAAATATTGTGAAGGTCTCTGTAGAGTAGACCAGCTCAGGACTCTTACATAGCCAGCACGTTACAGAGCAGGACAGCGCAAAAGAACGGCAGTATGCAAAAGAGCAGCAGTCACAAAACCCAAAACAGCACACTCCACAGACCAGCAGAACAAAAGAACGGCAGAAAAGAAGAACAGCACACCAGAACAACAGAAGAACAGAACAGCAATGTATTCAAGGAGTGGCAGCCAGTGGCAGGCCAAGCAATCGCCAGAAGAAAGGCATATAAACAGATTTAATAATGATAGTTGGATTATTCCTTTAAAGAATAACTTTAACCTGTACATTCCACTCTAGCCTGGCCATACGGCGCAGCTACTCGCAGGATTAGAGAGTTTGAACCCCAAAGGCCGCGGCTCGGCCACGCTGCAGCTCAAAATATATATTACTAGCCAACCGGAAGCTAAGCCACAGACACACAAAGGGCAGGCAGACAACAGCGATTTGCCAAACGGACACGCAAAAGCACCCAGAAGAAATCCTGCGGCGCAATCCGTCTCCCACCGCGCCAGCAGCCAGGCGCGCTGCACACATAAAAACCACATTAACCATGCGCTCATAGCGGTGCACCCTACCTGGATACGTGGAGGGAGGTGCATCGACGGCTGCCACAAACAACAACTATTGCGTCCGGTCAAAGGAAGTCACGGCCACGATGAACAAAATGCTCCGCCACGCCAGGCCACAGCCACCACGGAGGGGAAGAGCGGAATGGGAGGAGAAACCGAGGTGTAGGGCACACCTGTATATAAAAAGAACAGCTCCGTGTACCAAAATCTGCCACAGTGCCATGTAGTGGCCGGGAGGGAGAAGGTCCTTCGGCTACAGGTTCATGTTCATATATGTCATTATATATTACACACATTATATGTTTTTATAACTTCTACATAATCTTTGCTGTGTGGCAGAGAAACTAATTACATTCTGCAGAAACTTTCTTTTTAGATATCTTAAAAATGTCACCATTGTTGTTTTCCCACAACATTTTGTATTTTCTTTTAAATAACTACAAAAAGAAATCAATAATCTTGCCATGCATTAATCATAATTCTGGTGACTTTTCTGCTTTTCTACTGATTTAGTCTTTTTAAGTGATGCAGTAATAAAGTATTTTATTTATTTCATTGTTACTCCCTCCCCCCCAGCTGCTGATGCTTTGCTGTAGTCTTGGCAAACAGTCTCGAGGTCTCTCCATCCTCCTGACCGCTTCACCCCCAGATTCCCCCTTCCCCTCCATTTCTCTCTGTTCTCAGTTTTCAACCTTCTAAATCTTAACATTTTCCTTCAAAATGATTTTCCCCGTTCTACCCTCGACACTCCCTCACTCCAAAATCAAGTTGAGAGAAGTATCATTCAATTGCATTTTTTTTTATCTCCCCTCTAGCCTTGTTCTCACACTCTCACTTATTCTCTCTAGCTCTCTCTCCCCCTTTGTGCCCCCTCTCCCTCTCTGTGTATAAACCTGCCTGACTTTCTCTGTTGAGTGACATGCCTTTCAATCTCTGATGGATTTTCTTTGCCTTCTGTCCCTTTTATTCGCTTCTTTCCACCTCCCACACACACAGATTTTGTGTCCTAAAAGCTGCAATTGTACATCTTACTGTAGGCAGAAATTCCCTCCACACTGTTACCCATCCGTCCCATTCACTGTGCAAACACAGGATATGTGTCCCGCTCATCCATCTGATCGCATCCATTTCCTCTGTGGTTTGTTCACACAGATTTGCAGTTCAAAACGAACACACTCAGGTTCATATTTACACAGCCAAACAATTACCACATTGTGCCACAACATTGCAACAGCATGTTAAATGACCTGTCATTGGTGTCTGTACAGCAAAATCCTATAGTTCCAAAGCCAGGCTAATTCTATGTAAGCCCATCAATTGGATCCTACTGAGGAGAAAAACCCATGAGTTATTTCTGCACGTGCTCATCCACAAGACACATTACTCATCTGAGTGTTCATCCATAGACTGTAGGCATCAAGCATTCCCCATAAGTGAACAGTTTGTTCATATGCAAATGTGCCCCTTCTAATCCTCTATTATTCTGTATTTGCATGCTGTTCTGAAAATTTCTCAACCCCCCCCCCCCCCCCCCTCCTCCCTCCACCTGCCTTTCATCATACAAAACAAAGGTGTTTACACGATTCAGTGCAGCGACTGCTGCAAGATATTTGAGGCACTGCAGAGATGCAAATTAGACACCAGTAAAATTCTGTAGCCACTAATCCATTTTCTATGCATATTCACACTGTGCCATCTCTTTCATAAATCAGAATAAAATGTCAAGACATGATAGGGCCTTGACAAACTCTTATGATTGCCTTAAGCAGGACAAATGTCCATGAAAAAAACATCAGGCCGTTAAATTAGAGAGTGTGGCATTAGTGATGGGACATGACATGACCAAACACACACCTAATTTATGTTTAGATTCACATTACGTAAACTTTCCTTCATCAGCATAGTTGCACGTGTGGGAATTGCAGTCTTAGACTTATCGCAGATCCCGTGAGTTTTTGACCAGTGTTGGCTCAATTGATCAGTGTTTTGGTGAAGAGTCTGGAATTTGTGTGTATCTTGTGCTCTTCAGTACTTGAACCCAGAAATATAAATATAACTGTGTGTTTACATGGAAACTCCACAGAGTACCTTTAAGTTATGAATATTTTAATTTAAAACTAACCACCATGGGTAAATATTTTATGCGAGCATAATATATTCAAGATTAAAAATTCAGGATTCAATGCTTTATTACATGATTGATTGGGATTTTTCTCAGTGAGCTGCCTTAAACAAGGACAGAAAAAGACAAAAATAGTAGAACCACTCACTCATAAAGCAAATAATACCTTAAACGTGTAAAACAGGAAGGTAAAATCCAACCCTTAAAGTAATCACAAAGGCATAAAACAAATGGGTAGAATAAAATAAAATCCAACACAGAAGAACACCATAGATAAAACACCAGCACCTGTAGGGGAATTAGAGGCAACATCAAACGACCCACTAGATAAAGTGCTTCAAGTGCATTAAAAACATCTGCCTTATTGCACAATTATTTAAGCCTGCCGAGTGGCCTGCAGTGCTAAGTTTAGAGTGTTAAGGAGGCAGACAGCTTCAGGATACACTATGTGCTATTCTGGAACCTGGGTGTTCTGGTGTAATGCTTCTTAGTCTTTTGTGAGAAGGAGGGGAATTAAGATGGTTGTTAGCCCGGTGAGGGTGGGGGTGGCTTTACAACTCTGAGGCCCTTCTTTTGTAATCTAGGCTATTAGATTTTCGCTACAGGTGTGCAGATTGTGTCCAGTAATTTTGGATGTAGCACATAACACTTTGTCCAACTGTATCCTGTCCTCAGGTGACATGTTACCAAACCACACAGTTGCTGCGTAGGTAGGGATGCTCTCCACGGCTGCTCTGTAAGATTGTACCATTCCTGTGTATACGTACGTGAAAAGAGAGGTCTCTGGTGTGCTTTCTTGAGAATAGTAGTGGAACAGAATTTGTAGCTGACCACTTTCAGTGCTGTTGAACCAAAGTTAATTGGTCCCTACAGCTCCTGCAAAAGTCCACTACTATTTCCTTGGTTTTGAAAATATTTAATTCCATTCTTGCTTTACACCAGAGATAAACCCTCACTTCTGTAAGCTGTTTCACCGTTTGTTAGAGATCAAACCCTCCACTTTAGTGTCATCAGCGAATTTAAACATCCCAAAAAACTGGGAAATGCAGTCCTTTGTGTGCAATGAGTAGAGGAGTGGGGACCGAACACATACCTGTGGGGCCCTAATGCTCATGTTTAAGGGTTTACAGAAGTTAAGTTTGACCACCTGCATCCTCTCCAACAAAAAGTAAAGGACCCATTGACACAGGAACTGTTCAACTTCAGCCTGGATAGCGGACTGCAAAAACAGAACCTTTACTAACTTGGCTTACTTTGAACAAAAAAAAAAAGAAGACAAACTCTAAAAATGAAGATTGATGACATGCACTGCGTTTCGCTACCAAAGGAGGGAGCGCCAAAGACACAGCTGCTCTTTTCTATACAAATTCTATACACAGTGTCTTTGAATTTGCACAATTAAATCACCTAGCAGAAATGTTGGGGGGAAACAATATTACATACTATTTCCAGACATGAAAGACGTGCATGTGTGCCTTGTACTGTGTGAAGTCACATGTGACTGTTTCCTTACATAGTCACAATTAATCAAAATGGAGAAAATTCATTGCAGCCCGCTGGTAAGAGAATTATTTCTGTACCTGGAAAGCAATAGCTAATTTTCCCATTTATGTCAGTGTCTGAGGTACTGAGGTACTATGTCACCTGCACTGCAAGTCCCACACACAGTTGGCTGAACACTCTGTATTTCATCTCTGTTGGTATTTGCGCACATATGTAGGCCTCAAAAGGCCGTGCCAACAAACACACACCTAATTTGCATAATATGGTGATTGATTGGCTCAAATTACCTCTCAATTCTACTGGTGACACAATTAGATTTGATGATGCATTTAATGGCTCTCAACAACGTGTGTAGTTTTTGTGTACGTAGGACATTCAACCAGAGTGTTGTCGGTTCAAAATCTCAGGGACAACTGCTACCACTGAATTGTCTTCTCTCTCATCACCCAAGTAATAACTGTGATGGCAGGAATTATTGCTTTCGGTTTCATCCAAACCGACGGAAAAACTGTTGCTCTGTTTGTATTCTCCCCATGTCCTCCCCAGCAGGTGTTGCTCTGCGTTAGGAGCTACAGCTTCCTGTCAGACAGCTGAAAGGAGAACACTTGACAGGAAGAAAATATTCACTCTGCCGATTTGTCATCCTTCTTGTTCCACTCATCTGGCTGGGATGAGGAGGGGACGGGGTAACAAGGAGGATATCTTTGGAATATCTGTTTAACATCCTAATTGGAAATGACAAGCACAGTGGCGCGTTCAGCCCTGCAGGGGAGATCAAAGAGTCGGAGCTCCGTGAGACACAGCATTATGGATCGGAACCAAACCGATCCCCTCTCGCCTCAGCTAATTAACACCTGGCTCCTACTAATTAGCTAAATCCACCAGCATTCCAGAAACAGTGAAAAAAAAAAAAAAACAGTTATAAGATTTACAACCCAGTCTTGGACCTCAGTTATATCCCCAGAGCCCCTACCTGTCTGTAGGAGCAAATGTAGGAACAGGTGTTCTTCTCCCTCTGTTGTACCACACAGAGCGGAAAATAAAAACTGAAGTTAGGTGTTTGGGATTTTTCAGCCAAGTGTTTTGTATGTTTTGCTAATGCTGCCTGTTAAGTGGTCCCACTGGTGTTTTGTGCTGCACATGACGTGAATGACAGCTCTAGTCAAAAAAATAGTAATAATTGCTACAGTCTCTCTTCACTTGAATACTAACTTCATTAAAGCATGTTTACATTTTTCACATGCAGAACTGAGTTCCGCAAATGTGTAATTTTCAGAAGCTTCACACACAATAAATAAATAAATAAATAAAAATGATTAATCCTCGACAACAGGTTTGTGGTTATTGTTACCTTAATTCGAAATGAATTTATTTGCTACTGAGTTTGCATTTATAATCCAACGCCGATTGACGAAGAGCTTCAGAGACGTACAGTGGGCATGAATGAAGACTGCTGCATTAGAAAATCATCTCGGTTTGACTGCCTTGGCAACAAGAAAACAGTAATTATATTACATGATATATCCTAGCGGGGTGCTCTCTGCTAGCGCTGATAAATTTTAAGGTTGATCACCTCTCTCAAATTATTATTCTTCCATCAAGGGCTTGAATGCAAGAATAAACCGGTTATTATTCAACATACAGAGAAGGAAACTGCATTGAAAACTACTACAGCTAAACTAATGACTTACACTTTGCCCCACTTAAACTCAGGTAAAATTAAAAAAAAAATAAACCAAGCTTTCAGTGGTTTCCTCCAAAGAAGAAACAGATGTCACCCGACAACAGAAACATCATATTAAACCCAGCAACCGCAAATTAATTTTGTCAGTCTTAACTCTATTGCTATTTGCCAGCAAGATCCTCTCACCATTCCCCTTTTCCTCACAAGCGCTGTTTAAAGTTGGAGCCAATGTTTACCCAAGTGATGGAAACTGACTTAGCTTTCATTTGGCGTGTCTATAGAGGAAGATGTTGTGGGAAGTCTATTGTAACACTGACGCTTCAGGTAATGAGCAAAAGGACAGCCATTCTGTTGGCTGATTACAGACAGTAATTAAGACACTGATCCTGTAATTAACCGGCGGCAGGTATCCTGTGCTCAGAATACATCATCTTTTTCTTCCCAGTGGTCTGTTTTTCCCTTTTTTTTTTAGTTCTCACGAGGGAGATACTTATACCAATACTGCAATCAGGCATTTACCACAGGTTATCAACTTTGAAAACAACTCTTTTTCCCCTGTGTCATGGGAAGATTATAAATTTTGGCAGAGTCACTCTTTCAGTCAGTAAGCTTTCATCTGTCCCTCCATCCCCGGTCAATCTGTTGAGCTGTTTGTTTGTCTGTCTCAGGCTTGTCAGCCTCATTCTCCCACTAATCCTCCTTTTTCTCCCTCTCTGTTTTCTTCTTCCTCGCTTTTTTCTCTTCTCTGCAGTGTCCAAGACAACCTGGCATGGGTTCAGGGGCTACTTGCAGAGGCTCTTCCTCAAGTGCAGCGCTGTATTTTTGTGCAGAGCTAATTTTCACCCTGTCAAATATTTCAAATCATTTTCCCTGCCACCACTGTGGGGCCCAGAACTTCATGCATCATGTCTCAGCTTAGTCGGAGCATATAATATGATTGGGATAGACAAAATGTCACTCTCAACACAGTGCTCTGACTGTAGCTTTCTGAGACCTAGGAAAAAAAGAAAAAAAAAAGAGATAGTTAACAGATTGTTAGAGCTTTAATTGACATAAAGTGCAAGGTGTATGATTAATATTGTTTTTTTTTAATTTAGTTTATTGTGCATGATGACTTTTCTAAAGATGTTTTTATTTATGCATATGATTGTCTTGATTCATTGTTTTTAAAAGAAAACATTAGTGCATCCACCGCCCAGTCTGTACTTAGGTTTAGGCAACAAAAGCTCATGAAAGATCATGGTTTTTGTTAAATGTAAATATATCGTGTCTGAAGTCAGTGTGAACCTTAACCAAGTGGTGTGAGTGTCTAAACATAACTATAAAAAAGTGTAACAATGCTGCAGTCACAGACGAGGTTGATCTAAAAGACTACAGTGAAAGACATGCAGGCAGGGTGTGAGTAAGGGGTAGATTAAAGAAAAGCAGCAGAGACAGAGATATTCTGATTTTTAATCTGGCTCAGGGCCTAAAAATACTAGCTTCTACATGTTCTGTTACAGCTATGGCCGTATCCCAGCAGACTCCCCAGTGTTTCCTTATGTTTTCCACTTCCATGTGTTCCCAGTTCTCCCCTGTCTGTCTCTCTGTCTGTGTCTGTGTGTTGGCATGGGTGTGGTTTCCCGTCCTCACTGTCCTGGCTCCTGGTTCCCTGATCACCAGCGCACCTGCCTCCCATCAGATCATCTACCTGCAGTATATCAACCTTTGTCCATCCTGTGCCAGATCGTTGTTTCAGCATCAAATGTAATAAACGTTTCCAGGCCGATTAGTTGTTGCCCCTCGTGTTCATCCTTGTGCACGCTAACCTGTTTCTTTCGTGTCTCAGGATCATCTCCCGCCTGCCTGCTTGCCAGCTGCCTCCTGGCTTCCAAGCTAACCCCCGTCGGCCATGCTTCCCCTCACTCCATGCTCATACCCAGCCATGCTCCTCCATTACCCTTTCTCGCCCCTGCTGCTTCCGGATCCCATTCCCTGCCATCAGCCCCCAAGAGCAGGAAACTCTTGTACAAGAACTCTTTTCTCTTACTGCAGCACTCTAAACATTTTTCATTATGCAACCCAATCACATCTTTTGTTAAACCTTCCCTAACTGATAAATTCCCCCATCTTTTAAACTCCATGCCCAAAGTTTGTAACTATGTGTCCATCCTAATACTTGTGTATGATTTTTCTGGTAACAGTCAACATTCACGACACGCCTGGTTAATGGTCTTGGCCTTGCATGGCCTCCATGCAAATAATACACTGCTCAATTAACTCAGATGCATTATTTAATTTTTATAAAATGAAAGAATAATAAGGATCAACCACACAGTTGCAATCCAATGACAATGAACAGACACACATTCAAGAGCTGAGTTGAGGAGTGTACAATAATGGAATTATTGGAATCATTAAAGCAAACAAATCGACTTACTCTGCGTTGAAGATATAATTTGTTCTGTGTAAACTACATAAAAACGCAACTAATATTATTTAAAGTAATGACTTTAGATGTATATATATATTTTTTTTTTTCAAAAGAACTGTACTCAAAATAGATTTATGTTGACAGTGTCTGATATGCAAAATCATTCTGAGCAGTTTCATCAGGACCGCTAGATTTTTGTAACTGTGTAGTGTTTGGATATAACAATGTTCATGCTGAGTTGTAATTTCTCATTATTTACTCCACGTCTGTTGATTATGGTTGGTTAAAGGAGAATTATCAACAACTGGGCTAGTGTTGTGCAGCAGACTGTGGTAAATTGTGGGATACTCTCAGCCCTGAATACTGCTCCAAAGCTGTGTTTTAGCATGAGGGTGCACTGCATGTGTTAAGTGTCCTCGACGTGGTGCACCCATCATCACAGGGTTAGTAGTAATCTGTGTGACAAGTAACCTGAATGTGATGTGTTACTTACTATTACCTTAATATCTCAGATTGTCAGACCAATCTGCTCATTCATTTCTTGTTGTTATAAGCTGATTCTACTGTTCTCATCTATTTGATGGAATAAAGTAAGAGCTTGATATGTTGCCAGCGTGTTGAAATAATACCACTGTGGAATTAATGAGCAGATAACTTCAAAAAGACTAACAAATCACAGACATGGGGGGATTTTATAATGGTAAAAATCAAGAGAATTACAGAACAGTGGGTTAGGCCACCCGCAGAGAGTTCAGTATAGGGTTTTTTTAATTTTGTTGCTGAAGTATCTATGAGAGGGTATTATGGATCTGGATCTATTGTTTTGTTTGGGTCCAGTATTGCTCATTGAGCACTGTTATAGCTTCAGTAAATGTAGCGATACACAAATGGTTCAGAAACTCCATCTACAGAGAACCAGGTGTAGAGTCTGCTTTCTCTATGAGCTCTGGTCACCGTGTAGTTACAGTAATTGGAAAATTTAATACATTTGCAATCTGTGCAGTTCACAACAACCACAACAAAGGCTTATTAATCAATTTAGTCTCTCTTGGGAGTGTGATATATTAAGGTTTTATTTGCCTTGACTTCTGAAAACCTTTGTGCCAAACTTGCATGGATTTTTAAATACATCACAGATCCAGAGCACTTTGCAAGTCAGGCTGTCCAAAAGAAAAAAAAAAAGGGCTTCTTTCTGTTTGATAACGGTGTTCAGTCTGAGCTTTGCAAATGTTTAAATGGTGAAGTGATGAGAGCTGAATTCTACTTGTTACTCTCCGGAGGCATGATTCAGTTCTTTAGAAGTTAGCAGCCTTGATGCAAACAAGAGCTTTACCAAAAATAACATGGCACAAACTTTCAAAGACAAAGTTTTTCTGTGTTTTTCAATTGAAGTTAAGATCTATTTCCTGCATTGAGCTCATGCATTTTTACAGAAACCGAGTTTTTGATGGCTAGAAAGAAGCGCACTCCAGAGCTTTGTTGGCATAGACAGATTTAGGACGATAGGGGATTTGAATTCTTTTGTGCCCTTGAAGATGACCACAAATGAGTTAGAGACTGCAGTCTGGGGCCTGAAAGGAGAGATCAGATGCACTCTACTGCTTTAGCTTTGACTATTTTTTTTTTTCTTTTTAATTTTCAACCACATGTCAATGAAATGTTTCTCCACAATGGATCCTGAATATGTAGAATTTACACATCAATGAAATCTGATCTGTTTCACTTGATCAGACTGCTAAGGCCTCAATATTAGAGGGAAAAAGCAGAACCCAACAGCTTCAAAAGACCCAGTGACACAATTTCAATCATCTATAAAAGGGACAGATGAAACATGTATTAAGGACATGTCTAAATACGCCACTTTCTTCCCTTCCGGAGACATACACTAAATACAATCCTAGTACAAAGCTGAGTTTCTGTATCCAGTGAATGTCTACGGTATGAGTGAATGGGACAGCTCCCCAAGAGTCAAGAGGTCAGCGGCTATGCATCTCCCTCATGGTATTCTTTGGCAATGTCCTCTCATCCAACCATAAGACCCCCACCAACAGAGTCCCTGCCCTGCCGAGACCAATGTGCCTTCATAAGTTTTGCCTGTTATGCAAATGTATTCATGGCCTGCTACAGCTCAGCACTACATGACTTTCTTGGTGGCAGAGAGCAAGATGCCTGTCATTACCGTGCCTAAATGCAATTTTACAAGCCTATCTTCTCTTAACTCAGCTTCAGAACAAAACTCTGGAACTGACAGCATGTACAGAGGCAAACGAGTGTGAAAAGATTTGCGCATTGTGTGTGTGTGTTCATTACCAGACTCGTTCACAGCGTTGGAGCTCAGTGTTTCAGCTTGATTACTATTCGAGACTGCTGTGCTGTTTGCGAGCTTCATTCATTCATCTTCATACTTGGCTTTTACCCAACACGTCTGTCTTTATTGCCCCTTTGAGAAAAATAAGATTGTGCAATAGTGTCTGTGATAGAAATAAAACATACAGTAAATAGAGCATAAATAAGGATTTCCTGTTTTTAGTGGGGTGTTTTGCTGCTATTCCAAATTCAGTATTTATCACATTATGCTTCTGAATTGCTCACATAGGGCTACAGTACATATTATTCCAACAGATATTATTCCTTCAGGAATGAGAAAACTATCAACGTGTAAACATGCTGGGCTCGAGGTGAAGCAAAAATACATCTAGAGCGCCATTTTTGTCGGTCACAACACCATTATTTTGTACTCGTGCATGTTTGTTAATTTTGTGATGAATCTGCTAGCGTGTGGGAGGGCAGAGTGGCACAGCTCAGTTTGTGTTTACACAGATCAGTGGAGTTTTGGAAACCGTTCTGGCACAAAACTGCATGAAACACAAGAGAATGGAGCAGATTTTACGGCTAACCCCAACCCTTGGGTACACGTAATGTGTCACTCTGATGGTAGTAAAACAAGACCTCCTGGGGTGGATAGGCAGGTCAACAAAATATGAGACTTAAACAAGAGTTTTTCCAAGCGACAATGTTGGAGCACTTGCTTTTTTTTTTTTCCTTTGGAAGGAACATGCTTCTAAGCCAAGATGATTTGAAGAACTAAGTAGAAGGCATGAAGTGCTGCCAAGCTTTTGGGCAATTAAATGCCAGTGCTACATTTTTAATAATCACTATCCCTGAAAAATAATCAGTCAGTTTTTCTTTTATTCAGAGTTTGGTGATCAAAAGACATCAGTTGTGCTTCACCATATTATACGTATGGAAAAATTCACTTTCATCCAAACAATATTCCTTGCTTGTAGGCCTTTTAGAAGCTATGAGAGCACTTCGTAAAACTGAAAAAGACTAATTCATGTAAATGTCTGGACAGTGTAGCAATGAAAAGCCAAACCAGATATTAGAGATCGATTATCGGCCGATATCATTTCTACTATCTCTAGTAGAAATGTTACATCATATGCTGTAGCACAAGAGGCACTTAATGCCAAGGATAAAACTGAAATCCGAACACAAACACTAGACAGGACTCTAATTAAATTCCCACTGTGAGGACCCAAATGAACCCTGCATTGTCGCTTTAAAATATTCACCCCCTCTCTTGGGGCTTCAGAGAATTTAGTTTGATACCAAGGTCGTACATTTATCAAAAAGTCACATCTAAGCCTATCAAGTTGGGATTATGTCCACTCCTCTCCTTTCCTCCACTCTCCTCTGCTGTGCCTTCAACCTTTGCCGCTTTATTATCTGTAATGCAAGTCAAGTGCCCTAAAGACAATGTGTAACAAACAGATTGATTTCAAAGAGTTTTATAGAAGACAAGAGATCAACACACACACACACACACACACACACACACACACACACACACACACACACACACACACACACACACAGAGCCAGTATGCTCATGTTCTTGGCTCTCAGCCAATTCAAATGATTCTGACTGCTCTTGCCATTGGTACTTTCATTTCTTCCTTCCTCTTCACAGCTATGATGCCTGCTCTCCTCTCTGACCTCTAACCAGCGCAGCACAGCCTGTCTGAATACACTGAACTCTGAAAGATTAAATAGATATGTGATGTGGACACACAGTGGGAGCCTCAACTTTATTTCACCAAGAATTCAATTATACGCCAATAGTACCAACTGGACACACCGTTTCTATCACCTCGGATGGTTAAGTCTAGGCAAGTTGAAAATATGTTGTTGAAAACTGAGGCTAGACGGATGCATGTGTTCAACAGCATGGTTCCAAATGGGCTAAAATGAGGAGTTAATCCCTTCAGGCACCAGACGTCTGGTAAGTTTGCTGCTTTCTAACTCTACACTCCCAGATATATAATTTTTTAATCTTATACATCTTTAGACCAGACTCAGGTCAGTTGTTTCAAAATGTTTCAACTTCTGAAACAGTTTATTTGATTTTGCTCCTCTTCCTCAAGACTCACAAATGGATTTATTAAAACTTTTTCACACATGCAGATTTGTAAACGGGTGTAAATGGAATTCCCCATTTAGTTGAGACAAAACTTTAATTTATGATTAATGTTACAGGTCTCAGGCTGAGAACCCATAAACAGATAAGGTTCCTGTAGAAAACAGGAGAAAAGGATGAGACAGGCGACACGTACTTGTGTTCAATGCAGCTTCACTCTGTCGAATTTATTTGCCAACATGCAAAATATACTTCTTGCTGTATTCTCTCTTTTTCTCTCTTTATGATTTTCTCCATACAAAATTTCACAATATCAAAAATAAACAAAATACTTAATCTGGTTACAATCCTCTACTTTAAAGTAAATCACAGTCTTCCTTTACAATAAAAAAAATAATGAAGTTCAACCAGTCTACGACTGTGTTAATGTGTCCTTATTCAGCATTTAAGCTGAGCTGTACTTACATTTAGTACACAATACTGCACGATTTAGTAGAAACTCTAAAAAAAACTATCAATCATGACAACTGCATGTCAATTTAGAAGAGATGCATGAGCCGAAGACTTGCAAAGTAACCTTCCAAGGTGCTAAACAAAACCAGGAATACATTAGAACAAAAACACGGTAACCTAAATAAACTATCACACCAATAAGATCTCACTTTTACCCAAAATGAAAAGTGCTGGAGCCAAAATCAGGACCCTATTTGCATATTATGTTAATTTCAATGAAACGTTTATGGACAGCGCCATCTTAGATCACACAAGAAAAACTAAAGGGAAACAATATCTGTATTACTCTCACAAAATCGATTTCACACTCATTTTAGGTGTTTAATAACACGTGTATGTAGTTATACAAGGTTTAAAAGAAAAAACAAACTTCACAAACCTGTAGAAAACAGGAGAAAAGGATGAGACAGGCGACACGTATTTCTGTTCAGTGCAGCTTCGCTCTGTCGAATGAGGAAGCGAGCGAGTCCGCTGGAAAAAGAGGGTCCTTTGGAGAAGCACAGCGCCACACTGCCTCCTACTGGCGATACTGATATGCAACTGTGCTGCAGAGAGGGCTTGCCGAGAAGCCATAATTAACCTTTACGGCTCACGTTCAGCTGTTTTCCTCACAGAAATAATACACCCAAAGTAAAATCATGGATAAAAAAAAATAAATTATTTTGTATACACTATAAAAAAATTTAAACAAAATTACAGAAAATGTGACCATACATTTTGTGTGCGTCACATTAAGTTAGCGATGTCTTGGGTTTTAGTAAATGGTTTGTTCAAGGCAAATACATTTGCTAGTACCTTACTTGCTTTTTTTTTATTGCACCTCGTCATCTTAGTTGTTTTAAGTTTAATCTGTTACCATAAATGACAGGAAACATCTTCATCACATCAATGTTTGCATCCACCACCTCCAATACCCATTTTCAATATCAAAGGCCCTACCCAGTGTAGGGTTTTAGTGATACCCTCCCTTAGTAAATTTTCAAATATTGCAGATTTTATGTATTCTGCCTTGAGAGGCTGTACATAGGGAACCTTGGATGCCGAAAAACTAGTCCAAGAATTTGTCATTTCTAGATTTGACTACAGTAATTCCTTATTGTCAGGATGTCCCAATAACTCTGTGAAAAGCCTCCAGTTGATCCAAATAAGGCAGTGCGAGCGCTGACAGTAACTAGGAAAAAAGATCATATTTCTCCCACGTTTGCTTCTCTGCATCAGCTCCCTGTAAAATCCAGAATAGAATTCAAAACCCTTCTCCCTAGGCACAAAGCCAAGGCTCCATAGTATCTTAAAGAGCTCTCAGTACCCTATTATCCCAATAGAGTATTTCACTCTCAAAATACAGGCTTACTTGTGGTTCCTAGAGTTTCCACAAGTAGAGTAGGAGGCAGAGCCTTCAGCTTTCAGGCTCCTCTCCAGTGGAACCAGCTCCCAGTTTGGCTTAAAACTTTCCTCTTTGATAAAGCTTACAGTTGGGGCCGGCTCAGGTGAGCCCTGAACCATCCTCTTAGTTATGGTGCTATAAGTCAAGGCTGCTGGGGGAACTCCCCTGACACAAAGAGCACTTCTTCTGTCTTCTTCTTCTTCTCACTCTCTCTCTCCATCAGCCCATACATTTATATCTTCTTCTCTCTCCCTGTCCTCATTCTACAGGTATCTCTGTTACTGTTATGATTATAACGTATTTATTCATTTTTAAGTATTATCAGTTGGTGCTGTTAGTGTTACCCTATTGCTGTTATAACCCTAACCTGAATGGGTGAGGCAGACCTGGGGGTCAACGGTTTCCTCCTGAAAAAAGGACTGTTTTTCCACTTCACTGTCACCATGTGTTTGCTCATGGTGGGAACAGGGTTGGGTTTCTGTATAACATCGTAATTATGACTTAGTGTTACAAAATTAAAATTGAACTGAATCAACGACAAAGCACATCCAGGAGAAAGAGCACCAACATTGAGGGAAATGCACCACAAATCAATGTATTTATTTATAACTTGTTTACATATCATATGTTTATTATCTATTCAAGTAACAGTGAATTTCCAAACAGGCAAGTTTAATGGGGCAGATGATGAGAGCTTAGTTTCTTAAAGTGGTTTGGACGAACCTCACACCAAATCCATCCTGTCATATATAACATAGCAGGCTAACATCCCACCAATGTGGGTTTTCATTACAACTCTTCATGCCGCAGCATGCCCAAAGTACTGAGCCAAATCATCAGTGAATCACGTTCATTTCATGGCATTTCATGAAGCCAAGCTATTAAGCTTTTAAGCTGTTGTCCTGGAGATCACGAACTCTCACCTGCACACCCTCTGCGTGCTTTATTCCTGTGCAAACTGTGTACAATGCCAATGCTATCTTTGCCAGAGTTTTTGCATCCTCAACTGTCTTCCCTCTTATTATGTGACACTGTAGCGTAGAGGGAAGGCTGCTAATTAAGCTTAAGCTCATTGCCCTCCCTTCAGGGGGCTGCACGGTGTCCCAGCTTTCCCTTTGTTACACTCCGTAGCTCCAGCTTACTGGTGGAGGTAAACATCTGCCTGGTTAACACTTTAAGAGTTTGTCCAGGAAACCTTGGTGACCTTGAATGAGAATCTTCAAATCTGTTTGTGTCTGAGGCCCAGCAGCAAGGCTTTGCTTTGTCACAGGGGGGGTGGACTCTCCCTCTATTGGATTGTTGTGGTGGAAAACCCCTGCTTAAAGCTTCCCTGCTGGCAGCTGTTACTCTCTCCTCTGTGTGTTTCTCTGAAGAGAAAACATCAACAAAAACTTTAAAAAATAATAAAAATACTATTTTTATTTCAGTTTTTGAAGTTGTTGGCAACATTTGATTTATTTTTTTTAAACATCCTGGTTACTGATGTTTTCCCAGTCAATCTGTTGTATGCATTTGTATTTTATTATTGTATTTTTTACCTATTTAAAGCATCTAAAAGTAAAGGAAGTCATACTGAGGAATGCTGAACGACAGACTGCATGAAAGCACAAAACTGAAAGAGAGCAAAGCAAGATCTAAACTCTATTTTTAAATGTTGACTGCTCATTTCAGGTCAAGGGAAAGACATGGTACAGTGTGTAGAAAGAAAGTGCCAAAGGGAACGGGAAAAGGGCTCTCTCTTTGGCCTTATATAGAGGGCAACGATTGTGGATGAAATTTACTTAAGCTGGATCCAGACTGTGGAGGGATAAAACTGAAAGCCAGTTTAGGTTGTGTGAGGACAAAGCATTTACATCCCTGAGGAGCTCCATTACTTGCAGTGGATGTAGGGCTAACAGCGCCTTTTCTTAGCTTCAAAAAAAAAAAAGGAGGGGGGGAAAGAGAGAGAGTTGCAGTTGCAAAACAGTAAGAAACAACCTCAGAATGTCTCAAACCTTTTTCACTCCCTTCCAGTAGAGAGTTTTCAGCCCCACACTACCATTTAAAGGTCACTGAGAATCACACACTGCATACTTACCAGGCCACCTGACCTGGCCAATCAAACACCAGCCACAGGCTTTTTTCACACAGCCTGAGATGAGGTGGGCAGTGTGCAATCAGCTGAAAGAGGCTGACCCCTCAGCCATGTCAGACCTTTTTTTTAACCTTTCAGATAAGGTGTGCCTTTTCAGAGGAAAAGCTGGTACCCTTCCAAAGCACAGCAATTTGGTGTATTTTGATATGATGCTGATCACTGCATTGTGTCTTGTGCAGTATCATATAATGCTGTTATATAAGAACTTAGGTTATGTTTTTTTATCGTGCAAAAATGAGTAAACATTGATAGTTCAGTTTACAATAAGTAATGTTGAATTTTAAGTGAAACAACCTCCATTTTTCCATTTCATATGTCATAGGCTTTATCCATTAGCAGGTAACTGGCTACAGGTTTTAAGAATAAGATTTTGGATAATTTTTTGACGTTTGTGTTGACGATACTCCAGAGGGCGCATGATAATCGGAGGAGAAAAGTAAAAGATAACAAGATACCAAGACCTCATGTCCCGAAAACTGCTGTGAGCCGGACTTTGAGTGGGACTGTCATGTTACTCCAAGGCGGTGATGGCATGATGTGTGCATCTGAAGTGACAGCAGGC
The DNA here is from genome assembly GCF_017976425.1 of Toxotes jaculatrix. Taxonomy (NCBI): domain Eukaryota; kingdom Metazoa; phylum Chordata; class Actinopteri; family Toxotidae; genus Toxotes; species Toxotes jaculatrix. Next base: position 10,055,459 of record NC_054409.1, on the reverse strand, counting down.
TGAAGCAAACGGATCTCCCATCTCTGTGACACTGACGGGACTCCTTCGCTGAGGGTATTTGGTTCACTCAGAACAAGTCATTTGTCAAGTTTACTTCCTGAGTGTTCGTATGCCAGCACCATCTACCAAAAGTTTGTAAAATAAACACTAGCTCTGAAATGTAGGTTATCTGGCCACTGTGATGCTGCATTTTGTTCCTGACTGCAGCATGTAATTGTTGTGAATTTACTGCAGCTTTGATTTGTGTTCCTGGCAGGCTTCATGTCTGTGGCATGGCCTCGACAGACTCATGAGTACTGTAGCATTTAGAGCCAAACGACTAAACTGTGTGTGACCCACGTGGCAGGTGGGGCATGAATCTGCAGCCACAAAAAAAAAAGAAAAAAGAAAAAAAAGTGCACTCTCAGTGAGAGGATTACAACATCAAGTTATTTCTTCCTGTCTGTGTAGATTTATTTTAGACATCCAGGTAATTTCTTTCTTCCAAAAAATAAAACAAAATACACAAGACATATTATTATGGAGCTGGTGTTTTACATTGCAGCGTGGAATAAACCTCCACTGCTGGGGAGCTGCTCCTGTTTGACATATAGACCGCCTTAACACTGTGCGAAACAAATTTCTTCTTCTGACTGAAAAGCTTTGTTTCTTGCTCTTATGTATGCTGCTCACTGCACTTAACAGCATCTGCGCGGTGGTGCAGTTGATGTTTTGGTGTGTAGGCCATTGATGAGCCTGAAGCACTGTCTCAGCATGTTGGCAGGTTTCAAAAACACCAGTATGTTGTGCTGAACTCCTCAGAAACTCCAGCTACAGGGAATGACAACCTCCTCACACATTGCGAGGGGATTGTCACAATGTGATCACAGATCGCAGTGTCTCTGACATTGTGGTCTGTGTTTCTTGTTCTTATGGTGCTCTTTGTGGATCATGTTGCTATTTTGAGGAATCCCTAGTCAGGCTAACCACAGGCTGTCAGAGCCTGCTGAGCATGATTTCGTTCCCTCTCTTTGGACCCTGTGATTGCCGTCCTGCAGGTGGTGAAAGGTCCAGATTACACTCATTACTGTGAATTTGTTTAGATGTTTGCACGAGTGTTAAAATGTTCTTTCAGTTAAAGCACAGCCCTGCAGAATTTATGTTTATATATTTTTGAACATCCTTCTGTGACTGGAATGAATCTCCCCAGACAAAATTGTACAATTTACCAAGGAAATCCTTAAATTACAGCAGAGAATCGAGAAAGCAGCCAGGAAGCTTGCAGCCTAAAGGAATAACATCTGTTTCAGCTGTAAAACACCTAAAACTGAGCCCCATCCCTAACAGCCCGAGCTGTATTCTCTGTAAAAACCTCAGAGCTCATAAAACCTTGAACAGGGTGCAGAAACAACTCAAGAATGAACCAATGAGACAAGTGTATTTACCATTAATGTTTTCAGGGTAAATCAGGAACAGTTAGTACGTTGGCATTGTAAAGCACCTGTACTGAGAGGAAGTAATTTAACTAAGCATGATCGGTTTGTTCAGAGGTTTTTGCTTCACTTTCATTGGACTTTTTCTTTCTTTCTTTTTTTTTTTGCAACCTTCTGCTCAGTGACTGGCTGTGAATCACTACCACAGGCCCATTCATCACTTGCAAACAACTCACTTCTCCATGAATTATATGCTATCAACTCAAAATTCATTATTAAATGTTTTCTTCATGAAGTATCACATGATATGGAATGATCAGTCACTTATCATTTTTGCTTGTATCTGGTTGTCTCATCCATATAATCTCTACCATGAGGAACTATTCAACACCTTTCCACCGTAATTCCATTGACTGTGAGGGGGTCAACTACTTTTCAAAGGACAACAGAAATGCTGGAGCTGTGGATTGATGCATAAGCCACTGCAAGTTGTACATTTACTGGGATTCTTTTTGCTGTGTTTTACGTATGGGAATCTTGTTCCCATACACCAGTTCAGTGCTGGTACTGTTAGGGTCAGTGGTTGTGATTTCAGAAAAATTTGATTGGTTGCCCAGCTTCAGAAGGGCAGGACCTACCTAATAGGAGCTGGTCTGAGAGACGATGCAAGAGAGAGGAGATTGAAATGGATGCATGAGACTGGTGTGCTGACAGCGTGACGTACAATGAATATTATCCCTCATCCCTGAAGTATTTTGGTTTGGCTTCAAGAGCACTCATAGTGTTGGAGTGGTCAAACTAATGCATCAGAGAGAGATACACAACTTGTAGTACTAAGTACATTATTAAAAAAAGTTGGGAGATCTCAAAATTTCAAGGCAATTAATTTCAGCAAAATTCTGAGTTGATTAAACTTAAATTTTTTAAGTTAACTCTTTTAGGATTTGATTTCATCCAACTTACAATTTAAACTTCTGCTAAGTTACTCCAAGTTATAAATTATAATAATTATAAAAGTGTGAAAGTGCAAAATTGACAGAAAAGCTAACAGGATGTTCTCACTTTGGAACAAATCAGTTTCAAATCTAAAGCTACCAGTTATCACAATGTAAAAGTTGACCTTAAATGCAGATATTGTTTAAGCTCTAATGGCTAGTAATTGTTATTTAAGCCAAAAAATGCAAGTTGGCATTTTTACAATGTAACTCCAAAAACACTGTATCATACACTCCCAACAGTGCTGGTCAGTTTCGAGGACCAGCCTGATAACATGTCCTTAAACAACTTTATAATGCCGTTCCACGAACATCTGTAGCCTTTAAGCCTGACCTCAGATAACCCTGGTCACATCATGAGTTATTTCCTTTAACTCTTATTTGTACAAAAGCACAGAAGATCAGAAGACCAAAGAAAACAGCAGAAATCAGCGGTACCTGTCATTGTAACTGTGTTCACAGGCTGGGTAGTACTGGCCATAACCAGTTTATTAATGCTGATGTGTAAAATCCACTTTAAAAGCAAATAACAGTACAGTATTTTCAGGCCAACAAGACATCACAACTCCCATCTTTAGATGTTTATTTCTGATATCATCATCAAAATTTTTACAAAACATTTTCTGACAATAATATACTCAAAGAAGAGCCATATTTTTGCGCTTGGACCAGGTCTCCACAAAAATGCTTAAGGTCTGAATACAGTAAAAAGAACAAAATTCCAAATAAGAACAAAAAAATCAACAACAAACAAACTACCAAAGAAAACAATGCAGCGCATATTTACACCATACAGAAATCAATGATCTCTGCAGGAAATGAATGAGAAGGAGACAGCAGGGATCTAGTGGTATATATGGAAAGCATTTGAGAGGCAGCAAAAAAATTAAAAAATAAAAAAAAGAAGAAATATATAGGGGAAGTGCTTTGAGGCTGTGAGAAAAGTTTAATTCTGATATTGCTTTCTGTCAGTTTCTCTCTGCTTTCTCTCTCACTGCACTCGCGAGCCAACCGCAGGAATGGAATGCAGCCCATTTAAATAAAAACCTTCCTTTCTTCAGTGCTCACATTAAATCCAATTAGGGGCGTAAACGGGCTTTGTCAGACAAAAGAAAAAGTGTGTTTTTTACCGACAGAGGTTAATGATCATGCCTTCCCTTTCTGTGTCTCCTCTGACATGACCAATGACAGAAAAACAGACTCAGGACAATGTGAGTCAAAGGTTAAAGACTGCCTGCTAATGTGAAACAGCATGGAACAATAACAATCAATGGGGACCGGTCTGGCCTGAACATCAGTAATGGTGATGTTGGTTCAGAGGAGGTAGAGGAGTGGGTGCTGCTATAGATACACACACACACGCACACACACAGGCCTTCTGGGTACATGCGGGGTAGCTAACTCACTAGCAAGGCTTCCTGTCTCTCTGTATGCCTTTTACCATGACAAAGTTATTAATTCTTTCCACTTTGCAGTCTGCACACGCACTAATGACACACTAACAAAAATAGAAAGTGGAAATCTTGAAGTGGCAGATGGGGAGCATTAGCTTGTTTTCTTTCTTTTTATTTATTTATTTATTTATTTATTCCCCTCCCCATACTTGGCCCCCCTATCCATATGTATATGTGCTGACTCTCTGGAGTCAAGACTGTGTGCTGTATGGGTATGCCCCGGCGCTGCCTACGGGTAAGACACAGATGTATGGCAGAGGAAGAAAAGCTGCAAATCCACGTCTGGCTTGGAATTAATTTTTCAAATCTATTTATCAGGTAATGGATTAGAACCTACTGAACCGTCGCAGATGGCCTTGGGTGAACTGGAATGGATGAGAGCGTCAAAACCTGCACTACTTTATTATCATTTATCAAGGCATGTGTGTTGACTGTGTTTCGGTTTTTCTTTTCTTTTGTGGGTATGATTTTATGCATGATTGTTTCTGCAGTTAGACAAGGTAAAGTGGATTCTCAGTAATATAGCTTAAATTATAAATTCAGTTCAAATGAGGTGTTTAAAACCATATGAGCGTATCTGTGTATTTCTGTTTGTGAGCATGCATTATACATACAGTTTGCAAGATGCAAGTATGCCTTTTTTTTTTTTTTTTTTTTTTAAGTCTGTGTGTGCCATATGTGATTCTTGCGTGAGATGGAGCTTGGCTGAAGCTGATTGTGTCATTTCTTACAGTGGAATTAAAGCTGCCTAGGATATTTAGAGACATCACAAAGCGTTCACTGTATTGTCCTTGCACTTACCCATTTGTCCCTCAACATCCTCCCTATTGTACAGCATCTCTGGCTGCCCCTCTCGCCTCCTCTGCTTTCCCTCTCCCCTTCGAGATTTGCATTTAGCTTTTCCTCTGAGCATAAACACTGAAATATGAAAGTTTTCACTGCAATTCTTCAGACCTTTATTCACCCCACCCGAAGCAAATAAGAAAAGAGGAAATAAAAGAAGAGAGAGAGAAAAAAAAATGCTCCCAGTGTGGACTTGAGCCCAAACTCAAAGAGTGAAGAGGGGTGGGGAGCTCGGGGTGTACAAAACCATAAACAAACAAAGCAGAAGAGAAAATAAAGCCTGTTGGCATCGCGGGGCTAGCGCAGACGGTCCTGGAGTTCAGCTCAAACATGCATCATTAGCATGCAGCGCCTGTGCTTCCAGCTTTCTGATGGCAAAAGAAATGGACAAAAGACTAAATAATTACTGGCAGCAGGATTCGAACATTCCACTGAACATATCCAATTTTATCAGGGAGGTAGTCACGATTAATCAATTGCTTATTAGTAGTTAATTTAATTGTGAACATACACAGATTTTATTAGCATTTTCTAATTACACATGAAGGGCAAAGTAGCTTTGATCATTGTGTTTAGAGTGAATTGAACCAGTACTGCTGTTCTGAAAACTGAAGTAATTACTACATTTGGGGTACTGGGCTTTAAAAGGAGACTATTAAAGGGAAAGTCTGTCCCTGGAGTGAGTGCCCGGCGAGACAGAGGCAGGAATGGGTCACCAAACAAGTTGCTTTAAAAACAGTGAAGTTGTCCATGACACGTGCTTGTGGTTTTAGGGCACACCAGACAGAAAATATCTCCTGTACTGTTTGTCTCTGGTTCAGCGCTCCTCCCTAACTGGGTGTAGTTTCCCAAAATATCAGCATGCGGACAGAAATAGAACATCATTAAACAGGTTCACCCAAGTCACCAAGAGGCAGACATGAAATTCAGGCCAAGGAGTTAGCAGGGGTGATATAGAGCAAGGCAAGACAATACATGGATAGAATTGAGAGAGCTCCCATTATAAAGACATTGGCACAGCTGCTATTACAAAGTAAACTCCACCAGCACTATTAAGCAACCGTACTGAGCGAATCAACTGCTTTTTATGCAATGTCCTGTACAGGAAGGGGACTGACCCCTTCTTAGTCATGGAACCATGAAGACTTTTGGGTCGCTTGTTGTTTTGGGGCTGGTTTTTGGTAAAACATTTAACAAAATAATGGCACATCAAAAAGAACATCCTTCACAAGTTAAAATCTTGGTATAAATAATAGCACACTTCTTCTCCCCGAGTAGACCTTAAAATGGCAGATAGAGTTGAAATTCTTAAACAAGAGAATGTGGATTGGGATGTAATTAACAACACACCATACGGCCGCCTCCTGCATGATGAGCTCTCAAACATTTCTGAAGTCAGAACAGAAAATATGGATCTCAGTGAGGTTTGATGTTTGAAGTACATCACAATAACAGGCCTCCGAATTCTTCCTTTCTTTGTGTGATTCAGTAAAATGACTGGATTTGAGAAATAACCTCAGTAACATGATTTCTGTTTAATGGTGGAAATGGTGGAGTAGTGACGGGAGCAGATAGAAAAATATTTATCATCGAAACAACAGGAGCGTCGCAGTAGGAACCTCTTCACCGAGTCATCTTGGTAACAGATTCCCACTGGAAAGTGAATAAGGCTCCTCTTCTGGTCACAAGCAGTTTGTGTTTCAGAAGAAGTGAAGTTCATACTTTTTTTTTTTCATCATTAAAGATTCATTATTTACACGATAAATAAGTTCTATTTGATTTCGTCCTTTGATTAGTCTTATAGAATTTCTTGACATCATCTGTGAACACCTCAAAAACTGTCTCTTTTGTTCCAAGCCAAAAAGACAAAATAACAAAACAAAACAAAGCAGAAAAATAAAACAAAACAAAATTTAAAAAAAAAATCCCTATCTTTTTTCTCTTATCTTGAGGATACACCCACTTTCGTGGGGAATTTTGGCCCCTTGCAGTTTCATCTGTGGATCAATCAGTTGCACTGTGGGAGGACCAAGCACAGTTTCCACAACTCCCGCGAGTATGTCCACTGACATGTTGAAAACGACCCCAGTGCACTGCTTGGATTAGGCCGAAGATGATACTTGACAGGCCATCAGAGCCATATCTGAAGTCTTCATCAGCTTCATAAGTCAATAGGTAGCAGTGCTCAACACGGTGGCCAAAGGGTTACCGAGTGCACTAAAGTCCAGCACCGCAGGCACGCTTTCTGGAAAAAAAGGAGATGTCAGGCAATATTCCCAGTACAGTCCATGGGTTCATACGCAGGTCAAAGAGAAGTCAACGTGCTGGTTCAACATGCTCCCACTAGGCACTGTTGTTCTCTGTGGTGGAGGGGGAAACGGGAGCACATGGCCAGAGCTTTGCCAACCCAGCAAGATGGTGCTCTCCAAACTGTCCAGTGTGATGAAAGTCAAACATTGACTCAACAATGTTTCAAATGACTGGTTGGGGCAGTGAGAGTGGTTTCACCTTCAGTAGAGTGGACCTTTTTTTTTAAGAATATGTACAATACGTTGCATTCAAATGTACCCATTTTACCACAAAAATTCCCCCTGTGGTTACCTCCTTAAAGCATAGTGAATCATTCAGCTGGGATTTAGTCATTTACACAGACCTGCCATTCTGATGTGGAAAGGGCCCTTGTATGTTGTGTTATGCAATAATATCTCCTTTAAAATGTTTCTGTGGTTGTTGCTGTTCATAGCATCACCACGATCATGGATAACAATTGAAGAATTGATGTTGGGAGGATCAGGCAAGATTTCCGTTGTATGTGATGCCTGATCACTTTGTTAATCTGTAAAGACCAAGCTCAGTCCATCTGAGAGTACCAGGAGATTTGGTTGTAAGTGTGAATGTGAATTGGCAGAGGCTAGCTCAGTAGAACAGCTGGCATTTTAAGAATGCCCTCAGCTAAAGTAGCGCATGTGCATTAAAGGAAAATATAAGTAAACTCTTTGGTTTGACATGCACATTAATGGAACTCAGCGTGAAATCCAACATCCGAAGACACACAAGAGAGTAAAACAAAAGAAATAGAAACTCTGTCATTATTTGCCTTGAGAAAATGACTCATCTTTATGAAATGACGATATTGATTTGCCTTTGTTAACAACTACTGACTAGAAAATTTAATAATAATCACAGTAAGAAGCCTCCTGCTCTTCACATGATGTCTAGCTCCATCTCTTTTATGTTACTGCTTTCACTTTTTGTGATTGAGAGCACGTGTTTATTGCACTTTCCCTTTCACTCCTGACTCAGCGCAACTGGACTGCCATTATGCTTTAAACAGGAGCCCCATGGTGTTGACATGGGATATGGCAAAGACCGGATTTTGGAAACAAGGTAATTCTTTTTGTCGTTTGCTGGATTACCTACCATGAGTCAGTAGTGATATGTTTTCATTAAGGTGCTTTGGAAACAGAAATCAAAATGGTCAGCAATGATGTTTCAATCTCTCTCTATGGTATATTGGTGTGTTTCAGATGGCAAATCCCTTCAGGTAGAATCTGAAAATCTGAAAAAAATCACTTGTTCACATAGTTGTGTTCTGAAAACAAGGCCCCACTGAATAACCAGCTCGCCTGCCCCTTCATTTTAAAGTCATGATGAATCAAAGGCCCTAGCCCCACTTCTAACAACCAGGCTTGGCTTGCTAACGTCCAAATTTGAGTGTGCCGGTGCGCTCGGCAGGAGGAAAAGGACCGCTGCTGGGACCCTCGGTTGGTGGTCTGAGGGGTGGTGGAGGAGAGCGAGGCCCTGGCATAGGAGCAACTATGCTGGCAGCAGAGGGCACGGCGGGCAGCGCCACTGTCTGTATAGTGCCCCTTTCACACGGTCCCAGGTCCTCCAGGCCTTCCAGGCCTTGTGGGGGTCCTTCATAGCCCATGTTGAGCCGCAGGGGTTGATGGGCCTGGCAGTAGTCTACGATAGGCTGTTCATAGCGGTAGAAAGTCAGCTGGTGGGGGACCTGTTTAGATGGACAGAGAGCAGAGAGGAAAAGGCAGAAAGAGAGTATGATGGAGGGGATAAAGTCAGGGAAGAGGGCACATGAGAAGGATTGTAAAAGAGTGAAGAAAAAACAGGAAGGAGAAGAGGGAACAAAAAGAGACAGAGAACAAAAATTAGCCATACAGGTTCTCAGCAAACTGTGTCCTTCAGATGTTCCAAACAGACTGTTTAAAAAAAGATACAAGAGGATCAATAATACACAGTAAATAAAGTCCTCTTGGGATGAGCAAAGCTAAGAAAATAGGAGATCAATGACTGAAATGATAGAGTTAGGAGTTAAGTCAAGAGTTTAGCTACAAAATGCTTAACGTTTGTGTTGTGGAGGACCTGTTTTTTTTTTTAACCTTCTGTTATCTGGCCATGCTGCTACATTTGGTATTATAGCCCAAGCTGAGACTTACTGCCTTAGAGAAATTTCATTTGTAGTGTAGTGTGAGTATAGAACCAGTTGCTTGGATTAATTTCTGGATCTTTTTTTTTTTTTTTTTTTTAAACCAAAACTTTTTAAATCAAAACTAACAGCCACAGCTGTTTTCTTTTCAAATGACTATTACATAGCTTTGAATGATGTTTCATTTTTTCGGTGCAGTTAAATTTGTTACACAACATTTCATTGTGCCTGTGTGACTCCAAGCCTACAGCACAGTTAGTTTGGCAGCTCATTGCTGGCTTTCTATAATCATCCTCACATGGTGACCACCTGAGCCTCCAGCTACCCAAAACCCATTTGCTGCGAAGACCCTCCAAAGATGTGTGCTACAAAGCATCTGCGACAGCTTCTTCTTCTTCCTCTCTTTTTTTCTTTACAGATGTTAGAAGCATTTCATGTATCCTTTCTGCCCACTTGTGACTGTCAGAAGAATAAGAAGTGATTCCTTTGTATGTGAGTGACACAAAAACCACACTGCAGATGACAAAACCACAGATGCTTGTGTGTTCAACTTATGGCACAAGAGCTGGAGCAAATACGTCTGTGTCCTGTTCAGTGCCATGTCACTTGTGTCACAGCCAGGAGCACTCGTCACATCTGGCTGTGTTTCTGGTCTTGCGCTCCCTCCCCCAAACCTTAACACGGTGCCAAAAAAACAGATGAGACTCTCATGACACTCCTGTCTATCCCTGACTTTAAATCACACACTTATTAAAAAAAAAAAAGAGGCCAATTAAGAGATTTCTAACACACCGTGAAAACAGCAGGGTAAGATGGCAGCTGACCTGGATTAAACACCGCAGACTGGCAGAGCAACAGATCATCACATCTGCACACACGGGCGACAAGAAGCACACAACAACAGCAGGCGCTACAGATATGACACCAGCACGGAAGGCATGAATAATACAAGCCCTGACTCTTGAGGAGGCACTGGAAGCAGAGCAAGTGTCACAACAGCAGTGTCTCTCATGCACTCTATTGACACTTTGTTTTCAGCCTTAACCAGCGATGGCAACCAGATCTTGAGAGTAAAATCTTAAGCAGAGAAAAAAAAAAACGCATTTAAAAGAGAGATCCACTTATTTAAAAATTAGTTCATCCAGTTTACAGATAGGCATGCCTTTCTACTTTCTTCTTGTGGGTATCTAACCATGCAGAATGTTTTGGATTTAAGTGCCAAGATTTTGAGATATGAATCTCTAAGGTTGATGCCATCACTCTCAGATGAACTGAATTTCATTTGGGCTTCTGCAAAGCACTGAAAAAAAAAATAAATTGAAAAGCTCAAAAGCAACACATCCTGCCAGAAACAAGCAAATGTTCTTTTCGATTCGGTGAACTGACCCTTTAAGTGGAAGTGGAATGGAAAGAAAAAAAGGTACAAACAGGAAAATAAATATTCAAATAGTGATCCTAAACAAACTCCAAAGCAGGAGAAAACAAGTCTACAAAGTGCATTTAACAATAAAAAGAGTCACCGGTACGAGAAATCCTTGTACATTTATTAAACTTATCAGACAAAGTAATTCTGATAAGAGAAATTATATTTGATGGAATGTTAAGAGAATTTGGGACAGGATTTCTTGTAAGAGGACCAACTGTGTCAATGAAATGCAGATATGCTGGCTGAGAAGGGGTAATAGTGTGTGTGTGAGCAAGCACAGATTTCAAAGTCAAATGGAAATAGTCTGCGCTAACACAGCTTGGCAGTTCAGGAATTACCCTGAACCACTGGCCTAAGATAAAGCCACTCTGAAAGCATTAACACCAGTTCTGGTTCTATATTTTCACAGAATCACCTTTCACTCCATCCACCCAGCCTTTTTTTCAGCTACGTCTACACACCTCCAGAACCACCACCTTCCGTCTTTCCATACCTCCTGCTTCCTCAAATAGACTCCATTAAGTGAGACTGACTCATTACATTATAGGCACTCAGTGGATTACTCCCCTCATTTAGATACTAAACCCTTCACCAACCCTGCCGCCAACCGCTGTAGCTGCCACACCACCACCACCACCACCTCCGCTGCCACCACCTCATCTCCCGTCACACACCCCAGTCCATCTCAGTTCTGCTCACAGCTCCCTGCCCAGGTCCAGCGAATTAATTAACCGATATTAACTCCTTACCGTTTCAGTGGATTCTATCAAGTTGTCAGGGCATAAATCTGTCCTCAGGCAGCGCGTGTGTGAACGCGTGTGCGCGTATTTGCAAGTGAATGCCTGTCTGCGGATGTATTTGATAGAAAAAGGAAGAACAAGGGACAGAACAAGACAGAAAAGGGGAGACAGACTGCTATAAGAGAGGGAAGAATTTTTATAGCAGTTCGAACTTCTGCCTATATTTTTTTTTTTTACTCAGTTCAGATCTAGAAAAAACATATGATGTTGAAAGATACCTACCTATCAGTTGGCCTGACTTGGCTTGTTTTGCAAAGTCATAATCCCAAAACATTCTCTGAACAAAAGGTGTTATTGATATGCACTGGTCATCTATGTAGTTGCAAGGTACAGCTCTCTCATTAGGAATGCTATCAGCCTCTCTTTGTGCCTCTCAGCATTAGGAAATTATTAATTCCTCACATTGAATAGTCTGTTGACAGTGGAGACAGCCAAATATGTAAATGGATAACATCTGGTCAGACTAACAAAAATACAAAATAGACACTTCAATTTACTTACCAAATGTTCTAAGAATACGTGGTTTGGGTGGGAATGAATGATATTAAATTGGGGACCAAACACTGTGGAGAAGGTCCCTGCATTTTTCACAAAAATAAAAGCATCACAGGGCAAATACTCTTTGTGATCTGTCCACTACTAATCACTTAGAGACTAATTCAAACTTTTTTTGATGCTTTATTACCAACAGATATAAAATCAGAAGAGCTATCAAATTCTAGTTTGGTGCTAAGCATAGTTACAGAGAGTTTTGGATCCCTGTGTGAAAAACTAAAAACAAAACTACACATTTAAATTGCATTATTTCACATGTGGAAATCACCATTTGTTAACTGATCATCTGAAAGCTGCAGTCAAAATATTATTTGTGAGGAGAGAAATTGCTAGTTTTGATAACTGGCACATCACACTGAATCAGCAGCAAAGCACCTCATCACAACTGCAAATTCATACTGTGTCATTCAGATTTCAGCATCTCTACATCACTTTTATTTTATTTTTTTAACCAATAAGCCTCTATGAGTTCAACCTGAGATCATAAAGCAGGAACCTCCTGGCAGTGTCAGGGTCTAGTCTGAAGACGCTCCCTCCAGTCAGACATAAGGACACAAAGAAACAGGCTGTCTCACTCACTAAATCTGTAGCTTTGGGGCTTGGTGAGCACTGAGCACATAATTTACATCTCCAGCTGAATGGGAGCCCAATGACGTTATAAGGCAAAATGAGTAGATGTAACGTAGAATTTACTGGGGCTTGACAAATTGGTTCTTTTTCCACTGGTTGTCGTGTTTTGCAGGGAAGACTTCTAACACATTTTGCCATATCTCACATTACTGAGTCACTCCCATGCCTGAACACAGAACTGGTCCTGGTCCCTGATTATGGTTCTCTACACTCAATCAGTGGTATGAGTTGCACCAACCGCAAGGTGGAGCACAGAATACAGTAAAGAGTAGCACAGGGTCACGTCACTATGCACCAGGTAGCAGCAAAGCATCAGGACATTTGAAAGGCAAAACAATGAGTCCAGCAGTTATAAATTATGTATTTCAGTTCAAGATAGAATAAGGCACCAGCAATTATCCTCCCTCTGAGCGGAGGGCATGTAAAAACCTGACAATCAAGAAGGATGCAGGGTGCATGAAACCGTATTCCTCGTTTTGGTCCATCGCTGCAAGTATTTAGTTCATGTGAGGGACAGTCGCCATCACACTAAGGGCTCACCGGAAGGTCTGTCACAAACAAGGTCGAATTTGGAACTGAGCTTTGAACACAATCTGAGACGTACTTTGGCACGATGGTCAAAATAGCTCTACCACAGCATTTCTCGCATCTCAACAAGCGATGAACAGCAACAAGCGAGTCTGTTGCTGTTCACATGTTTGTGTGTGAGAGCCTTAGTTGGTGCAGGTGCACCCTATATTGTATATTGCACACTGCAGTTCTTACCTGTCAGAACACATTTGCATTAATGAAAAAAAAAAAAAAAAAAAAAAAAAGGACGCTGCACCGCTGGATGAATTTTTGCTTTCTTGGATCTCTGCCACCACTACTGGCATGCGCTTCAGCTGACAATGACTGGCATCCTGCCTCTTCCTCTATGTTTACCTCTCTATACCTGAACTCACTGTAGGGTGACCTTAAACCCCAAAGCTTTGACCCAAGCTGTTAAAGGAGATAAAGACAGTCAAACCGGTGTCATCTTTTAAATCTTATCTAAAACTGGCTTTTATGGGACTTTTACTGCTTTTACGGTTTATTTATGGTTATGGTTATTTTTGCATGTTGGATTATCACCTAAGCTCCTGTTCAAATTAATCTATTATACAGTATCTATAGTAACACAAATGTGTGTGTACCATTGTGTACCAAAGATAATCAGAGAACTGTAAAACATTTCCTTCATCTATCTGTAGATACTTAGTTTCTGCGTTACTTCCATAAAACAGCTCCAATTTGTTAGAGGATTCATGAGTAACTCTTAAAAAAGGCCTAAATCCCATAAATTATTTTTTTTACAGTGTTCCAGTGCCCCTTAGAACTTGTGTTTCTCTTTGCATTCATGCTTTTATGAGCAGCTAAGGAGGCAGTAACAGTGCCACAGGCAGACAATGCTAATGCCTCCCTGGGCTTTAGGAGCATTACAGTTCAAAAGTCTGCCGCTTTCCCAGCCAAACACTTTGATCCTCTCATAGTCACTGTATTATGGCACACAGAAGCACAACAAAGTGAAGAGGAGGTGCAACAGACTCCCACTAAAATGTTGCTCAGGCTTTACTTTTCTTCTTTCATTAACGTTCAGTTTTTTTTTATGTTTGTAAACCCATGAATAATGTTGGGAATTGTTAGTTATTGTATCATTTGGAGAGGGAAGACCTTTTTTGTCTCCCTTTGTGAATATCACACAATATTCCAAAAGTATGATGGGTTTTTTTTCTTTCATACATTTTTAATATTATTGTTATTATTCTTCCGTAACATTGTTTTCAGCATGTATAAGTTTGTCAATATCACATTATTAAATATAAATTTGTAGGCTCACTGTTCATTTTGGGGAATCATTGCAACGAACCATGACCAAGTTCCAAGAAATAACTGTTTAATTACTCCTTTCTTTGTCTAGTCCTTTTCCGGCTACTCCTCTTTGTAGAAGTCTAGAGATATATTACCATAATTCATTTTGGTCCATGTATATTTAAAGCAGACTGTAATGCATATTTGATGTAAGGATTCAGTGTTTATGCTGCTGAAATTGTTTTAGTGTAACCACATCCAACAGTGCTGTGCTGTTGTACAAAGCACTAACTGCCATGGAGAATAAATCTCAGCTTCCAGAGAGCTCTGGGTTTTGTGTTTTTCATACTTTTGCCACCCACTGCAACATCATTCCCTTTGCCATCATTATCTCGTCTTCACATTTGCTCGCATGTTGCTCAGTGAAAGATCAAGTGAAAGTTGTATTTACTAAAGTAATTACATTTGGTAATACATATCCAATCAGTAAGAATGAATTAAGGAAACGTAACTATTGTTAATATAATAATGATTGGTATCACGTTGTTAGTAGAATTTTACTACACTAAAGTCATCACCTACACTAAAGTTTTAGCTACAACCAGCAAGATTTCTCCAGCAAAACAAGTGAAAAATGACCAAACATTCATAATAACTACAGGTTACAATGTGCCATAGTGTTAATTGCAGGTGTGTACTAGGAGGTGTGTACATTTGTACATGTACATTATGTATACATGTGTTAAAAGGTCCATAGGGGGCCATGTATATATAGACATCTCTCGTTTGTCTGTGGTTTATGTTTTGAACCATGTGAACGTGTGAAATCACAACCCTACAAATTAACACTAAAAAACCCTCCATTAACTGAAACAGCTAAACCATGATCACGTGTCCTCTCCAAACTGTGACTCTGTGTGTGCCTGCACGCGCAAGAGCATGTGTGCGTGCGGTTGTTCACGTGTGTCTGTGTGGGTGAGTGTTGCCTTTCAGATGTATGCTGCTCCAGCATGCAGGGATAGTCAGCACAGATGTTGCTAGGCGGGCATCAATGACACGGAGCCCACCAGTCAGGTTTTCAGCAGAGCAGTGTGCATGGACATGTCTGAGGGGGTGTGAAGCTAAACACCATCAGTTTGTTTTCAGACAGCACATCCCGAGAGGAAGCCGTCCCAGCTGCATGGGTAAGTGTGTGTGTGTGTGTGTTTGTGTGTCAGCATAATGTGTGTGTGTGCAGTTGTGCACATCTGTCTGTGTTAGCATCTGTGGTAATTAACATAATCGAAGGTTGCATGAAAGGATGTTTATGCCAGGAAATCATCGTTTCTTCACGCAAACATCCTCTTTTAAGACAAAGAATGATAAAAAAAACTCTTTTGAAGTTCATATTATCGTCTCTGCAATATTATTGGGGCTTTTTTGTTTGTTTTTTTCAACTTCCTGTTGGTATATGACAAATACATTAGAAAAAAAAAGCACTTCCTCAAGTATCAAAATGAATCTCTGTTGTCTTCCTGTAAAACACTGTTATTGTTTTGGTGACTCATCCTGCAGTCGATTTTATCTACTTACATTTCAAATGTGATTTGAGGAGACCAGCTCACCCCCGGCCATCATATAAAACCACCTTAGACATTGTTAGCTTGTGCCTTGTAGTAGCAAAGTGACATGATGGGTCTGTTTGGAAGGAAACTTTGACGTAAACCATAGCACTTTACAATTCCAAAAGTGCAGCGGTTGCGATCCAAGCGGCTGAAATTGATTCATTCATCCTCCTCCTCCATGTGCTGATATAACAACACAAACAGTCCTGTAGTATTGAAAAGAGGAATCACTGTGTTTCTCCGGAGACTCTGTGATCACTAAATGACTCCCACTTCAAGCGATCAAATCAAATCCCTGAACACGTTCCTGAAATTATACCCTTCCCTCATATTCCATTTCACCTGGAAATGTGTTGCATTACAGAAGCTAAAGATGCTGTAAGTGCCATTTCACTGTCTCTTTAAGGCCAGCATCCATTGACTGGGCTTAAAAAGGCCTCTCAGGACTGTACCAGTCGTGGAGTCATAAAGGGTCAGTTAACTTCAGAGGCAGAACGTGCAACCTTGACATTCGCTCGTAGAGCAGTGTGTGAAAATGAGTCCACATGTCCACATTTTAAACTAATTGATTCTCTAAACACGCCGTTAGCCTCCCACTAATTCCTTAATGACTGGAGGTCCCTTTATGTGCAGTGACTCTTGATTACAGGTCTCTGACACAACACACACGTACACAAAGATAGACACGCTAACAAATACATACACAGCTTCGCTCAGAAAGCCATTTTAAAGGAAGGAAAAGTGAGAGAGAAAGACAGAGAAGGAGAGAGCAGTATCGGGGCCCCCTTCACGCACCGATGAGTGCCCACCGTTGGCTCATCACAGCCTCCTCCCACTCTACGGTGCGTACAGTAAAGGAGCTTCTGCAGACCACAGCAAATGGGCCGTGAAATGTTACTCAATGCTCAACACGTTCCTCAACCCGGTTTGCTTTCACACACACATCCAGCACACCACGCAGTCACCACAACTAATGAAGACAGGGGGCTAAGAATCTGTGGAATGAGACAGAAATGAGACAGAAAACTTGAAGCATACAGTATGGGCTCACTGTTTGTCACAGTTTGTTTTGGCGTTTCATGTTATCTCAGTCCTATCAGTACAAATTAGGGCTGCAACAAATATTTATCATCATTGTTCATTATTTTTCAGTTATTTGCTTACACTGTGTTTACTGTCCCTCTGTCTTCAAATTGCTTGTTTTAACTGACCAATAGTTGAAAACCAAATGATTCTGACATAAAACTACAAAAAAATTAAAAAATAAAATATAAATCTGTAAGTTCTCACATTTAAGAAGCTGGATCCAGAAAATATAACACATTTTTCTTTGTCAAATAGTGACTAATTTATTATTATGATTCTAGATTGATTTTCTGCCAACCTACCAGTCAACTAAATGAGTAGCTGACTAACCGTTTTACCCAGGGACGTGTAATTTCTGTTGATTTTTGCATTGTTTTTACTGTCCAGTTACTGTAATGATGACAGCTGATGATAATGTTGATACAATCATCTGCTTTGTCTTGAATTATTACTTTGCGCTCACAGCAATGTAATGTAATCTATTTTCTTTTATTTAGTTAATAGTCTCATAAAATACATTAGAATCAAATATGAGTCAGTCCTTTTCATATTAATATAATGATGAAAATGTCTGTCCAGTAGCATCGGGTCTCTATTGGAAGAAGAGATTAAACGTCATAATGACTGAATGATTATTCAAGCTTTTAATGTATTAGTTGCCATCACCCAAGTATTCAAATACAGTGACTCTTTAATTCAAACGAAATCCAAACACATTACCCGTCATCAACCTTAAATCTGGGTGGTGTAATTAACCCTATAGCAGGTTCCTTATGCAGCTGAAGCCATCTATGGCCTTTTATTTTTATGTTATCTACATACTGTACATGCAAATGATCAAAGTCAGGGCACGCTGATGTTATTTCATGGCTTAACAAACAAGTATAGCTTATACAGTAAATCTCCTGCACCCACTGCCGAGTGCCCAAATGCATATTAAGAAGGCAGAATGATGGGGCTGTGTCAAAGGAGAACAATTTGTAGTTTCATTTCTGCTGTCCCATAATGAATTCAAAGTTCCCAAATCTCTTGGCTGGCGATGTCTTGCATTATGTGCTGCTTCCCATCGTGGCGGCACTGGCAGTGTGTCTGAGTAATGAGCATGACCCAACATAAACGCTGTGTGGCCAACTTGGCTCTACACTGGAAGCGTCAGTCGCACTTTAATCAGGGATATTGGGGAGGAGTGTGCCTGGGAAGGCAGGCCGAGGCTTTTAAAGACCTGACTAATAAGACATGTCAAAGGGAGCTGGGCAACAGCCAGAACTGATATGCAGACCTTATCCCTATCTGCTTCGCATCCTGCCTCACCACGCACCGCCTCAACAGCATTCGGACACAGATGGCCTTTTAACAAAGCTGAATATTCACTGATGCAAACAAACAACGCAAAGCATCTCAAAGCAGCATGTGGCCTTCATGGTTAATCATTTTCTCCCTTCTGTCTTGGCTCTCCTCTTATTTTTCACCCTTGTCTGGCTGTTTTAAAAGTTGAGATTAGGTCAGGAACTTTTTTTTCTCCCCCTTAACTTTTTTTTTTTTAAATTGTTCTCCACAGCTTCAGCTCTTCAAATCAACACATTCTGTTTCTGAATGGAATAAAAATGTGTGAAGTCGCAGCTTGTTTTAATTATTTCTTGGCAAAATTCTACTTCTCACTCACTCCTCAGTTTCTGGACAATTTCATTTGTGAAAATGAAATACAGCAGTGTGACAACAACTGACACCACCGTCCCCATCGCTGATACTATAACTGCAATATATTTGTAAGATGATTGACAGGCTTCTGATTAGACCATCAGATACAGCAGATGCTGTATGCTGAAGTGACATTATTTGTAGTGATAATTTATATGGAGAATGGAAATGTGTAGAAACCTCTACTGGGTCTGGCTGGTACAATAACAGGTTTTTCTTTGTCAAATGTATAAATCCAATGCCACAACAAACACTGAAAACGATCTTCCTGAACCACATGTTTACAAACCATTATATTAGGCACTCTTATTTTAAAAAATGCACATTGAAAATGCACTAGTAATTAGTAAAAGTTTTTCATTTTATGCCTTTTTACCAATTTCTTTTACTTGACTGTGTACACAGACATGCATGAAAATTCTTTTGAGGCAGAATCACAGCCACTAATTTAAATTAAAGCGATAACAACAACTTATTTGGCAGTAATTATGATAGATTGTGGAGTGTTGAATTAATGAGGAGGCGTATGTTTTCATCTGAAAAGGTAATTAGCCATAGGGCTTAAGTAATCGCAGGAAAATCCAGGTCGCTACAGGCAGTCCCTGAGGGGACAGTTTTGCATACGCTCGCGGCAAAGCGAATCCCTCAAGAGAGAACCTTTTCACTGATAAACCTTGACCCGACAGTTCCTTTGAGGCAAGAACATTTCTAGTCTGAATTTCAATAAGAGGCAGTACAAATAGAGCTAAACACTGAGAGATGTAGTCATCTTGAATTCAGAGAATTTGTGGCAAATAACCTCTTTGATCACCTTACCATTGTTTGACAAGAAGTGCAGTCTTCTGCTTGTTTCACCCCTCTATATTTACTTTAAGACACGTAATGAAATTCCTCAGCTAAGGCTATAAATTCACCTGTGTCTATATGTATTTCTATCCATTCATCTTTAAGATTTTTCAGTTGGTTTTCAGTCTGATATGTTACATGATCACAAAAAATGATAGTCTTTTTTTTGTATCTCACCAATCTTTACCAATATACATCTTCACTTTGTCATCTCCCTCAGGTTTGATCAACTCAACAGGGAGTAGTCAGACTTTCTTTGTAGTGTTGCTACCTTGTAGTTTTCGGTTGTATATTCTAATTCTCATTCTTTTTCTAGCACCTTGCCGCATTTCTACCTTAAAGTTGTAGTAACGTATAGACTAAGAAGTCACATCAATGGTTGAATGAGAAAAAAAAAGATAAGTTTTCTTTTGTTAGTTTACTGTGTTGTTCTGTTCATAATGCACACACTGAAAACAGGGCAAAACATGTTGCTATAAGCAGAAACAAGCAAACACTGAATGACAGGGCCGATGGCACCGCAGTAAACCTTGTGAGATGCCTGTTTAGCAAATGGTAATTAAAACCGCCTGAATCCTCAAATCCCTGATAAATATTTCATCAGGTGGCTCTTGGTGATTGCTATTGTAATGGAGCAACAATATTCAAATTGCCTTTAGTGAAATTATTGCAACACCCCCTCCTCCTTATGATCCACCCACCCACTCTCCTTCCTACACACACACACACACATTTACAAACACAGATGGCACAATCCACGAACACAAACCTGCATACACATACATGTGATGTACAGACACACGCTGAGATGGTGTGTGTGTAACGGCCCTTTATTGTTTCTTGTTACAAAAGCAAACAATCACACTTGTGCTATTTTTAGAGCTATTCTCTACACAATAAACTAAATACAAAAATACAAATATATGAATATTTGTAGGAGTTGACTGAAGTTAAAAGGTTCACTTTGCAGATTTGCACAAAGTTTATGTGAAAATGTAAAAAAATCATTCATTCTTTGCCTTTCACAAAATGCACGCAGGGACAAGTGACCACAAGCACGTACGGAAAAAAAGGACAAATTTCATGCAAATTTACAATATGAAAGAGGGGTCAATAAACCCCCCCCCCCCCCCCCAAAAAAAAAAACCTCTGCTCTTCTGTTGTCATTGAATGAAACCCCTACCATCAAAGCCCACAGTTTGAGTGATCACTTTTTAACATTCCAGTTACACTTTCAGTTCTAAAATGACTCTTGTACCACCTGAGGAGTTTTAGGTATGGGCACCGCAGGATTTCAGAGCACTTCTGTTAACAGATGAGGTTACACAACCAGAGTAGAGTGGTCCAGGGGGGATCCAAACCTGACAGAATTTTTTAACAGCAAAATACCCCAGTCTGGTGCACTTTGACCAACAGTCTGTCCAAGCCTACAGCGATATGTTTCCATGCACTGTCAGGCTCCCTGTCACTGCCTCTCGCCTCCCTCCTACGCCTCTGAGTTGTTCCTCATACCTTGTCTTACTTTTTTTTTCTCTTTCACTCATCTGTACCTGCTTCTGTCATCTTGTCCTTTCTCTCGTTCAGTTCAGCGTGTACAAATGAACCAGAGATACAGTAAAAGCCACACTCTTATCTATTTTATTTCAAAGAATAAAAATGATTAAAAACAATCCAAATTAGTTTTCTTTTTCAAAACTTCTGCCTCTATCTACTCTATGCTTTGATTTGCTTGTAAGAAATGTAAATGTGACTTATTTCAGGAATCAAATGGCTTCTCATGTCATACTCCTCTGCAAACCCATTCATGCTCTACTTAATCTATCATCTTTTTTCTTTCTGATTGCTAAAAATAAATGAACTAACCTATTAAAACAAAAACTTAAACGGAACACATCACAGGGACACGTGGCTGCTGATGGCGGATCCTTTGCAGTGTTCAGTTAATGCAAAAGCAAACTCCTCCTTGCTGCCTTACCGCACAAACAAGAGAAGTTGGTCTTAATCCACATTTCATGACAATTTTATTACTTATTTCACCTGACAAACCTAATCGGCTTGTCCTCGAGCTGACTAGCTGACTAACATGCTGCCAGACTGAAGACGCAACAGACATGTTGCGAAGAAACGTCAGACATCACAGTGACTCAAGTGAACACACTTTGGTAGCTGTAATGTCTTAAAATATCTCATTGTGCTTGTAGACAATGAGTAGCTGAGCTGTGGCTTGTAGGCATTTTACCACAATGGTCCCAGCCAAGTCAAGTGTCAGCCCAAACTAGCACTCTGGAGTCCATCTGGCTGATAGCGGCAGTCTGCTTGCCAGCGCACGACTGACTGATTTTTGCCGTCTTAGCATATTTGAAAATCAATTGCTCGTTCAGTCCAACTGAACAGATAGCTGCTTTTTGTCTTTTTAGATTACAGAAACAGAATCATAGATTGTACATCCATTTATCGTACCTTGTATTTTCTGGTACGTTGTTGGGCTTTCCATTTCCTCCCCGGACCCAGACCTTTAATATTTTCCCTTACTCAAAATTACAGCCAGTGATTGGCACAACCCACAGCTAAACACACAGACAACCCAAGCGTACACAGGCAAGCTCAATTTGTATCTTGGCATGTACTTCAACAGAATTTAAAGCTGATAGATGTAAAATAACTGGCCTGTTCTGCCCTGAGCACTAAATCAAACATCCCCCACATTCTTGTGCAGTGCAGGTCTGTGGGAACAGCACTCATAATAGACCATGGGTGGTGAGAGGTGACAGAAATTTGGAGCTATGTAATAAAGACCTTAGGGATCCCTCCTGTCCTTGGTAGAGTAACTTATCTTCCTGCAATGGCATCACAGACAAATTCTTGTGGTTATGGATATTAGAGAAATACAGAAATTCATTAATACAGCCAGAACTGTCTTACGGGCATGATCATACTGTACTAGAATACTAATACATGGATTCATAACCTATTGAGACCCTGTCAGACTTTTAAAAGAGTGGATTTGGATGTCCTTGTCAGAACAGTTCGTAAAAAAAAAAAAAAAAAATCTCTTAATGTTTTTCCTTCTTTGTGTTTTTCTGCATATGGAAAATGGGGTGGGTTTAGTTTCATGCCCATTCTTGTTTTTGTCCTCGTTTCAATTCTACTGCAAGTTAACACAATAAAATTCTTTGTTTGATTAATTGCACAACAGCTTGTGCAAATGCTGGGTTATTATATTATTACTATCTTATTACTATCTTTTTTTTATGCTTTAAAAAGATAAGTTAGGCCCCTCAAAAATGCTACTTTTCCTTTCTCTTTTGTAGGATTTTTTAAGCCATTTTAAGGGTGTTTTGTCCTCATCAGACATCAAATGCTGATGGAGTGCTGGAAAGAGGAAGTTTAACTGAGACCTAAGAAGAACAGGTGTGTTTTTTGAAACACATTATGTCAAGTGGGGGCTGAGAGTTAATATCACACTGTATCTTGCAGTGGTAGCTTGCCACTTTAGATTAAATACTAATAGAAATTAAATAAAAGATGAAGGGAGACACAGATACACGG
The DNA here is from genome assembly GCF_017976425.1 of Toxotes jaculatrix. NCBI lineage: Eukaryota > Metazoa > Chordata > Actinopteri > Toxotidae > Toxotes > Toxotes jaculatrix. The sequence continues at coordinate 10,032,287 of NC_054409.1, read as the reverse complement.
TAAGGGGTTATAAAGGCGTAGTCTGTGAAATGAAACCTCCAAAGACAAATCTGCCACAAAAATACCATCAACTGGACAGAATGTGTCAGATTTATGCCTGCGGGTAGACATATCTCAGTATATGAATCATTTCTTTATCAAATGCCTGATACTGGCTGTACTTGATGTGCAGGACACTGACGTACATGACATGCAGTCGACCGATGGTGTTGCAAGAGTCTTATCACGTCTAAAAGCCTTGAAATGCAGCACATTGTGCTGTACAGAGAACACCAAAAAAAAAAAAAAAAAGGAAACAAAAGACTGAAGACACTTTCTTCAGCCTCACTGATGTGTAACATCAAGCCAGTCCTTCACTTCCTGTGTGTTAGTGTAGACATGAAAGCGGCCTGATGGCTCTTGCCTTTTTACTGCATTTCTCCCAGGGTAATTGCAGTTTCTTCCTTACTTTTAAAGCCCTGTCAGTCTGCCTGAGCTAAATGACAGCCTATGGTAACCGAATTACAGGGAGGAGAGGGAGCCAAGAATCACCTTCATCTGACTTGCTTGCTAAGTGGTCTGATTGTGTGGTCATGTCCCGGGCATTAAGACGACCGTTTCCATGGTGATTTATCCAGAAACATATTAAAAAGTGTGACGCAACGTCAACTCAGTTATTAATACTCCATATTTGAGTTTCCAGACACCTGCCATGATTATTTTCCAACTTGTAGAAATCACCACTGTGTCACACATTTCACCTGAACACAGAATATCGGCTACCGCTTACTACCTTTTTTTTTTCACATTTGCTTTAATGGCAGTGAGGCTGGAAACAGCATGCTCTTGCAAAATACATGACAAAAGCAATATGTTCATGTTGAGTGTCTTAGAAAAATATGCAAAATTGTTAAGAGGGTTTTCACTGCCATCTTACTGCGACGATTTGTCTCATTTGTGGCTGTGAAATGCTGTTTGAAATCACAGAATGTGGCACCCCGGAGTAGCTGTCATTATTGCTCTGTTTATGCATAGCAAGTCGAGTAAATGTTCAAATTTCTCTGTGGCGTGCTTCTACAGTTAGAGTTTTCCGAATTTAATATGTTACACCAGGTCTCCATATTAGCAGAACGATTTGGCTTTGTGTTGTGCTAAGAGGGGCAGTTCAGATGAGAACCACTCCATTCAGGGGTAGGCTGTTAAATGAAAGGGCCTTCAAACTAATTTTGTAGCCATCTGATTATGGTATGACATTGCTCCTCGTGACCTGTTACTAAATATGAAGGACAAGGATAGCAATCATGCTTTCTGAACACCACAGTATGAACAGTTGCTGTGATTAAAATGTAAAGGGTATTCGCCTTTCTCTTGTTATTTTTGTGCACAGTGTGTAGTGTATCACACTAGACTGAAAACTGCAATGAGATGAAATACCTGTTTCCATTCTGTGTTTCCACCTAAACAAACATACCAATGACACACCATTTAAGTTCAGTGAGTACTAATACTTATTATTATATATGCAGGAAAGGATGACCAATTTCATCCATCCAATGATTAGTGGAACACAGCTGAAGAATTAACTGTCAATAAAGCAATTTTCAAAAATTAAATAAGTAAATTGAATGAGTAAATCCATCAAATGTTACTGTGGGTTCTTACACATTGTTCTAGCTGTGGTCAGGGAAGTATCTCCATCATATCAGCAGTGAGCCACATGACTGCCTGGTATTCAATACTCAATGAAAGAACAACATCAATCAAATATATTGGCAGGCCAACTATAGTCTAACTCACCAGATGTTTGACTCTTGATAATTCCACTGGTTCCAGCAGGTTTTGGCTGGCTCCATTCCCTTATGCTTTGCACTGCATGCTACAGTTTTCAAAGCCACCCCCCTCTCCCCTACAATCTGCAGCAACAACAAAGCTAACAGGACTGCTAACAGCAGAATACTAGCAAGTTTGTGATAGAAAACTGCAACCCACTGTTTGATCAGGCATTCTTGGCCCAGGATATTCAATCAACTTTCAGTTTAATTACAGTAGAAGGGAAGCTTGCAGGCCTGCGTGTGACGTTTCCTGCTGTACTTAGAAGGAGTGATTGGTCAGACTTTTCTTATTTTTCTTAGTTAAAAAAGTGAGTTCTGCGAGATTATAATTCACTCCTGGTATAACTATACTGAAGTGGTGATAATGGACCAGCTAAGCAAGACTAAATGTAATTATAATGAGCTTTATTTAAATAAAGTGCCTTTAAAACCAAGTTACAAAGTGCTTTACTGAGACAGATAAGGATGAAAACATTTATAGACTAGGAGAGAATACAAAATGTAGATAACTCATAAAATAGGAATGAATCACACTTACTACAAAGAGGAAAACCAAGAGTCTAAATACAGGACTAAAACAGAGTTGATGAAATACTAAAAAAAGGCACAAACATTTGGAATTGGACTACACAACAAAGATATATGTCACGGAACATTTCAGGATAACTATTTCTAGGTGGTTATGCTGACATGCATGGAGTTACCTGCATTAAAAAAAAAAAAAACACAGGAGCCACTGCATTGTAATATCCTGCTGTATTTTGTTCCTGCTCTTTGAAAGACAGCTACCATGACATATCACTGAGTTTCCATGTGTCTTCATGAAATCCTGAACTGTATTTAAGTGTCACATTGTCATGCCACCCATTGGTCCCCGGATACTCTAACTTGTCAGCAGTCACATTCACCCTCCCTCCAGAGTTTACCTCCCTGTCATTTCCATAGCCTGTATTTAAACAAAGCAAACACTCTGAGGGCAGAAGTCTAGTTTACTGTTACACGGCACCTTAAACGGATGGGTTTTTATTGGTATTTTATTATGCAGCGAATATTTCACGTGACTGAAGAAAATCAAGCAAAATTATATTAGTATACCAAGAAAATTGCAGATGAGACAAGCATGCCAAAAGCAACAAAATTTATATTCAAACAAAAGTGGATCATTTTCTTAATGGCTTCCAAGTACCCTTAGTAATTTTCTCTGTTTTGGTTGTGTTCCACTTAAATGATGGCGAAAGAGGCTCTTTCTAGCTGCATGTAAACATAGGTCTTATCATCTGTGGGTTAGTGGAAGATTCACTGTACTGTACATACCCTGAAATATCACAACATTTACTAAAAAGGTCCCCAAGCAGTCCTGAAGCCCACCTCTGATACCAGAACTGCACCCGTGTTTTAGGCTTCAATTAGCTTGTAAGGACATCTGGAAATATGAATAAAAATAAGGACAAACACATTTGTGTAGGAGGAAGAGATTGATATGCAGAGTAACACATACAAATGAGAATGGAGATGGTAAAAAAAAAAGAGTGGAGAAGACAGAATAAAGATAAATTAGGAAAGGTAAAAAGAGAGAGAGAGAGAGAGAGAGAGTGGTGAGGGGGGTACAGAGAGAAGGAGAAACGAGAGAAGAGAACAAGAGGACACATGAGAATACAGTCATGCGCCTACTGAGCCGTAGCGCTCATGGCTGGGCTGTGGCACTCATTATTGATGTAGTAGAAAATTTGCGCCGACAGGAAACGAAGCTGCCAGCTGTCCCCCCCCATTATGACATTATCTCAGAAGGATGGCTGACAGCGGCAGTGTATCCTATCACCCGAGCCGCCCCGTGGCATGTCCAGAGGAGAGACTGGCCCTACAGTGGACACACACATTTCCACATGTATATACGCACGCAGGGGCTATGAAAATAAAAAAAATCACATTTAAACATTCATTCAACTACATGAGATGAAATTCTCCGCCTTCCGACAGTATTAACAACGTCCCAACTTGGTCTCCATGTCACCGCCAAACAAACCATACACTCTGAATTAGAACAAATTGCTCTGTAATGCATGATGTGACATTGAGCTGAGTGTAATGCTGTTATTAAAATAGTGAGCTGAAGAAAGCAGAACTGAACATGCGGCACACAGCAAATTTGCTACGTCTAATGTGCTTAGTATATAATGTTCCTCCAGTGTTCAATGGATATTGACTGTGAATCCCATGGTTGCAGCATTGTGCAAACACAGGAGACAAAAAGACAAAGTAAGAGAGAACAAGCCTGGTAATAGAGCGGATATTACAGGGATGCTTTACCCAACAAAACACACATACGTTATATGGCAAAAAGCGCATGGACACTCAATCCATATACTTTTGGGAAAGGCCCAAAATAAGTGTGATGAGGAAAAACTTGACCTCAACCATTTCAATCAACTTTGGGATCAATCAGAACGCAGACTGAAAGCAGACCTGCCTTCACATGGTGTCTGACTTTAACACTAACAACTGCATTTCCCATCTCATCTCTTTTCCTAACCTTAATAAAGTATTTTTAACTACCTAAACTTAACCAGATCTTAACCAGAGATGTCAGATTGGTCATAGAGACCATCAAACAAACTATACTGACATTTAAGTATGAGGACCCGTTGGAAAATTCAGGGCTCGACATGCAGTAGGCAGCAAATACACTACGTCTAATGTTCCTGGTTGATAATGTTCCTCCAGAGTTAAACAGATTATGACAGGGAATTCTGTGGTTACAGCATTGGGGAGATATGAAATAGGAAAAGGAAAAGTGAGACAGAATAAGTCTGTCGCCCTGGCATACAGTGTCAGCGCTATTAAGGCACCCAATCAGCCTATGGCTCACCGTGAATAAGGTGCCATGATAAACAGATAAAGCAAAAAACCAGTTTCACCCAGGCCATCTCAGAAGGTGAAATGGAGTGATAAGTTCCTGCTTCACATAGATTTGAATACTATACTTTAAAAGTACTGAATATACTGAAGGGAATGATATGCAGATAATAACACCACCTTGCCTGGACGGACAGCACACTATTTGTACATCTCCTTGCCACCTTATGTTTTATGCACATAGTAATGAGCTTCCTCATGCTGAGATAGTGCAGGTGATGTGTCTGTTTATGGGCCTTTCTCATTAAAACAGAAAGAGAGTGGACTTTTCTGGTAGTGCCTTGGCAGCTTCTGTTACATTCCTGTACACGCTTATAGGTATAGCTGACATCCTGCTGAAGAGGAGCCACCCCAAAATGCACCGCAACAGACAGAAATAGATTTGAACTCTGCCCGGCAACCAGCCGGCACTGCAGATCCCTGCACCAAGTGTGTGCCATGCAAGCGGGCAGACTCCCCTCGGGGCCAGGACACTCCACCAAGCAGGACAGACGGAACAGGGCGGATGTGAATAAGACCTCCTCCGCACCAGCTTTCCACTTGAACTCTGCAAGTGTCACAAAGATTAATGATTTTTCTGGATTATTCTTGACTGTCTCATGTGCAATAAGGCCAAGGAGGTTCACTTTTAGTTTAACTGTAATCATGAAACAAACAAACAAACAAAAAGAAATGGGCACAACCAATTTTTTTCCCTCCACTGCATTCTTTTTGTAGCTTTCACTGCCACTGAGTCATCACCTAGGGAGATGAGGAAGCATTTTTTCTCATTAAAATTTCTCGCTACATCTACGGTAGACATGTAGTGACTTGTCAAAATATCTTCACTGCGCTGCCCGGTGAGACCTGAGAGTTATGCTCTTAAGTGCAAAATCTCGTCATCACCACACAAGTGAAAGTAGTCGCCGATCTCTGTAGTGTGAAGCCCTCCGGTACAATACAAGGCTGTCAGCCTGGCTTATACGACAGGAAACACAGAGACGCACACTAAAATATCAGTGCACCCACACACAAATCGCGTCCATTCATAAAAAAAAAAGTGTGCAGGATGTTAGAGAAAAGTTTACACAAGTTTGGGGTTTCTCCAAACTTGAGCTACTTTCACTACTTTCGTTTTTTTTTAATACTTAAACAGAATGCTAGAGCATCTCCAAAGTCCATCTTTTACATCCTGTTTCCCTTTTATTGATAGACCTTTGCATTAAATATGAAGCTTACATTAATTAATAACAAAACCAAAATTAATGACTGTCATATTATTTTACTTTGTTATAGAAACTATAGTCTCAAATCTGGAATTGACGGCATCTGGTGTCTTTTTATTTTTTTCAGTTTGCTATGAGGTCCAATCAAGACACCAACAGCCTCAGTATTGGAACTGACATACTTGGGAGAGCACCCATCTGTGTGTTTTACCTCGAAACTCTCCATCATTGTTTATATTGCATCTGCAGTGTCTTCGTGTGTGTGTGTGTGTTTTCTTTTTTTTCAGTAATGAGTGCTACACCAACTTTTTAGGCAAGATGGCAACACGTTTCTGTAGATGGCAATGACACGTCCATCAACCTCAGCTGTATTTGCGTTAAGTGCTAATTAGCAAATGTTGAACAAGGCAAACATTATACCTGTTAAACATCAGTATGTTAGCATTCCCACATTAACATTTAGTTCACAGCACTGCTGTGCCTACAGCCACATGGAGCTTTATAAGAAGTAAAGGTCCTAAGGATGAGCACAGCAGCAACCACACCTCCAGGTGTCTGAGGTGTAATATTTTTTTTCTTCTTCTTCTTTTTCTTGTCATTGTCACATTACACCCCAGTGTACTGGTCCCTTTTTTATATTATTCTTAGAAACACAAGTTTTCCAGGTAGTTTCCTGTACGGCCCGCTGATCTGTTGTGTCAGGTGTGATTCAGACAGCCTCTCCACGGACAAAATAAATTTCAAATCCATCTTTCAACAAACAGCAGCATTCAAAAACTGCGGTTTTGTCATGAGTGATGACTGTGAGGTGTCAGTGAAGCTATTTTAATTTCCTCCTAACTAAGCTGTTTTCATATTGTCATATTGTTGTTCATATTCATATTGTTTTGTTAATATCATGCTGCTGTCGAGATGTGATTTTCTGTGTTGTGAAGGCATTAGGAAGCCTTTTTGCATAAAATGTAACTGCAATGCTGTGGTTTTATTAGCTAAATTGCAAATACACTGTAGGCACTGCTTTAACAAGAACGTCACAGTGAAAAAGTATGATTATTCCTGTAAGGATCACAGGTGCTAAAAATCATCAGTCTATCCCTGAATTCTTGAATACTGAATTCCAATATTTTTGATGCAAATATTGATCAATAATAATTTAAAATGATAATGGAAAGTAACCATGGAAGAGGAACAACATTCTCCACTGCTTGGCATTTCTGAGGTGGCACCATTATGTAAATGAATACTACACTCCTGTAACCTTTTCTCTTCCTGTTTTATCCTGTAAATTACATGAGCAGGATTCTTGGTTCTCTCCTCACTTCTTTTCAAGGGTATTAACTGCTTTGTTTGGCATGAAATGATACATCAATATGTTGCACGTGCACCGATTCCCAAGCAATTTTCACTTGGGTTACATCGTGTTTTTAGAGTGAAGACATGAATAAGTAAGTTAAGACCTACATCAACCAAAAATACATTTTACTGCAGCACACCAATTGGCTTCATGTTTATATTTGGCAGTTTTTCAGCATCACATTGGGTAAGATGATGGCTCTACACCGATCAGCCACCGCAATAAAACCAGCTACTGGTTTACCAGTAACTAGATTTAATGCAGTGGCTGATTGGTGTATATTCCAGGAAAGAAAAAAAATAAGAGCAACAAAAATAGACCATTACAGCTAATTTAAGTGCTTCCGCTCGCCATTGGATTTTCTTGTTACTTTGCTTGCTTGAGGTAAATGCCAAATATTACATGTACTGCAGATGTGTGTAATGAAAAAAAAAGCTGTGTGGGAGTCACATGTTTGTTCAGCAAAAAGGTAATGCAATGTGCTCTTTCAGCCACTTGCATGAGTATTTACAGCTTGCCTCTAATGGGATCTTGCCTCAAAAAAAAAAAAAAAAAAAAGCAGCAAACTGATCAGCAGGGCTCCGAGCTCTCTTGGAAAAAGAAACATTTCTCACTTTTTACCATTCTGCTGTCGGGGGAGTTTCACATGGACTGTTTTTGACTCTCTTTCACCCCCACGTTGCACAAGAGTGCATTCTGGAGGTCCAATGAATAAAAATGCCATGTCAACTATAGGAAAGAAGAAAGAAAATCTCCACTCAGAGCTGTCAGTGATTTTCCCTCCTTGCCTTTACCATGGAAATCTAGCAAAAAGTTCACCTTCCTCACATAAATTGGCTGAGAGATTTATTTCTCCCCTGACATTCTCTCTAGAGATGCCACCAGGAACCTGGGCATCTGCTCTTTGGAGGGAAATGACAGGGCTATTGTTAGGGGCGGCAGTAGTGGAAAGCTATTCTCTTGCCTCATCCCCTCTGTCCCTTTTCTATTTCTCTCTCTCTTTCTCATTCTCTTTCTTTCTCCTTATGAAGCCTGTCAAAAAGCGATGACAGCCACTTAAAAGGCAAAGGCCAAGGCTCACATCTGTCTATTTCACCTTATTAATTTCAGTATCATTCCGCTTTATCATATTCAAAATCCCGTGAGACAATCCATCCAAATCATTGGTGTCAGGTAAGAATTTGTATTATGACAGATGGCAAGTGTGACACTCCCTTGAGTTTAAAAATATTCTGAATAGTAATTCTCTTGCTCTATTTATAACCACCCCCCTTTTCCTGATGTCTAAGAAAAGTGATATATAGATATAAGGGGAAAAAAGCATATTTAACAATCGCTCTATTATGGCTACAATTTAGGAATGCAGAGAGATAAGCGCCAAGCATTCTTCATCTATAAGCCGCTCATATGATGCTATTGTGTTGAGGAATCTGGCTGAGTGGGTCAAATTGCGGCTGCTTCTCCTTCAGGGCAGCAGAGGCCTCTGGGAAGGCGGCATGGGTGTCAAGGCAACTAGGACTCATGAGCAGACGTCACCAGGACCAGATTAGGGGAGTATGACAGGGCAGACCCCTAATCCATCATCTGGGAGATTACAGGAACATGACACAGTGCGCCACCAAATCCCTTTAATCATCCAAATGTTCCATTCTCAGCCAATGGTGCTGAAGAACAATAAGTGCTCAGGGGAGAGGAGCTGTCGCAGAATATTTTCTCCCTGGGTCTTGCTGGTTTGCCTCATGACACTCACAAGCAGCTTAGGTTTCAGTAATATGGAAGAGCTACTCTGGATGGGGCCAAGTCAATTAAGCCAGACCAGTGTTTTTATAAGAAGGGATATTAAAGAGACAGGGGATATAGGGATGAGCAGACGATGCTTGTCTTTGATGTCCCATGGGTTCTTACAAATCCCTCTGTGGCATAGTTGCGAGAAAGGGTAATTAGTCTGATGAAGCGAGTGTGTCATCTGAGTCAATCTTATTACACCCTGAGAAAACAGACTGTCTCAATCATTTTCCTTCAAAAATAAAGATAAGGTTTATGTGTTCCTTCAAAGTAGGGGATTGTGTTCCACACCATGTAAAGGGAAACAATAGAGACAAAGGCACAGACAGAAGTTTCAAACAAGTTATCAAACATAGATGATAAAATACAGTAGGTAGTTGGTCAGTATCTTACAGAACAGGTCACATGGATCATAATTATGAGTGTTTTTCGCTCTGCCACCCTTGGAGCTAACCTTAAAAGAAACTGACTGCTGGTAGGAGACAGGACTTAAACAGCGGTGTCCTGGGTTGAAATACCATCCAGTCTGACTTCAACAACAAAACAGTACTTAAAAGTTGACTAATGAGAACTTCTAAGTACTGTATCTACATAATCAGAAGAAATCAGGGAAACTTTAACAACTACATTTTAACATTATGTTGAAAAAAAAAAAAAAAGTAGCAGTATTACATTTCCTTCAAAACTGTATTGTTGCAAATTAGCTGTAAATATATATAATTTCTAGGAGAGAGTTTTAGCCTGGATATACCTCTTCCAACTCCTTGAATTGGGGTGACAACTTGGTTCCATTTTTTTTCTCATGTCTGCAAAGCAAAAATCTAAATTAACTTGGTCCCGGTACCCTTGCTGGAGGGAAAGTGGATCAGTACTGAACCATGACCACACACCCACTGGCCTTGTCCGAGCCTGTCTGGGAGGATGTTTAATTGCAAAGATATTGGGTTGGAACTGGTTTAATGTAACATTCCTTTTCTCTAGATTTTGTATTTTTTATGTAGAAGTGATATGTTTCTTTTAAGAGGTCTTTAAAGATCTTTATGGCCGCAAGCTAAAAAATGATCACTAAATGGTGGCTCCAGAGAACCCCTCCAACGACGGGCTTTTTCACAGACACTGTCTACGCTGAATGGAAAAGAAGACTTATACCCTCCAGCTACAGAGAGAAAATGGTAATAAATACTAGATGAAATAGGATCCTCATTACTTTCATGGAAACATTATAGACTGGATAATGTGTATAGCTGTTCCATTCTTTCTTGCATGATATTACACTCCTGTGGTAGTACTGTGAACTATTTAGTGGTGAATGCACCAAACTTCTTGAGAGATGAACTAAACCTGTTTGTGTCAATGCCAAGTGAACATAAGGAGTATCCGTAGAGCACTCCACATGCATCACACATGTAGTCTGCTCTTTTAGCCCTTCTCTATAATATGAATTACAAACCATGAGGAATAATAGGCATATTTCCAAAAACACTGCATGTCACTGTAAATGCAGCTTGGATTTTCAGGATTTTTTTAAGGTTGCTGCAGGTGAAAGTAGTTATCATATTCACATTTGAATATTATTTTTCCTAAATATGAGCCAACATACAGGCAGATGTGTATAGCGTTACAAAAAGTGCCTTTGTTTCATCGATTTTGTGGTACTATTTTTGAATATGTAACTTAATAATAAATAAAGATAATGAACTCCATGCAAATGTCTTTCATATTTTGAGCTCACCTCTAATTCTACGCCCACAGTCCACTCAGCTCTACTATGAAAGATGTGAATCGTACATTTGCGAAGCTGTGAGGTGCCAAACATGTCATAAGGTCAGCCAAATTAACAGGTAATGTTTGAAGTGCTTGAACAGATGTAGTGATTTTAAGGAATTTGGGCTCTTTTTAGTCAGTTAATTCGCTTATTGTACCTGTAACACACAAAGCAAATCTATACTACTGCAATCCATTTATATTAAATTAGGAATAAAACAATACTAATTATTTATACAAGATGATTGGAAATTCAAATGCAGTGAAACTGATCAATAACAAACCTTTAAATCAAATAGTCAACATCAAATTTACATACATGGTCTAATATGGCTACAGCAGCAGTGCAGTGAGTCCTCCAACCTGAACAACAAAAAAGGTCATTCATCCCTACCCTCTTTTAAGACACATATTAGCGTCTCCTGAAATAGCATGCCTGTGGCAGGAGATCATTTGTTGTCATGGTTACAACAGTAAACACATGGAGTGCACTGGCAGTGGATCGTGTATGAATACGTGATTAAGTTTATGGAACGATCGTGGTTTGGGTAGGTTTAGGGAAAGGTCGTGGTTTGGGTTAAAATAACCACTTTCTTGAGGTTAAAGGTCCCTCATCATCAGGGTTACAATAATAAACATGCAGTTGAGGTTATGGATCAGTTATGGATAAAAGAAACAATGGTGACTACCACTTCAAACAGGAAACAAAAGGTGTTTTCCCGTGTTTTGTTGATCCCTCCATTCGCCCCCACCTCTTCCTCATAACATGGATTTTGTCACTGTTGTCACTGTTTGTATGTTTATACTGCATCACCTTTGCTCCTGTCATGGCTGTGGCTGTGGCTGCTACAGATCGCCTCACAATAAAACGGAACTATGGGTCTCTTTTTGAAATTTATTTGGTCTAATAGGCCTTGTGTAACATCAAAGTAACCGCTGCAAGTACAATTCTCAGAACTGTATATCAACTGCTTTGAACATATTTGGCTACCTGAATGAGTCACTGCTTGTGGTGGGCTAAATTTGCCACTTACAAAATAATCTTGACAGTGCAAATTACTTCAAACACATACTAAAATATCAATAGCCCTGCAGAGATCTCTTTAAGATGTTACAAGAAGATCAAAGTCAGAAATTGTTCTAAAATACGTTAACGCTGACCTTTTGCTGCTTTTACACTGGCATCATGCAGACATTTAACTAGTCACAACATTGTCTCATGGTGCTCATCTTACTATAAATTCATTATTTTCTAATTATGAGTTATGATTAAAACCATTTTATTTTGGTTTAAACAACTCTACTTAGAAACAACTCTTCATAACCCACTCACAATCTGTAAGAGATTATTATGATCTGCAAAACAAAAAACTACGACTTAACAGCTAAAGTCAGTTATGATTAGTTTAATCCATCTTCTTGCTCATATCCAAAATGGTCTCATTTTGCTTTTCTTCTCTAGTTCATTTGTAGAATTATTTATTTATTTATTTTTCTGAGAAACAGTGCAAGAGTCAATTTTTGTTTTCAAACACAGCAAGGGCTTTGGTGTCCAGCAGTGAGTCAAACTGCCTTGACGTGTTTTCTCCGAACTGTCAGCTGAGACCAACATACTGTAGCTGCTTCCAGGAGCTGCAGTACAAATGGAGGCATGTAAGCATGTATAGAGTACGGCATATATTTGTTTCCAAGGAGGATGATACTCTCAGCTGTATAATTACCCAAATGACACATCCCTGTTCTGACGCATTACTGCTTTTGTTCATCTGTAATTTTTGAGTCATATGTTACAAGGTATAATTGACTTATACCCTGTGGCAGCTAGTCAAATCAGCTTTCCAATGTTTTGTTGCTTTATTTTAACTTCTGTGACAGGTTATGGACTTTTGAAAATGCAAAAATATACTGTTGGGATTGCAGCGAAGAAGTGTCTGCCTGTGCCCTGTCACTTTAACTTCGCATCTCTCACCTGCAGTGTGCCACAGCTGTGTTAAATGAAGCGCTTCAAAGGATAATTCTAGTTTATTAAATCTTAAGGCTTATTATGATAGATTTGGCTGTCTCCTTCATCAGTTATGATAACACTCTACTCACAAAAGTAACTGCTGAGATCTGGGAACATGGTGTCTTACACAGTGTGAAAGAAATAATGGCCAAAACCACTAAAATAAGGCGCAAGTTGGAAGAGACTGGAATTGTACTTGTAAACTTGATGTGATGAATGATGTAGCCTTCTTTGAAATGCAACACTATATATATATATATATATATACACACACACACACACACACACACACACACACACACACACACACACACACACACACAAAGACACAGCAGCTATTCCTTCCATTTGGAGTTGACCACAAAACATGTAACTAAATTTTGTTGATTTTGGTTTCAGGCTGAGTAGATCAGAACAGAGCAGGGCTGAAATGAGATTAAATTTAGCTTGGTCTTAAAGCACAAAAGCTGCTGCAGTTTGTGAGGAAGAACAAAGTGCAGGCAGCGAAGCACCCTGACCTGTTGACAGAGTCATGCATGCGCGGCTGTGATAGCAGCTGGGTCCGTCTGCCTCGTTTGGGGCAGCTGGGGCGGCTTCGGATGAGATTCAAGCCAAAGCACATTCCCATCACTAGTCATCACCATTCCCCTCTCCTCTCCCCTACTGTGTTTGTGCAAGACAATGTGGTTATGTAGGCACATGTAAGAGCGTGGGCGTGTGAGAGAGAGAGACAGAGAGGAGAGAGAAAGAGACAGAAGGAGGGAGAGTGAAAGCCAGCGAAAAAGATAAAGAAGGCTACAGCCTTCTCCTGATGGTAGAATTTTGAGACATGTTTCCACGCTCTTCAGCAGCCAGGAGGAGCTACTGCAGGAGAGGAATGAGGCCTGAGCAAGCACATATAGTAAATATGGTATATATATATATATATATATATGTTAATGTCAGAATGTCAGTCTGTATATTAATGGCCCGATGGTGGGTTAACTAATGGAGAATGGCGTGTGTGGGCCCTGCAGTGCCATGTGACAGGGGACAATCAGCACACCTGTGCTCTCATCTGCTCCGCCATGGGAGGACTGATATTAAGTCATTACTGCAGGCGCTGCCAGCACACTCCGATAGCAAGAGCACACATGGCTGCCAGGGTGAGCATGCTACCATTGGATCATGCAGGCTGCCTTTTTCATCAGTGCGGCCTCAGGAGCGAACAATAAAGAAAATAAAACTGCTGTCGTGGGCACTTAAAAAAATTCACAGGCAATTTGGTGGTGGAACAGTCAAAGAAAAGCATAGTACGCTATATTATCCTTTTATTTTTGGGTCCTTTTTCTTGCATGACGGGGGAAAATGGTAGGGATCCAGCAAATGGCAAGCGGATGAAAAAAGTTAGACCATTCAAAAGCAAGATCGATGGATTTTCAAAAATACACCCAAGCAATGTCTCCAAAAATGGGCAAACAGCAGCTTGTTACAATCACTTGATTTCCACCGACTGACTCACCTTCAACCGGATGCAATCAGGATCTAATACAACTTTAAGGATCGGTTGGGTACTCACAAAAGTGGAATCATTATTAGGTGAGCTATGAGAACAGCACCATCCAATATAGCCATAAACTCTGTACCACCTACTTGGTGCCAAAAAAGAAAACTGAATGAATGAATGAATGAATGAATGAATGAATAAATAAATAAATAAATAAGAACCCTGGTCTCAAGCAATGTGTCGTATGTTAACTGCACAAAACGCTGCACTGGAAGGCACACTCCCCCTCTGCAAAAACTCTGCAACACAGCAAGTACCATGTGCTGCCCTAAGGCTAAAGATTTCAAGGATCATGATGACACCATGATGCCATACCTCTTCTCTCTCAGATAAAATATGATACCATGGAAAAAGCAAACATTTTTCACTAAAGCAGAATTGAAAGAGATAACTAAAATACTTTGGGGATTGTGTTTAAAATGCTTCACACCGGGAAAAGATTTTCAAATATTTAAATGTTTTGAAAAGAGCAAGTGAGACATTTTTGAGGGCAATGACAGACGTATGACATTTATAATGGTGGTTTTAAAGCAACCATACAAACAAAACATCCATGCGCATACCCATAGTGATTAAATGCATCTGTTATTGCCCTCATTCTCCCTTCAGAGAGGTGTACCTAGAGTTTACAATAATTGTGTTTCCTGTTTCCAAGAATCAACCTCCGGCCATTCTGTTGGTTTATTCATGAGATGTATGGGGGTTTGGGGGGGAGGGATGAAAGAGAGAACATGAGACATGAGACGTAGGAAGAATTCCTAACTAGATAGGATGAAAAAGTAAACACAATCTCCTGCAGTTTGACTATCAATCAGGCCAGCATGTCTCTGGGAGAGGGGGCCTAATTACGGCCCAAATGAACATTGACTGTTTTCTAATGGAATTATTCAGACAGCCCGTGTTTGTATATGCCAGTCCCTCATTTGCTATTCCCATTCATTAAGGCTGCACATTACACTTTGGTGGTCTTTGGCAAATAATATTTTTTTCACTAAGTTCAGAAGCCAGATCATCCTCAAAGAGAATCCCCCCACTGCCCCCCCTTTCTCCCCTCGTCGTGTCCTCCCGTCCAGACCTAACCCCATCACCGCCCGCACGTATCAGCAGCCTGATGTGTTGGGCAGAGGATTATGTCTCCAGTCTGTCAACACATGCAGCAAATGAAAACATTTGTAGATGAGTGGGTTTCTGTGATTCTGCACGTAACGGGGCTGGGGGTAACTGAAGCTAATTTGAGACAGTGGGACATGCTAGTCCTACAGAGGAAGATTTAAGTGTGGGAAATGGGGTTGAAAATAGGCACTGAGCAAGAGTTAGGGACATGTTGGTGAGGGAGAGTGAAGCTGGAACAGGAACTAGACTGTCTAAACATTAACGAGCTGAGGGATGCGAGTAGGAGTTGCAATCTGTGGACTTCTGCCACCATCGCTGTAAATTGTTCTAAGAACCAAACCTGGAAGAGAGAAAGAGAGATCGAGAAAGATAGCATGTTGTGCATGTGAGCACAAATGACAGCGAGAGGAGGAAGAGGGGGAGATTGAAATATAATATCCCGGGCCTCATTTATGCTCTCGGACTCCTCGGGCCATTACTGCAGACTGAGTACATCCATTGTGCTTACAGTAACTTCGCTCTGTGAAATGACCTCCATTTGAGTTAGTTGAGGAGCAGTGGTATAGTTCAAGGTGGCTCGAGGCCATGCTCCAGTAAGTCTTTTGGAAACGATGCTCTTCTAGTTGCAGCTCACAGACTTGGATAGTGTATTTGGGCTGGAGAGACATTACACCGCGAGCGACACAGCATCCTCATTTGGAGCCGACGAGGCTTTGTGAAGCTTGATGTAAGTCATCATTAAAGTTGCATAATGCCTCTTGACTGCCAACGACAATAACTTATGACATCTGTCTCAGTGTTTCATGTTGGCTGTCACAAGCAGTTAACAGCCAGTTCTTGTGGTAATCACCAAGAAGATGGATTACTGGGGATTTTGGAAGCCACTCCTACATTGTTTGCTGTCATATGGCAGGGAGATTTAAATGTTAGGAATAGAGAGGTAACACTGTCAGCTTAGTGAGACACTAATAATGCCAGAGTGTTCTAATAGTTTTTTTTTTAAACAGTCTATTTTCATACATTGCCATGTTGTGCATGCACATTTGGTGATCTGAACATATTTTTGGATTGTTTATGTTGTTTTCTAATGAAATAGAGGGAACTACACAGTTGACTGGGCACAGATAAAACAATACGACAGGCTTCACCGCATAATGGTGTGGAAATATAAATGGAACCAAACTTAATAGCAACATTGAGATGCTAGAGGGGAGCTGTTATTAACGTGACACCTTGAATCAATCTGTCCCCTCAGTTTAGTCTCAAGTTAAGAAGAAAGAGTCAGATAGTCAGGGATGAAAGGCTTGATTGTGGAGGAAAAACATATGCAGAAGGGACTTTGCTATGGGGAAAGGTAAATCTATTTACAGCTGCAACGTCTTGGGAAATAGGAGGGGAAAAGAGTGGAGAAAAAAGGGCTTCGGGAAAGATTTCACCAACATACAAAGCAAACAAAAAAAAAAAAAAAAACAAAGAACACGAAATGGAGCAAGAAGCAGAGCTTCAAAGCCTGCAGGTTGATTTTCAAAAAGAATGGAACTTCATTAGCATATTGTCAACTAAAGGACATCTCTTAAAAAAAAAACAACAAAAAACAGTAAAGCCACTGGACCACGTGATAAAGCCAGTTATGGCCATAGCATCAGTAGCAATACAATTACCTTATTCTATAATGATAATGATAATTAAAAAGAAGCCAGAGAATCATATAGCTATCAGTGAGAATATGCTGGGCTTAAAAATATGGTTAACAGAATTCATATGCAGATAAAGCACATGAGAGGCACTTAGTTAAATCATTAACACTAGATGAAGAAAAGGCCCGTAGCTCATTGACTGAAATACAAATCATTCAGCCTCCCCTGGAAATAATTAAGGACTGTCACATCCATGAAGACAAATGGAACATAGTGATGCTGTTGGGGTTGTGGCCTCAGACAGCACTCTGTCTGTCTCCCCTCTCAGAATCTGCAGCTCCTCAGCTCCCTTGCCCTCCGTGTCTGGGTTTTACAGGAACTTATGTCTCATTTTAGCACCTGTCAGATGTGTCGGTGCAAGTGTTGTGGATACAGTAGACTTGTCCTCTTCTGTTGGTTACACATCCTCTTAACCCACATGGCTTGGCAAATTGGGCAGGTGGGGGTGGCGAGGGTGGGTGAGTATGGCTGCATGCAATTTCACTATGTTCCACCGATAAGAACCGGAACAATTGCAACTTCTAGCATTTCCAATCTTGGAATCAAATAGTGTCTGCTCTCCTGTGAAGCACCTATGCGAGAAGTGACTCTCCGAGCATTTTGGCAGATGTCTTATTCGCAATCTATCAGCGAGTAATATCCCAGAGCAACTACTGTATATCTGATAACTGACGGTGCACAACCCCTCACTTCCTCCTCCATTTCCTGAGAGGAAGCCTTCGGAGGGAGCATTGCAGTGCTGATAAAACTCACACAGCCCTTCATTTGCCAGGTAAAAGACTGCTGGAGCAAAGAAGCATTGTATAAGCTGATGGGTGGTACTGTAGCGGATGTGTTCACCTGAGAGCAGGCCGGACGGTGTTTTTACAAGCCGCGGTGAAGATAATGGGATCGGATCCATCCCACTGCCACATTTTCATGGACAGCAGAACACTCTTCACACACCAGAAAGAGCCACAGCTGAGTGTAAAATGCAGAAATGCACACTGCAAAAACACAATCAACTAGATACGCGGACATCTTTTGTGTGCCATGCTTTTAAGTTCACGAGGCGGTGTGAACATTAACAGATTTAATATGCATCCACTTGAATTGTCATTGCTGCCTGCTGCTGTTAACCATTCTTTGAGAGAGTAGAGAAAAGGTCTCTTGCAGAATGGATGGCAGCTGTCCGAGTGCACAGTGCACAGGAACCAATTTTAGATGAAAACCCACACAGGGCAAGGAGTTTTCTTTTTCTGTGTGCTACATTTCCCTTTGACATCTTAAAAGCCATTAGTTCAGCAATGCACACCAATGCTTTACACAATAGGACTTGGAATGCTGCCTTTTAGACATTATATGGGGACAAACGCCAGAGCACTTGCATAGAGGGATGCGCAGAAAAGACTATAAAACAGAAATACAGTAATTCAGAGTGGAGTGATTCAGGCAGGGTGGTGGAAGGCAGAGAAGAGAGTTTAAAAAGAGAATCTTTAGAAACACAAAAACCTCTGAGATTTGTCCCAGCCAGTCAAATCCATTAAGTTTTAATAAAAAGACCATCGCAAAGGCAATAAACTTCATAGAATCTGTAAACCTTTACATGGCTCACTTTGCTTTTTGTTTTTTTTAGGTTTTATAAAGGACGTTCAATTACACTCTAGATAATCTTTAGATTCAAACTTTTAAATAAAGGATAATGAGATACTGGAAATATGTAAACATTTAGCTCTTTTCACAGTATAGAACTCACCTCCTGAAAAATATATAACCACTCTTGACATTTAAAAAGGCTCTTTTCCCTTGTGTCACACTGCATAAACAAGGGTAGAAGCGCAGATGTTAATTTGTTAGGACTGGATATCTAAGACTAAATTGCTTGCATATTTATTAAAATGGTGTGCGCCTTAGAAGTCTGACCAACAGCTACACCATGTCCACCATTAAGGTCTGCCGATGTCACGGGTTGCTTTGTCTGACCTAGTTAGGAGGCACATTATCAATCTCTCTGAAGTATCCTGCACCATACTTAAAATTCACTTCCCTTTTGAGGTTCTTTTCATTCTACTCTAAGACTTTCAAATGAATAATTTTCAGTTATCTTTCCCTGTTTTCCTTCGCTCTCTCTCTCTCTCTCTCTCTCCCTTTCTCTTCCCTGTCTCTTTTTTGTCTGTATGTAAATGGATGACCCAGATAGGGAAGCATTTGTTGTTCCATTTACTGATATTGGGTGCGTCAATACAAAACAGTGGAAACAAGGCAAGAAGCTTCATTTTAAAGGTTTAATTTGGTAAACTGTGATAAAAATCCCCATTTCTGGTGTCAAAACAGATAAAGGCAGATTTAAACGCAAATTTTTCTTTAAAGTTTTCAACGCAACTGCAGATTTACCATGGCTCTAGGGCAATACTTGACAATGCATTTGCCTAGAACGCTCATATTTGTCCCTGAACAGATGTTAACAGGAAGCCTGAAATTAAATAAATAAAATAAAATAAAATAGAATGGTTACAAATTGAACCTATTTTAAAAAAGGCAGAGCAACAAACAGCAGGCGAAAGACAACGTAGAACAGAAAACATACGGTGATAGTGGAACATAGACCAAAAAAAGAGAGAGAAAGAAGATGTACTGTGATTGTTGGGTATGGAGCGTGTCTGAATTCAGGGCATGCACAACTCGGCATTCAGCAACGTTTACCACCATTGACCGGGCAGCATCATTTGATCAGCACTTAATGACACTTAACGCAATCGCTTCAAGACAGCCCTGCTTATTAAGAGCGGAACAGATGTTTTACCAAAGCGATCTTGCAGTTTTAATTAGCCATTGATACTAAATGCATTAGCACCAGCAAACAGTGCAGTTTGAAATATTACCACGTGCCACAGGAGATAACCCCTGTAAGAAAATGTGAGGAAGAACCGTGGAATTGAGGGGTGGGGATGGGTAAAGGAAAACCATCAATGGCAGTTGTTAGGAGAGCAAAAATTGTGGGGTGCTGTCACAAACAGTGATTTGACCATATACTCGTTCTGTCATCCGGGGGTTGAGCTGCAGTTAAGAAGATTCATAGCCAAATCTACGGCACAGAAACATCTGGTGGTTTATCTGTGGAGTGGGCCCCATGCTGTGGCTGCGGAGAACCTCTCTAGGAAGGAAACAATCACCATTTCTTTCCCCATATGACGCTCCTTAACTGCACAACATTGCGCCGGCCATTATTCATTCAAACAGGTGTGCTCATGAGCCTGGGATGAAACTCAAGAGTACAGATGGCTGCAGTTGAAAGAATAAAATACAAGTATCATTAACTGCAGGATTGGAAACCTATAGCTCAACGAAAAACAATTTCAGAAGCCCATGACACCATGAGGTGCAATACACTCAAAACTATCAATTTACACTGGAGAATTATTGAACAGTCTTATGCTTGACACTGAGACTTTATTCTAACCACAATGAATTCTGAGGGGATTTTCCAATAGATGTCTGCTGAGGCTATAATACCAGTCCATCTACAGCAGCACACTCCAGCTCCCCTGAAAGCAATTCTCAATGCCATACACAATTCCATTCACTGACTGATCCCTTTTTCACTCGTATAAGAGCGTGTGCATCATATACACATACACACACATAAACAAAGGGGGGGGGGGGGGGGGGGTAGGGCTGATTGCCTTTTGTCCACCCCTGAAAGGCTGGCCACCTGGCTCCTGCTCACCTTCAATAGGCTTCGTTATGGTGGCTGTGCACCCATCCAGCTGCTGCTTAACACTAAAGACGTGTGTGTGTGCGTCTTTTGCCTCCACTGCTGGCTCTCCTGTGCTCTTACAGCCCTAGACCCTTCACCTTGTGTTGGCCTGTCACGCCACAAAAGGCCTCGTCCTGGCTTCTGAGCACTAACCGGCCGGCCTCTTGTCTCTATTTCTGCCCCCAAGGCCACATCTTCTAGTAACATCACAACAATAGCCATTCCACCTCCTCTAAAGATCTTGAGCTTGGTTCCTGTAAATTATATACGGCTGATGTGAACCATTTCTCCCTTTAACAGTGATGGAAATGAATCCCCTGTTAGAGATTACTGTGGCATGTAACAGCCCTTGAGAGGCCTGGTTTAGAGGGTTTAACAAGGTTAAATGAGTGTGCTGGGATGCTTAGGAAGCAAGGGGATGGGGGTTGACAGTGGGGAGCAAGAGCGAAGGGCGAGTTTTCATGTCTGAATTTATAAAAGCATGATGATGCGTCATGAGCCTTTATAAACTCATAAACACCCCCGTTCACACCACAGGCAGTAAAGACAGAGCGAGAGGGGAACGACAGTAAATGCAGCACAAACAGACCGTAGGCCGGTGGCTGTCTCCATGTAAAAGCAGACATAATAGAAAGCTTTTAATAGGAAATGTCCCTATTTAGACTTTAATCTACCAAAGCATCATATTAACCAGACCTGATAATGACTCAGAGGGAGTAA
This sequence comes from Toxotes jaculatrix, assembly GCF_017976425.1. Taxonomy (NCBI): domain Eukaryota; kingdom Metazoa; phylum Chordata; class Actinopteri; family Toxotidae; genus Toxotes; species Toxotes jaculatrix. The sequence goes on along the minus strand of NC_054409.1, from coordinate 10,010,638 downwards.
TGCACAGCAAGAAGTGGACAAAAGTGGCAAAGCTGCTCCCGTGGCTTCACTGGGTGGTTGATGCTTCGGTCATCGTCACTTAGTATCTTTTCTCCCCCCTGCTTACAAGGATTATACTGCTTAGACTTGACTGACAGAAGAGAAATCTGTGGATTTGAATTTGCATTTTCTCATGTGGTGCAAACAGACAACATACCTCTGTTGCAGCTGTCCTGCACGGTTTCACTCTTTTTTTACTGTGGCTCTTATTTTTATGCACACACACATATAAAGAGAGAGAGAGAGAGAGAGAGAGAGAGAGAGAGAGAGAGAGAGAGAGAGAGAGAGAGAGAGACTTTCTTTTTCACAGTTTCTTTAAACAAATCCCTGGGATACCCTAAAATATTAAGGGTGTTTTCACAGTCCTTTCTAAGAAAACTACACTCCTTCCCACACTTACTCCGACTTCCCTACAGGAGGACGAGGATGAAATAAATTAGCTTCCCCTCGTATTCACATTGTCACTTCCTTTAAAGTAAAACCGTGTAAGCTGAGCTCCCAAAGGTCTCCAAGCAGAAAAATAGCTATATAGTCAAAATATTGAGGAGAATGGATGGAATTTGGTATTTAACTGAGTTTTACGTTTTGGAATGGCCTATAAAAGTAACACCTACATGATCCAAAGATTGTTGGTCCCCATACATGCAGCTTTCCTCATTTCATTGCCTAAATAGCTTGGATGGATGCCATGTTAAGCTCGAGTACAAGTTAGCATAATAGTAAACAAAAACATTGCTGGAGAATAGCTGTGTGAGCGCACGTATGTGTGTTTTTCCTCCACCATGGTGAAGCTAAATGGAGACTGGGACTTTGTGTATCAGTGTGTGTGTGTGTGTGTATGTGTGTGTGTTTGATGGAGACTGTGATTGTATTTTCTTTTCTCCTGTCCCCCGAGGAGGTGACATGGTTGGTATTGTAATTCCACTCTCATTTCCTACGTTGCAGCGGCGACTGCAGACTTGTCACTCAGGAGGAGCAGAGAATAGGCCTGTCAATCAGTCAAGGACCCATTACCGTAGCAGCGCCTGAAAAAGGCTGCATTTGCCCTGCTCCTTGTTAGCATAACTAAATTTTAACACTTTGTCCATCTGCACACACTATGATTAGTGGGATGGGCAACTGCGAGGAAATAATTGGGAGCAAAAGGACGGTAGAACAGAGAGCATAATGGAAAAAATGTGTAAAAAGGGTACCATTAGATTACATTGTCTAATGGTAATGCCGAAGGAGGAATGTTGCACAGAAGTTTTAGGGCTAAAAGTGTAATGTAAAAAATCCTGTGAGTAAACATCAGCCAGCTAACCGATTTACAGGAGGATACAGTGTTATTACAAGATATTACCTTATGCTAAAATGATGGCCAAATGTAAACGTAGCAAGAATTTCATGGCAAACTATAAGACGATGATGGACCGTCTGCAGCGGACAGATACACAATGAAAAGACAAATAGCACCAGACAAGAGTGAAAAGCCAACAAATGAATGGAGAGTCAGAGCAAGGTTGCTTTGAAAAGGAGAAGCAGTAAAATAAATTTTAAGCAATACAGGGTGACGTGAGCAGGGCGCGGTGCGTGACAGGTAGAGTGGGAGGTGGCTGGGTGCTTCTGCCGCGATGTGTTCCTTAAACGGAGAAGAGCTCTAACCAGAATACCATCCATCACGCAGTCAGTCACAAGTGTGACATGACAGGCGAACCCGTTCCCTGTCAAGGCAGAAAAATATGAAAAGAGAGCACAGGGCGGGGGTAAGCTAAAACAAAAATAATAGAATGTGAGAAAAGTGAAACTGTGATTGAAAGGAGTGGCGGTGCAAGATAGAGGCAGTCATTTCAGCCTGGATGGAAATGTGTTTATGCTCATAGAAGTTTGGCATAGTGGGAAAAGAAATCCACAGTCTACGCTCAAAATGTGAGAAATTACTTTCGACAATTTCACTGACCACAAATGCAACTTCATCCTGTCCATAAATGTGGATATTCCGTACCTGAGTCTTCATACCTACCTAACACAACAAAAGACAGTTTTTGTCAATATCTGTCAAAATAAAAAATAAAGCTCCACTAAACAACATTAGCTCACTGTTTTGGTTTTGTGACACATTCACAGTATAGTTTAATCCAATCGCACTCACTCATCTCGTGTTACGTGCCCTGCACCACACAGCAGAAACACAGCATGGAGACTAAAGCAGATCAACAAGGAGACTGCATATTGGACCGTGGCCATGCAACACGACCCTAAATGAAAGCTTATATTGTTTCATGTCTGCTGGAAGTGTAGGTAAGTGTTTGCTAACATGTTAGTCATAACATTTTTATAAAGATATTGCAGAGCTGTGTGTTTTGATTGTGTTGTCACTTTGTGTGCACTTGTGCTACATCTAAAATCTGCTTTGCAGTCTTTCTGAGGACCCTTTAAGATTGTGGCACTACGTCCTGATCCTCTGTTCAACCAAAACATAGTTTGTTTCAAGTAGTGTGAGCCAATGACCAGTGGTTGTCATTTATTTCAAGAGCGGGCTCTGCGGTATCTATTCTCGCACACACCAGTGAAAAAAGTCATAAAACAGACAAAATCCATTTAATAGTGGGTGTTTGGAATCCCTGACATAAGCCAGTGTGGACCCTGGAGAGACAGAGAGATCATTCAGCCTTGTAAAATGGTTATATTTTGCATTTTACCTTACGTAATTCTTTTCAAGGCCAACGGTTTTCTTTAATCTCTTTCTTATGCAAAACAAAACAAAACTCACTTTTTCTTACTGCCAGGCTGCATGTTGGAGCAAAGCACACCGGTGGAAAGTGTTTATTGCTCAAAAGGCCACAACAATTATGATTTCAGCACCAAGATGAACATCAAGACAAATGTTGTTTCTATGAGCGCCGGACTGAATGAGGCCACATGTGTTATAAAGCCCCAGTTTGTTTGTGCTGTTAAAGTACAAACACGCTGCTGTTAGGATGAAGAAAAAAAAAATCAAGTGTGTATCTCCCAGGATCTTGTGGGGATATAGCACAAACTAGCCCTCTTGAGGAGAAGCCTCAGGAGCCATTAGGGTGAGGAACTGCAGAACACTTAACCCTTTCATCAGCCGGACCTCATTCACCGCCTCCATCCATTTTTGTATTCAGCTCCATCCCTGGTTCTCTCCCTTCACATCATCTCTCTCTTGAGGGTTTGTTCCTCCTCTTTTTCTCCTTTGTATGCTCTTTTCTGCTCTCTCTTTCATTTTTCCTCTCTTGTTCTTTTTGTCACTCTATCTCTGTCTTTCTATCGCCCCTTCTCTACTGTTTCTGGCGCACAGAGCAGAGGACTCCACAGGGGACCAGTTATCGATTGAACTGAGTCAGCTATGTCCACTTTAATTCATTAAACCCCTGCTGTCAATGCCCATTGGGCAATTCCAATAATGTAAAGGGACGAGCCAGAGCCTATACATGTTGGGGTTATGCATAGGTGTATGTATATGGACCACATGGAAGCAATAATTGCATGCATGTAAAAAAAAAAAAAAAAAAAAAAAAAGGCATGGACACAGCTGCCCTCCATGGCTCTTTGTGAGAAAATGAAAATGAATAAATCAAGATGTAGAAGGGGAATCCAATAATATTTTCCTCTAACTTAAAGGAGACACCCATAATTGAATCGAAGTAATATATGGTAATTCACAATATTTCATGCATGTCCCTTCTTGCATGCACGCATGACAATTCACACACCGAGTTGCGTACTATAGATAAGACAAATTATTTGTTGGTTTCGAACAAGCACGGCAAAACACAGACATCTAGAAATCAGCTTTAGCCAAAAATGAGACTATAGAGTGAACAATTACGCATCATGCCGGTATTTCATGACAGACTTTGTACATCTCAGTTGGAATGGCAACTAAAAGTAGAAGTAGAAACAACAACATGAAGAGAACAGCAAAGCTAATCGGGGTGGATTTATCTTCAGTCAGGACATTGCTCTGTTTCATCTCTTCCTTGCTTTAAAAAAAAGGGTGAGTGGTATCATGCCCACTCTGATCCCTCTCACAAGCTGCTCTCCCCGCTGTGTGAAAAGGAATCTTAAGAAAATAGAAACGGAGCTGCGTGCGTGCAATCACATTACACACTTGTCAGCTTAAAAGGTCAACATATTAGTTTGGTCCCCAACCGCATTTGCAAGTTGCTCCAGTCAAGTTGTCATACAAACTCAGCACTCGTGTTCTTACTCGTGTGAAAAAAATAATTAAATAAAAATTATCTAGAAATGTTCTGCATTTTCTGTATGTTGACGATAAAGTCTGATATATTTCAAAGCAGTCTCTGAGGAAACAAGGAGAGAATTGTGCCACGACTGGGCTGGGCTTCCATGCAGAGATGCATTACATAAATTCAGACACAGGATGTTGCTGAGAGTAAAGAGTGTGACAGCAGCAATCCAATGAGTGCATCACAGCAAGCCAGCATCTCCACCACTTCCACACTTCAGATCGATAGCAGAAGCAGGCGCAGTATGTGTGAACATTATGTATGACTCTGCTTTCATGTACATTGGTCAATATGGGCCAGCATTTATCTAGCTGCATTACTCTCCACAGATGAGGCCCCCCCCTCCACCCCCTTTGCCTTATGTACCACCTCTGGATGTGACACATCACTGCTACAGTTGCTGATTGGCGACGAACAGTAATATAAGCCCCGTGTGGTGTTTCACTCCCGTTGCAATCTCACTGTTCACTCCCACTCCTTACTGTCAGTGGGCTCTGTGCTTGACATGTGAGAATGTGAAAGCTCTCTTGTATTCACACAGCCCACCCTTGCTGTTCTTGTATGGACAGTAATGGCATTACAATGTGGGCAAGGGTTTCCGCAGTGGCTATCTCTGCCAGACACTTAATTTACCATTTATAGATTTACTTCTGAAGTAATTTAATATCTACAACACATTTACCAGTGTGCCTTTATATCTTTATAATATGTAGACATTTAGATTTTTTATATACCCAGCCTCATTCTGTGTGTACACTAGCATACAAACACACCTACACATGATTTGTGCTTCTACCTCCCTCTGTATACTTTGTGCGCACAAGGCCGAAGATGTGGGAATGTGTGTGTGTGTGTTTGGCATCCCCGGGGGGATGAAGCAGTGGTATTCACCAGCCCTTATTAAAATGCCAGTCTGGCCTAACAGAGTTAGGGAAGGCACAGGCGGCTGTCCTTGATTTTTCCCATCACCCTCCAACCCCAACACACACACACACACACACATTCACATGCACCCAACCTTCACACTTACACACACACTCCTTGCCCCAAGTTCACTTCACAGTAGGCCAAGACCTGATGAACTCTCTTGTTTTCTTTGTCTCACTCTTGCACTCTGTCATTGTCTCTCCCTCAGCACAAAACAAGAAGGTGAAACGCTTGCAGGAGAGAATTAATGGCCCTGCTTAGATGCATTATATATGTGATAGTCTACTGGGATTCCAACATACTTAATTCATATCATAAGTGTTAAATTTAATATAAATCCATCAGGGTGCTGTTATCTTTGAGTACCTACACCACTTTCATGTCAAAAGAGGGGCTCATTTTACATTTACAATGATGAATTTAAAGTGTTACTTGCATTAAAATGTACTAATAATGACATAGAGAGAGCACTCATATTTGTGTACAGGTACTCAGAACCAATGACTTCTTTGCCAAACCTGTTGAAATGAAACTGACATTTTGTTTTTACATCCTCTGGAATTTAAGTTGTAACAAAGCATTTTTGGAGTAATGACTATACTTATTTATGACCTTACTGCTTGCTGCAAAAATCAAATACATTATTGTTTTCATCCAGTTGGAGTATGGCTATCTCCTTGGCAACAAAGACAGGTCTGACAGTGTGAACTTAGAGAAACAAGTGAAATGAGGTAACATCTTTTCTAGTCCTTTCTAGCTGTCATTATTCTTAATTTCAGTAGATGGTACCAATAACTTGTTTCATTGGCAGTGAAAATGAGGTTAAAAAAAGGCTCTTATCAGACAGAGATCTTAAGACATCTTAGATGGCAAACCCAGCAAAAATCACTTCTATATAAAACCTAATTAAGGTACTCTGATACAGCCCTCAGCCATTTCTTAATATATCAAATTTTCTCTGTAAACATCCTGATTCCTGTCTTGTACAAGGCAAATAAATAAAAAGACACAGAAGCAGTAGCTAGTGTTGGTGCATGGGCATACAATCACAAACTACACATATAGTCATATCAGTGAAGTAACCAGCACCAGTCTGAGAAAATTATTGTACACCATCAGGGCTGGTTTGAGCTATTTTGGTGCCCTTTGTGAGCTTAGGATTTGGTTTAATCATCTAATAATGTCAGATATGATAATACATCAGTCAGAAGGACCAAACCAATACTTTTACTTTAAAATTCGAACTAAATTTTGCTGCCTTGACATTCAGATTGGTATCCTTCAATCTGTATCTAAGTTTAGCAGCTATTGTAGCATCACTCTTTGACATTAGCGTTATTGCTACTTAGCTAGCCACTACAATTGAAACATCTACAGAATGACATTTTGGTGTTAACATAGCACAACTTACTTCTACGTTGTGCTTTCTTTGCCTCCTCCTCTTTTCTTGCACACCTGAAGGCTCGGAACCTTTTCATTAGGAAATCATTTGAGCTAATAATAATTGAAACGTCCCTCCGGCCTCCCTCTAGCATTTGCCATCAGTCAGTCAGTGCTACACAATAGACCTGGGCTGAGTGATGCACAATTGTGCAAAACTAACCCTAACCCATCACCCCCCACTTTCAGTACGCAGAGGGCACAGTACAAGTGCAGAGCAGGGCAGATGAAAAATTGTGAGCAGCAGTGTTTATTCCCCCTGTTCAGGAGGTGAAGTATGTTTATTATTGTAATTAAAAGGCTGTTTTTGTTGATAATGTTGTTACTGCAACCATGATAACTAACATAATTATGTTAAAATTATGTCTGTGGTATTCTTGTGGCACCCCCCTGATGTTCTGCTTCCTGGGAAACCGCCTATGCCATCTATGCCCCAAGATGGCCCTGGATACAATTATTATCTTACCTTACCCTATTTATTAGCCTGATGCTGTTTTATCAAAGAGACTTCGGACTGCTAACAACACTGCACTCATAGTGTTTCATCATTTCATGATGTTTTCCTATGGAAAAAGGTTTCCACAGTCTGGTATTTAGTTTTCCCAGTGGACCCTGTGACTATTTGCTTGCAGCCTGTCTCTGTGAAGAAGTCAGGGTTACTAACACCATTGTTTGCTCTGCACATGACTCCTCAACAGCTGCCAGCACCATTTTTTATCATCATGTCCGCAGCTAAAACTTGCTACTGAACTGTCTGTTGTCATCTTAAATAAGTAAATATCTGCCCTTGCATTTCATGGTGTGTCCATGTGATTGTGGCTAGTACAGTATAAATGGAGCTGCATGACACTGACTGTCTGCTCATTGTGTTTCTGCAATGCATGCTTATAAGCATTCACAACATGAACAATATTACTCATACAGAATACTGTACATTAAATGAAAGCAAATGGGAAGCCTGCCGCCAGCTTTTTTCACACTTGTTCAGCATTCACTTCTGACACTCTATCTCTATTTGTCATTCACTTATACAGAGGAAGACAAGTACCTCTGAAGCACCGCATCCTTTCACAGAGAGCTCACCTTCAGAGCCTAATGAACATGTTGAAATTCAATGAATTTTAATTTGCCGTTATATTAGGACAAGGGATAAAAGCGGGGGAATTTATTAGGAGGGAAATTGAAAAGAAAGGGCCACACTTTTTGATTTCCTGCACATTCTCCAGGAAGAGAAAGAAAGAAAAAAAACAATTAGCTTTGAAGCTATAATCTCCATCTTAATAGATGGAAAGGTACTTAAAGGGGAGTCTTAGCTTATCTGCCTTACTCAGTTCTTCTCATGCCCTCTAATAAGTCTCAGTTTGCCAAAGTATGGTAAGAAAAAGGAGAAAAACAATAGAAAAACAGACAAGAAGGTGTTGACGTTTTGTTTCCTCCCTGCAGGTTTCTCTTCTTGAAAGGATGTTTTTGGAGGGAAAATAAGGTCATGTAATGAAATCTACAAAAGGCCAGATTTGACAAGAAGCTGTTTTCCTCCGTTCTTATATTTTTCATATGCAATATGTCTTTAATATGAGTGTCTTTTCATTTCTGAGACTCTGTATCTGTTCTATGTCCTTTTTCCAAGCTCTGTCTTACATCCTGGTGCTAATGCTAATGCTACTTCCTGGGAAACCTGATGAAAAGTCATTTTTTATGTTTACCAAGACAATGTTTGTACACAGACAAGAGGTGCACATTCAAACATGCACAAAATAGGTCTATTTATACACAAACACCACCCCCGCCTTTCCATACACACACACACACACACACAAGCAAGTACAAAGGTGCCCGAATGTGTGCTTGTGCAGTGCAGTGCAGTATAGTTATAATTAACAACTGGCCTAGTAATTCTCCCCTGCAAGTCTGCCCACCAGGCACACTACTCCTCCAACATAGATGGAATCCAACCATGGGATGGCTCTGGCTGGGTATAAGACATTTTTAGAAACCACCCCACTTTACCTCTACATGGTACTTGACAATAGCATCGCTGCACAGAATTGCTGGCATGTGGTACAAGTGATTTTTATACTGCAGAGCATATCAAGCCGCATCCGCGGAGAGAGGCTGTCCTGCAGGTAGTAGTCTGTCGGCCGCTATAAAGCATGGCTTTGTCATTAGGGGTGTCAGCCTGAACTGTCACCTGTGAGCCACATCCGTCATGTGGAACTATCAGCTAGAGTCAGTGTCTCATCAGCCAATGTAGTCAACTTCCTGTGCTGCCTCACTGAGGATAACGAAGAAAACAAAGTACAGGTAAAATGTACACGTTAGGCATGTGCTCTCATAGTCAATGCTCTACACTGAAAATCAATTGAGGATGTATAATGTGAAAGGGGTTGCTTGCAGTGAAACGCACAGTGTGTTATCACCAAACTCGGCAGGTCTATGGACCTTTTTAGCTCATTGCTCTGGTTTTATGGCACATCTACCTCATGGTTCATTGTCAGCTCTCTCATCAACCATGTTTCCAGCAAGCAGACTGCAATTTGAAGCAAAACAACTCTATTACACACTGTATGCTACCTTTCCAGCACCAAATGGCAGACAGAAAAAGTTAGAAACAAGGTGGTGAAGAGAACTGTGCATACTCTATATCAGCTATCAGTTGGTGAAGGCCGAAATAGACCTAAAACAAGGGAACGTATCAGACATGCATTCACCAGGTGTAAGGATACATGACGCATGGCGCATGAAACATTGCTTCATGTTTTGGGGACGTATAAATAAGAAAATGCCTGTAATCATAATGGCTGTAAAACTTTATATGGTGATCACATGTCAGAGTTGTGTATATTTCTTTAAGTTCGTTAACAAGCTCTTCTGCCCCTAGAGGCTAAAAGTGAATGCAGCTTTAGCAATAGTGATTTTTTCTGCAGCCGCCATATTGTCAAAGTTGATATTTCTGGAGTAGCTAATAGCATGGGTACTTTGGGTCTTCAGCAGGTGCACTTATTTTACTGCAAGAGCAATATATTAAAACATTGCCTGTGGATGGTGCACCCAGAGCTGCACCTGCACAGTTTCTTTCCACTCTACATTCTTTGTCAATTAAAAAGGTGAAAGGGCTATTTTACTAAGACTGTGAAGTCATTCTAGGGATTGTGATAATCTGTACATTCTATTAAGATTCGTTCTACTTGATAAAAATCTAACAAGCCCTCCAACCTAAACTGTCATGTAGGTTGCTTGTTGGTTAGGCTTACACACTTGGTTAGGTGGAAGAAAAGATTGGGTTTTGTGTTAAGTGCTTGAATGGCCATGGGCGAAAGAAAAAATGTCAAATTTGTGCAATGTAAAAACTATGTACAAAGTCTTCAAATCATCACAAGGAAACTTAAGCCAAATGAACAAAAGAAAAACAATCTCTAAACCCCTGAACATCAGGCTCTTGCACAAGCAGCATTCCATCTCCCAAGCTGCAGTCCATTAGGACTGCCACTACCCCTGGTTTTATACAGGAAGCCCCTCCTACAGCCAAACCAAAGTTAATAGAAAATCAATCAAACATGTGACATTTACATGCAAAACAGTTCTTTGCATATTACCCAATCTATCCAGACACAGAGATATCTGATAGCAAGCTTATACATTCCTCTAAAAGAGTATTTTAACATTTTTAACATTAGCCACAGAAACACCCCTCTGGAGCAGCTTCTATATGGTACATTCCAGGTCTCCCTCTCTACTAAGGCCTGTAGAACCTACCACTCTGGTTTGACAGTTGGAGCAGGAAACGGAGGAAGGTGACAACAGATGGCTGAAAAATGTCAAAACACTTAGTAACCCCCAAAATAATCCACCACATGACCTTAAAGTTAAACTGTGTGTTTCCTGTGTGTATTTCTTTTAGCTAGATGTGATTGTTGTTCCTTTTGCATAACACAGCTAGCTCAAATCCTTGAGCTAATAGCTAGCGCTAGCTTTCCATGCTACAAAGATTGTCAGTGACACTTGAACGCTGGGAAGATAGCCTAGCACAACACAAGTAGCAATTTTACTCACCCTGCCAAATGGAATTAAAAATTGAATAGTATGTCCTTTGGCTGTGTGTAAGCGCTGTATGCACCCTATTTCCTAGAAGGCATGAGGTAAGCTCATGACAGTAACTGTGGGTCGTGATAAGGTGCTTGCACAGATTACCTATGTTTTAGACAGTCTCTAAAAAACCTAAGTGGATATTTTTTTCTGCACTTGCTGGAAACTACCAGTAATACCTGTAATTACAATAGCAACCAGTACCTGAAATAGCTCTCTGGGTGTGTGGGCTGTTTCATAATATTCTCAATGCTGTCATTTTTATTGCACCAGATACTGTATATTGTCACTCAGTGCTATGCACGCCAGGGAATTGCAGACACAAGAAAAAAAAGACAAATTAACTCCTTAATCTCTCTCAACATAGCAACTCCACCAATGCATCAAATCACACTATTAAAAGTGTCTGTGGCAGCGTACAGGAAGGAGATTAAACGAAGAGTAAAAATACATAATTCACCAGGAGCCCTTGTACAAATTAATCCAACAACTTTGTTTGTAATTTTTCAAATGTCAGAAAAGATGGAAAAATAAGAGAGTGGTAAAGAAATCTTGATAATGGAGGGATAATTGAGAAACGCTGTTAAAAGATTTATTGGAAGAAGCATGTCTCCTATCATCACTGGCTAATTAAAAAATAAATTACATATTTCCAAGTTGAAAGCAGAAGGGTATAAATTACATGAAATTATTTTATCACGTGTATTCAAGGCTGACGTGTTACATCCCAATGAAGAAATTAATAGCAAATAACTGATAACTACTTATAATGCTGCTACTGAGAAATTAATCATAGTAGTTAAAACAATAAATGGCCCCTCGTGCCTTAAGAAAAATGATTATTTCTCAAAGTTCTAATTTTTTTTCTCCAGCAGCAAAAACACAGTTTCTCTGGCAACTCGATTTCAAAGCATCAGTACTGAATGCCAGATATCCCTGGGTAAATGAAGGTTATATAAGTCTGATGCCCGGAAATTATTGCAAATTGAAGACTGGTGGGCAGAAAACAGAAATGTTTCAAGCAGGAGAAATAGCTAAACAGTCCAATGACACAGAAAGAGGATGTGCACCACTGTAGAAACACAGATGTGACACACACACATAAAAAGAAAAACACAGGTTTAACTGACTTTGCACCCATATTTGATTTATCTCAGTGGGGGTTGTGCATAGATGACATCAAACTCCACCTAGATCTCATCCTCTTCCTCCTCCTTCTCCACCCTCCCTATCTCTCCTGTGGTAGGACTAAGCCAGTCCTCCCACACAGCATACCCTCCCTCCCTTGCCCTGTTTGCTCCTCACCCACTGGTAAACATTTCATCACTCCTCAAGGAGAGCCATAAAACACAGTCACAGCTCAGTGGATGATGCACCAGGAATCCACCAGCACATAGTTATGCACTTAAAGGGAATGGATCGGTACAAATTTCAGGACAAAAATAATTTAGGCAAGCCTTTAATTTTAAAAGTAAGATGAGGTGTTCCCTGGAGCGAAAAAGAAAAAGAGTCAGAGACGGAAAAGAAAAGAGAGGAATGAAAATGTAATGTGGTTTTCTTGTTGCCTAGATACAGGAAAAAGGTTGGTCATCTCATCTTATTGTCAGATATTTAATATTTAAATTGAAATGCACATGCACTTTAAAGCACCATCCCTTCATACAAACATGATGCTTAACTGCTTTGGATAAATGATTGTGATTATCATGCATGTTATCAGGGTTTGAGGTAACTTAGCAAAGATCACATGATATTGCAATTCTCTTAAATGAGGCAGCTGAATACATAAAAATGTATGACATCTCTACTGTTCTTCTATATGAATCTATATTTCTCTACCATTTTCTCAAGGCATTCATTGTTCATCAAAATGGAGCGCAAGATGCTCATACGGATTAGCACAACTTCCCCAGACGAACAATCCAATCTTCCCCCAAGTCTCTCAATGGTACACATTTAGAATGGAAGTCTGCTTGCACGCCGCTCTCACTCGTGTGTGAAGTGCTGATTTCTTGCTGCTGAGCCCAGAGGAGAAAGGAGCTCATTACGAACTCTGAAAGATTTACGAGCTATTACAGAATGACTCCAACTGTTCATTTACTTAGATGTGCTTTTATTTGTTTACTTCTGTATTAAAGCACGGATTAAGTGATTAAAACTAAACATAATGAAGGTTGTTGTTCCTCGTGGTGGGGGAAGAGGACTGCTGTGTACCTCTGTACCTCGGCTTGTAAGGAAGCGGGATGTGAAGCCAGCGCGACAGCTTTATGGCAGGAGTAAAGCTTTACTGAGAAAGGGAAATCATGTGCTAAGCCGTTAAATTAGCATCTAAAGTGGCCGGTCTTAATTTCTCACTGTCAGATGGAAATGTCAACAGTGAAGAGGCACATGGAACCTCTCTGGAATTGACTTCTTACCTTGCCTACTTTGAATACTATAGCATTTGTTTGAATTCTTGTTAAGCTGATCACAGGCATCTGCTTTGTAAGCAGGGACAAATTTACATTGTAATTTGCGGGTACAAAATTAGAGTTTTGATAAACTGCCTTTTGAATGTCCAGAGGGATGTCCATTTTCATTTACTATAATTGTCTCTCAGTCATGTGTAAAGAAACTAACTTCTAACTGCTCTTGTGGGACACCTGATCAAGGACTCAGGCTGATTGGTTACATATGCTTTTATAAAGAAGGTTCAAACCTCTGAGGATAAATTTAGT